>NC_134710.1:508799807-509999807 GCF_043290135.1 Rhipicephalus microplus
GGGGCCATTTTGGTCCCATTTTGAAGATGCATTCCTCTATTATCTGTTACTAGTAGGAGAACGTTTTTGGTCTAGCAACAACGCAGCTAGACCATCATGATCACGTGGGCCAGTTCCCGGTTATCTATTGGACGCGAAAAGATTCGTCTGCTAGACAGCGGGGCGCAAGCCACTATTTCGCGAAGAGGCCTAACAACGGCTGTGCATTCGGTGCGATGGCAGGCAGTCATTGGAAGGTCCGGACAGCTGATGCGTTGGGAAAAAGTCCAAAACGGTGTCAGAGAGCGCGCGCCTTATCAGCAACAAGACCTTCTGCCTCCAAGAACACCGTAGAAGCAGGTGGTGCCAGCGTTATCACCGCCGCAGCGCCCCAAGATTATGCGAGAGCTGTGCGCGTCGACACTCGTGTGGTGTCGGACGCTGAAAAAGTGGCCATCGAGCATCGTGCGAGTGATGTCCTGCAAGACTTATCATCGAAGTCAGCCACACAATGCAAGTGGTCTTTTTTCCGAGAGACTGATGAAGCCGCAACGTTTGGTACGCCGTTCACCATCGTTAGCTTAGAGATGGTGAATGAGCTTCTTCAGTTATGAAGTACGGTGTGTGTGGCGCGCCTGGCGGAATCTCCAAGGAAGACCGCGAATATGGCATCGCCGCGAAACTTGTTCTCGCGTGTGACGAGTGCGGCAAACTGAAGACCATGTGGAGCTCGCCGAGAGCAGGGGGAGACGCCCCACACGGCCATTTCGAAATTAACGTGCTTGCTGTTCGCGCGGCAATCAGCACAGGGAATAGACAAACTGCGCTCAATGTACTACTGACTAGGCGAGTTGGTGCATGATAAAATTATATATCTTTAGTGCAGCTCAGTTTGAGCGTGAAGCAAAGATACTATGCAGCCAAAAAGGGGAAAAAACAGACGACAGTGTGAGCACTAATTTTCAACTTTTGTTTATTGTGTACCCTTACAACACATAAGCTCATTACACGTGACACCTTACACATGACAAAACCGTACACGTGTGGCACAGTACACTATCAAGGAAAGCTAGTTCTGATATGATTACAAATTAACAATTCTATACCAATGCTTCATAGCACGTACTCTAGAAAATTGAGCTCTTTTTAGATAAGGCCACAGACGGCGTACTCACACACAGCTTCGCACATTTTGCGATAGCGTTCGCCTCAATAATTTCCCTTGTCAACTGGTTATGATTGCGGCCGAAGATGACACATTGATCAAAGAATGGAGTGCATCCACACGTCTTACAGTGCATAGCCAGGAAACCACCAGAAGAACGCTTGTTTTTTACATTACAAGAGTGCTCGTGCAAGCGGTCATTAACACACCTACCAGTCTGCCCAATGTGAACCGCGCCACACGACAGCAGGAACATGTACACAACATTTAGGACGCATTTAACAAACTTAGTTACATGCTTCTTTCCACTGGTGGGTAGCACCTCCTTCTTGGGATTTGTAAGCTTACATAGACGGCTTAGTTTTTCTGGAGCAGAGAACACCACGCGGACATTTCCTCTCAGGGCTATCTTTTTCAAATGGAGGGAAATCTGATGTACATACGGAATCGCACTGGTTTTCCCAGCATCGGGCTCACCATTGGTCTGTGGTCGTCCCTGCATATGTGGACCATTCAACAGGCACTCAGCTACCAACACTGGGTAGCCTGCCAAGGATAATCACTTGCTTTGCCTTGCAAAACTAGCGGCCATAGTGTAATGGCATGACTTCAACAGGGCATTTCTAAAACATAACCTGGCAATCCCTCGCTTTATTAGCTTTGAATGCGCCGAATTGTACTGCAAAAGAGGCTTTTCTGACCGCGGTTCATAGCACCAGCAAGTGTGTTCAATTGAACAAGAGAGACGAAGGTCAAGAAAGTGGATTGTGCCTTCTTGTGGTATTTCGTACGTCACTTCAAGTGGTACAAGACACTTTAATTATTGGCATAATTTCTTCAGCCAGCGGCTCAATCTCAACTGAAGAACACTCAATAAATAGCAAGAAATTGTCTACATACCGAAAAACCTTTCGCACCTTCCTATGAGCGAGCTTATCAGACAGAAAAACATCAAGACGGGCGAGAAAAAAAGTAGCTCAGTATAGGTGCAGTGCACGTTCCTATGCATACCCCGGTTTTCTGTAGATAAACAGCATTGTCTCATTTGATAAAAGTTGAGACAAGATAAAAATGTAAAAGCTCTAAAAAGTCGCTATAGATTTCAAGGCCTCATTCTTTAACCTTACAGTATCATATTCGTCAATAGACTGTTCCACTACTTCGAGCAGGTCTTTATGAAAAATCGAGTGAAAAAGATCTTTGATGTCAATGGAAAATGCTTGGTAACTTTGAAAAAGTTACCAAGCATTTCCCTGAGAGGAAATGTCTACATGGTGTTCTCTGCTCCAGACATACTAAGCCGTCTCTGTAAGCTTGCAAACCCCAAGAAAGAGGTGCAGCTCACCTGTGGAAAGAAGCATGTAACTAAGTTTGTTGAATGCGCCCTAACTGTTGTGTACATGTTCCTGCTGCTGTGTGGCGCGGTTTACATTGGGCAGACTGGTAGGTGTGTTGACGACTGCTTGCGCGAGCGCTCTTGTAACGTAAAAACTTCTTCTGGTGGTTTTCTGGCTATGCATTGTAAGACGTGTGAATGCACTCCATTTTTTGATCAGTGTGTCATCTCGGGCCGCAATCGTGGCCAGTTGACAAGGTAAAATTATTGAGGCGAACGCTATCGCAAAATGTGCGAAGCTGTGTGTGAGTACGCCGTCTGTGGCCTTATCTCAAAAATGAGCTCAATTTTCTGGAGTGCGTGCTGTGAAAAATCTTCATGAAAAATCGAGTATAAAATTGGTATAGAATTGTTAATTTGTAATCAGATCACAACTACGTTTCCTTGATAGTGTGCTGCGCTACACGTGTACGGTTTTGTCATGTGTGAGGTGTCACATGTAATGAGCTATATGTGTTGTAAGGGTACGCAATAAAGAAAAGTTGGAAGTTAGTGCTCTCACTGTTGTCTGTTTTTTCCCCTTTTTGGCTGCATAGTATCTTTCCTTAACGCTCAATGATATTTTTTCTGCCCTGAATATTTCGCGGAGAGGCCTACATACCAAGACGTACCAGGACTACATGAAATCAAAATGAACCTTGCAGCGCAGAAGGCTGCCGCATGCATTGTAGACGACTGAGCAAGCATTGTGAAAACGATGTATTCGGATTTAAACTACGGAAATCCTGGAAATATCGCCCTTTCCTTTGTTGGGAATTGGTTAACCAGGGGCCACTCATCCCATATTTCTGCAGGGACTGTGATTGAACTATTCACGGGTTATGTGCTAGACTTCATCGTCCTATCCAACTTCTGCTTGGGCTGCCAGCTAGGGCCGAAGGAGGACAATCCAAGGTATGCCGAGTGGCTAGCTGGCCATTTTTGCCAAAAAAATACCTCCAGTAAACCATGTCAAATGGAGGTGGAAGCCGCACAAATTTTGTTTGGCCGCTCAATGGAGAGACATGGGTTTCGCTACACAACTTTGTTGTGTGATGGAGACAGCCGGGCCTTCAACAGTCTGCAGGAGGCACAGGTATATGGCTTCGTGCCAATAGAAAAAGAGGACTGTGTCAACCATGTGCATAAGCGCATGTGCACAGCTCTTTGAAACCTCCTGTAAAACCAAAGAGCTGAAGGAAAGCCAAGCCTTGGCGGCAAGGGCAAACTGACAGGTGAGCTGGTCACAAAGCTCGCTTCATATTATGGATGGGCTTTGCAAAGTAATCAGGGTAACATTGAGGCCATGCATAATGCTGTCTGGGCAACCTTTTATCACGTTGCATCAACTGATGCAAGCACTCGGCACTCTCATTGTCCAACTGGTGAAGAGTCATCATATGGTGTAAGTACAACAGGGCTGTAGCCAAACAGGAAATTCCTCCAAAACATTGTTACAACCTGCTGGAGTATGTTGTTAATGCCTTGTGGCCTGTTTACATGCGTCTCTCTGACAAAAAACTGCTGGAGCGTTGTCAGTGAGGCAAAACGCAAAACCCAAACAAGAGCCTGCACTCCATCATCTGCTCACTTGTGTTCAAGAACAAACATGTGTCGCTTTTCACTATTGAAGCTGCTGTGGCTGAAGCCATTGCGAGATTCAACGCTGGCAAAGGAAGAGCAGATGTCGTTATTCTGAAGGAGCTGCACCTTCAGCAGAGTGTTGTGGCAGCTGAAAGGTGCTCGGAAAAAGACAGTCGCCGACTAGTGGCATCGAAGAAAAAACATAAGCATGCTGAAAACTTGAGACATGCCATGAAAAGGAAGCGCACTAAGGAAAACGACGATGACTACATTCCTGGTGGCTTCTAATATGATTAATACACCAATTCACACTTTTTCTTGTTAAAAATAAATTCTCAGCATGTTCTTAAACTTCTTTTCTCGTTTTCTCAAAACAACATTTTTCATCACACCCTAAGCCATTGCCCCACAGTATCTCTTGATGCTGTTGGATTTTGATAATTCTTGGAGCATTTGAAAGCTTATACATTGATTAGTGCAACACAGCAAAAAAAAATGAGGTATTTGTATTTGTGATTGAATTAGCAACAAATCTAAGCAACAATTTCAAATTTTTCATAAGTATAGTGGTTAAGGTCGTAACTCTGCTACCAATGGAGCTAAAAATAAAGTTATGGTTTTATTGCACTCCCTGGCTTTCACAGAATGCTGTCATATCACATTTGTAGCAATAATTTATGGGGAAGATGTCAAAGTGCTGTGCAGAATGTAAGTTTATGTAACAGTTAATATTTAAAAATTTGGAAGTGATTGTAAAAAATAATTGCATATTTGTTTTCAGCTGTGAAAAATACATATAGTATAAAAATTTCAGCTGAAGATACTGAAAATTAAAAAAAAAAATATTCGGACCAGTGTTTGCTTTTGATATTCTGCTCCCGCAGGGAAGATTCATTTACGTTCTCTTCGCTTGGCAGCGACTAGTGCGTGCAGGGCGGGATCCCAGCTGCAACCGGGCAAAAGTATACCTGCCAAGTTTTACGATTTTATCGTAAAGTGCCCGATTTTCAGCACATTTTTACGAGTATCGTAATGACAACTATATTTTTACGATTTTTCATGTTTCGGGTCGAAAAGTTTGCAAACTGAACGCGCTGCTTCAGACAGTCAACTGCACCAGCTGAATCTGGCCTTTTTTTTTTGCGGGGCTATGCAGGCAACACTGTATTGGCTTATATCTAGAGTCAAAGCCAAAGCCAAAAGGCATTGACTTCGCGGATAGCGGAAATGTGCTCGACTTTCTTTGTTACCATGCGCTGCGGGAGGTGCCTTGCACATGTTTTTGCGGAGCGGTAGCGTATGGTTCAGCCCTAGCAGCTCACGAGATGTCTGAGAAGAAATACTTTCAAGTTTTTATTCCCAGCTATTCGACTGACTTTCCATTTATTAAGAGGTCGCGTAAAGGTGAGCGGTACGCATTTTGTAGTTTGTGCTGCTGTGATGTGAACATTTCGCACGCTGGTCGGCGGGATATTCTGCTACATGTGAATACGAAGAAACACAAAGACTCGGCGAAACTTGTAGACTCTAACGGGAAACTTGGAGGGTACTTCAGCAAAGCGGATCTCGATACTACAACTCGAGCGGAGTGCCTTTTTTACTGCGTTCCTGATTGAACACAACGTGCCGTTCACGGCTGCTGATCACGCTGGAGACCTCTTTCGAAAAATGTTTCCGGACTCGAAGGAAGCTAAGAACTACGCCTGCGCCTGTACGAAGACTACGGCGATTGTGAAGGAAATGGCCAATAAAGCTATCGACGAAGTGATAAGTCACTTGCAGCACGCTCCGTTCTCAGTCGCCACAGACGGGAGCAATGACGCCGGCAACGATGCAAAACTGTATCCAATCGTGGTGACGTTCTGTGATAGTACTGTTCGCACTGCCTTGCTCGCGATGCCTGCCCTCGAAGGTAACTCCACGGGACGAAACATCGGTGCGCTTGTTGTGGACACGCTAACGAGCAAAAAGATACCGCTCCAGAACTGCATCGGCATGGCGTGTGATAACACGCCAGTCATGATTGGATTAAAAAACGGAGTGGCTGCTGTGCTGAAAGAAAGCCATGAGAACATTGCCATCATGGGCTGCTGTTGCCATTTGATCAATCTGGCGGCACAGAAAGGCTCAGCATGCCTTCCACTGAATGTGGATGAGGTGCTAGTTGACATTTTCTAGTATCTCGAGAAAAGCTCAAAAAGGAAGGACAAGCTGAAAGCTTTTCAGTCTCTCCACGATGTAGAGGCCAAGAAAATTTTAAAGCATGTCAGCACCAGGTGGCTCTCTCTTGGAAGGAGCCTGAAACGGCTTGTGGACCAGTGGCAGCCACTGCTTAGTTTCTTCGATAGTGAAGTAAGGCCCTCCGGGCAGGTTTCCAAGTTTCCCAGCAAGCCATGTAACCTTCGCACTGACCTTCAGAAGCATGCAAAGGAAGCGGAGAGCAGTCATCAGAGCAAAAGACCAAGACTGGACACAAATGTCCCCGTGTCGGATACAGCTCCCAAGCGAACCCAAAACCGTCCAGGAAAGGTCTTAAACAGAGAAGAAAGGCTATTCATGTTTCTTTCATCAGATGCAAATAGAGCATACTGTGACTTCTTGCTGTCTGTAATCCCAGAGTTTGAAAAGGTGAACGTGTTCCTGCAGTCTGGAGCCCCTCAAGTGCACTTGCTGCGTGAAGTGCTTAGTAACTTGCTAAGAGAGATCATGTTGCGTTTTGTAAAACCTTCAGTGATCAAAAAAGCTGATGTGTTGGCTGACGTTGACTACAAATCTTCCGTCAGCCAAAGAGATAATGAAGATATTGTAATTGGTAGTCGGACCACACAGACCTTGGAAGGCCTAAAAAAAGAAGCAAGGGAAGAGTTTTTTACACATATAAGAAGGTTCTTTGTTGCAGCAATGGAGTACATGATCCTGGAATTTCCACTGAAGTGTGAGCTGTTGAAGAGTGCAGAAGTAGCAAGGCTTGCGTCCATTGAACACGCCAGGTTTTCTGATGTCAAGTACTTAATCAACCGCTTCCCAGTGCTGCTACCACTTCAAGAGGGGCAAGATGTGAATTCTGCTCTGGACGACATTCAGGCAGAGTTCACGCGTCTTAAGTTGGAAGAATTACCCGCTGAAGTACCTAAGGAGCAGCAGATTGATGAGCAATGGCGGGCGGTGTCCGGTTTACGAGAAGTGGATGGCAGCTTTAAGTATGCCAGACTTTCAAAATTTATGTTGGGGGTCCTAACACTCCCGCATAGTAATCCGGAGTGTGAAAGAGTCTTCAGCAAAGTGAAAAAGGCGCACACCCAGTTCCGTGCCTCCATGTCGAAAAAGACTGGGGAGCAGTTGCTTGTCGCAAGATGTGCCCAGTCACACTAGGGAAAGTGCCACGAACAGGTCTTTGACAAGGACTTTTTGAGGAAGGCCAAGGCTGCCACGGCCTCTATGCTAGCCCACCCCTCCACTTCTGAGACTTGAGAACTTTTTGTGCCTCTTTTGTGAAATGTTTCTTTTGTATTCCATTCATCTAAGCCAGTTCTTAGAAAATAAAGCGCTATTTTAGTATTTTTGTACTTGGTTTTAGTATTTTTTGTCATCTCCTGTAGTACTTTAAGAACTGTGGGGTTGGCACGTCTGCAAAAGGGAGAACGCCCGTTGTGTCTCACCTAAGGCCGCCCCAATGTTTTGGTTCGTCTGCGTTTCGGCACCGTCTCGTAGCGCACCAAACGGCTGACAGCGGTAGGCATCACTCCTCGTGCTACTGCGGCACTCGTGCTACCGCGGCGCCCGTGCTACCGCTCCCTCTCCCCTTCGCCCATTGCCACATGCCTATTGCTTTTCTTTCTATCTGTGCGTGGCACGTCTTTCGTTTTATCTGTGCACCACAGCATGGTTCACGAGAGGTGCGAGTGTAGAGACATCGCAGCTGATAAGCACACAGCGAGCGAAGGTTGCCTAACTGCCCGCGCCAACTGACCTCCGTCGCTTCCTGCGAACCCCCCCTTTCTTTTTTAGCCTACGTTCTTTTTTCTTCACTCTGTCTCTTCATTCCCCCTTCTCCCGTGAGTTTATTGATTGAGGTGTCCTCACATGAGAGACAGTTATCATGCACTCCACAGCCTTTTTTCTTAGCTTTCCACCTTTCTTTAAAGAATCAACCCCCACCCCAATAAGCCCAACCACGTGCTTGCGATGTTTGAGCGATGACGGCAGTATTTGTTGTCACAAAAGGTCATTCGTCGCTATCGCGTCACTGGTTTCTGGAAAACCAGAAAAAATCACTTGTCATCCAAAAAAGATCATGACGATTTCCGCAACATGGTGGCACCCCAGATTCTCGCTTCGCTTGTTATTCACGCATAGAGGCACTCTTTATGTAGAAGCGAGGCAGCGGCCGTATTTTGTCGTTAATCTTGTTAATGATGGTTCGATTCAATGCTTCAGCAGTAGCTTGCTGCGATATTGGTTACTTGCTACAACGACCTCGTCGTGCTTGCTACAATGTTAACGGCGGCGTCACGATTGTCGTGCAAGGTTGCTGCGAAGTTGGCAAAGTGCGTCATGGTGTCGTAGCACAAGCTTTTGGGCACCCCTCGAGATTACAGCATATACCACTGTTGCGCTTAAAAGTAATGTGAGAAAAGATATGCGCAAAACGTTTTTATGGCAAGCGCAGGCGGCCCGACAACAGCTTGCAGAATATAGCACCATCAACCGCCGAAAATGAGTAAAGTGCAACAAATAAGCTGTCCAAACAGTGTACGGGTATGTAAATTGCGAAAGGCTAAGCCGCCTAACTTTTTTAGGTGGCTTAGCCGCTGATGCCATGGTTAGTGTTCATGAAGGTGTGGGTGAGTGTGATGTAAAGGAACTTTCCTGCAGTGTAACAAGATGTTTCTCACATGAATTCCTCAATTGATACTTTGGAAGGCTATGTTATATCTGTAACTGGCTCTGGTTTAACGATTGGGTTTCACGGGTTGCAAATGTATGGCCGAAAAAAACGAGTCAATGTTTGCAAGGTTTCGGCAAGTTACTGAATCACGTTGCAATGCAAGCAGGGGGTCGAAGTGAAACTTTTTTTTTATTTCAGTTTCATTTTTCCCCAAAAAAAGTTTCACTTCAACAGCAAGTTTGCTGGCTGTGCAAAAAATGTTTATGCTGCTTACCTAGAGGACGATGAAGTGAAGAACTCGTTTGTTCCTGTTTTTGTTGTCTTGGTTATTTTTACCCTGATTACTGTGACTCTGAAAATATTGTGAATACATTTTTCTTCTGTCGTCTCCCCGTAATGGTATTTAGAACTTTGAAATGACTCCAGAAAAGTAAGTAGAGAACCCGATGGTTTGGGTGCAATTTGTTCCCTTTTTTAGGGGGTGATTGTGTTGATGATGATTTCGCGTCCTTGTCCTAGTACAAGCTCAGCCCCTGCTCAACATGATGACGTAGCATCCTGGCCATTGCTGCTGGCTTAGTCAAAAGTGGGACTGCTGCTTGTGCGTTCATAACTGCGGCATGAGGCGGTAGCACCTCCGAGGAGCCTCGTCGAAGTTGACAGCAGTGCCATGGAGTGCCAGTGTCGCGGCCTCCGAAATCGAACACCCACTGATCTATTTGATAGCACAAAGAAGCTGATGCGACCTTTTTTTAACGTACTCGGGTAAACAATGCCAACTCATCAAACTGCGATCTTCATTTACAGCTCATGTCACACACTTGTGCTACTTCATGCATGCAATCGTGCCTGTTCTCAGTGCTTCTCCTCTTTGTTTGTCATCGTCATCCATACGCTTTCTTCTTACTCATGACAGTTCCTGGCGAGTGGTTCACGTTTGCAGGTGTGTGCTGAATGTGCCAAGACTAGAGCAATGGCCTCCTTTCCAAATTTATTTCTGTGTCTAGAAAAGAAGCACCGTCCAAGTCAATTTTATGGTCATGTTTCGCACAATTCTCTGCAAAAGTGCTGCATTGCACTTAGATCTTCCTGATGTCATATTACAGCGAAAGCTGTTATGAGATTAAAACTCTGGTCACACACGGCGTCGTAGTTGTCCGCTGCCACCGCCGTTGTCCATAAACACTATTGGGAAATAAGAAAATAAAAACTACTACCAAGGACACAGTGTTGCTCGAACCCAAGATCGCTGCGTGCCAGCTCAGTATTCTACCACTGAGCAACGCCGGTGCTTGGGACTTGTTTGCAAACTTGCCTTAGACACGCTTGATGTCGAGAAAGGAATCGCGTCAATATGAGTAATAAAGCGTTTTAGAACAGCAAAAGAACAACCAGGCATCACACTATGCGAATAGCATAACGAGGAGGTCATCCAGTGCCCGAACCCATTACAAAAGCTTGTTTTTGATCACCTAACTTTGGCACATACTCACTTCAGACGTAATTCCTCATCGTCGTCAACCATTGCATGAACAATTGGCACAAAATTACTTGCACGTGTTTAGCGGATACAACACTTCTCAAAAGTATGATGAAAGATAGCATAGGGAATGCTGGTCAACTACCCTGAAATTATTATAATAATGTCATAGTGGGTATCCAGCAAGTGTGCTTGTAGCAGTTACTCAGTGAGTGTTTAGAAAAAGCTCAGACAGGCCAAAGGCCACTTTTCTTGCTTTCGCTGTGACTGTACTGTGCCTTCCGCGCAGGCCTGGCATTTTTTTTTCGTTCTGGGAAACTCTTGATCTCACCTATGTAGCTGGCTGGATACTCGGAACACGACACCTTGTAGACTATGCCTTGGTGTTGCTCCTCCTTAACGATTGATCCTTCGGTCATCGTAGCAAGTGGGCAAGTGTCAATGCAGGCTTATGAACCACTGTGACTCCCGCTTTCCTGAGGAGAGCTGTTCACTGATGCCTAGCACACATGAGATGATGTTGCCCTAGGCTGGCTTCTCCGATTTTGTTGTTGATGGTGGGGTGGTGAGGGGGAGAGGGGGTCCCTTAACGTGTCTTTCACAGTTGCATCTCCACAGTACTGTGGTTGTCTTCTCAATACAGGGCGTGACACCCGGTGGATAAAGCCTTACGTGTATCCATTTTTTAGTAGCTTGTCAATGATCCTGTCCTCTTCTCTCTTTCTCTCCTTCTCTGATGTGCTGATTGTTCTTGCACATGAAAGAAGTGCCGAAATCATGACAGCTTTGCCTGCAGTTGGATGACAGGACATAAAATGTGAATACCTGCCAGTGCACTTTGTTTTACTGTACAGTGAGAAGGTCATGCGCTTGCCCTGTTGTCCGACTGCAACATCAAGAAACAGAAGTGTTCCATTTTTCTCTCGTTCCTCCATAAACTGTATCGCCTGGTTGACACAATTAAGGAGGGACATGGGTCTATGGGATATCTTATGTATTTTTGAACCGAATGTGAAAAGAGTTGGCATGCTTACTTAGTTCGTCCTCCTGATTCTAAACATGTAAATATTTTTCTGTGGCAATATTAGTTCATTAAATAATCCAGATAACTATCTCTATTGTTCTTACTACAATAGAAAAATAACCACCATTCAAAAGTTTACAAATTACATAGAGATTAACAGTAGAAAGCATAAGACACACAACATAGGAACCACTTTTTTGATTGGGTCAATATTTCTTACATTATAGTACACTAAACATCATAGCTCTGAATGTGGCCATGGTGTGGTCACACAAAGAGACTAAATTTAAAAACTTACATCAAAAGAAATTAAAACCTGCTTTATATGTTGTGTGCTCCAAAGATGTAGCTTCATGCTGCAAAAAGAATTATTCTGCTATTTGTAATAGTTTCCGATATATTGCAGGAATTGTCATGCAGGGTGTACGAAACTGCCATTTTGAAAAAATCCAGAAAACAAAAAATTATGACATTTTTAGCTGTAAAAATGTATGTATTTAGACCTACATGGTCACTAACATATAAATGGATACCAGAAAGCCCAAAAAGTGCAATGCTGCAAGCTGATCGAAAGTTGAACAAATACTTCTCGAATTACAGCACAGTAAAGTTTATTGCATGTAACCAAGAACAAGAAATTTTGTATTAAAATAAAAAAAGTAATTGGAGTCACAATTTAAAAACCGGCTCACAGCGTTGTTTTTTGTCCACATTTAGCTACACTGTGAAAAACTAATTACAGCTCTAGCTGTTCTAGGTCCACCTTTACAGAACAAGCAAACAAGGTAAAGTGGTCAAAATCTGTGTTTTGAGAAAAATACTGTTAAAACTTTAGTTCACCGTTTCGAGTGAAAAAATATCATGGCACACATGCTTTTAGGCAGTTAATATGCACCGGGCATGTAATCGAACTGATTTCTTGCATGAGCATGTCGTTTCTTCAAGTCCTTCTGCAAGTTATCATCGTGTGCTCATCTGCCGACACGGCTGCTTATCAGTTTGGTGACTGTGCTGACGCTAATGTGCAACGAATATGCACGCATCATCCACAATACGTTGAATGACATGGTGATGCTTTCCGGCTTGTTCAAAATGAGTTACATGTAAATGTCGCGAACCGAACTTGTGCACTCACTCATCAATTTCAAGGCTAGATGAGTGCTGAGATGTTAGTTTCCTTTTCACGTAAGACTACTGCATTTTCGAGTATAGACCGCGACATTGTTGTGAACACGTTGTTGAAAGCAGTCCACCTGTTGCTGGTAGCGTACACTGCGCGGGTGGCGAGCATGCTCACTACGAACAGATTAGTTTTCTGTTCATCGATGCACAGCGTACTCAACTCTGATGACCCGTCACCCAGGGGGGATGCGATATTGGCGTGTTTAGTTATAAGACTGCATTGCCGTTCTGTCACTGCAGAGATTGATATCTTTCGTAGCTTCACTTCTGCTTTTTACTTGCCATTCTCTAACTGATGAGGCTGCAAAACACTGCCGCTTTCAGTGACATTGTCGGCAACAGACGGGCTCGTACGTGAGCTAGGCCTACACCAGTGACTCGGCGACCACCGTTGATTGCCGCGAGTTCATTATCCTCATTGTCCTGAGCCATAGCAGGGCTCTTTTTGAAGTTTACGACGAACGAATGATTGCCACACCCGCTTCATGAATCAGTGTGGCACAGAGCTTCTTTACTGCTGTAGGCAGTTTACAGCACCATGATGAAATTGCGCATGTCCGTGTGCGTCACGATGGGGAAGCAGACGCTGGAAACGCCACTTGCCCAATCGCATGCCTAGATTTTGTCACGTGCCCCAAGCAGCCAATAGAATCACGCGCTGGTGCTTTTTCGATGTGTTGTTGCTGAAAAACCAATGAGCAAGGTGAACCAGCGGTGGCGTGAAATTGAAGATGAAGAACGACCCTTCCAAACAAGACCAAGAAACAAGACCAAGATGACGTCAATAGCTTGTGTGTACCGGCAATAGTTCGGCTTGGAAAAGCGTGATTTCAGCGTCTATTTATGCTCACATTCATCTCACAGGGATGTTATAAATTGATTTTGCGCCAGAAATAATGACGCGAGAAGCTAGAAACTTCTCAGATAAGTGCAAAAATAGGTACAAATTCTGACAATGTCAGCTTCAAAAAGTAGACTTTTTCGCGATTTATGACCTTCTAAGACCGGTGTCGCCCCTTAAGTTGTTTGAGGAAGCTACCTATGGCTGACTTTTTGATGATGCAACAGCAGCCATCCACGTACCTCACAAATATTTTTGGCTTGTCAATAAAAAAACAGTAGGGTCATCTCTTTTATGTACTACATTGTGAGGTTCGGTTTGCAGCGTAATGGAGATCCCCGCCCCCATTGCGGTCCCACTGGCTTGTCTGTAGAAGTTGCTGTTGAAACTGAAGTGTGTTTCCTTGAGGCAGTACTTTAGTAAGCGACACAGCTCAGTTCATTGAAAGCTGTTCATGCGCAGGACACAATGTCGGAATGAAACGAAGCACTCATCGCTGCTCACTGTCATATCTTTCACGCTCTCCATGAAGTGTCTGGCTTTTTGTGGTGATATGAAAAAAGTGTTTTGTAAGAGTTTTATTAATCTAGTCATGACAATTTTTATTGGCTATGAATAGCTGGTTGATGTCCTTCCCCTCCCGTCCAACATGTCCTCCATTCTGTACGCTGGGCGCCGTCATGCAGTAGTGCAGCATCATTCCCCTCCTCTTACACAGGGAGTTGTCTACATCGACGCCCCATTCGTGGCTTCTTGAGGCTCCTGCGGCTACGCTATATATGATCTACATCTTTCGGCACTTGAAACCCTCACCAATGGGCCTTATTTGCACCCGCCAAATGTACTGTCGCTTGAGGTTCTTTCCCTAGTTCATGCATTACAATCATTTTCCCCCCTCTCTTCTGTCCCCAAGCACACGAGTTTCTCCGACTCTTACGCCGCCATACGCGCAACCGCACTTTACTCTCTTCCCTAGAACAGGAGGTTGAGCTCTCCACTTCGAGCTTCCACTGTTTTCCTATGCTGGGTTCCTGGACATTCAGGGATTGACGACTCATCAACTTGCGGGTGATATATAGCGCCGGGCACCATTCATTTCCTGGCCCACGTTTTCGGAGGTCGGTGGGAGTTCCATGAAGAATGACAGGACGATATCCTTGCGTCTTAATATCAAGGAGGGGTACCTCCAGCTCAGACTCGACAAGCATCTCTACCCTCACCCTCATTCGTAACTCACAGTTCTAGAGACATGAATTTTGCGGTAAATACAACTACAAATTGTCTGATCAAATCATCTCGCCTTTTTATCCATATAAATCTCACGCCTGCTGTTCTAACTGCTCCTCCGCATATGCAGACTTGTTACACTGCTTTTTCTATTGCCTAACCGCTCAGCAATCCTGCTTTTACCCTCCCCTTTTCCTCTCCATCATCACCAGGCTCGACTGGACGGTGCCGAAGGCGAAGAACAGCATCGACTGGTCGCGCAGGCGGTCAAAATGTGCTGTCTTTAGTGTGTGGCTGAAAATAAAAGTCTGTTACTACTATCACTACTACGAAAGTAAAATGAAAAGAGCATTGACACCCTAGCTCATCTGGAGAATGTGTTCCAAGAGAGCACCTGCGTGTCTGTCAGGAACGAAGACTACACTTGTATCCAATGAGAGAAGTTTTTTGACCCTCAGTGCTGCTGGGCTGATGATGGTTTTGCTTGATCCACTCAAGCAAGATGTTGCTTACTTGGCATGAAATGTTAATATGTACTGAAGGGCTAGTTGGTGAGCCATGATTTTTTATTTTAATGCGATAGGGAGCTCTTTTTGCAGAAATTCTGGCGTCCGCGTGGCTGTCACTGGTTGTGAGTGAAAAATCATCTTATGTGTGAATAAAAAATTGAGAACGATGTAAATGGAATAAATAAATGATAAAAAATTCTGGAGCAGAGTGGGGACTGAACTAGGGTCGTTTGGGTCCAAGTTGGGATTGAACTCGGGTCATTAGCCTGGCAAGCAGATGTTCTACCACACGTTCACTCCTCTGCTTGTGAAAATAGTGAAAAGAAGTTCCTCTGCTTTGAAATGCTGTGAAAGTAGCTTTCATGCTTTACGAAAACACGCGTCATGTATACATGCTTTTCAATGCAACATGAAATATTGCAGTAGTAATGCATGGTACAAGCATTGATTGCCAACGGCCGTCAAAATATGTGATTATCATAATGGCTCTGTGGTTGAAAGCCGGTACCCCACTATAAAAGGCACATGTGCCCATTCTCTTAAAGTCACATAGTGGGTGCGTAGCAAATTCAAAAAGGTTTCATGCACTCAGTGTTTGAAGTCTGCACTTGGAACAGGATGTCGCTATCACGTTCAACTTCTAAAGGTGGAGCTTTAGGGTCGCCTAATTTTTTTTTTTTTTGAAGTTGCAGTACAGCACTTGTGTTTACGTCTTCAATATGTGCATGTTCTGTATCCTTCTGTGCAGTGCTTCATCAAAAATGAAATGTTAATTCAAACAAAAGTTTCCTTTTTCAAAGTTTGTCTGCTGCATTTATCAGTATTAATTTCTTTATTTCATTTAAACAATTTTTAATAAAAGGCTTAACTTAAATCTGTGCCTAGCCCTTCCGTGAAACATTTTAGCCACCACTCTCTCAGTGTTTTGTGTGACTTGTGCACAGGGCCTGTCACGGTTCCAAGTGCGAGATGCCATCCGCGAACGACTGCAGCAGATAGGGGCACACCGCAGTCGCCTGCCCTATGCAACTACTGTGCCTGTCTGCAGCCGCTCAGGAGACCTCCTTGACTTCCGGCTCAAGCCACAGTTCTTCCTCAGACTTGAACGGCTCGCACAGGAGGCTCTGCAGGTCATGTCTTCTTTTGTCTTTCTGTCGTAACGTCTACATGGCCTTCATCAGTATCTGCTTTCCTCCAAATCATGCAAACGAGAAGGAAATACAACATGGCTGGGGGCTAAGCCAGAGGCAGAGCAAACACTTGCAGGCAGAATTTGGTTGAATGCTCACAAGCTGCAAATTAAGCATCTCTATTGTGATGCCAAATTGAATCAGTCTGTTTGTTAGCTTTTTTTTTTTGTCCGTGATATTTCTTGCTTCGAAACATTTTGTCTTGAAAAAATCGTAGTGCTACATTCGATGAGGACAAAAAGAGAAGCACGCAATAGGACGGGCGTCCGTCTTGTTATGTGCTTCTCTTGTTGTTGTCATCAAATGTTGCGCTACAATTTTTCCAAGTTAGATTGTATCACCCACTACTGCTACTAACGTGCATATATATCACTGTCGTCAAAACACTGCAGGCAGTGGAAGGTGGAGAGCTGGTGCTTGAGCCAGACCATTGCCGGAAAGCCTGGCTGGAGTGGCTCACGAAAACAGAGTGAGTGGGCATCGAGACCTGATCTACTGGGTCACCGAAATATTGTGTTTTTGAACGAAGTAGAACCTTTGAATGTTTACTTTGTCCTGAATGCATAGTTGTCGGTAACAAAACATGCATACAAAGTGAAGAAGACGAGGACGGCACCGCAGGCGGCGCTCACCACTTTGTATTTTTTACCTTCTAAAGGGCCAGCATACAATTTATGTTCCACAGAGTTTGGTAGCCCAAAATTTTGATTTAGGCTTTTAGAAACTCACCCATTGGTATTGTTTCTGCATTTTCTTCCAAGGTTTTAGTTTAGGTCGTTTCAATAAACCATGTTATTAAGTACTAAGTCTTTATAGGATTTTTAGTTCCAACATAAAAAAAAAACACATTTCAAGTAAGACTCAAGGTTGAAGCAAACTTGTCCATCCTATTTTTTGTGTCTGTGCCTAAAGCCTTTCAGCTGTATGTTAGGAATTTGTGGTGATGCACACTACCTAGAAGAGGAATGTGAAGAGATCTAGCCAGTGTTTTATAGCTGGTCTTGTCTGTGGCAAAGAAAAACTCCAGAGCTTGTCAGTACCATTCATCACGTCTTCATCTTGTTTCGATAGTCTCTCTTCTCTTGATGCCGCCTGGTTTTAAGTGCCAAAGAAGGGAAGAAAAGTCGAGTTAGAAATAGACCTTCTGAAGTATGGCTGTTTGATTTATCATTTATCATGCCAACTATAGCTTCAGTATGCTTCCTCATATGCTTTGCTTCCTTAGCTAGTCATATGATCATTCCCATTTTGTGAGTGATGGCTACTTGGCTATGACTTATTTAGTGGCTGATAAAACACTGGGCTTTTGTTGTTCACTAGAATGAACTGAGCTTGATAAGCATTAGGGTACAAGAATAGGTGTGGCTACATGGAGTAAGAAAGGAGGTTCAGAGGTGGGGGAGGGATCATCATTTAGTATATGGGTATAGCACACCACGACAAGGACACAAAGAGAAAGAGACCCACACACACAGCGCTTAATGCCGCTGTGTGTCTCTTTCTCTTTGTGTCCTTGTCGTGGTGCGCTTTACCCATATAAATGATGAACCCCAACCAACTAGCCCGGCAACGTGCCTTAACGTGGGAGGGAGCCAGAGGGCGCGACGACACGCGATACTTCGTGAGCTCATCTGAGTTCACAGAGGAGGAGAAGGAGGAAGCGGAGCATATTGAAAGGATTGTTTAATACACTGCATGCGATGGTTGCGCCATCTCTGGATCTTTCTTGTAACAATGGCTTTAACTGCAGGGACTGGTGCATATCTCGTCAGCTGTGGTGGGGCCACCAGATACCAGCCTACAGAGTGCTCAATGCCGATGTAAGCGCTCATACAGGGTGTTGTGCTTTTATTTTCTCTTTCCTGATACAGTTGCCTCTATTTGTGTGTTCTAAACATGTCTTGCTGATGTCATTTACTGACCAGAGTGCCCATTTAATACGTACTTCCTGAGCTTTTGAAACGACTCACACCTTTCACACAAGTTTTGTTGGCTGTATGTTGTGGCAGTTTGTCACAAGTCTGCCATCATAGCTGGTGCCTGCTGTTTGATTGCTTTGCCATGTGCCATGATGCAAAATTACATAAGCTTTTTATGAAACTTCCTTTTTTTGCCTACAGTTCAACTTTAACATAATGAAGTATGCATTTTGCTCTTTATAACTTGGTATTGTCCCATTGTCTCAATAGTGATAAATGGAGCAATCAAACCATTAGCTCATGAATAAACTATGCAGGAGCTGAACCCAGCAAAAAAAAGTAGCCCTTAGTGCTCAACCACAGCAGCTGCTACTGTCATCAGTCATCAAAATCTAATCTATGTGCTTAACTATTCATACTCAAAATGTCGTACATTCAGCCTAAGTCATGGCATATTTGCAAAATGAATGTCACTGTTCACTTCACACGCCCAGTCTGACAATACAGACATTAATTTGTTACAGGATTGGCCACACTTGAATACCTCACGGTGCAGGAAAGCATGGCTCCTGCTGAGTGATAATTCGATAACTCTGTTAGGCATGGGAACATCATCCTTAAAATATAAAAGCTTCAGTTTCATCCATTGATAGCTATAGGTATGTGTTCGACAGCTATACAAAGTAAGGTTCGTAGTTTTATGCATTAAACATCCGATTTCCTGCACTGTGCAAGAATTGCCCTAAAAATTGAGCAGCCTGAAAAAACATCTTCATGCTGTGTTTTACTGCACCCAAATGTTCATCCGATTTTCCGGACTGTGCAAGAATTGCCGAAAAACTTGGGCAGCCTGAAAAACATCTTCATGCTGTGTTTTACTTCACCCAAATGTTCAAATTGCCACATACACGTCTAAAATCATTCTCAAAGTCCACCAGTGCATTTATCAGCTGGGGTGTAACAGCTGCGCCATTGTGCACCAGATGTTTTTAACTGTGCTGGCCACCCCTGCTGCGCCAAACTCGATTATAAGCGCAGTACTGCACTGCACTCTCAAATCATGAATTTGGAAAATTTGGCAAGCACTCTCAAATTATGACAGGTAGATTGCCACTGTCCCTCAAGAGAACGGTATATAACAGCTGCATCTTGCCGGTACTTAGCTATGGAACAGAAACCTGGAGACTTACAAAAAGGGTTCAGCTTAAATTGAGGACGACGCAGCAAGCAATGGAAAGAAAAATGGTAGGTGTAACCTTAAGCGACAAGAAAAGAGCAGAGTGCGTTGGGGAACAAACAGGGGTTAAGGATATCGTAGTTGAAATCGAGAAGAGGAAATAGACATGGGCCAGGCATGTAGCGCGTAGATAGGATAACCACTGGTCATTAAGGGTAACTAACTGGATTCCCAGAGAAGGCAAGCGGGTCAGGGGGAGACAGAAGGTTAGGTGGGCAGATAAGATTAAGAAGTTTGCGGGTATAAATTGGCAGCAGCAAGCACAGGACCGAGTTGACTGGTGGAACACGGGAGAGGCCTTTGTCCTACAGTGGACGTAGTCAGGCTGATGATGATGATAATGACTGCTCTGCAGCACCAGAATTTTTCCTCAAGGTGCGAAAGCCATCAAGAGCTGTGCCCGCAAATGTGGATGAAATATTGCTTTTTCGGTTTCATCAAAACTGTTGTAATTTTGCTTTCATAAAGGCTGTGTTCACTCCAGCAGGAGTCATGAATATTAATTTTAAAAGCGCAGAGTGGTCGTGACCGCTATGCACGCGCGATCATGCCAGGCATAAGTCTGAATGGCTAGCTGTGTTCTAATAACAGTGCAACAACCTCAGGAGGAGAGAGAAAGGACAGGAAAGAGCCCTCTTTTCTGTCCTTTTTCTCTCCTCCTGAGGTTGTCGCGCTGTTACTAGAACACAACCACGATGAACCAACACACCCAAATTAAGCTCTAATGGCTAGCTGCGCTCTCAACACAAAGAGACTGCTAGAGGACCATGTCTTCCTGGTGCAGCTGTATTCTCTTTCACCAGCATTTTGTAGAGTTAGGCGATATTGGTTCTAAAAGGGTTGGCTGCCAGCCTTACAATTGGTTGTTATCGCATTCTCTGCTTGCTCTCCTGGTGAAACAGCTCTTTTTATAACTTGATGTGTTCAGAAAAAAAAAAAAATAAAGAAAGTAACGGTGCTCAAAAGAAGTGGGGGTGGTGTCCATTTCCCAGTACAGCCTAGCAATGACAGGTTCACATGACTGCTCTTCGAGTGCATGTGCATATTCTCGTTCATTTGGCCACTGTGTCTTGCACTTATCGACTTGGCGGTCGATGCTCTGCGCGTTCAGGTTTAAAAAAAGAAGGCCATTGTACATAACTACAGTAAAACCTCCTTATAACAAAGTGGAATATAACAAACTAATGGATATAACAAAGCAATTGAAATTCCCATAGATGCCCACGTATTTAAAATCTCGTTATAACAAAGTGAAAATTTTCTTACTATGGATATAAGGAACCATTCTTCATCTGCAATGAGCATTTACTGATCATTTTGGTATATGTCAATTCAATATTTTAGAGTGCATGACGGTTTATGTCTTATCACGGCTGCGGTAATTCAAAACTCGTGCCTTAGCGCTCCCCAGAAGCCGCCTGCGGCCTGCCAACACGGGTGTGGGAGCAAGTCTTCCTGCCTCCCCTTTCCTCAGGAACTAACGGACTCGCCCGCACAGGGACTTCGCGAGCCTGCGTGTCAGCCGGCCTCCTCTCTCCTGTAGAACTCGTTGACCCGCTTGTGCATCTGACCTCCTTCTCCCCTTCAGCTCCACGCCGGGGCCTCGCACGCCGCTGGGGCGGCGGAGATCGTGGCGTTCGTCTCTGTTGTTTGCTGTGGATGAGCGACACCACCTCTATCAGTTTCTGCCGCTAGACACAAGATGGACAACGGAAGCGGCAAACATAGGCACAAAAATAAACAATTGAAATAAAGTCAGCAATATTGAAAGCCGTTGAGTCTGGCGTTAAGAAAAGAAAGAAAAGTGCCCGACGATTTTGACGATGTGGCTGGGTGCTGCGGGCGACCAGGCCCAGATGTCGAGGGGCGCTCCCCATCGTGCTTGACTGCGACACCTTCTGCATGTATGTCGGTGCCAATGCATGCACGTCGGTGACAACCGAAGAGTTGTCAGATGCGGGAATTATGCTGAAGGAAGACAAATCAGTGACGTGGAAACAGTGGTGAATGTCTCGACACCTCGGAGCCCAATGTTGGCGAACCCGATGCCCGCGCAAGCGCTGGATGTGACAGACCTGCTGTGCTGCTTCTTTGGTGCTTATGATGACGGCGAGGACGGACTCGAAATAGCCGCTGCAGCTGAAAAAACAGCCATTCGCGTGAGGAAGAGTCCGCAAAGTCTATAATATTAATGACTATTTTTCTTCGAAGTGATCTGCCAGCTGGTGTGCTGAATTTGGCGGAAATAAAGTATATGTTCTTTGTTATTTTGCTGTTTTTTGCCTTCTGACGGCTGTTTTTCTCTGCACGGTGGGCTGTTCTGATATTCGTTGGTGTGTACATTCTCTCTTGCTGGCTAGTTGCTGGTAGAAATGTATATTGACTATAATAAACTGATAGTTTTAATGAAGTAACTAAAAAACTCCCCCTTCAACTTTGTTATAATCAGGTTTGACTGTATAAACAAGTCACAGTTCCAATGTAAGGGCAAAGCAATGAATGTGATAGCAGCAAAAAGTAATGTTATACGAAGTGAGACTAGCAGCAAACTTTTGGATCCAATCTCGCATAACTGTACAAAACTATGGTGTATGAGAATGCGGCCACTTCAAGGAGAGCAACATTTTTCGCAGTATCTTCGCAGTGAGAGTGCAGCATGTAAAAGCGTATGCGAGTCGCTTGCTAATGGCTGCTGAGCTAGCGTGCGGGCCAGTCATCTCTACCATGGCCTTAGAAGCATAGTTCGTTGTTGTTGCTCAAGTGGCTCGCCCCCCTTTTCTCGCTTTTTTTTCATGCTTTTAAGACGGGTGTAGCGCTTCCTCTCTGCTTCGACTACAAGCCTCCCAGGCGGGGAGATGTTATCGTGTTATTTATCGCACTGCCCTTCGAGCGACGAAGATTGGCCAGATCGTTTGACCTCTTCAGTAGCGTTCTTCACCCCTGCTCGTGCGCTTTTACCCATGGATAGAACATAAGATGCAAGGGGGTATGTTATCTATTTTGAATTTACTCAGGACACGACGGCAAAAACCCATCGAGTGTGTCTATATAATTTCTGTTGCCATAATAAGAGTATTGCATAATTTTGCTTAGTGTTTGAAAAATGCAGCATTGAACAAATGTTGCTTCACAAGTGCTTGGAACGAGGCTTGCTCTGCATGTTCTTACTGCTCTAAGTATGCTCGAACTGGCCCTTCTGGCTGCTCCAAGCCTGCTACAAAAGGCACTTTAGCCTGCTCCTAGGACTGCTCCCAAACCCATGTTATCCTGTTCCACCCTTATATCAGGCATTTTGGTGCTCTGCTTATGTTCTGCTAGTACGAATTCTTGTTTAAGACGAACAACACGGGAATGTTTCTTTGGTTTCCCATAGACTCAATGTGAAAAAAATCTGATTAAGACGAATTGCATAACAGGCCTCTTCTGTTAAGACGAACTATCACAGCGATCGACAAAACGAAGATTCTGTACAATGAACATTATAGTTTTGATGGGGGCATTCAGGCGAACAAGAAAAAGCTAAATGTAAGAAAAAAATTAAGTACTTTTTAGGCGCAAAGACTCAAAGAAAGCTGAAATCGAATTGTGATATGAAGGGAGAAAGCGAGCTAAGTGGAAAAGAAAGGTCGGCGCATAAAGCTGATATCTTCCCCACGCCTAGCCTGCAGGTGGAGAAAAGGCCAGATTTATCTCCAAAGAAAGCAACAATAAACGTTTGTTCGTTTGTATTCTCCTCGTGTTCTTCAATTCCCCAACTGGAGTATAGTGCAGAACAGAAGAACACAAGAGCTTGGCTAGAGAGCAAAATGCTAGGGAAGGGGGGGCGAAAAAAAGCCAGATGAATGTGAAAACGGGAACAAAGATAGTCTGTACATTATAATCACATGAAATCAAAACCACATATGCAGCACGAGCACTCCTATCAGAGGAGTCAGATGCATTGTCATCGCCATCTCACAATGGTGCCTAAGCACATGTTGTGGTCAGTTTGTGTTGTTTTGCAGAAGGCCTGTGTGCCTCCCATCTGTTCCCAGTGAAATGCTGCAAATTGTGATGTGCCATTTTCATTACGAAAATGCACGACAAACGAAGGTCATTTCGCACACTAAATATAGTTGCGTCAGGTCTTTTTTGTGTGCCCGAGGCTTGTGATCATGAGTAGCTTAAACGGATATCTTCAGCTGCATGTCGTTCAGGAAAAGTTACTGCGGGCTTAAAATAAAAAAATATCAGGAGTGAAACAGCTGCTCTAATTGTGCCAATTTGATGCAATTTTTGCACCGAGCTTTCACGAGATTTCATGAGAACCGTGAAATTTGCTAAAATTGCACCACGCTGCGCCAAAATGCCCGACCGGCCTCGAAATTCTCTCAATCGCCTTAATTTCAGTGATAAATGGAGGCCACGTACGTTGCCCGCCTGCAGTTTGAGTTATATCCAAGCACACAGACTCTAACCCTAAACCACGGTAACCTAACCATGCTAACCTTAATCCCATTAGGTCAGGGCACTCCCGAGGCGTGATCGACCAGATAAAGTACAAAGCCGTGCGACCATTGGTCCGCTGACCGCAACGGATACCTATCAGCAGGACGACGCAACATCAAGGCGAAAATGCATTGCCATGGCACTGAACTCTTTGCGGGAAATATGAACTTCCTAGTCAGCAAAAGCGGCTTTGGCATGTTAGTAACTAGAGCTGGAAGCGCATACCGCATTTTCCGCGCGGGATCACAGTCGAGGTTCTGCAAATGCCGCCGTTGCCGGTGACCACGTTGGTCGCATAGCAATGGCACATAAAAATTTTTGCTGTCTTGAACTTGCGTTTGTTTCGTTGTCCCGGGGATAGATATCGGGTGCGGTCGCCGGACCAACGGGCGTTCGCCGCTGTTACTTTATCTGGTAGAACGCGCCTTGCAAGCGAGCCGAAATGTTGTGCCCTAAACCTAACCCGCATAGTAAAAAAAAAAAAAAATGAGGGGGGCCTAGCGGTCATCGAAAACTTATTGGCCTTGCTCTAACCCGTGCAGAACGCTGCTTAACCCACCTTTGCCGCAGTACATCGGTGCCCTGCGAAAAAGCGTATTATGATTTGGAAGGGGCTGTTAGCACTACTCACGGGACAGCAAGTTTCGCTCAATCACTCATGCGTGTATACATTGCATAATTGTGAGCACTAGTATGATCGTTGACGTCTGAAAAAGTTACTGGCAATCATTTGGAAGAGTGTATGACACTTCTGCCACGCTTTAAAAAAAAAACTGCACAATTTTTGTTTTTTTCGCCACCCCTACTCCTGAGTTTTACAAATTCCTTGAATTTCAAGGTCGCCAGCTTGGCAGATCTACATTTTATTTCATGGATTTTGTCAAAGGACTTGACAGATGCCGCAAGTGCTAATGTGAACTTCATTATTGTTTGCTCAATGGGGTAGATCGAAATACTACTTTTATTCAAACAGCAGTGCTCAAGTTTAATCTGCATAATTTAGGTGATGTTGAATGGCTTGAACACACTTTTTTTTCCCTAAATGTAGGTCTTCTGTGCTCCAAATTTGGTCTGTCGTGATAAAAAATAGATGTTTTATTTCCCGTAACCTGCTCCAAATTTGCATTTTAGTGCTTGAAAAGTAAGGTTTTGCTGCTCCAAAAATTGCTCCTAATTCTATTTCGGCTGTTGCACCCCTGAAATATTCAAACCTCAGAGAAAAGTTTTCAAACTTTCATAAGCAACTTGGCAAATATCGGCTTTGCTAAGGTAGTGGTATGCAATGGTGGCTTATCGAAAAGTTATAGCCAAAGCCAATAAAGCAGCCTTTCAGAAGGTGTACAGCCAGAACAATAAAATTTCCATTCTTTGAAGGAAAATTGTGCTTGTCTCTCTCTTTTTATCATATTTTAATCGTCAAAATAGGGTCATGCTAAAGTTATATTGTTAAAATAAGCTAGCAATTTGTTCATGAGCATATTTATTATGAACTCGTGAAATTGAGTACTCGTTATATTAGTGTAAATACTCTACTTGAAAGCATAGTTTTTATCAACCTGAGCCAAATAAATGCTTTTTCTTGTTCCTTTCCTCCTCATTATAAGTATACAGTACTTCATTCAGTGTTTTCAAGCAACATATTTGGGTGTACTTGGCATGTTAGCTTTTGGTTTTGGGGGGTACCCCTGGATTCTGGATAAAATGAACAAATGATTGTGATCCCTTGTAGTATGACTTAAAGAGAAGTCTACTGTAGTATTTTTAACCTCATTATAAAGAAATATATGTATCCGTTATTTCAGTATAATGAAGTTAGCAGAACTCTAAAGTGAGATGATAGTAATCAATTAAGAGGGACAAGATTTTTTTTGCTGTGGAAAATTACCCAAAAGATAATTTTTTTGCAATTACAGCATAGACGAGCATAGACCACTTATAACAAAGCTTAAAAAAAAGTTCTTAGTAAATTTCATACAATTTTTTTTATGGTAGAAAAAGGGTTAGATAAAGGCATGTAATATTTAGGAAAAAAAAGTGTTGTGACTCTTTATTTGTGGAATAGTCACACTCATAATTTTCTTCCCAAATGTGGAAATAAAAACATGCAGCCATGACAAAAGTGTGCATTTTGACCACCGCTGCTTATGATAGGTATCTAGAAGCACGCAGTGTACAAAGATTATCATACCAATGTGGGGCACACAGCATCACCCCATAAGCGCACTGAAAGGTATTTTTGTGGTTTGATTACCTAATTGAGTGTACGACGCTGTGCTGCAACTGGAAAATGACTGGTCGAAGAAAAGATGTTATTGAAGGCTCTGCCTAGGCATGAGATGGATAGAGTTTCATTGCAAAGATGGGATTGCAACACTGTATGGAATAAAAGTTGTGTATGTTGTATAAGGTGCCTTAGAGGGGCATTTAGATGAGTCTTGACATTGATGAGGCACCTTACATAGTTTTTATTTCATGATAGCACAGAACTGTTTTGCAATCTCAGACTGCGATAGCAAGATATTTGACTGCAGCTGATGTTTCACATTGGAGAAGCCTCAAAAGCATTGCACTTTCCCTTGTGCAGAGCGAGGAGGTGTGGGTAAGCGCAGCAACTGCGCAGGAGGCGGCTACCAAGGCTGCTGTGAAGCTGGGAGTGGAGCGGGAGGATGTGCTACACTTGCGACAAGGTACCCTGTCGCAAAGCTTGTCAATGTGCTTCTGAGAATTTCATTATTTTCAACTATGAAATCCACACATTTTCACAGCAGAAGCATATGCTTCATCAATTGCATATAAAGCATACTTGTCTCACGAACTTCATCATACCTACAGACTCGCTACGTGTTGTTAGTGGCACAATAATACCTTCAAAACAGGGCAACTCTATTAATGAATTGTACAAGTTGTGCACTCAGCCTGCATCTACAAGCTGGTAAGCCTTGAAGGGTGAACTTGTCGGCTAGTTAGTTGAACATATTGTAGGGCAGCCAGTGCAAAAGACAAGGACAATGAAGAAACACGTACAAGGGATGTTCATATGAAAAAAGCGAAACCAGACAGTGTGTATGAATTAAGACTTTATGTAGAGTATACATCCCAGGACAACGATACCATTGAAGAACGAGACCAAGGATTCCTTTTTCCCAAAATTCCTTTGGCCATAACGAGACCAAGTGCTTCTCAGCGTCATTGAGTTCATCGTTCAAATTGCAGCACTTCTCGTTCATATGTTTCTTCATGCGACCAAATAGGTGGAAATCACAGGCGATGAATGGCGGCCAGTTTAACATTTTTTGCTGTCAGAAATCGGATGACGCCTTGCTACTTCTCAGTTGTCATGATGTGAACACCAGCCTGCCCTCACACGCACTGTCGCGTGGATTGGACGGCGCTTTTTATAAGAGCCTCTGTGTCCTCCTGCACATGCAGGCGCCTCCGCATGCTTCAATCTATGGCGGATGCTTCAATCGCATCTCTAGATGTTTCGCTACGTCCTCCCATAGTCGCATAGATATCTATGTCAATATGACTTTTCGTACATTTTCTAATTTGAGCACCCCTTGTACAATCACACATAGCCATGTTATGGTTGTATGTGTGCATTTACTCTCCTTGTCTTTCGCGTTGTTTGCCCTCACAACAGGTAACTCTTGTTCACTTCACTGCAAACTGCTTATGAAAAATCTGTTCCTGGTAGCCTTTTCAAACAAATATTGCAGTACAAAAAGCAATATACAAAAGATAGAAAAAATTCAGCGCCTAGCAGCCCGTTTTATTTACAGTAGGTATAGACGCCGCGATTGCCCCTCTGCGATGTTGCAGTTGGCAAATCTTGAACCTCTTGAGGACAGACGACGAGCTGCTCGACTTAACTTACTCCGTCTAATATATTTTTCTAAACTCGAAATAAAGCCAGACAACTACATGGTAAGGGATTCTTCCAGGCCTTCCCGTCACAAACACAGCTGTAGCATCAAGCCAATTTTCGCAAGAACTAATTTATACAAACACTCTTTTTTCCCGAAATCAATCTCTGAGTGGAACTTGTTGCCCCGAAACTCTACTCTTCTTTCCTTTTCACCATAAAATGCGCCTTGTGTTTCCTGGCTTTCACAATACTTGTTTGATTTAACAACTTGTTGTGTGCCTAAGAGTGTGGTGCTTTGCTTATGGATTGTGTTGCAGTGGGTGTACTCAGCCCTCTGGAAACGAGTATAATTTGATGGTGATTTCTATGTTTTTCTTACATTTCGTGTATACCAGTATCAATTTTGTTGTAACTTTGTTGTACCTTTATTTTACCTTCGAACTTGCTGTACCTTTCCTGCTTGGACCTTAAATGGTTCGCAGTATATGATAAATAAATAAATAAATAAATATCATCATACTATGGGTGTGCAAATGTCAAATGTTTTTAATTAATAGAATCAAATACAGTCGAGTCTCAATAATTCGAACTCGAAAGGGCCTGAAAATTTGTTTCAATTAAAAGAAGTTCAAATTAATGAAACCTAATTAAACGGAGGGCTCTCCATGCAGTGGCGCATGTGCATTGAGCTAACACACGAGGGGGAAGTTTTAGAAGACTTGCATTTATTCACAAATCACAGGACATCCGTTATTAATTGAAGTAATCGATGATGCGCATCTGCACACGTTTGTCTTGCAGCGAGTCAATCAATTTTGCAAGCAGCTTGCAAAGTATTTCTACTTTGGCTTCAGCATTCTCCTGGCAAGAGAAGTTGCGCGTGAAAATGTCCAGCGCCGACACTTTCTAAAGACGACGACAACGACTGCGTAGCGGAGCCTCTTCACTACGCAGCCACAGCATGGCCAGCTTGTGATGAGAAAGGAGGGGCGTCTCCACGAGGAGAGAAGCAGATCGGCATTTGAGAGAAAACCAACACTCCACGGCAGCTGTTTTTTTTTTTTTTTTGCTCTCTTCGCACACGTCGTTGAAAGGAGAAGGGTTACGTGGCAGGTACGGGAAGGGGAAGCGTAGCAGCAACGTGTGGTAAACCCCCCCCCCCCCCCCCCGAGGCGCAGAGCCGTGCTCTCGCATGGGGGCAAGGGCTGCAGAAGATAGTGCTTTTTTTCTTTCCATCAACCACGTATTCATTCAACCCAGCGACAGCTTTCTTTTTTTTCCTCTCTCTTCACGCGCGGCATTAGAAGAAGAAGGCTCTTTACATGGCAGGGACGGAAAAGGGAGAAGCGTGACACGGGCGCGTTGCAGATCGGCATCTGAGAGAGAGCAAACGTTCCACCACAGCCTTTTCTTTCCTTTTCATTTTCTTCGCGCGCAGCGTTGAGGTGTCGCAGGTGCCGTCACGGGATTGGGTGGAGTGCTGAGAGCATTTTCGGAGCGCGGTATGTTCGAATTACCCGTCGCAAGTGCTTGTGCATTTGAATTACCGGGCGTTTTTGCTCATTGTAATACACATAGCTTTGACGGGACTTCATTGTGAGTTCGAATCAACATGAAGTTCGAATTAAGCATGTTCAAAATAATGAGATTTGACTGTATAAATAAAGACAGGTGCAGTTTTCACCATAGGTTTTTTGTTTTATCATATGCTTATGCTGAAAACAATACTTGTAAGCTATTGGTTTAATATCGATTAATACACGAAGCAATCACTCTCTGTACCTGCCAGGAAGTGTGTGACTGTGCTAAAGCATTAAGCTTGCGACTGTGATGGCTTTGGTTCAATTTGCATGTTGAACACTTTTTATTCCCTTTTTGTTTTTAAATGTAGTAATGCCACATTACAAAAAAAGAAAAAGCGTTTGTATTCATCATGGTGGCTGTGGTGTCGAAACTAGTGAGTGAATAATAGATGCTTGTTTGATTCCTGGATACAGTGGCTGCAGTACAATTAAGTGAAGTGTAGCAATGCCTTTGTACAGGTCGGACCACTGTTTGAGGGAACATACGAGCATTTGGCTCACGTTCTCCGCAGCGCCATGGAGCACAAGCGGCAAACGTTTAAACCAATGCAGAGGCTGTACAGGTCCTGTGTCGTCTGCTACTAAAATGTCTCCTCCATAGCTCACGTGCTACTGCGATGTCATAACTCGGCCATGCTATCGCCCATCAAGAGTCGTGCAATAGCATGGCACTGCAGTCACATGCGAGCGATTCAAAGGAGCAGTGGGCTGGGAAGAAAGTTTTAGTGATGCATTTCTATTTCTAACATGTAAAATATGAATCACATTCAGCTACCCTGGGATATATATTTCATGTACATCCTTGAATAAACTGAGTTGTGAGTTAGCACCCATTTATCTTCTCGTCTTTAGTTTTTTTGTCTATTGTGTGTGCGCCAAAATGTTTCCCAATTATGTCCTCAAACCAACTCGCCCAGCTTCCCATACTACTATAATAGGGATCACTATATTTATATTTAGGCTTTACAGCACCAAAAAAAAAAAAAAATCAACGAAGTACATTTGCACTCATGGCCTTGAGGTGAAATCTTGGTTATCTTGCTACATAGCCGTCATCCATCAGGGAAAGGCAGGTCGCTAAAAATTTTACCGAACACAAGATGAGGAACAGACAACAGCATTATACATGGAAAAAAATACCGTAAAAACCGGAATATGGGTTGACCCTCCAAACATTGAATCTCTGAAAAAGAATTTTAAAAAATAACAAAGTATCGCAGTGCACCCTTACTGTGACACAACCAGCTGCACTGTAGTGACATTTGTTTTTATTTGGGCACTAATCTTGCGTAGTTAGCCAGAATGCCACAAAGTGCTGTCACTCAGACTTGTCCGAACTTGAGTCCGCCAACGTCGGTTTTTCACTAGTAATGTCCCAGAGTGTATCGTCCTCCATTCCATCCAATGCGTTACTCATGCAGCATTTGTGGAAAGACGCAAGCACGCCGCCTCAGTGCAAAGCCCTTTCGCTTCATAAATTGGTGCACCCACTATGGTGATCCCTTGAATTGCATCCTTGTGAGCCCAAAGTCGTGCGCTATAACAGCGAATGCACTCCGCTGTTACGGGTAGCGACCTTACATGTGGCTCCCGGACGAATTCAACAAGTAGCGTTTCCACTCGAGGTGCACTGCAGTCTATTCACGAAACAATGTTTTTCTTTGGGTTGCTGCAGGATGTGATGTGCTGCTTTTGGCTCCTCCAGTATCGCATGCTTTTCTCCGATGCACCGAATTTCCGTTGTGCCGCCAGGTTGCCGTGTGCTTCGGCACGCTCGATAGCCTTTTCCTACGGCCTATCATGAGCTCCCATCGACTACCACTCATTTTTTAAGGAAACAGGAAAAAAGAAAACAGCAGACTGACTGCACATAACCGAGGCACAATGGTGTTGCTAGAACACTGTAGGCCTTGCCTAGCCTTGCCTAGCCTTGCCCAACGGTGCCGCTGCTGATGCGCACGATGACAATAGAGGCTTTCAACTTCAGCTGCCTATTGTTGCGAGACTTCCACCTTTTTTTTTTTTTTTCTGCAAGTGACCAATATATATGATGAGGGTCGACTTTTTATTGTGTGTTGTTTTTTAAATTTGACCTATAGTATTTTGTTTTTATGGTGTATTGCTAATATCCTTTTTATGTCATGTGTTCCGTTAAATGTTTTACACTATTTCTTCACTTGTTGGAATGATGAATCATCTAGCTCTGGCCCGAACCTGAGCAAACCTTATCCTTCAATGCAGGGGTGCATTAGTAGGAATTATCCTTCAGTGCAAGGGTTTACAGTGTAGACCATTTATGACGTAATCGCTTATAGTGCAGAACCGCTTACAATGCGGTCTTTTTCTACTCCTATTTACCCTCCCATAAAAACCCATGTATACGCTTACCGCTTATTGTGCCGTCCCCCAAGATTGAAGACCGGTTATAATGCGGTTGCCGGAAATTGTTTGTGACAAACGCGGTAGCGAGTAGTGCTGGGTGCGCCGCTGGGGAGTGAACGATGAGGTCGTTACGGAGGAGGAGGAGACACAGAGTGAACGAATAAAGGGCAGAAAGAAAAAAAAGAACATGAAAAAAAAAAAAAAGACCGTGGGGACATTGCGGGGGCTCGCCGAGTAAAGGAGGAGGACGGTTGCCTCGGTGACTAATAAGCCTTTGCACCAGCACTGATGCAGCTACAGCGTATTGCGTCGCTAGCATGGTTTGGGCCGCGTGCCGCTCAATGTGGCATGTGCGATCCCGTCCTTATCAACTACATGCGCTTAAAGTTTTCTTGTCGGGAAAGACATCGTCCTTACCGCACTTGCAACAGATATCCCGTTTGCTTCCTTGTCGTTAAATTGGAAATCTTTTATGGTTTTATGACACGCACTGTCACTTTTGCTGCCAATGCGCTGTCGTACGTAAGCTTGGCGAGTTGTTGTCATTGCTGATTTGCTGGCCACGAGTGCGAACTTCGTATCATGCACACTGTTCTGGGTTCACTACTAGTGTGATCTTTTTGACGCTGAATCTTCATGTTTTGGAGAAACTTTCCACGACAACATATCCATTGGCAAGCTAGGTCTAATTGGTGTTGGTTGCGCTTCGATCGGTAGCGGTCCTGTGAATCTAAGTTGCGGTTTGGTACCAAATCAACGAAACTCTTTGCAGTGGTCGCATTTGATGGGAAGGGATGCACATGGTTAAATGAAAACCAGGGTGGCACTTGTAGCGCTTAAATGGTGGTTCCTAATGCAGTTGCGATGCCTTAAAATGACACTAAAGGCAACTATTCAGTTGACGTTGATTGTCGAAATAGCGGCCCAGAAACGTCGTAATGTTACTTTTGTGCCAAGGAAGGGCCTATCTTTAAATAAACTCACGTTTTAGTGGTCTGCATCGGGTTAGCACACTTGAAATTACCCGTCTCAAGAAGCGGTCCGACTGGACCGACTCATGTAACTGTTGCAGTGCACAACATTGCCTTGCTTTTGTGGCACTAGTAGCAGCAGACCGAAAGTAGCAGGAGCCATAGCAGCAACAACGGTTATTGATCAGTTTCCCCCCATTGGCTCGCAGACTGCAGACGTTTTTGGTTCAACTGTGCCTCGCTACATGGCACCACCTGTCCAGTGTAACTACGCGAAAATTGAATTTTCGAGCCACTCGAGCCATTGCCTAGAGTAATGTCCAGTGTTTTTTTTTTCCGTGAATCAAAGAGAAATGAACAAGCAGCATTTTATTGCATCTCTTGATGCAGGGAATGTTCTTTATTTTGTGCAAGTAGATCGATTACTAGTGATTAATTGTAGGCGGTTCGTCTGATGTCATAGGGATCATTTTAAGAATGTCCTACTCCGGCGCATGTGTCTTTGTGCATTTACCTTAATTTCTCGGTAAGTAGGTCACTGTTGTTGATTATATTGTTGATATTGTCGTTTTAGATGTTGTCTTACATTGAGCTTTCACTCTAACATAAATTGTTATTTGACTTTAGTGGTCCATTTTAATAGGGTGCACGCCCGTGAAATAGAATGGTTGGCGTCTTTCAATGCGTCAAATTCTGAACGTGATTCGACATAGTTTCTGTGTAATGCACATAATCGAGGCAGTCTAGTCTGCGCATTTCCGCGATGGTGCTTTCATTTGTTAGACACCCCCTCCCCCCTTTTCGCGTTCATTTCATTGGGAACGCGTGTTTTTGAACGTGAAATTCTTTCAACATTCAGAAATTTAAATGTTAGCAAGCATGCATCGCATGTTTCGATTCTCGGACACGCAGAGCTGCATACTCAACACGTTCTGCACAAGTGGGGCCCTTGGAAAAGGTTGTTTTAGTTATAGTGCAGTACCGCTTATAGTTCGGATATTTGCTGCGACTCCCGCAACTTACGTTATAAGGGGTCTATACTGTATAAAGAGGAACTTGTGCAGTCTTTTTGCGTGCCCTTTGATGTGCGATATCTAGGGGCACGGACGCGACAGAGGGGCCAAGCTCAGGTGAAGGGGCGTTTCATTAGCAGACTACGCATGGCATGTGCCACCTCTGCGTTGTTTAGCCCATGCGCTTGGCTACTCACTGCACATAATGTCATACACTCTGCCACGCACTCGCGTGTTCTCTCTAACGGTGGACTAACCTGTACATTATCGAACACCAGATGGTCACAATAATCCTGGATGTCCCTTCTGTCATCTAGAAGTTTTCGCTAGTACAACTCCCAAATAATTGTTTTTTTTTCCTTTTCTTTCTTTTTTGCACCTGTTTTTATCTGTCGACAAAGCCGCAACAACTCTGGTTAAAAATGCAGTGTTGGTGGCAAAGGTGCTATTTTGGTGCACTCTCTGCTGGTGGGTGTGATTGCACGAACTAAGTTAATGAGGCTTGATTGCAAAAAATGTTGCCCAGCTGGGGATTGCCTTTTATGAACTCGAAAACTGCCAAATTTGAAACTGGTCGAACTTGAAAACGGATCGAGCAGGTCCCCCGGCCCACTCCACTTACAAGAAAGCAATGGGTATATGTGTTGACTGAAGGCCGCATTTTTGGGCATTCAAAAACTGCATTTTAAGGGCCAGAAGTAGGCTGGCAAAACGTTTTAGGCCTCTAAGTTTGAAAGTGTAGGTGCAAAAAATTTTATACAAATGTAAACTTTATTAAATGAAAATGTGTGCAGCCTGTATCTACGACAAAAAACGCCAGGCCTGCGCAGAAGGGGCAGCACAGTCACAGCGAAAGCTAGGAGAGCAGCCTTTCATAGCCTTTTCTAAACACTCATTGGGTAACTACTGCAAGCACACTTGCTTGATACTCACTAGGGCATTAATAAGAATTTTTCTGTAGTAGGCCGGCATTCGTTATGCTCTTTTTCGTCATTATTCTGAGATACGTGGTATCCGCTGAACACTTGCAAGGAATTTTGCGCCAATTGTTCATGTAGTGGCTGACGACGATGAGGAATTACGGCTGAAGTGGGTATGCGCCACAGTTAGTAGGGGAACAAGAACAAGCTTTTGTAATGAGTTGGAGCACTGGACGGCCCACTCTTTACGCTATTCGCATTGTGAGACGACTGCGTGTTCTTTCCCTGTTTTAAAACGCTTTATATGTCGTATTGATGCAATGGCTTTCCCGACATCAAGCCTGTGTAAGGCAAGTTTGCCAACAAGTCACAAGCACCGGCGTAGCTCAGTTAGAATACTGGGCTGGCACCCACTGGACCTGGGTTCAAGCGCCACTGTGTCATTGGTGCTAGGTTTTTTTTTTTCTAATTTGGTGCGATGTAGTTACGGCCACCGGCAGTGGCGGCAGACAACTGCACATGATCCGAGTTGTGATCTCATAACAGCTTTTGCTGTAAAGACAAGAAATGTCATTATTGGTGAATCAAGACACCAATAGTTTAACATAGCTATGCAACTGGTATTCGTCCCACATGTTCACAGAACACGGTCTTTTTGCAGCATGGGGAGTCATGCATCCACTGTTAAAGCAACACACCTTTTTTACAGCATAACTGATAAGGACAGCAGAAGGGAGGTATGTCTCCTACTGGCCAGGTAAATAACCTAACAACCTATGGCCGATTTCTCTTGTAGGTGTTGGAATCCTAAAACGTAAAGTAGAATGCACATCAGATTCTTCTTTTGCTCCCCTTTCCGCTGATTTCTGGATACTTGCATTTGTCAACCACTTGTGGCCTGTGCCAATCAACTGCTGGTATCGGTTGTTTTGCATAAGTTGGTTCAACTAGGGGACTAAGCTGAATCCCTCTGAGTTCCGAAGACTTACTGTTTCTCAGTAGCATAAATAATGATCTACTGTAGACTCTTAGTAAACGAAACCTGTTGGGTCCGAAAAAATGTGTTCCATTTAACAGGAGTTCCGTTTACTAAGGTGAACATAGATGCAGAATACAAGCCTGAAATTAAGTATTGCAGAGGTAATAGTTTTGTTTAAGCAATAGTTCTGCTAAACAGATTTCCATTTACTGAGAGTCTACTGTATATTGAATATTACTGCTGTAATAATTTGGCTGTACAAAATCTTCTTTAAGTAGTTGACGGTTGTGAAATTGAAGAAACAAGCTCTCAGGTCATGATAAATGAGTCATGAGCTAGCGATGCTACAGAAAAAAAAATATACACAGTTTTTCCATTTCAACCCGTAGACCAGTTGCCTTTTCTCGGTCATAACATGAAAAACATTGGCCATGCAACAATCTGTTATCTAACAACCTATAGGCACCGCACACTGACCAGATGGAGCTGCGTTGCTCACACTGCTGCGTCTCAAAGTCTTTGACATTCGCCGCTAGGGGAACGCAGAAGATAGACGCGTGCTCGCCTCCCCTATGTATCCCGGCCACAATTCGCCGAAAGATGCAGGGCGCGAAACGTGCGCGTCGCGTTTCATTTTGATTGAGGCCATCTCAAGGTTGCTTTTTTTATCCGCTAGGCTATGTATTCTGGCGCTGCAGTCAGACTGGAAAACTCGACTAAACGGTGCCTATACACAGTCCAGCCGAAGTTATGGTTATCTGATAAAAACAAAGAAGCACTGCTAAAAAAATTATGATTCTATCTTGAGAATCAGTATGGCATGCATGCATTTTCTAAAGGAGTTGAATGTTTATTGTACATGGGTAAATTAAAGCTTGCACACACTGAAGCAAGGGAGTGCCCTAGTTATTGTGTGAGCCCGATTAACTGCAGAAACTTCAGTAGTGCCTTTTTCGTTTTTTTTTTCGCTATTCCACTTTTTTTTCTATCCTTGGCTTTCTAGCCCCTTCCCCAGTGCAGGGTAGCAAACCAGAAAAACCTTCCTGTCTTTCACTTGACCTTTTTCTATCTCTCTCTAAAGCTTGCACAATATTTGTTGGTGTTTCATGGCTATAGTGCCGTTTGATGTGGATGCACTTACATCAATGGCTGGTGGCACATCTCTGTCCTGATAAAAACATTGTGGTACCTGAAGTAATTGACATAGACCTGGGTACAGCATACGGGAAGTCCCCTGCAAAGATGGTGTCGACAAGCACATATATTATGTGGTAGTGGCGGTGGCTCAGAATGAGCGGTACGTTTTAAAGGGACGTACTCGTCTTAGACCTTATTTTGTTTATTTCTTTAGTGAGCTTGATCAAACTGCACAGGATCATGCAGTTTTTCTTGCTGATTTCAAATATTTAATTAGTTTTCCTACAACTCATCTTGTTCTTGAGATAACTTAATTTTCCTGCCTGTTATTTAACTCTTTCATTACCACGCCTATCCAAATCAATCACCGGTGATTGACGCTTTTAGATAATTGATTTTGGCATGTTAAATATGTTTCTCATGCACCCAGCATTTTCTAGTAGTTAGTTCAGTCTCTCAACTTTCAGAATAAATTTGAATTTGCTCATTTTGGCAGCATGGTGATTTTCGATAGACCTTTGCACGAACAAATGTGCGTGTATTGTTAGAAAAATGCACTAGGCTGGCGAACTTGACAGAAGTGTGTGCCCTTAGGGAATATGGTACAGTAACATCGAAGTTATGTAATGAAAAGAACCTTTGCAAGCTAAATATTGAATTAAAGTGTCAGCTTCGCAATTTAATATGTTGAGCAGTAATGATAGCCAGAAATTTATGCCATATATTTAATAGAAAGCTGTTCCTAAGACTCAGCAAAAACTTGTTCTTCAAAAAGTATTTGCGAAGGTCCGCCACATGTTTAAAATGCAACTATTAAGTCGACGTTGATTGTCGAAATAGCGGCCCAGAAACCTCGTAGTCTTACTTTTGTGCCAAGGAAGGGCCTATTTTGAAATAAAATCGTGCTTTAGGGGTCTGCATTGGGTTAGCACACTTGAAATTACCTGCCTCAAGAAACGAACCTACCGGACTGACTCACGTTGCTGTTGCAGTGCACAACATTGCCCGGCTTCACTGCGCTAGTAGCAGCAGACCGGAAGCAGCGGGAGCCACAGCAGCAGCAACGGCCATTGATCAATTTCTCGCCATTGGCTTCGAGATTGCAGACGCTTTTGTTTCAACTGCGCTCCGCTAGATAGCTCCAACTGTCTCATGTAACCACGCGAAAATAGAATTTTTGAACCACTCACACCATTCCCCATAGTAGGTAACGTCCGGCGGTTCTTTTTTCCGTGAATCAGACAGAAATGAACAAGCAGCATTTTATCAGGTCTCTTGAAGCACGGAACGTTCTTTATTTAGTGCAGTTAGATCGATTACTAGTGGTTAATTGTCAGTAGTCCGCCTGATGTCATCGGGATCATTTTGAAAATGTCCTACTCCGGGGCTTGTGTTCTTGTGCATTTTCTTTAATTTCTCGGTAAGTAGGGCACTGTTGTGAATATTGTCGTTTTAGTTGTTGTCGTACATTGAGCTTTCACTCTGATGTAAATTGTTATTTGACTTTAGTGTCCTTTCAAAGTGTTGATGTTTCCTTCTATGGCGATTTCGAGCAGCTTTGGTTTTGCTTGCATCGTTATATGAGATACAGGGTCGCATCTAGTATCACTAGTCGCACCTATGATGTCGTCGTCACGCGCGCATGGTGCGCATCAGCAATGAAAAACACATGCGCTGCTCGAAACTGTCTTGCAGCCCCACTTGAATTGAATGATGACGAGCTTAGCGTTCGAGGATGACAGCACCTCACCTTCAAATTTTATGGCGACGATGTTTTGCATCAGCCTGATACATTCACAGCCGTTCAAGGGTCTGTTTTGTTTACATCCTCAAGTTGTTTCCTCTGCTGCAAGTGCGTATAGCTTCTGACGTTTGCACGCAATCTTATAGCTACTCTGGTTACGTGCGTGGTCCACACTTCGCTGGGGTGCAGTGTGCTGGCGCTGGCTGCAAAGCTTCTAACAACAAGATGGCCCCCGGAGCACATTTTGACCCTGACTACGGAGCAATGTGTAACGTTTGAGAACTGTGCGCAATATTGTCCTTTCTTTAATATGATATGCATGAAAGTGCAAAGAAATATGCTTGGATGCGTACCGTAATTACTCGAATCTAACGCGCACTTTTTCCGGTTAAGCGAGTTCATAAATCGCATGCGCGTTAAAATCGAGTACGAAAAAAAAAATGAGTACGGTCATTTCCTTGCCATCGGCATTTTCAAAATGGCCGCCCCCTACGTGCGTCGGCCATTTCTGCCTATGTCATCATCATCATCATCATTTATTTTACCCTTAAGGGCCTCTCTCGGGGCATTACATAAGGGGAAGGGAACAATCCAAGTACAAATTTCAATGAAAATGCAGTTCATGGTTACAGTTTTTGAATTACTAAAACATACTGGTAGCAACAAAAAACAAAAAGAAAACAGAGCATGTCAAACGAAATATTCAACAGTCAATTCGTGGTCAAAAATATACAGGCGGCAGAGAACAAACAACAAAAAAATACAAACAGCGATTAAGAGTCAAGGGTAGCTAGTAATAAATCTCTAAAATTAACAGCAACTTGTTCGCTGACAATAGCATCCGTCAAACCGTTCCACTCATCGATAGCCGTAGGAAGAAATGATTTATTAAAAGCGTTAGTAGAACCAAACAGACGTTGGATACTCAGGGAATTAAATAGGCGACGAGATGTTCGGACAGGCGGAAGTAAAAGTGAACCATGTAGGTGAGGAAAGCTGTAGTAAAGTTTGTGAAAAAGACAGAGACGTGAAATTTTGCGTCGAGCTGACAAAACAGGGAGACCGAGGGATGATTTGATTTGACTGATGCTTGCTCGTTTGTCATAATTTGCGGAGATGAATCTGGCGGCACGATTTTGGACGGATTCAAGAATGTTAATTAGGTATATCTGATGAGGGCTTCAAATTGCAGATGCGTATTCCATTTTAGTACGAACAAAAGTTTCAAAGGCCAATTTGCGAAGGCTTGCAGGTGATAATGACAATGATCTCCTAAGATAGCCAAGAGTTTTTGAGGCATCGGCAGCTAGTTTGGTAATATGCTCGGTTTATCGAACGGTTTATGTTCCCTGTGTCATATGCGTTGTTTATCGTATCCCGCTTTCTTGTGGTAAAGAGTATATTGGAGAGACAGGCCGTTGTCTTAATGATCGATTAAGAGAACATTGTAATAATGTGAAAAACGGCCAGGGAAGTTGGTTGGCCATACATTTAAATCCTGCGGCTGCGCGCCGATATTCAATGCATGCACAGTTATCAAGAGAATGTTTGACAAGCTTACTAGAGAGATTATTGAGGCTGAGGCTATCGCTTCCCTGGGGTCTAAGTGCGTCAGCACTCCCTCTCTTACGCTCAGTGATAAAGAATTGTATTTTCTAAGAAATTAATTTTTTGTGCGCATCATTCATGTCATGTGATGTTATTTTTCTTGGTGATATAGGCGACTGTGCGGTGGTAATAAACATTATGTTGGAAGTTAGCGCCTGTGCCGTGTGTCCTCGTCTTGTGTCCCCGTTTCTTTGCGCTATTTCTGTCGTCACAACAAAATTTACTGAGAAAAAGTGTACGAGTACACTTGTGTCTCACGAAAAACCATGCAATGCTTCATAGCTTGGCCCGAGCAACGAAGCAGCACCTCAGTTCTGATTATCTTTGCCCATGTGAAGAGAAACATTTTCGAACATCATTAATTATATTTTATACTGTTCCTCAGTCATTTATCTACAAAATGTAAATTCTGAATTTTCTTTGCTTTGAATATTTTTGCATACATAGTGTTCTTTATTGCACTGTTTATCAGTGTGGGACCAAAAATTCTAGACTTTCACATTTTTATTCATTCTAAAATATTTGTGTTGCTCTGCAGCATCTTTTTTTTGGAAAGATCATTTGTTGTGCAAAGTTTGAAATGATGCAATGAGTGCTGGAGTACTTTTACAACTGGCAAAAACAATCTTCCTGAGATATATGAAAAACAGCTATTTTTGCGTGCTCACGAAATAGTTAAGGCTGCCATAGAAAAAAAGAGCTTAATTAAAAATGATATTTAAGATATGCCAACATAGACAAATGACTATAGATTGAAAGTACGCAAAAGTTTCTTTGTTTTTAGGTCTTGGTCATTTTACAGCAAAATGAACTATCCATTTTGGCCCATTCTAGAATACGGAAGTATAGTGTGGAACCCTCATCAAAACTATCTTCGCGAAAACAGGGCCCTGAGGTTTATATACTCAAAATACTTCTGCCGCGACAGTGCAACGGACATAGGTCATCAAGCGCACCTAGCAACTCTATCTAGCCGGTGTCATGTTGCTTCCATGAACTTTTTTATCTCCTTTTTCACGGTCACCTTGAAATCTGTAAAGATGACTATATTCGTCTGCCTGGCCGCCGTTGTAGTAGGACGAACCATGATAAATGTATACGTCCCTTCAGTGCCCACAGCACTGTGTATAAATATTCCTTTTACCCTCGTGCTGTCATCGCTTGGAACGCGCTACCAGGTGAAGCTGTTAATGTTACAAATATTGATGAATTTTGTTCTTTTGTGGAGCAGTTAACTGAGCCAGTATAGTTACATTTTGCTGTTCTTGTTGTTGCGATAACGAAAAACGTGTTTTGCAGTAGTGCATTGTAATCTTGGTACATATATATTGTTTTTCATGTGTAGTACGTGGTTTTTATTATTTTTTTTCTTTTTCTCGTCTTCTCGTGTATGGGAAAAGCACCAATGTAGTATTGTTGTACCCGCTATTGTAAGTGTTTCGCTGTTCTGCGTATCATCCCTCAAAATATTGTATTTCCTGAACTTTGTATCTACTTGGTTACACGTGATGATGTATGCCCGCTTCCTGTATGGGTCTGAAGAAGGTCTACAGTATTGTTAAATAAATAAATAAATAAATTTTCAAAAGCAGTTGGAATTGTGTTACAATTTTGATGAGTAATAATTAAAAAGGCTTGTGCTCTGAATTCTGCTCCCATACTTGCATTCTACACGCGTATAGGCTTCCATTGCAAAAAGAATTATTGTTGTGCCTGCCCTAGCTTCAAAGATATTGACGCATCAAAATTGAAAAGTCGTAGATTTACTTTTTTGAGAAAAATTGAAAAAACTGAAAACACACATCTTCTTCAAAAAGCAACAATCAGGTGCGCATGTTTTGCTATGCTCATAAAGGCGCTTATAAATTCGTAGCAGAGATTCTAACACAGGTACTAGCAAATTATAAAGAAGCCTCGAAGTCATTTCATAATTTTTTTTGCAGGCTCTGCATATTAACAGCACCAAGAATCTGGACAGTTAGAATAACATTACAAAAAAATTACCACTTCCTGGTGTGTGAAAATTTACAGAGAGATGAAAAAAGACTTGCAGAAAACAAATTTGTCAATTTAAAAAAAAAAAAATTTTGTCACTTTTTGGTCCTTAAGACCAGTCTGCCCCCTTAAACAATATTTTTTAATAAAAGGTTTCTGTTACATGTTTTTTAGCTCAGGTTGGCCTAGAACGTTGATTCTTGCAACATTGCAATCTGTCGTCTCAATATGAACGACAGATTGCAACAGGCACCTTGTCGTCTTCAATGTAGACTCTGGCGCCAATGTTGTGGTGGTGCAACGTGTGTTTCGTGTCTGCCTAGTCGTCCTTAATAAAATGCATAGCGAAGAAGTTTTCAGACGGGGGGAAAAATCCCTAAAGCTTCTTGGTACCTTCAATGAGGCTCCATTTTCGAGACGCAGACAAGTCAACGAGTGCTTCTATGTCATTGCGGGACAAAACAGCCCCTTGGCTGTCCTGTCATCGTTGACCCTGACGTCGTCAAGTTTGTCAATGGCACCGCAACAGCTCTGCCGGACACACCACCTCATGAAGTCCCTCCAGCCCTTTTCGCTGGCTTGGGCGCATTCTCCGTAGAGTACATAATATGTATCAATTCTGATGTGGTACCAAATTCCCTTATCATAGCTTGGCATATCCTGATACCACAATGTGATGTAATTAAGAAGGAGCTCGACAAAATAGAGCAGGAGGGCATGATCCAACACGTCAATGAACTGACGGAGTGGTGCGTGGGCCTTGTCGACGTTCCGAAGCCAGTGCGGAGCGACCAGCTGTGCGTAGATTTGACCAAACTCAACCGAGTCATTCTGTGTGAACGCCATGTTGACCAAAGCCTCAGACTTCTCGGTGATGCCCGTGTTTTTTCGAGGTTAGATGCAACTTCAGGCTTCGACAAAGTATACCTGGCACTCAACTATCATAAGTCCTTGGTCGCTTCCGACAAGCGAGGGTCACCCTCAGTGCTGTTAAGTGCAGTTTTGGTGTCGCCAGCATACGATTTCTTGGTGTCGTCCCCACTGAAGAAAGTTGGGGGGCTCAGCTCCCCCCCTTCTTTCGACGGTCTTCACTGCCATTAGTCCACATGGGAAACCAACGCATAAGGTGATCTTTTCGTTCACCATACTCACTCAAATTTATTATTACGAGCAACGAAAAACGTTGCCAGAAAATGTTTTAATGTAGTGAAATTTATTCAACTTTTCTGCTGTGATAATTTTTCTTGAAGGCTCTTTGCGGTGCGGGCCGCTTATGCGACGCTTTCGCGTTTTGTGCTGTAGCATTGCAGAGCAGGCTACAGTACAAGGCACAAAATCGTCTTGTGCTGTAGCCTGCTTTCTTATGAATGGGAACGAGAAATCGTTTTATAGACCAGTCAGAGCATTTGCTGCTTCAGGAAATCATCAAAAATGAATAGCATCATCACTGCTCTGTAGAAGTTGCTGTGCGCTGATGATTGTCACGAATCTTTTTAAATTTTTTAGCCTTGTCATACTGGAAGCGCCAAAAAAAAAAAGGTTTCCACTTCAGACTGATAAACCTGATCAGCCTCGCTTATGGTAACTAGGAGTGTTGAAAGCAGTTTGCAAAGTGGTGACGAATAAAGCAGTGGACTCGAGTACAGAGGGAAGCATAGGCGTATCAGCCGGGGGGGGGGGGGGGCAAGGGGGGGGGGCAGTTTTCCACTGAAAGACGTGGGGAGCTGAGCCCCCCCACTTTCGACTGTGGTCACTCTTGGCTGCACGCTGAGGAAACCAACAGGTAAGGGGTCAAACAATAAAGCTCAGTTGAAAGTAGTTAGCGCTCTGTCCTCTTGTGTCGGTCTGCTCGGCCGTTTCTTCTTCCTCGTAATGCGCTATACCAGTTCAAGTACGACGAACCGACTCGCCCAATCTTCAGCACTCGAGGTAAGGGGTAGTTTTCCATCACAACAGTAATCACTCAATTATGTTCATTTGAAAGAATAAAATTGTTACGGGTCTATGTTACAACTTCGTGAAGTTTCGCCGCCAACATTGCTGCTTTGATGATTTTTCTTGTAAGTTCTTGTAAGCAATATATATATATATATATATATATATATATATATGCTCTGAATAGCCACCACCTTGTCTGAATCAGAACTAACGACATGGGCACCGATGACCATGTCGTTAGTCCTGATTCAGACAAGGTGGTGGCTATTCAGTGCATGCCAGATCCTCAGGACAGTCATGATGTCCAACAGTTTCTTGGCATTCTGGAGTATGTGGGTTACTTCCTCTCAGGTCTTTCTGAAACAGATGTGTCGATTCGAAGTCTCCTGAACAAGACTGCACCATGGACGGGGGGACCAGCTCAAGCCTCAGCATTTGAAAAAGCTCAGAAATCTGCCTTGCACTCCTGACTACAGTTTTTGCAGATGCCACTTCCTTCCGGCTGAGTGCAGTGTTTGAGTAGATTCGCGATTGTTGTTGATGTTTGTATAAGGTTTGTCTACAGGGTGCTAATAATTAATAGGTTTATTCGAGAGCTTATGCGACCATAAGATTGAAATTGTATGGGTAGTTTGCACAATTCATTCCGCAAGGATGTTGCTCGGCAGCTGTTATCATCCTCCCGATTGTCATCATTCTTTCTTAGAAGAGTTGCGCAGCACCATTAATTCTGCCATCAAAATCTGTGAGGCTCGCATCGTTTATCTCTTTGGTGACTTTAATCTACCATTTATTGACTGGGAGCAACTGTCATCTTCTTGTAAGTACTCAACTGACTTCATTAACTTAACTTTAGACTTTGATTTGGCTCCGGTTGTCACTCACTCAACTCGCAGTTCAAATACACTTGACCTCATTCTTACAACTGCACCTGAAACTATAGACCACATAAACTATTTGAATGGCTTTAGTGACCACAAACTGCTGCAAGTTGATCTATCTTGCCACCTTTGGCAGGAACCGAATCAAAGAAAATTAGAGATTATAATAAAGCCGATTATGAAGCCAACCACAAACTGCTGCAAGTTGATCTTTCTATCTTGCCACCTTTGGCAGGAACCGAATCAAAGAAAATTAGAGATTATAATAAAGCCGATTATGAAGCCATTAACAGGAAACTTGAGTCTTTCCTTGACAATGTGCTACTGCCTTCCTTTTACAGTCGCTCAGTGGAGGAAAACTGGGTTCTTTTCAAGAATGCGATTTCAACCCTAATAGAAAAACACGTGCCGTTGATAACGATTACGAATGATAAAACTAATCTATGGTTCACCAAGTCTTTGCGCAGACTTAGAAACAAAAAGAAGCGGCTGTATTGGTCTGCAAAAAATTCGCGTTCACACACGTCTTGGGATAGATACGAGGAATGCCTAAAGAAATAGTGCCACGAAGTTACAACTGCAAAAAATAAATACTATTCCCAGGATTTGCCTTCACTCCTAAAATCTAATCCAAAAAAATTCTGGAAAGTAATAAGTCCTGATCGGGACGATAACTTCATTTCATTACACAATGCAAATAACACTCCTTTTGCCGACACTGATTGTCCTCATGTTTTTAATTCATTCTTTTCATCCGTGTTTACTAGCGAGCATGCTCATCTTCCAGAAATTGTTGAATGCGATTACTCATTCATGTCACCTATAGATATCACAATTGAAGGCATAGTTAAAATTATTGAAAATTTGAAGATGTCATCATCTTCTGGTATTGACGATATCAATTCGAAAATAATAAAGAACACTGTTTATGTGTCTGGCAATATCCTGTTTCACATTTTTCGGCAGTCGCTCGCTACAGGAATGTTGCCTTCTGACTGGAAGATAGCGAAGGTAGTGCCAGTTCATAAAAGTGGTAGTAAAAGTTCACCTGGAAATTATCGCCCCATTTCTTTGACGTGCATATGTTGCAAGATGCTTGAACATATAGCTTCTAACATTTATGCGCATCTAGAATCTAACAATTTCTTTTTCTCAAAGCAGCACGGGTTCTGAAAGGGTCGTTCTTGCGAGACTCAACTCTTGGAGTTCACCACCGACCTACATTCTAGCATGAACAGTAATCTACAGACAGATTGTTCATTTCTTGATTTTGCAAAGGCATTCAATCGTGTTGCTCATTGTCGCTTGATATTAAAACTGTCATCACTAAAACTTGATTCACTCATGCTAACATGGCTCAGAAACTTCCTAACTAATCGCCAACAACTCACTATCGCCAACAATCACTCTTCATCACTCTATTACGTTTCCTCTGGTGTACCACAGGGCAGTGTTCTTGGTCCCTTACTTTTCCTCATCTACATTAATGACCTGCCTGACAACTTATCCTCATGTATGCGTACGTTTGCCGATGACAGCATTATCTATCGTCTCATCCGCAACATTAGCGATCATCTAACTCTTCAAAAAGACCTCGAGCATATATTTGAGTGGTGCAAAACATGGCAGATGACACCTAATGTTTCCAAATGCAAACTAATCACCTTTAGTCGCAAACGTGATAACTTTAATAGCCAATACATAATTGATAATAGCATTGTAGAACGCTCTGATCATTACAAATACCTAGGCATAAACTTAACTTTTACTCTTTCATGGTCCACACATATCACTTCTATCTGTGCCAACACATCAAGATCATTAGGTTTTCTGTGCCGAAATCTATACAGTGCTCCCTCTGATGTGCGCAAACTGGCTCATCTTGTTCTAATCCATCTTCAAGTGGAGTTCGCATCCTCCATTTGGTCACCATATCAACAATACCTCATAGATAAGTTAGAATGTATACAGAACAGAGCTAGTCGATTCATAGCACGAAATCACAGCTACCTGTCCAGCGTAACACGGATTAAACATAGCATTGTACTCGAGCCACTGAAAATTCGCTGGACATCTCACTTTTATCCATATTTCACAAACTCATCCACACCAGCATGGTGCCATCTGTTCACCTTAATCTAGCACATCGAACTTCGAGCAGACTACACCTTTGGTTTATCATGCATGTATGGCAATACTAACGCTTTCAACCAGTCGGCTCTTCCACGAGCTATTCGTTTGTGGAATGATTTGCCAGATGATCTTGCGTCAGAACAAGACCACACTAAGTTCTATCATACTCTTAAAAAATGCTTGTGCACCAAAAACTGCTCTATCGCATCTTCATAATCATCAGTGTTTATAGGACTGTTGCCGATGTTTTTGCACTATTGCTAGGTTGTAGTTACTGTCATAATATTTTTTTTGTATTTCACCTTCACATACTGTAACTCATTTTACTAGTATGTATTTTGCTTACATGTTCATAAGTTGAACTGCATTTTCTATTATATTCAATATTTGTCTGTGTATGTGTAGATATATCTGTTTATATATATTTTTAACATATTATCTGTACCGCCCCCCTTACACAATGCCCCTCGAGGGCTCTGTAAGGTAAATAAATAAATAAATCAGTGATAACGCTTAAGGTTTGGTGGCTACTGAATAAAAGACGACGATTTTTACTGATGATCAGTTTTTATTGACAGCCGATGCTCGGTTTGCGTTTATCACTGTGCAGTGTGTACTGTTGCTGGTTGAGATTCTATTTCTAGGCCATGGGTTCGCCCAAATAAAAAGTTTGATCTTGTAATAGCAAACTGCTACCTTCGTCGATATTACGACTCCGTGGCAATATTCACCATTCAAATAGTTCAAAGCGAATAGTGATTTTGGTAGAATAATTTAACATCAAGTTCAAATAGTCTATATGACATATATAAAAAAATTGCCATATTTAGTATGACCTAACTAACCTGCTTAATTCTAAAAAAATTAAAATAAAACCTCTGTGCAAATGGCATTTTTTTTTTTGTTCAAAGGAAGCCAGAACAACTTTGAGCAGCAGCGGGATTTGACTTTCGATAGAATGCAAGTGATAACCTTTAAAATATGTTACATTTAAAATTTACTGTATTTAGAGCATATAAGCTGGCGTAACAAGCTTTTAGACGTAAAAAAAAAAATGATGAATTGATGTAAGGGTAATATGTTTATTTAAAGGGATCCTGCCACACTTTTCAAGTAGCCATGACTGGATTCATTAACGAAGCTTATTTATTGCTTCACGAATGCATCACCGCAAAGATATTTAGAATCTGTTTGGTATAAGCGGAGTTACTTTTGCATACACACGGGTGGACAAGTTGCGGCACCAGTAACGATCAATGCGTCATGCTCAAATCAGCCAATCATTGATACAATGGCTGTGATGAGTGATTTTTCAGCTTGTGGCACAACTTTTTGAGAGAAGGAAAAGCAATTTCCAGCTGACTTTGAGAATTTATTGGAAATTTTTGGCTGCGTGCTACGCAATATTTGGCTCACATGTTCTCTGGAGCCTCGACTACCAATCGACAGCATTTTCCGACCATGCTGAAAAAGTTTTGAAGGGTCCCTTAACCCTTTCGTCATTGCGCCTATTTAAATCGATCACCAATGATTGACGTTTTGAATCATTGATTTTGGCATGTCAAATTTGTTTCTCGTGCACCTAGCACTTTCTGCTAGTTAGTCTAGGCCCGCTATGTTCAGAATCAATTTGAATTCGCCTGTTTTGGTAACATAGCAATTTTCGGCAGGCCTTTGTGTGAACCAATTTGTGTGTGTTGTTAGAAATATGCACTAGGCAAGCAAACTTGAGAAAAATGTGTGCCTCTCATGACTATGCTTCTGTAACATCGAAGTTATATAATGAAAGAAACATTTGCAATTAAAATATTGAATTAAAATGTCAGCTTCGTAATTTGACAGTGTTGAGAAGTTTTAATTTCCTGAAATTTATGCCAGCTACTGAATAGAGAGTGGCTGCTAGGAGTCGGGGAAAATTTATTCTACAAAAAATATTTCTGGAGTTCCGCCGCATGTCGCAAGTGTCGAGGTGGCCTTCTCAACCAGTTTCCAGCAGCTTTCGTTTTGCTTGTAGTGCTAATCAGACATAGGGTCGCATCTAGTGTCACGTAAGTCACTCCTATGGAGTCGTCCTCATGTGCACATGGGTGTGCACTAGCGCTGAAAAACACACACGCCACTCTAACCTGTCTAGCAATCGTACCTGAATTGAGTGAGGATGAGCCTAGAGTGCGAGGATAACAGCACCTCAGCATCAACATTTATGGCGACAATGTTTTGCATCAGCTTGAGACATCCGCAGCCGTTCATGGGTTTGTTTTGTTTACGGCCTCAAGTTGTCTCCACTGCCGCAAGTGCGTAGCTACCTATCTTTGGGCACAAACTTATGTCTACTCTGTTTAAATATAAGGTCCACACTTCGCTAGGGAGCGGTGTGCTGGCGCCGGCTGCTGAGCTTCTCCTAACGACAACAAGGCCAAAGGAACACATCTTGGCCCTGAATATGAAGCAGTGTGAAACGTTTTGGAACTGTGTGCGATACTGTTTTTTTTTTTTAATATGATGTGCAAAATGCTAAGAAATGTGCTTGTATGCATATTCATATGGATGCATATGCCAACCTATACGGAGGGAGCGGCTCATTGAAAGAGGTGATGCTAGACAAAATAGCGAAGTTCATTGGACATTTGGTTTATAGACGGATTATTCACATCACGGGAATCTGTCTATGTTAAAAGACCTGCAGGCTCGTATGACAAAAGTGTAAGGGTTCATTTGCGTCACGAAAAACCAAGCAATGCTTCACCACATGGCACGAGCACCGAAGCAGCACCTTGGTTCTGATTTTCTTTGTCTATTTGAATAGAAACATTATGTACAACATTTATTATTTTTTATACTGTTTCTGGGTCATTTATCGTCAAAATGTATATTCTGAATTTTATGTTCTTTATGCTTTTGCATTTATAGCGTTCTTTAATGTACCGTTCACGAGCTGGTAACCAAAAATTCCACACTTTTCACATTTTTATTCATTCTGAAATATTTTTGTTGCTCTATAACAAAATTTTTTGGAAAAAAAATTTCATTGTGCAAAATTTGGTATGCAGCAATGCGCGCTTTCGTTCTTTTGAAACTGCTGGTAAAAACAATTTTTCCGATACATATGAAAAATAACCATGTTCGCGCAGTAACGAAAGGGTAAAGCTTTGAAAAGAGGCTTTGCCGCAGTGCCAATTTTTTTTTTTTGGATAGCTGTTTTCATGGCTTAGCGTTTCTACACTGCAGTGAAAAAACTCTTTCAGGAGGTTAGATGTGGGATAATATACATCTATTCGTTCATACCGATTACTTCAAAATTTTCAATAATTTAGATTTGAGTCGAAGCGAATTCGAATATGGTACTACTCGAATATCGCACAAGCCTACTTTTCTACATAAACAAAAAAAACCCACTGGTGTTGGTTATGTCACTATTTGGCTATTGTTGGGCCTAGCACAAATTATCATTTACTTCATCATGCCATACTTGACTGTAAGCATGACCCTTCCAATTCCAAAGCTGATTAGTTGCTGGGTTTAATCTAGGTTTACCATGAGTTTTTAGGGGCTCTGAAAATGTGTCGCACAATTAGTTTAAGTGGGAGCTGAAGTTTGGCTTGTGGGGCTGGCACTTTTGGAGAGGCCTTGCTGAAGAGAGCATATTCTGACATGTAGAGGACCTCTAACAAAATGTTGCATCCTCATGTGGGGCCCGCTTGTTTCACTTTCAGATGAAGATGTCCTGGATACGTGGTTCTCTTCTGCTCTTTTTCCGTTCTCTGTGTTTGGCTGGCCACAAAATGTAAGCAGTTCTCATAATTGTGCAGTGCCTCCCAAAATCAGTCAGCATCATCATAGTCATAAGCAAATAACAAGGAAGCTGAAATGATGCATGCCTTGGTAGCCTTACACTGCTTATGATGCCACTTTGATTGAACGAGTGGCATGGTTTGTCCACAGCAATTTCAGCACCCTAATTTGGCATGGTATTCATTGTTCTTAGCTGTGCAATGGTGTAGTTGCACTGGCATGAATGGGTCGCTATGGACACAATTATAGATGCGGCAAGAGGACCCAGTTTACATTCCTTCAGACTGTTGGGCTGGAGACGTGTAGTGTTAGTTTCATTTTGCCTCACTGTGCTCACAAATATTACAGGCAATAAGATGAATTTCACTATAGCCTGAATCGTGATGGATGAGCAAAAAAATAATTAACATGTTAGTGAAAATCACACACCTAAAATTAATACTGCGAATCTACATTGCGAAGAAACTCGGCCAACTGTGATTAGAATTTTGAGGCACAGCAAATGCTCATTGCCTATCTGCAAATGCTTCAGTGTAAGGAAAGCTATTCATTGTAAATGTTAATTGTTGCAGACTTGCTCCCTGCACCATTTCTACCCACTGTCTCTGATGGAGACTGGACAAGACATCCTGTTCTTCTGGGTGGCACGCATGGTCATGCTTGGCAAAGAACTCACCCAACAGCTGCCTTTCACTAAGGTATGGCAAAACCTCTATAATCTCAACTCATTCATTTTGAAAGCTGGCTTGATTAGGGCAATTTCTGCCATCCCATACATCAGACATTCCTTCATTTTACAGCGAAAGATGTTATGAGATGAATACACGGGTCACACGCGGCGTCGTAGTTGTCCGCCGCCGTCACCGCCAGTGTCTGTAACCACTGTCACACGAAATAAGAAAAAAAAAAAACCTAATACCAAAGACACAGTAAGCTCGAACACGAATCCACTGCGAGTCATCCCAGTATTCTACCACTGAGCCACACTGGTACTTGGGATTGTTTGCAAACTTGCCTTAGGCATTGATGTTGGGAAAAGAATCGTCTTAATATAAGTAATAAAGCATTTTAGAACAGCAAAAGAATGAGGCATCACAAAATGCGAATAGCGTAACGAGTGGGTCATCCAATGCTCCAATCCGTTACAAAAGCTTGTTTTTGATCACCTATTATCTGTGGCGCCTACTCACTTCAGGCATAATTCTTCATTGTCGTCAGCCACTGCATGAACAATTGGCACAAAATTCCTTGCAAGTGTTAAGTGGATACAACGCTTCTCAGAAGAATGACGAAAAATGGCATAGTGAATGCCAGCCTACTACACAAAATTTTTATTAATAATGCCGTAGTGGGTACCCAGCAAGTGTGCTTGCAGCAATTACCCTATGAGTGTTTAGAAAAGGCTCTGAAAGGCCGCTTTCGTTGTGACTGTTCTGCGCCTTCCGCACCATGCTTGGCATTTTTTCTCCCCTGTTTTTTGGAGTGGCACCTGTATGTGAAGAGGGTTGAAATGGAAAGGTGATTTAAAATGATGCCAAGATATTGATGCTTGGCAGTGAAAAGGTGCAATAACTCTGTGAACTTGTCTGTGCTCACTAAAATATCAGATATAATAGTTCTTTATGAGATTCCCGGTGAGTAAACCACACAGTACACCTTAGTGGAAGTGAAGAAAGGGGCATCCTCACAATTTTCAGCAAAATTGTTTGTATGCAGTGTAAATTAGGCATTAGAATTTGAAACAATGATTTTCAAATTTAAATAATTTTTACAATCATTGCCCAAATCATGGCCAGGCTTTCTTTCTGTGGCGTTATTCATGCAATGCATTATGAATGCGTGCATTTTTTGCAAAGTTTGGTCTTGTTCATTGAAATTGAGTGGTTACAGTCAGTGCAGCCATCATAAAATTTCACCATGCAACTCATTTGAATTTCTTGTGCTTTAAAATACTCTTCCAAAAGTTTTTGCATTGTGTGATAATTTCTCTGCCAAGTCTTCAAAGGAACGATTGAGACAAGCAAATCTTTAAAGGTAAACACTGCACCCGTTATTATTCAGCCTCAGGACAAATCATTTTGGTGTGCCTATAAAATGATTGAAATTTAACTCTTTTGTTAGAAAGTTTCTGTGTATGTGCAAAAAATTTGGTTTTGCATCTGTTCACATTCTAGCTAGAAGTCCATTTCTGTCGGTGCAACAGAGCTTCCAGAAGTATTTGAAATATGTAATACTGTCTTCTGCATTATGATTTCAGTGATTGCTTAATGTGAAAAATTTTTCTTAATTGAAACCAGCTATGTTACTCAGAAAAGACGGCCCTAGCATTCACGTATGTCGACAAATTGTACCAGTGAAGTGGGATCAGGCTGGCCAATGCATTGCCTTAAAAATCGACTTGAAATGTGAACAGTAATACTTCAGCATTTTGTACAGTCAACTGCCGATTTTATGAACCCTCTAGGGAGCGAAAAACCAAAATTCTGGCAGTCCGAAAAAATCGATGCAAGCAAAAAAAAAAAAACGCATTATTTTACTGATAATGTTCAATGCAAGCAAAAAAAAAAAAACGCACCATTTCATTGATATTTCTCAGATCAAGAGGGTCAAGGTCAAAGTACAAGACTTCGGGAACTCTGCCAAAGCATCAGTGGGGTGGCTCTGAAAAGAGCCGTTAAAAAAATGCATGCAGCCGACAGCGGGTGCCGTCAGGGCAGCTGCTGTTAGAGCTGCAGTGGCTTGAAAAACTTGATCCTTGTTTGAACGGCGTTCCGCTTGCATGTGATCACATTCACCTTGATCTGAGCAAGGGTCATGTCATCACTGTACACCGCTGACAGCATCATCAATGCTCGCATCAATTCGGCGGTTGTAGGGGGCGCAGGCGTTGGTTCCTCTTTTTCGACATCGGAGTCGTCTGAATCCGCCATAACCTGACTGACTATTTCGTCGTTGGTTAGCTCTGCGCAGAAGTCGAGCTCGTTGTCAGCATCGACGAACCGCTCAAAAGTTATTTCCGTGGGCATGGAAGCACCAGCAGAGCGGAGGTCGTTGATAATATCGTCCATGAGAGGGCACAAGTCAGTCACGCTGTCGCTTTCTTCAGGCAAGTCTGCTGCATCTGTGTCGAGTACGAAGCCCGCGTGGTGAAAGCAGTGGCGAAGCGTCTCTTGCGGTACTGCCTACTATGCATCCGCAAGCATTCCGACAGCAGACCGAAGGTCAACGCTGTAGCCTTTCCCGTTTTCCGAGCACAGCACCATGCTGTTGAGTATACGTGAACGGTACAAAAGTTTCAGATTACAAGTAACGCCTTGGTCTATCGGTTGGAGGATCCCAGCCGTGTTGGGCGGCATGAATTCCAGCTGGATAGCCTTCAAGTTATTGATGTGACCATGAGCAGCGCAGTTGTCAATGAAGAGCAGAACGCGTATGTTCTGTTGTTCAAACTTCCTGTCGAACCTGCGGACGTAACTCTTGAACAACTGGTGCGTTACCCGTGCCTTTTTGTTGGCTTCGTATAACACTGGCAGCGTTGTCACTTTAAAACACCTCGGGCTCTTGGACTTCCGGATTTCTAACAAAGGAAGTTTCTCGCTGCTAGACATGTTGCTGCCGACAAGAACGGTCAGCCGTTCTTTGCTATGATTCCCACCATGGCATGCGTCACCAGCAAAAGCGAGTGTTCTTTCCAGCAGCACCTTGTAAAACAAGCCAGTTTCATCGCAGTTGAAAATGTTGTCAGCAGAGAACTGCTGCAACAAAGATTGAAGTTTTCTGCTGCAGTACTGCACAATAACTGCACTGTCGACGGCGCCACTTTCGCCACACATCGTCTTGAACTTGAGGTCGTTCCAATGCTTAAAGTTTCTCAGCCATCCATCACTGAACTTGAAACCCGTGATGTCCATTCGAAGCGCGAGAGTTTCCGCTTTTTGCTTCAAGATGCAGCTTGAGACTGGCAACCGCTTGGCAATCATTGAATTAAGCCACACTACGAGAGCGTCCTCAAGCTTCTGATGAACACCTTGGCTTGCATTCATCTTATGGGCACCAGATGGTTTTTCGGCCGCTTCCAAGATCTTGTCTTTGTTTCTCAGGAAATCGGAAACTGTTTGCTTAAAAATGCCGAACTCCTTGCTCACGTCAACCTGCGATCGGCCACTCTTCACTACATAAATAATGGCGGCTTTCTTCTCCATTGTTAACCGATGGAACTGTTTTCTGCGCTTTGATGCCATCGGCGAGGACGATGAAGGCGGAGTGGGGGCCATTGCAGGCAAGCAAAATCCTCATGATATGAACAAAGGAGTTTGCTGACGAGCGTCGAAGGGCCTAGGTTTAGCGTTACAGAGCAGACTTCACACGATCATACAACCACGCACTAGGCTAGCCAAACACCATGTGGGCTGCGTAAACAAAACGGCGCGACGGCAGGTGACGGTGCTTCGGGTACTCCGGAGGTGGCGCTGGTTAACATTCAAGATAGCCTGCGTAGCCATACAAAATCGATGTGCGATGGTTAGTTCTAGTTCGAAGTGGTGAAATGCTCCACGAAAGCGCTGCGCGGGAAGCCAGAGTGGCACGCACGAGCACAAGCGCTAAAGCGAAAGGAACTTTATTGGCGCCGAAAAATTTCCGGGTGGATAGTTTCAATTGTCAGTGAAGCACCCTTGCACGATAAACATGGCCAGTGTTAGGAATCGCGGAGGCCATGTGTGTTTCTCCGCTAACAATCAACGAGTCCAAGCAACAGATGCCACCACAGTAGACTGGCGCGCTCATTTATGCGATCGTAATCGCGTGTGACGCAGTTGTGGTGGTTTCCACTGGAGGTCAGTGGTGGTTCCCGACCTTCCGTTGCGTCAAAAAGTTCGGAAAATCAGACTCCGGGGGGTTCCAGCGTCTGAAACTTCAGACTTCTTTCTACATTGATTCTATGGGGCTCGTGGCGGTGCCACGAAGATGTCCGAATTATCGGGCATGTCCGAAAAATCGGCAGTTCACTGTATAAACATCTACAACTTTTGTAAACAAACGGTAATAAGTGCGTACAGAGCAATGACAGTCTTCTAATATAACAGCGAAAAAGAGTGCAAAACTCAAACAGAACACAAGATGAAGCAGAATAATGGCGCTGACTTACAACTGACTTTATTTTATGATATGTAAGCACACATATACCCGGACAGTCAGAAAGCAGAAATAAAAAAATGTGCTAGAATGCCCTTGTTTCTCGTCAATATGCGTCACTGCCGGGCACCACTAACACATGCTGTATATGTCACCTATGGTTCAAGAAATCAAATTATTTTTGGGAAAGGGTTAAAGATAGTGTGCTCACACAGTTAGTCTTCATACATTCTATTTGTGTCGCTTTAATTGTTTATCTTATGAGCATGAACCAACTTGTCCAAACCTCAACCCTGGTGGTCCTCTCAAGTTGGTTGTAGCAGTTTATGCCCGCATTCTTTGAAAAGCTCACTCTAAATTCTCAAGTTTTTTAATTATTCGGCTTCATTCAAGAAAAAGAAGCATTCATCTATCATCTTGTTTTCGTGTGATTTTTGTTGCACTGTGAGGCGACCAGAACTTCGTTAGTCAAGTGGTTGATTTATTGATATGTGAGATTTAACATCCCAAAACCACCATTTCAACCACCCAGGGTTCTTTAAAGTGCACCTGAATATGAGCACACAGGCCTACAGCATCTTCGCCTCTACTCAAAATGCAGCCGCCGCAGCGGGCATTTGATCTCGCCACCTGAAGGTCAGCAGCTGAGTACCTTAGCCACTAGACCACCGCGGCATACACATTTGTGGATCCAAGGAATGCCGAGTTCGTGTAAGAAGCTGATGGAACGCCACACAGTATTCATGTTTCAGAGATAGGGCATGCAAACACTGACAGAAGAGATGAGTCAGAACACCATGAACACAAGCATGAAAGACAAGTTTTCACGCCTGCCTTCTTTTCTGCCATTGTGCACCTTTGTAGTTAGTTGTTAGTGTTTGTGGTGTCTTGGCTTATTTCCTGTGTCTGTGTTTGCATACCCCATCTCTGAGACATGAATACTTATCAACTAGCTCAGCCCTTTTTATTCTAAACCGCATCATAGTAGGACCTGCTTCGTCGCTTTGTGGCTCTGCACTGAAGATTATCCATTATATAGCTATTGTAGAGCTTCATATATATACCCCTCAGTCTTGTCATGACCCACATTTTACAATGAATCGGTTTGGTCCTGGCAGAATTCCCTTAAAACTAATGTAATAAAAACCTTAAGTTATAAGACTTTTATTGCCGACCCCACATGTTATGATGACTTTCCGATTCTCTCCGAGAAAAAAAAATCCCTTTTAATCAAGTATAATGTCAAATAAATATTTGCGAGTGCAAAATAAAAAACTTAAATTTTTCTAGGTTGACGATTAGGAAAGTAGGGAATAATAAGGTATCTCTTTTTAGAATGAAAAATTTATTCTGCTAGCAGTTCATGCAGTTTTGTATGCGTCTCAATCACCTATGTTTCTGGGGTCATTGCCTAGACAACCGCTATGCACATGAAGTATTTTCCACTTGCTGGAAAGCTCATTTTTGAAATCTGGATATTTGCATGAAGTCGAAACTTTTCCCAGTTGACATACAGGTGGCCTTTGTGGCACTATCAGTCACAGGCTTGAGCATGCCAAAAGATGTGACGCAGATATTTTCACTGTGCAAAACAAGTTTTGCTTGATGTGAACAATCATAATAACATCGGGATGTCGCCACTTGCACTTCATAAGGCAACAAATTACCGAATTTTTTTAATATAGGCCGACCCCGATTCTGAGCCAACCCCCAAAAGTCCGAAGCCCCCTCCCCCTCTCCCATAAAAAAAAAGCCTCGAATGTAAGCCAAATTAAATAGCCAAGACAGAGTTCACAAAGAGAAAATATTTATTGAACATAACGACTAAACGAAGCAGCTGGTTCATGATGCAAATAACTCGCAAAACATACAGCCGTTGCTCCAGTTGTGTGTTCTTCTTTGCCATAGTTTTTTTTTCGCTGCTTCTAGTTACTTGCATCATAAAGATGCCATGCTCTTTCCGAGTCGTCATGGCTGCTTCCCTTGTTGCTGACTTCTTTTTCACGGTCTTCAAACAGTATGCAATCCTCAGTGCCGTCAAGCGCATTGGATATGCCACACAACTTAAAAAGAGCGCACTATAAAAGTTCCAGGGTTCTTGTCTCAAGCTGCAGTCCTTCCAGCGATGCACATCTTTTCGTCCTCTCCTAAATTTTGCCTGGCTTGAACGTTGGACGACAACTCTGCGGCTAGGGCAACTTTCCTTTTATAAGCGACACTATACAGTAAAAACAGGAAAACACGGTTATATCGAACTCGCATATATCGAACTCGTAAGTTATCCCCTTGAAATTCCTTTGTAAAAGTATAGAAATTCGCACCTTTATATTCAACAGTATTTTGCCCACCTTCGGATATATTGAACACTGCGCTAGCTGAAAAGAGCGCTTCGGCACTCGCCCCTCACTCCTTCCACGATCTATACGGTAGTGCGGCTCCACTCACGAGTTGGAAGGAGCGCTTTGACACTCCCAGTGCCCAGCGACCTCTGTGTGGCACCACACCGTTGCCAAAACACGAAACGTTCGAAAAAAGGTAAGGGCGAGAGGGCTGGGACTGCATAATGTAACTTACAGAAGGTTTTTTTTTTAGAGGCGAAGCTCCTTGAGGCGTGGGTCTGTACGTTCTCCGATGTTGTACGTAGCCACCAGTGGCACATACACACTCTAGAGTGGGTATGTGTCACAGGGTATGCGAGATTAGAGATGGCGGCACATGGAGTTTTCACTAGATGGACGCACGGACAGAATGAAAGACGGACAGACAGACGGACGGATGTGCGGACATATGGACACACGGATGCACGAATGGACTGACCGACGGATGGACTCACAGACGGACACATGAATGGATGCACGGATGGTCACAAGGACAGACAGAAGCAAGAACAAACGTATGGACGAGCAAACGAATGCTTCACCCCACTCATCATCATTCACTCCATCCCACGTAATATCTTTTATTCAACATATGTCGACGATGTGCAGATAGGTTTTCAATCGTGTTCTCTTGGGATCTGTGAGCGACAGGTTCAGCTTGCCCTTAACAAGGTATCCAAATGGACTGATGAAAACGGGTTCAAACTGAACCCACAGAAAAGCACCTGGGTCCTTTTTTCACGAAAAAGGGGCCTGCACCCTGATACTGAAGTGGTCGTTAAGGGTGAGCGTCTACCCATAAACACAGAACATAAGTTCCTAGGTATAATTATAGATGCGAAGTTAACCTTTGTACCACACATAAAACATCTTAAAAATAAATGTTTGAAAACAATGAATATCCTAAAGGTGCTGTCATGAACAACGTGGGGCAGCGACAGAATGTGCCTCATGAATCTGTATAGAAGGACCCTGTTCATCATCAAGGCATCCGCCTGTCCACAGGCACCTTTAGAACAAGCCCAGTTGAAAGCCTTTATGTGGAATCGGACGAGTGGTCACTCCATCTGCAGAGAACATATTCTTCCTTCATATATTTCCTTAAAGTAAATTGCGAACAGTGAGCAACCCGCATATTCCACCATCAACGCCCTGTCCAGCTCTCAGCTTTTTTGCAATCGGCCCGCAATGGCACGCCCTTTCTCGCTGCGTGTTAGAGACCTAGCTGAAGAAACAGATGTCCCACTGCTTGAATACCACTTCAGCCCCCCCCCCCCCCCCCCCCCCGCTCTGCGGCTCCCGCCATGGCAGTGGCAGGTTATAGACTGTGACACATCTTTCGTAGCTGTCACAAAGCATTCCTCTCCCATACACATTCGGATGTATTTCTTAGAGCTGCAACATAAATATGACTGTCCAGAATATTATACTGATGCATCCAAGTCCCATACTGGCGTGTCCTATGCGGTGGTTGCCCCATCCTTCTCGGATGCCGGTGTTCTGTCCACCAACACAAGCATTTTCACAGCCGAGGCTTATGCGTTATTCGTAGCCGTTAAACACATCAAAGAATTGAATATGCCAAGGGTAGTTATATACACAGACTCCCTGAGTACCGTAAAAGCGTTGAAAAATCTAAAAAAAACACAGAAACCCTGTAAATATATTCCTCTATTCAATACTCTGCGCAGCCTACGCTTCCAAGCAACATATCGTCGTGTGCTGGGTGCCAGGACACCGCGAGATCGAAGGAAAGGTGTTGGCTTACCAGCTCGCCACATCAATCAGTGGAAGCACTGCCAACTCTTCAGTTGCTGTCTCTATTATGGACCTAAAACCAAACATACGGAAAAAGCTCAGGGCTTACTGGCAGAAGTTATGGGATCAACAAACTCGTAACAAGTTACACTTGATCAAACTATACCTCGGTAACTGGCCACCCACGTCGAAAACGCGCCATACAGAGGTCAGTCTCTGTCGGCTTAGAATAGGACACAGACACAGCATGCAAACACACCTGTGTCCGGTGGTGACCCACCCAGCTGTCACAGATGTGGCCGTCCACTTACCGTACTCCACATACTCCTTGAATGCTCTGAGCTAGAGGCTTACAGGAAAAAACATTTTCCACTAGCTTTCAAGGAACACATACCCCTTCATCCAGCTATGTTTATTTGCCGCAAATCTCTTTTTAAATATAATGCATTGAATGCATTCTTAAAGGAAGTAAATACTTTCCATGTTATCTACCTAAGTGATCGGTAGCACGGCCTCTGAAAGGAGGCTGCTGCTGTGGATGCTACATCCAAAGAGAGCACCTGTCTCCCGGCCCTTGGGACCAAGGACGCTGGCGAGGCATCGGTGCTAATATAACACTCCTATTCTATGGTGTCATGATTATTTACAACTCATTCTCACCAGGCATGCTTCACTTCACTTTCATGATTTTAATAAATATATGTCTTACGCACCTTTAGAGCGCAGAATCTTAGGCCCTTTTACAGCCATTTAACATACCCATTGCTCCGATCCGATATCATTTCCTGGCGCTCTTTGGCCATCAATGGCCCTTGCGCCATTAAACAACATATATCATCATCAACTTGCGGAAACCAGTGAGGACGATGATGGCGAGCGCATAGATTACATGTTTCACGAGTTGTCGTCCCGCTTCCGGGCAGCAGTTCCACACGAAGTGTCTGCGGACGATTTCGTGGAAGCAGACTGCAATGTCCAGGTCGTTGCGAGCCTTGAAGATGAGGATATAGTAGCTGTGCTCGCAGGGACCCAGGGTGCCCAGGCCAACAGCTCATGTGACGAGGAGGATTGTCCGGACGAGGCACTGGCTACATGCGTGTACTCTACCACTGAAGTGGCTGCAGTGTTCGGCATCATTCGCCGATGTATCGGCCACATGGAAGGAACCAGGCTGGCGCACCTGGACAGCCTTGATAAGATTGAGACTAGCGTCTCAAAAATGAAGCAGCACGTCAAGATTAGCAGTTTTTTTCACACAAATAAATCAATCTGTTGTGGCGTGTGTGTGGAATCAGTTGTCATTCTTGAATGCGCCTCTTGTAGGTGATAATCCACTACAGGTAAGCTCTCAGAGCCTGTATTTTTTATATAGAATTTTTTTTATATCGAACTAATTTGCAATCTCCTTTGAATTCAATCTCCTTTGAATTTGAACTCCTTTGCAATCTCCTTTGAACTCCTTTGCAATCTCCTTTGAATTTGAACAAACGACTTGCCTCAACACTTGCCACAAAGATGTGTAGTGATGGCGCAACTGCGCCATTTGGGCTATTTCACTACGATTCCATGTCCCTACGCATTGCTGTGCACATTTGAGTTCAGTGTTTTCCAACTGGGCGTAAGGTCACTAGTCCACCTGTTTGCATGGCATCAGCCGGTTTACTGCTCGAAACTTTTTTTGGTCGCAACAAACACAGCTAGAGATTTTCCATAATGCCGCCGATGCCCACACTCTGTTCCAGCGATTCACTATTTGTCATCATTTTTTTTGCCTAACCAAAGTCTGCGCTTTTGCCTGCATCTTTGTTGAAAGTTTAGCATATCGTGCTCTATTATTTGTGGGGAAACTTCTGATAGCATGTAGAAAAGTTATCTTTCTCATTTGCCGGTCACTCTGCATATAATTATGCAACCACTGCCGCCATACGACAACAGTTATTGGCACCGCATGCTGTAAACGGCGTCATCATGCGAAGAAATATTTGGCAGTGCAAGAGTTTGATATTTCGCATAAAAGTTCATCCTCTTAAACGTGCTGTGTTATGTTTTTCTTTATGCCTATTGCAAAGCTAAGTCCAAATACCCATGTAGAGTGTTTCTGGTGAGATGTAGTGCGACTGCTGGTCAAGCATATCCAAGCGCTTGTCGCGCATATTTATCGTGAAACCAACGTAATGCCATGTCTAGCCAATGCTAGAGAAACTTAGTCGCGCAGTCAGCCACGAATAAAGAGTAAGTGTTCCACTGCATCCTAAATGCCATTATAACAATGTTATTGTCAATCAACATAAAAGGTCAAAGCCTTCCCGGCTCCAAAATCTTCCCAACCGATTCCCTCCTGCACTTGTCAAGAATTGAGCTTGCGAGCTTGTTTAGTGCGGGCATCGTTTCTTCTCAAATCGCAAATTGACAAGCACTGAGCGGGACTGCCATTTGAATTTCTTGCTTCCAACTGCAACGTGTGGTAGCTTCGTTAAAGGGATACTGAATGAAAATTGGAAAAACTTACGAAACTTCAAAATTCGACTCGAACGATGCCACCGTTCCGATAAACGGACTTAATTTCCCGTTGGTTGTATTTTGGGTTGTATTTTTGATGGTTTTCAGTGTACGGTGGCTGCTAGCGAGCGCGAGTCGTGACGTCACACTTACTGAGGAACATACAGGATGCACGTGTTCTTGTCCCCCTCTTCCTTTTCTCCACCTCTCCTTTCATCCCACTTTTTTCCTTCCACAAAAGTACTGGTGCTTTGCTTCAGCCAGAAGCATTGTTCGCTGCTGTTGCTGTTCATACCATTTTTGGGAACCGAAGTGGGAGTTGAGCAAATCGAGGGACGCGAACGACGGCTAGCATTAATGACTTGCTTGTTTCGGGTAGGTGTGATGTCGCAAAAAGTCACCCTCTCTAGTTCTCGGTGCAGTCGGTAGGTGCCATGATTTATGAAAGACTCATAAATTTCATTATTTTCTCATAGTTTCTGCCTGGAATGAAGGTTGTCTCTATCTATTTCAGGGCCCAGTCTTTCAATTTGGCTGAAAATCTTGGCAGAAAAAATCTTTTTCAGTATCCCTTCAAGTCTGAATTACATTGCAAAAGTGTAAGTTAAGGAAACAGACCGTATCTAGTGGCATTAGTCCTCAGCACTTGCTGCACCCTAAAACGTCCTCCTGAGATCCATTCTTTGAGCCCCTGTCAGCGGTGGATCTAAGAGGTGAGGCTGGTGGGAAAGCCCCCACAAAATATACAGAATGGTGATTGCACTCTTCTGTCCTAATGAATTCATTGTCCTCTGTCATCTGGCCTGTTTGTGGGACACCGTACTTATTCCCCAACCGAGTGGGTAGCACAGAAACTTATACCCACCAATCGCATCTTGATAGCATATAGGAAGGTAAAAAAAATTTGTGTCACTAATGTGTCACAATGCCAACATTTCAACCATCAGATTTGTCCTTAAAGGAGCCATGCAACACTTTTTCAAGTAGCCATGAAATGTAAAAGAGTTTATTGCTTTGTGAATTCACCGCCGCAAGCATTTTCAGAATCCATCCAGTTTGAACAGAGTTACAAAGATTTCTCGCACACTGCAATAGCATTCTCTCTTCCTCGTCCCAAAGAAAGGTCTGGAAGTTATGCAGGGAAAATTGTAACGGGGAAAGAAGAAAAACGTCAAGTGCACCTTGCGACCGTGAGCACCTTTTCTCGTTCGTTTTTCAAATATCCGGCTTTTCAGTGTCATCGTGCGCGCCCATGGACAAGTCGCAGTCTCCCGCTGCGGCCCCAGTGACAAATGAGCACGCTACGCTGAAATCAACCAATGGCTCATACGATAGTTGCGATGAGTGATTTTTGAGCTTGTTTTGTCATTTGTCAAGAGATAGAAAGCAATTCTTGGCTCACTGAAAATTTTTTGTGAATTCCGAGGCCAAGTTATGCTATAATATTTGGCTCGCGTATTATTGGGAGCCTCAGCTACCGATCGGCAGTTTTTTCTTACCATGCTCAAAGAGTGTTGGACAGTTCCTTTAAAACTGTTGTGAAAAGGAGCCCCTTCTAGCCTTTGCCCTCCTCGTTTATTCTTGGTTTGATCACTGACACCGCCCTTTTGTACCAGCTTATTTTTTACTAGTGTTATGTTTTAGGAGACTTTTTCTGAATATTTTAAAAACAGTAAGTCAGTGCTCAACCCAAGGTTGTTGAAAGCGAAGGAGAATGTCACTCTGTGCTTATGCCTCTACTACCTAATTATTGAGTATGATGGAGCGTCCTTCATGGTGAGGCAGGCTAAGAACTTGGTTAACAGCTGTCCTCTGTATGTTCACCTTGTCTCCTTGTTTACATTGCAGCACCACTTCTAGTATGTACACTAATAAAAATATTCACTGCAAATTTTGACATGTTCTGCTCCAAGTGATCCTAAATCCTGTTTTTGCTACTCCAAATTTGCTCCAAAAATTGCTCCGAATGATGAACTTGCTGGACCACCGGGTGCACATTGAATTCTGTTTTTTAAAGTTTAGAACGAAGATTCACTAGCATCTCTTTCAACTAAGTCATGCTGCCATTAGCTGCCATTTTCAAGAATAATTCAATTTACCTTGGAGGAGCACAAGGTCACGCTATGGGCTTATTCAGGCTTTCTATACTTGTGTTTTGGGCAAAACTGAGTGTCACTGCCTATTTTATTAGATTTTGAATACATGATGCCGAAATCATGATGGCTTTGCATGGTCCCCTCAAAGTGATATAACTGGGGTACCACTGTAATTACGCTCTTTAGCAGTTATGTTTAGTATTTATTAATTTTATTTTGGGCCTGGACTTGGTGAATAAGGCATACATGCATAATTTTCGAACTGACTAGTGGAAGCAAATGTTCCTATGTGGAGGGTGCCGATTATTCGCACATTGAAGCAGAGCCATTAATAAGCAGAGGCCTCTTGAACAACTACCGATGATGAAAGCATTTACTTTGAGTGTAGGCATCAATGCTTTGGTAATTGTACAGGGCATGTGAGTGCCAAGTGCATGCATAACTAGCCAACTCAGCTTTGGAGTGCCCTCTAGGATGTAGTTGAAAAGGTTGTGTTAATGATAAACTGGGTCAGTTCTGCTGGGGGCATGGCCCATGTCTGTGGCTCTTAGGGCTGCATCCTTGGCTAGAACCCGCCCATCACATGGAGTCAGGAGGGGGTTGCCTCATTCCTGCCATATGACGTGGCTGATAAGGATGGTCCAGTTACCGTTCTTGCAGATACCAGTCCAAGAGTCCGGCCCCCTTCTCTTTCGACAATGTTAGCAGGTGGCTTTCTTTCTTACAGCAATTCAAAAACAGTGCTTTCGCCATCGGCATGCATATTGTGTTGGACAAGACAAGGGTTAGGACCTTCTTCTACAGCATCGGTCCCCAAGCATGCATTATCCCTCAGTTGTTCATCTCTGATGAAAACGCATACAAATCTGATACAGAAATCACCCGGCGGCTTACTAGCTACTTCGTGCACTCAGTAAATGAGGTGTACGAGAGCTCTCAGTTCTACGAGCAGATGGTGGGCAAAACCTGAGGGCGGAAACTTCTTGTACAGCCCATGGGACGCACTCTCGCATAACGATATGCTGCGGCAGTGCCTCTTCCACCACAGGTGGCCCTACTGGGTATGCAACTAGAAATAATTGACAAACAAAACATTTCTTCCATGACGTCACTGGTGACATCAGCAAATAGAAGGAAAGGGCATGAAACCGAGACTAGGGTTGCCAGGGAAGCTCTTCTTTTCAACTTGTGATGGGGTTCTCCGCTATGTTTGAATTAAACTAACTTCGTTGCATTATCAGAGTGTCTACCGATCTGGAAAACCTGGAAAAGTCGGGGAATTCAAACCCTTCTGGAAAGGTCATGGAAAAGTCAGGGAATTTCTGAAGAACCTGGCCAGGTCTTGGAAATTCACAGCAGTTCTGTGCGACCATTACAAAAATAAGCATTACCATTGATCAAAGCTTAAAAAGTCTCTCTTTCAACTACAACTACAGTTAGCTGCTAGAAGAGGTGTGAAAAAAAAAGACAGTTCATAACGGTTGCTTCTTAGTGTAAACACGAAAGGATACACCAACCCATGGAACACTAAGTTTACTGAGGTTTCGGCAGCTGATATGGGAGAAAGCTTTGTTCACAATAAAAGCCATGAGAAAGGCACAGCGTACCTAATACGCCTAAATACATCACGTAAGTCACGAGAGTACATTGTCAGAAGCATCCCATTACTCCTCTTGAGCGATTGTACAGTCATCGGCAAGGTTAACACGAACACTTTGACACCTGGCTAGGACTAGTTTGATTGATGACAGCCGCGAAGTGCTGGGCGCTTTTGCCAAGATAATACCTGGGTAGGCTTGGATAGTATGTTGGCATGTATGGTTAGCATCTTGGCAACAGAACCCAAACTTTAGTGGTGCGAGCGTCGATCAGACTGCTGCAGGACAGGCAGCGGAGCATTCGTGTTGTAGTTGCTAATGACTGTACAGTCGTCTGTATCTGATTTCAAGGTGTAGGCATGATGCATTTAAATGTGGAGCATATTATAGTCACATCTACTCGCAAATTCGGTGTTGGCGGTGTTGTTTACACCCCTACTGCTCATACTTGAGTCTCTCGTCTAGTGCCGCATGCTCGCGCCTCGTGTTTCCTCCCCTCCTCTCTCGCCTCGAAAGGCCAACACAAGCAGCGTCTGCTAGTAGAAACCGGCTGCTCACGCTGCACAATCGTCATGTAGCCATCCTGTATATGTAGGCACTGGATCAGGTGTTCGTTATTAAGTCAATGGCGTCTTTACTTGGCTTTAGCTTGACTTGACATTTTTGTTTGTTCACTCGAGTAGATGTGATGGAAGCAACAGTACCAGTAGTGGGGCACAATCCAACATCAGTGTCCCATCATTTGTTGAAAGCAACACTTTTCCTTCACTCAATAAATATGAATGATATACAGACGAAATAAGAATTGAGAATTCCGAAACCATACCAATACCTGCCAAGTCTCCCGGATTGGCCAAGAGACTCCCCAATTTTGACTGTTTTTTCTGTTTGTTCGGTTGTCATGAAAATCTCTCGGAAATGGAAATTTCTGTGTGGTCTGGCCACATTGACAACAAAGCAGCTCAGTATGCTCCAGGCTTTTCGAACCTACCCCATTTTATTATAAAGGAGTTTAAGAGGTGATTATCTAAACCTACAGTAGAATCTCAGTGATGCGAAACCGCGGCAGATACGAATTCGTGAAACTTCCCAGCCAAATTCCACTATGTCCATGGGGCCTATAAATTCGAATGTTTCAAACACATTTCCTAATCGCGGCAGGTGATACGAAACTTAGCACGGAAACCGTCAAACGAAGGCCTAGAGCAGCGTACTCGAAGCTTCGGAAGTATGCGTGCGACCGCAGTCGCTCTTGACACGATCATGTATGGCGACCACGTAACTGACAGAACCCCGAAAGTGTGCGCTCAACCAGCCAAAGCAACGCTGCTTTCCACAAATTGTGAACAAAACTGCGGCAGATGCGATCGTAGATGGCATAAAACGACCTAGTTCTGAGCGCTAATGAAATGTTAAAGCAAATTTTGGAGGGCCAGAAGGTGTTGACTTCCGAAGTAGCTGCTTTACGAACTCAGCAGGATGGCATGCAGAGATTACTTACGGACTTGTCTGTGCGAATCAATCAACTAGAAAAAAGGGTAGACAAGGTGGATAATGTTGAACGAAAGGTTGACTTTCTTCAAGAAAAAATTACTGACTTGGAAGACAGAAGTAGGCGTTCAAATCTTATTGTTTTTGGCATCAAGGAAAATTCCTCGGAAACCACCGAAACATCAAGGAGGAATGTTTTAACTGATCTTTTTGCCAATAAACTTCAAGTACCATGTCGTTCTGTAGGTCGAATTTATAGGATTGGAAAGCCGAGCAGCCAACGTCCAGTTATCGTGTTCTTTCAGGACTACAACGAGAAAGAAAAAATCTTAAAAAACGCGCACAAACTTAAAGGTTCTGACGTATCAATACAAAACGACTATTCGAAAGAGACTCTCAGGAAAAGAAAGCTTTTGTGGGAGAGCGCAAAGTCTGAAAAAGGTGAGGGCTAGAAAGTAACCCTCAATTATGACAAAATTCATGTAGGCCGAGATACGTACAAATGGGACGACGCAAAGAACGCTAGGATTAAAATAACCAGCCAAAAAAGCCGCCCACCTAGTCCCTGACTCGTGACTCCTGTTGATAAAGAACTACGAATTTTAAACTTAAACACTCGTAGTATTGTCAACAAGGCGCAGAAATTAGAAGTGTTAATTTTAGGCTACAATCCACATGTGGTTGTTCTAACCGATACTTGGTTGCGGCCTGAAATTTGCGATGAGGACGTATTTCCGCCGTCATATCAGGCATACCGACGAGATAGGTCTTCTAGAGGAGGCAGTGTTGCTATCCTTGTCAGACACAACATAAAATCTTTTCTATTACATCAGATTCAAGACCACGAAAGTGTCATCATAAAAATTTCTTTTTGGGGGCGATCATTCGCCGTTCATGCAGTTTATCGCACACCCGATTCACCGCCCGATTTCTTTCAGTCACTTTACGATTACATGAACACATGCAGGCATGATAAGGCAATACTAACAGGTGATTTAAACTTGCCAAGAATAGATTGGAGCTCTCCTTTTCTGAACACAAAAAACTATGAGCATGCATCGTACCTCTTTGATATTATGATAAGCCAAAACATGCATCAAATTGTTACCCAATTGACACGGGTGCATGGCGCAAGTGCATCCTTGCTTGACCTGGTTTTTATAACGAGATCGATTGAACTTTTTTCTGTATCGGTCGACCCTGGCCTTTCCGATCACAACATGGTTTATTTTTCTTGTCCCATGCAGGCTGTTTGCACTATTCGCCATGCCAAATCAATCACTGTGAAAGACTTTTCGCGTGCAAATGACGAGAGTGTTCTGGACCACCTTGATCTTTCTCTCAGCAGCTTTCAAGGAACTGACCCTGAAGTATTGTGGAACAAACTCAAAGAAATATGCCTGCATTGTCTAGATAATTTTATTCCTAGAAAAGTAAAAAAAACGCACAAATCAAATCCTTGGATTACGCGAAATGTCTTGCACATGAAAAGGAAACTAAAGCGGCTTAAACGCAAGGGTGCCCCACGTAATATTACTCTTTCTGCCCAGGACACACTGAACGAGGCTGTGAGGATAGCTAAGTTTAGATACTTTCAGGATACTCTACCCAACTTTATTACATCTGCCCCACAAAAATTTTGGAACTTTTTGAGCAAAAAGACCAATAGTGTTGAGCAAATAACACATGAAGGAGAAACTATTGTCGACAAGAAAACTATTGCCAATCATTTCAATTTGTACTTCCATAACCTTTTTTCAGCCTTTAACGAGCCACTGCACCGATTTTCTCGAAGTAATGACGATGTTCCAGATATTTTACCTTTACCCGGTATTGTTTCGTTGCTCCTTAATTTGAAAACTAAAACTTTAACCGGTCCTGACCAAATTCCCAACACTTTTTTTACGACGATATGCCGAGATGCTATCGGAATTTCTTATAATCATTTTCCGCGCTTCCATCCGTTCCGGCCGCTTGCCTCGTGACTCGAAAGTGGGACGCATTGCTCCAGTGCACAAAAAGGGTGATCAAGATTTGGTGCCAAGCTATCGTCCAATTTCTATAACGTCTTCATCTTGCAAAGTGCTTGAACATATCATAGCTAAATTTATTATAACGTTTCCTAATGAAAATAACATACTTTCGGATGTTCAGCATGGTTTCAGGAAAGGGTTTTCCACAGAAACGCAGTTAACTTCTGTTGTGCACAGTGTTTCACTAATTTTAGATAAGGCAGGTCAAGTTGATGTCATCTTTTTGGATTTCACGAAGGCATCCAATCTTGTTCCTCATGATAAGCTTATTTAAAAACTGGAATCGATTGGCCTTCCAGAATTTATAATTTCCTAGATTTCTTTCTATTTGTCTGACCGCGTTCAGTTTGCAAGCATTGCCGGTAATTGCTCTGACCCACTCCCTGTAACTTCTGGCGTTTCCCTAGGGAGTGTACTTGGACCTTTATTATTTTTAATTTATATTAATGACATTGTTGATACTGTTTCTTCGCCGGTTCAGATCAGACTGTTTGCTGATGATTGTGTGCTGTTTAATGAAATAACTTCCTATGACGACTAGGTCTTGCTAAACACTAACCTCCAAAATATCTTTGCATGGTGCGAGCAATGGGAGATAAGGTTAAACACAGACAAAACCGTCTTTATGCGAGTAACCAACAAAAAAATATTTTGCCATTTACATATCAATCCGGTACCCAGACAGTAGCAGAGGTTGTTGAATATAAGTACCTTGGTGTCACTCTAACCAACGACCTCAGCTGGAAAAAGCACATCTCTAATATTTGCGCATCGTCTTTCCGTAAACTTGGTCTTTTGAGACACAAACTAAAGCATGCTCCTTCTACTGTAAAAAAAACTAACTTATCTGACTGTTATACGCCCCTCATTGATTGATTGATATGTGGGGTTTAACGTCCCAAAACCACTCTATGATCATGAGAGACGCCGTAGTGGAGGGCTCCGGAAATTTAGACCACCTGGGGTTCTTTAACGTGCACCCAAATCTGAGTACACGGGCCTACAACATTTCCGCCTCCATCTGAAATGCAGCCGCCGCAGCCGGGATTCGAACCCAATACGCCCCTCATTGGAATATGCCTCAATCGTCTGGGACCCATACACAAAAAGAAACATTGAGTCTCTCGAACTAATCCAACGCAAAGCGGTACGTTTTATTCACTCCAAGTACCGAAGAACTGATTCCCCCACGGACCTTATGAAAGAAAAACAGTATACCCACACTTGAAAAACGTCGTAAAACTCGCAGGCTCAAATTTATTTTTCTTTTGAATAACAACAAGCTGTCAGTAAACAGTGATTTGTATTTGAAACCGCTTACGACGAGACAAACCCGGCATTGACAAACTCATTCATTAACATCGTATTTCGCCAGAACAAACATTTTCAAATACTCGTTCTTTCCTCGAATCATAAACGACTGCAACTGCCTACCTCAATCCTTAACCGGCTCTGTAGAGGCACTTGAGCGTATTTAACCATGACCTATGTTTTTGTATCTTTTGTATATGATGTATCTTTTTATTGTTCTTGCTGTTTTACACCTGTGTGCAATGTTAAGATCTTGCCCCTCCTGCTGGGGCCCTTAAGTGGGCCTGCAGTATTTTATAAATAAAAAAATTTTTAAAAAATGCGCATGCACAGTCAGGTGCACAAGGATTGTAAAAGGAACTACACTGTTTGCCGCAACCGCCGTGCACAAAACCGCGGTCGCGGCAACGCGATAGTGATCTACGAGCTCCGAGGGTACACGATTAAAGGCAGTAAATTCGTAAAAAGAAAACTCACAGTTTCGCCGCTAGGGCAAAGCAATAAATGCAACTGCACATGCTGAGAACGGCAATCAGATCGAAACGTGCAGCCCGCTGCTCACGCACAAATAACGCATGAAAACGATACACACAGAATGAGAGCGAACTAGCAACGTTTACCGCTCGACACATAACGCGCTGTTTAAACAAAAATGATGCACGATACCTAATCATAGGTACCGATGAGTACAAACGAAAAAGTGTCCCAGTTGTGTAAGAAAAGTGTCCCAGCTATGTAAGAAAAGCGCGCACTTTTTGCAAACGGAGCCTGTGCAGAGACCGAAGTGACCTTTGTGGCCCTGGCGACAAACGCAATCGTTCCAGTGAAAGTCGAAGGCACACGATTCTCCCCACCAAAGGATAAGCATGCGCGTGCGAGCATCTAACCCCCCTCTTTGCATCCGCGAGGCAAAATACACGTAAGAGAAAAACGTGCGTCGGCGCATCACAAGCTGGGTGCCGAGTGCGGGCGGCTTTTTTTCTTTCTCGAGTGTTCATAAATATATATAGATATGTATACATATACGGTGAATCACTGTCCACGTAATTATCGCAATAAAAAGGGGCCAGACGCATTTTGGCGTTCCTGTCAAAAGAATCTAGTAGTTAGCAAAGCTTTGACCCGCGCTTTTGCGGCAGCCAGCTGTGCCATCCCGTCTGTTCACGTGTGTCCCAGGAAGACATACCTGAGTTGTTTTCACAGAAATAGATTTTGCTAGTTGTGTTGATCCTTTGAGGCTCTCACCTTAGTGGCCAGGAAACCCTACCCTCATGTGTTCAGCCACTCCAAGCCACTATAAGACCGATTGAGACCCCCCACCCTTTCTTGTTTTTCGCGATGTTTGTTTGTCCTGGTTTTTTTTTTTTGGTGCAGACAAAAGGTAACGTGCGAACATTCGTGATTCATCTGAGGAATCAAGGAAGCTATTGCACCTTAACAGATTCTTTCTTGCCACCACAAATTCAAACGTCGGCACTTTAAACGCTGTGCCCAGCTTTCATTGCAGCCGTCTGAGGACTGCCATTGCACTTCAAGTGTCAGAGGCCAGAGACACAAAATACAAATATGCATATGCTCGTCGAAAAAAAAAAAAAGAAAGAAGAAAATTTTGCAGTATAGCTCTGCTCTTGCAACCTTGTCATCACTCATTGTCAAGGCAAGGTACACAGCATACGCGAGTAGTAGTTATTCTTTTTTTTTTTTTTTTGCTGAAAAGTATATCCTAGAGGTGAACAAAATAGGTGGGGATGCAAATCAGTATTAAATGCAGCTATTCAGGTCGAATCAGAACTAATTCAGTTTCCATCCTAAATAATTGAATCAGTAACTACAGCAGTTCAGGTCAATCTAATTCAATCCGATTCGCTTCCTGAGTGGCGTGGGCTACAGCCATTAGAGTAAACTAGATTATACTCCAGTGGCAGAACCGAACAGGCTCCTGTGTCCTCAGTTTGCACAAATGCCACGAGATGGCACCATTTCAATGTTTCCTAGTAGCTTTGACTGTGATGTCAGACTATCGCAGGCTCCTTCAAACTTTCATCTGTGGTTGCTTTTTAACTCGCGTGTTTGCTTTGTGGTTCTTTCGAACATCAAACAGCTGACTAGTTCACTGCCTGGCTCAGGAGTTTCATTTTGGCCAGATATACATACTTTTTCTAGGTTTGCGGGAATAGTGAATTTTAGGTTCGAAATGAATTCAAAGAAAATAGTGATTTTGGTCGAATCATTTTGAATCGAATTCGAAGGGTAGTATGACATATGAAAGCAATTAAAATATTTATCATGACCTGACTAACATACACAATATTTTTTTTTTAATTGAAGTAGGTGCGCTATGCAAATGTCATTTTTTTTTTGTTCACAGGAAGTTGAAACAACTTTGACTAGTAGCAGTATATGAGTTTCGGTAGGGCACGAGTGATAACCTGTAAAACGAGTAACATTTTAAAATTTATTATACTTAGAGCATATAAGCCATCATTACAAGCTTTTAAGCTTAATAAAATTTTGAATTGATTTGAGGGTAACATGTTCATTTAAAGGGGCCCTGCAACACTTTTTTGAGTAGCCATGAAGCCAGTAAAGAAGCTTGTTGCCTCACAAATTTACCGCCGCAAAATATTCAGAGTCAGTTCAGTAGGAGTGGAGTTCAGAAAATTTGTTGCATGCTGCAATTGCATTCTCTCTGCTCGTCCGGATGAAAAAGCTGCAAGCTGAGCATGGAGGAATGGCACGGTGAAAGAAAAAACTTCACACGCACCTTGCAACCTTGAGCACCTCTTTTTCCTTTTCTTTTTTTTCGAATACGCGGCTTTTCAGTGTGATCCCGCGCACACGCGTGGACGTGTCGCGGTCTTTTGCTGCGGTGCCAGTGACGACTGAGTGCACCAAGTTCAAATCAGCCAATGGTTGATGCGATGGCTGTGAGGAGTGATTTTTGAACTTGTGGTGTCATTTGCCAAGAGAAGAAAGCAATTTCGAGCTGGCTTTGAGAATTTATTCTGAATTGCAGAACGTGTGCGTGCTATGATATTTGGCTCGCATGTTCTTGGAAGCCTCGACTACTGATCGGGAACATTTTCTGACCCTGCCTAAACATTGTTGCTGAGCCCCTTTGAATTTGAGGGAAAAGCTTTGTGGCAAGGTGAATTTTTTTTTTAAACTGGTGCTTTTGCAGCTTAGCACTCAGACACTGCAGTAAAGCTATCTTTACAGGCCGTTACATGTGAACTAATTTATACCTATTATTTCATTGTGAATACTTCAATGTTTTCAATCATTTAAATTCAAATAAAAGCGAATTCAAACACACTACTAGCCGTTCGAATATTTAAAGCATTCTAATATTCGCACAGGCCTAATTTTTTCACATTTACCACACGCCCTCAGAACATTCTGAGTGCGTCTGGTGAATATGTTTACTTATTTTATATGGAGCGCCTTATTTTTTTTAACCACATGAGGGTTTGTTTCCAGGGCACAGTTCTTCAAGCAGACATGGTGTCCATGGAATTTGCTTTTAGTCATCATGCAAAACTTGGAAAAGTCAGGGAATTTAGAAATATCAAATTGGTAGACACCTCAACGTCCGTAAGAAAGACAGCGAGGCTGTTTTCTGTTTTTCTCGCTTTATGAAAACAACACGTGAAAATGAAACGCACAACAAGGATGCTACATGGGAACACAACACGATACAACACAGAAAAACCCTGAAGAAGCAACACACAAGCTCAGTCCTATGACAAGACCGTCTCACCGGTGGATGCTTGGAGCTTATGAGAGGCTTGTCTACGTAGCGAAGGGGAAACACGAGCATGGGGATGCCGTCGTCGTCGGAACTCAGCAAAGTGGAGGGCGACGCTCAGGTGTATGCACTGACAGAGCAGGTAGACGTCGAATACAGGGCCGACGAAGTCGGGCAGTTTTCTTCACGAATGCACGGACCAAGGGCCACAGCCGAGCACTCTGGCTAACGTCCAACAGTGGACCTAGTGGCGGCAGTAGCTTCCGGCTGTCTCTGTGAGCCATCGAAGCTTGAGGTCAAGCGAAGCAGGCCGCTCCGACTCTTGACCTCTGCCAGGCATTCAGGGCAAACCATGCCCGTAGCGCTGGCAAACTGCCTTCACCCTGCTTCTTCCCGAACTAGCACCCCCTTGCCAACTGCGATGGCACACCTCGGGTCGACTAGTCGGCTTTCCATTGGGGCTCTCTGGGTTGCTGTGTTGACAAATCATTGGCCCCTGAAATCTCCGTGGTCACTCCTGATTGGGCCACTTTCCTTTTGTGTTGTTGCTGTAGCACCCTAGTGCTGATGTTCCTCATCGTCCTCTTCACCTGGTTATTGTTTGCACGTATACTGCTTGTCTTCTGGTCTTTAGTGTCTTGCACTTTTCCGGGGCACTCACCTAACGCACGCACTGCACTCATGACACACATGCAAGCACAGTGTATTTGTGCTGTCTTGTAAATCCGCTTGCCCCTTAGCTGACGCGGTCATTTGTTCAATTCAGTTAATTATTTTTTAAAATTTTGTTTGTGTATGGTGAAGTGGACAACAAAAGCTATCCAATTTTTTTGTTAGAGAAACCTCATTCAACACAAATAAAGTTTACAACTTCGTTTAAGAACATATTTCATACTGAAAAATGGAGGCTTGCTACTTGTACTGTGAGGGTCAGTTTGCAGAAGCAGCCTTAATTCACAACTGAAATACGCACTATGAGAGCAGCGGCCCCGACTGGGCCGATCATTGAAGAGGAGGACGAGGCTCGCGGTTGCGCTCCTGGCATGCGGTCAGCTGCCGCAGGTAGCGGGCAGTTGCAGCTAGGGCTTGAACAAGTAAATATGGTTCTTAGTTTGTCTCCGCCTCTTCTTTGAGTGGTTTCGGGCTAGACACAGCACGAAACCCCACATCCGAGGCCAACTGGGAAGAACCCTGCCCATGGGCCATGAACATCAAGGCAACCTGGTAGTCTGTGACCATGTCCCTGACAATACTGCTGGCCGTTCCAACCTCTTACAGCCAAGATGTGAGGGAATGAGTCCTCGAGTTCATCAATGACCGTTTCGTTTACACAGCCGTTAATAGCTTCTCGGAGTCCAATGTACTCCGGCGGGTCCTACCAGTTGCTCTGTGCGGTGCCGCAGAACTATGGTGACATCTCCAGCCGCTATTCCAGTCCTGAAACCAGTTTGTCGCCGCATTCAGGGAAGAGTTTATGTCAGTAGTCGTAGTATACCGACATGAACTCTTCCGGCGTGAGCTGGACGCCTGAATGCAACATCCAGAGAAGAGTCTGCGAGCATATGGCAGGCAATGCAGGAGTATTCCTTCGGGCTGACTCCAGTGCTTCTGAGACTGTTAAGGTCTAGCACCTTCTGCGGTGATGCCACCCTCGCTATCAGCCATACCTGTGTGGCTGCTTCTTCCTTTTTGTCGAGGAATTTGCCCGCTTTGCTCGGAAACTTTCGGAAGCACCACTATGAGCCACCACCTCCCGACATTCTTAAGCAAGTTTGTGCCTCACCATCAACCTCGGCTTCATGGCTACGAGCGAGCGACCTTCGGTATGAGCTAGTATGAGCATGGTACGAGACAGCCCTCAAGCGCCTGAGTGCTGAGCTGTCTCCTCTGTCCGTGGCGATCATTGCGGAGGAGTAAGGCCGAGTTCCAGGGAGGTGATAAAGAGACTGGTGCTGTCAGATCAGCGAGTGAAATGTTGGCGAGATAAGTGTGGCAGTGGACACCACATCAGAGGAGAAAGTGAGACGATTCGATGCTGCGACCCGAGAAAGAACTGCTGATGGCGCTAATGGTGACAGAAAGAACTAAAGGAAAAGGAATAAAAGAAAAAAAATTGGCCGATCCCATGTACAGTGAGAATCTATGATATGCGAAGCACGAATGTGGAAGGTTGATATGGTAATAAAATCACATCATTTCAAGGCGGACATAAATTATGCCGTACATGACTTCCATGTCATAATTATCATGTTTGTGTCTGGAATTTGTATTAGTCGTCCATTCGTGTCCTGTAAACACATTCGGTCTCTGGGACTCCCTGAACCTCAACAGCCCCAGCACCGAGTGATGAGCTACGCTGCTCCAGCCCAATGCTATGCTCCACTTCACGGCCACGTCAAGAAGCCGCACTGTTGCAGTTCCACTGCTGCTGTGACACCATACTGTCCACCCGCCGGCCAGTGCAATACTCCAAGGAAAACCAATGTGTGGTGTGCCCTCCACCACCGACCACTGTAGAGAAGCTGGCTACACCTAATGCCACTGCCTGTACAGCGAGGTGGGACTGTGTACTTTCATCATAATTGCGCTGCGGCCGCAGTGGGGTGGAAGACTACGTGACATCACTGACTACCTCACAGCAGCGCAGTGGACGGCCCAAGGATCTTCCCATTCACCGTCACGCGGTCGCTGCATGTCGCCCCACTGCCCGCCGTACACTGGCCCAACCCGGGGCCGGTCGCCTAGCACCTACTTGGAAAACTGAGGGCAGCAACTGATGTAGGTGCGCTTGCTGTACATCGTACTGCTAAAGGTCCTCCGCTACCGACAATGACGTCGTGATGACACCTCAAGAGTCTGCCTCACTGTAAATGCAGTCCCAAATTGAAAATTCATGGCCAGAGGAAGACTTGATGACACAATGTCGAAGCAGTGGTACAAACCGTTGTAGCCGAAATTCGATGCCATAACTTAAGTGCAACGCGAGACGACGAACTGGCAATTTGGATATTCTCATCGACGGGCACAGTGTCACAGCTCTCGTCAACACCGGAGCCGACTATTCTGTCATGAATGGGACATTTGCCGCGAAGTTAAAGAGAGTTAGGAACGCTTGGGAAAGCCTCAAAATCCGTACAGCTGGAGGTCACCTAGTTACTCTGGCAGGAATCTGCACTGGCAGAGTCACCATTAACCGCCAGATTTATCCCCCAAATTTTATTGTACTACAGCATGGCTCGAGAGATGTCATCTTTGGTATAGACTTCTTAATCCTCCATGGTACGTACTGTCATCAATTTGAGAACAAAGTCAATAACAGTATTCATAGAAAAACAAATGCCAGGCCTGCACAAAACGTGCAGCACAGTCACAGCGAAAGCTAGAAGAGTGGCCTTTCAGAGCTTGTTAGGTGGTCTAAATTTCCGTAGCCCTCCACTACGGCGTCTCTCATAATCATATAGTGGTTTTGGGACGTTAAACTCCACATATCAATCAATCAATTTCAGAGCTTGTTATAAACACTCATTGGGTAACAGCTACAAGCACACTTACTGGGTACCCACTATGGCATTAAAAATAACAATTTATGGGTAGTATGCCGGCATTCGCTATGCTATTCTTTGTCATTCTTCTTAGAAGCATGGTATCTGCTAAACACTTGCAAGGAATGTTGTGCCAGTTGTTCATGCAGTGGCTAAGGACGAGAAGGAATGATGCCTAAAGTGGGTATGCACCACAGCTAATAGGTGATCAAAAACAAGCTATTGCAATGGGTTGGAGCATTGGACGACCCAATTGTTATGCTATTCGCATTGTGTGACGACGCCTGGTTGTTCCTTTGCTCTTCTAACTTCCTTCATTACTCATACTAACGCGATTCCTTTTGCGGCATCAAGCCTGCCTAAGGCAAGTTTGCAAACAAGTCCAAAGCACCGGCTTGGCTCAGTGGTAGAATGCTGGGCTGGTGCCTAGCGGACCTGGATTTGAGCATCGCTGTGTCCTTGGTGTATTTTACTAAGTTTTTTTTTCCTTATTTCGTGTGATAGTGGTTACGGACTCCAGTGGCAGCAGCGGCGGACAACTACGGCACCGCGTGTGACCCGAGTTTCGACAAAGACCTTCACACTTCAAGCAATCAGAAGCTCAAGGATCATCCTGAAGCCAGAGAAATGCCACTTCGCATATCAAGAGCTACTGTTTTCGAGTCACAGGATCAGCTAAATTTAGTGCACCCTGACCCGCAGAAAACAACTACCATCACCACCCTACGACTAGAAGGCCAGTTTCTCAGCTTGGCGGCCATCACAGACGGTTCGTCAAGGATTTCTCACAGATTGCTGAACCACTGACGCAGGTCATGAAGACCGACGTCGAATTCAAGTGGGGAACGGTGTAAGTTGAAGCATTTCAGAAACTGCAATGACGCCTGCAGACTCTTTCGATACTTGCACATTGGGACGAATATGCCAGAACAGAAATCTACACTGACGCAAGCAGTGTAGGTTTCAGCGCGGGTCTTGTGCAGAAGACTTACGGAGAAGAAAGAGTTATCAGTTGTGCTAGCCGTTCTCTATTGAAGGCAGATGGCACTATTCCACAACAGAAAAAGAGTGCCTTGCTGTCATCTGGGCTACGTCAAAGTTTCACCCCTATCTCTATGGAAGAAAACACGACTTGCTACGCAAGCTGAAGGAAAATAAAAAGGAAGACAGGAAAGAGTACATTTTCTTTCAGTTTGCGCAGCAAGTTGTGTTTTCAAGTAAGAAGTCTGCTAAGAAGAATCGCTTCTCTATGGAAGGCCCTTCAAAGTTGTGAGCCAACACCATGCCTTGTTCTGGCAAACGCCATGCCTTGTGCTGGCTAAGACCCTTCAGGTTGTCTCGCATGATGGAGTCTAAAACTTCGAAAATTTGACGTTACCGTCGTTCACAAGTCCAGACGAAAGCACTTTGGTGCCGCCAACTGCCTGTCTCGTGCTCCTGTTGGTTCACCACCCTTCTCGGTAGCCTTAAGCGTCGATGATTTTGGGGAATGACAGTGAGCTGACTATTAAATTAAAGGCCTTGTGGAAGACCTCGATGGCAAAGCTGACGTTATTCCAAAGGTATTCAAGCGAGTACTGGTATTGTTTTTCTTGCAGAATGACATTCTCATGAAGAAAAACTTCTCGCAACATCAGACCAACTACCTCATCGTAGTACCCTTGGTGTTGCATCCAGAAGGTCTGGATGCTCTGCATGGGGATGCAATGGCTCGAAACCTTGGATTTTGCCATACATTAGTGAGGATACAGGAAAAGTACTACTGACTGCACCTCACTGCTGACGTCACCGACTATGTGAAAAACTGCTGTGATTTTCAGCGATGGAAGATACCGCCGACTAGGCCAGCTGGACCTCTGCAGCCCATCAAGCCACCTTGCCGGCCATTCAAGCAAATCGGCATGGATCTACCGGGGCTGTTTCTAACATCGATTTCTGGCAACAAATGGATCGTCTTAGCCACTACAACTAACATCGATTTCTGGCAACAAATAGATCATCTTAGCCACTGACAACCCCACCTGCTATGCCGAAAGACAAGGCGTTGCCCAAAGGCCACCGAGTTAGCAAAGTTCTTCATCAAGAACATCGTCTTGTATCATGGTGCTTCAGAAGTCCTCATTAACGACAGAGGTATGAAATGTACTGCGGACCTAACTCGGGCTATTTTGGCATACAACCAGACAAGCCACCACCAGACGACAGTGTACCACTGATAGACGAAGTGCCTAAGTGGCTAAAATCGGCGACATGCTCGCCATACACGTCGTCATCGAACGCAGAACGTGGGACACCATCCTTCCGTACTTGGCTTTCTTATACAACACGGCAGTGCAGGAGACAAAGCAGATGTCTCCATACAAGTTGGTCTATGGAAGGCACCCGAGAATGACGCTTGACGCCATGCTGCCAAATGTCACTGACAAAGGAAACCTCTAAGTCCTCGTCTACCTTCAGCGTGCTGAAGAAGCTCGTCAACTCGCCCGCGTGCACATAAGGAATCAGCAGGTGACTGACAGCTGCTGTTATAATCTTCAATGAAGCTTCGTGGAATACCAGCCTGGCGACTGTGTTTGGGTGTGTATGCCGATACACTGGCGTGGACTCGGTGAAAAACTTCTGTGACGGTACTTCGCACAGTACAGGGTAGTTCAACGTCTCGGCCCACTCGACTACGAGGTTGTTTCCGACGGCATTACGAACTCTCAACGGCGCCATGCACGACCTGAAGTGGTCCATGTTTTGCGCCTCAAGCCATTTTATGCGCGAACCTGAGGACTGTATTTTTATTGTTATTGCTGTCTTCATTGCTTGTATTTATCGTTTATTCTCTTGCTTTATTATTGTACTTTCATCATTTGTTAAAGCATCATGATGATGCCTCTTTCAGAGGGGGGCAATGCCACATTCCTTCCTGAACTTTTGTTATCGCCCCGTTACACTTTAAGTTATGTTCATATAAAACCGCACCTACAGTGTTCGAAAAGCTTCGGGACTCTAGTAGATCATTTTGTTAAGATTGTGTGCTCAACACAAACATTACAGATTATTCTGGAACTTGCGTGGCCACTAATGATAACGCTGAAATATTCGACGGCACTTGTATAAATGTCGACACGCTTTACCGCTTATCAGTTGATCGACGGCCGATGCTCTGTTCACCGCTATCAGTGCCAGTTTGTATTGCTGTGATCTGAATTCCCGTTTAGCGGCTGCAAGTTCGACCAAATAAACGGTTTCATTTTAGACAACAGGTGAGCACGAGTATTTGGGTCCATTATTTGACCAGGTATTCATTTTGCCTGAGTACATATAAACCTTGACTACGAGGTTGTTTCAGATGGCATTACGAACTCTCAACAGCGCCATGCACGACCTGAAGTGGTCCATGTTGTGCGCCACAAGCCATTTTATGCGCGAACCTGAGGACTGTATTTTTGTCGTTATTTTTTATTTGTAAAAATTTTTATTTGTAAAAATTTGTGGGCGACAATAAATGCGAGCATTTAAATCAACCTCACTTCGTTCAGCCAGATCTTGAGGTGGCCGGCAGCGACTACAAGCGTGCACGTTGCTTGAAACCAAAACTGGTGCTAAATTTCTCGTGCCTGGCGAAACCATCAGCAGTTTCTTCATGGCCCTCTGCAACATGGTCTGCAAGTGCAAGTGTAACTATCTGTCACTAGTTGTTGAAGAGATGTGGTAGGCCCGTGTGCTCAGATTTGGGTGCACATCAAAGAACCCCAGGTGGTCGAAATTTCCGGAGCCCTCCACTACGGCGTCTCTCATAATCATGTGGTGGTTTTGGGACGTTAAACCCCATATAATAATCAAGCTATTGAAGAGTGCCTTCTTCACGATCATTTCATCATGAGTTTGTTGAATTCGTGTCCCTAAAACTAGCTGTGCCACATGCTGAGCCTCTCCCTGGGCACTTGTCTACTTCCTTCATTCACATCTCGATTCTGTAACAGTACTAGAAGCAAAGACCCACAATGTGTCAAACTGGCTACACACATTTCCATGAATGGAAAAGAGCCTATAATTGCTTGAAATTATTTGGGATGAATTCCAAAGGTAGAAGATAAACTGTGTGTCTGAACCAACTTGCATTCAAGTCTTTCAATAAATAAGTTTTGCAGGCAGCAGTAGGCTGTCATGATGACAAATTAGTCTAGGTACGCGGCGCTTATGTCAGTTCCTTCGGGCTTGCAGAGAATTTGGTTTATAATGTACTCAGGCGAAATGAATACCTGCTCAAATAATGGACACAAATACTCGTGCTCACCTGTTCTCATTTAAGAACTTCAAAAACCTTCATGGAACTTGAAGTCCCTGGATTAACACACCACAGAGCTGTGCAAAACATGGGATGCCCCGATTCAGTCATCTTCATCAAATGCATGGTTCACCTGCTCAACGTAGCTTACTAAAGCTTACGTTCGCAGCACGCCACACCAAATGCCTGAACTTTCCCATATTATACCTGGCACACCAACTGAGCGCGATCCAATGTGTATTATTGTTGATCGAGAGGCAGGGGTGAGAGGAGGCAAGCTCTACAGTCACAATTCCATCAGTTCTTACGCTTTGCTCGATTTCAAGTTCACAAAATAAGAAACAAAAAGGAGAAATAAATAAAAATAGTGTTTTTAATGGTCAATCGAATTTTTCTTATTTTTAAAAATTTGCGGGCGACAATAAATGCGAGCATTTGAATCAACCTCACTTTGTTCAGCCAGATCTTGAGGTGGCCGGCAGCGACTATGAGCGAGCTTGTTTTTTGAAACCAAAACTGGTGCTCGATTTCCCGTGCCTGCTGAAACCGTCACCAGTTTTTTCATTGCCCTCTGCAACATGGTCTGCAAGTGTAACTATCTGTTACTAGGTGTTAAAGAGTGCCTTCTTCGCGATCATTTCATCAGGGGTTTGTTGAATTCGTGTCTCTCAAACTATCTGTGCCACATGCCGAGCCTCTCTCTGGGCACTTGTGCTGGCCCTTCAGCACAAAGACACCGAGCATGAAAAGCAGAGCCTGTCCCTCACTTTTGAGCAATCACCGACGTCAGCACACATGGACGCGTTGACTTCACGTAAGCCTGTTACATAAATGGAATCACAGACAGGACTTTGGCAACTGTGTGTCACATTACTTGCCCCGCGGTTCACAAACCAGTAAGTGCAACATTGGTCAGGTTTTGAGCAATGCTTCATTTACTAGATGTCTGTGACATCATTCGCTTTCTTAATTAAGTGAGCAGTCTCTCGTAGTTCAGTGTAACTTTCGCAAGGAGCACTCACTGCCAACACTCACTGCTTGCAGTAGCATCGAAAGTGACGCGATCACAACCATTGGCGCTGGGTCCTATGACTGATACTACCTCCCGGACTGCTATACATGGTACTTAATCTTGGAGGCACAAAGGTTTAGAGCAGCCACAACAACAAGCGCTCGTAAGCCTACGCCCCTTTTGTGGTAAGAAGGAGGAGAGAACAGGAACGGGCTAGAAGCCAGCTTTTTGGCTTGCATCGCAGGCACATACCAGCTCTTTGGCTTGCATTGCAGGCACGTACCTGGGGCTGAGGATTAACCACGGCCTTACCTGGATACCAGCCGCCAAACTCGTCACCTTCAAAGCGACGAGGGTCCAGACTTTTGTGGGCAAGTTGCTAAGCAGGAGCCAAGGGTGCACCTCGCATATGGCTCTTCATCTCTATGAGGGGGCTGCAATGGCACTGCAAACGTATCCACTGCTCGTGGTGCAGCTGGTGCTACAAAGCAAGGAACAGTTGGAGCAGTAACACTGCACGGCAATTTGGCACTTCTTGGGTCTACTGCGCCAGTTGCCCGTGGATTTATTGGCAAAGGCTCAGGCGTGGCCTCTGCCACTCCTCATGCTGAGACAGGTGCTGCATCATATGGACGGTCTCTCTAGAGCCTCGAGTGGCGCTGCTCTTCTTGGGAGACTGCTGAGCCAGCCTGCTTCCCAAATGGGCCAGATCTGCACTCTTTATGATTAGCTGGTGCCCCATGCTCTTTGTCCTATCCAGGAGTGCGATTCCTATCCCCTGGTGCAGCTGGTGCCACAACGCAAGGAACAGTTAAAGCAGTAACACCACATGGCGATTTGGCACTTTTTGCGTGTACGTGCGTGTACCGCGCCTGTTTCCCGTGGCTTTAATGGCGGATACTCAGGCGTGGTCTCTGTCGCTCCTCATGCTGAGACAGGTGCTGCATCATATGGACAGTTTCCACAGAGCCCCCAGGGGTGCTGCCCTCCTTGGGAGACTGCTGAGCCGGCCTGCTTCCCGGATGGTCCAGATCTGCACTCTTTATGAATAGCTGGTGCCCCATGCTCTTTGTCCTATCCAGGAGTGCGATTCCTATCCCCTGGTGCAGCTGGTGCCACAACGCAAGGAACAGTTAAAGCAGTAACACCACATGGCGATTTGGCACTTCTTGTGTGTACCGCGCCTGTTGCCCGTGGCTTTAATGGCGGAGACTCAGGCGTGGTCTCTTTCGCTCTTCATGCTGAGACAGGTGCTGCATCATATGGACAGTTTCCACAGAGCCCCCAGGGGTGCTGCCCTCCTTGGGAGACTGCTGAGCCGGCCTGCTTCCCGGATGGTCCAGATCTGCACTCTTTATGAATAGCTGGTGCCCCATGCTCTTTGTCCTATCCAGGAATGCGATTCTCATGGTGCCCACCTTGCGGACTGTTCACTTCGGCTTTCGCTGATTGGCTGGAGCTTGGTGAGCAGCGCACCTCCTGTTCCTTGTCCTTTTCCGCATCATTTTCACATTTCATAGGTTTCACAACTCTTGACACAGAGGAGGACTGAATGCGTTTCGCCGCAACAAATGCTGCTCCCAGAGATCCGCTTTGTGACGCGGATTTCGGAGGCCGCACATAAAATCCAATCAGGTTAGCCCTTGCATTACTTTTAACACGGTTGCTCGCCTGATGTACCTGTACGGTCGGTACGCATTCATTGCATCATTCTCAATCAGCTGGACACATTCCCATATGAGTGCAGACTTGTCAAGTTTGTCTGAGTGTATTGTTAATATTGCCGCATGTTGTTAGACACCCGCTGTAGTGTTGCGCTGCTTTCTGCTCTTATGAATTCCGCCACACGAACAAGCAAAACGCACCATGCAACTCTGGACTGTACGTGTCAACACATCACGCGCACTGGAAAAAGAAGACTGGTCACTTTTTGATGGGGTGGCGCGCAGCGAGACGCTAGAAGTGAAAAAGTTTTCACTAGCGAGCTAGGACAACCTCTGTGTATTTAGCTGACGGGCACAAGTTCGCCCAAAATCAATAGTTGTTTTAGCTGCCGGCATTATACTCACCCGTTACAATATAGTAGAAGAGCCGGGGTATGATTCCAAGCCCATCACAGGTGAGAGAGCATAGCCCAGAACCCCCTAAGTTTCGAGCCAGCGCAGTTCACTCCCATACACCAACGCACGAGTCATCGCCTGAGCAGCCCTGAGCAGTTCATCGCCTGAGAGTCATCGCCTGAGCAGTTTGACGCCCTCTTCGATTCTTCAAGACCAGTGGCGAACGAAAGTTCCGAAGCTCTTGCCACGTCGTTTCCATCTTGTATCGTCATGGACCCGCCCCATTGCCAGAGGTCTTTCATGGCGATATTTTCGAAGATTCCGAGGACTGGCTCAATGGTTTCGAATGCATCGCCAGATTGAGTGGTTCGGACAAAGCCAGGAAACTTCGCTACGTCTACGTGGCACTGCAAGATTCTGCGCGTATGTCGTTCGAGAACCACAAAGCGTCCTTGTTGTCATGAGATGACTTTCGAAAGGAGTTCCTGGCTACATATTCAAACACGGACCGCAAAGGAAAGTAAGAGGTTGCTCTTCAGATGCGAAACCAACGGAACAACGAGAGCGTCGCCATGTACATTGAAGATATGTCCCGTCTGTTCGGCCGGGCCGACCTGAACATGGCTGAGGGAAAGAAGTTGCGCCATGTGATGCTTGGTGTGAAAGAGGAGCTTTTTGCAGGCCTGGTGTGTTATCCACCTCATTCTATTGCTGAGTTCAGAATAGAGGCGACAATGATAGAGAAGACTCTGCAGCAGCACACGCGCCATTATAACAGGGACGTAAGCGTCTCATCTGTTAGCGCGGTGTCACAGCCATCACGAGCAACATGGACCTCTTGCGTGAAATGGCGAGGGCTGTCGTAAGAGAAGAGCTTCAGAAAATAGAAATGACTCAAGGTCATAGAGCAATGTCCTCGTTTGCCGACGTTGTGCTGGAAAAAGTGCAGCAAGCGGTTTTTAAACCACTATCTCGGGTACTACAGCGCGCACAACCGGAGCCTCCACTTCTGTTTCGTACGGGCAAGTTGTACGGCAGGACCTCGGTAGCATGAACTAGATGGCTACGACTGCTATGATGCCCCCTACGTTTTCTCCGAGTACACCATTACCCATGCTGGAAGCAAGACCACGTAAGAGCGATGTATGGTGCACTGTAGACCGGCGGCCCCTCTGCTACCACTGTGTAGAAGCAGGTCACCTTTACCAGGCGTACCAGTATCGTTGCGCTGGACTGCATGGTTTTGCAGTGAACACACCGTGCCCACGGAACGGTGAATGGCCCTACGAAATTGAAGAGTACTTGTCTTCACGCTATACACCTCAAGACACGCAACAACTGGAGTCACGTTCTACAGCACCGATGTGCTATCGGTCGCCAAGTCTTCGTCCGTGATCGAATCCCTGAAGACCACGTTCACCTAGCCCGCAACAGGAAAACTAGGGCCAGCGACCTCTGGAGGTGAGGCCACTGATACACTGACAACTGAAGACTCTCTAATGTTAACATGACAGGACCACTGCAGTTACGGAACGACGAACAAGTGCAGTACTAGCGACGTTACGTCTGAGATATTAGTTACGATCGACAACGTCAAGGCCATTGCGCTATTAGACACTAGTGCAGACTACTTCGTTGTCAGAAGCACTCTGGCAGAAAAGCTGAAAAGGGCGATGACTGAATGGACTGGACCTCAGATACGTACCGCTGCAGGGCACTTAGTTAGCCCCCGTGGGATCATGCACCGGAAGGATAGAAATAAGAGGATTCATGTATGTCGGCAGCTTTATTATTCTTCCTGAATGCTCCCGTGAACTGATTATAGACATGGACTTCTTGCAGACAAACAATTCAGTCATCGACTTGCAAGAATCCCGGGTTTCGTTTTCTATGGAGAATGCTGTCGTCATCTGCCCTACGGAGAAACTAAGCGTTTCGCCTGTCTGCATTGTGGACGAAGATGTAACCGTGCCCCCTCGTTTCAGTGTGACGGTTCTTGTGAGGACTTGAGTTTTTCGTGACTCTTACGAATCAGTGGACTGAAACATCGGACTGCTACTAGAAAAAGGACTATGCATAGCAAGAGGTCTGGTGAGCCTTCGTGCTGGATGTGCATATGTCCTATTAACTAATTTATGAAATGAGCTGCAGCATGTTGCGAAGGGAACATCCGTAGCATTGCTGCATGAGTATGTGCAACTCTCAGATGTTTGCGCTCTTGCTAAAGCTTTGGAGACAGTAGATAATGTACTCCAAACAGTAGACATTGACAGAGAGCTCTCGTCATCTCAGAAACAACAGTTTGTTGACCTCATCCGAGAATTCCCGGAGTGCTTTTCCACTTTGTCGAAAGCCAAACGTACTCCTGTTGCAAAGCACCGCATCGTGCTTTCCAACAAATTTAATGTCTTTTTCCAGTCCGTTTTTACACGGGCAGTCACGCATGCTCAGTTGCGGTCATATGACTCTGATAGCCTTATGCCAGAAGTAAAAATCACTGAGGATGGAGTCCTTTGCCTTTTACACAAACTAGATGTAAAGAAATCACCTGGTCCGGACGAACTATCTAATACTTTTTTGAGTAGATATGCTGTTTGGGTGGCAAAATATTTACATCGCATTTAGACTGCATCGTTAGACGCTGCAGTTATTCCTGATGACTGGCGCTCGGCAAAAATAATTCCGTTACATAAATCGGGCTCCACTTTGGAAGTTAACAATTACAGGCCTGTTTCCTTAACTAGTACTTGCTGTAAATTATTTGAGCACATTATGTTTAAGGCCATGATCACTTACTTAGAAAATAACAAACTACTGTATGCCCAGCAGCATGGATTTAGGTCTGGTTTGTCGACCGTCACCCAACTGGCTGAGATAACTGATGATTTAATTAGTACGCTTAATTTGAAAGGTCAAACCGATGCCATCTTTTTGGATTTTTCTAAGGCCTTTGACGTCGTACCCCATCAGAATTTAATAACAAAACTATTAGCTATAGGCATTGAGCAGAAGGTTGTAGCATGGATCGCGAGCTACTTGAGTAACAGAAGACAGTGTGTTACCATAAATGGCTGTCTCTCGAAAGAGTTGGCAGTGCATTCGGGAGTTCCGCAGGGCTCAGTCCTCGGACCTCTTCTTTTTTTGGTTTTTATTAATGATATTTATTTTTGTGTCGAGCCACCGATCCAGATTAAACTATTTGCGGACGACTGCATAGTGTACACATCCATAAATAACCAAGAAGACCAAATTAAACTTAATGATGCCTTGCGCTCAATTAACGAATGGAGTATAAGGTGGGGACTAAAAATAAATCGTTCAAAAACAAATTCCGTCACGTTTACCAACAAAACGTTACCCCTTCATTGCGCATATTTCATAGGAAATGCTGCAATCACGAGAGCTGATCGGGTTAAATATCTGGGAGTTACACTTACCAGTAACCTCAGTTGGGAAACGCACGTTGAAAATGTGTGTTCGGGTGCACTGAAGAAATTATCCTTTTTGAAAAGAAAACTGCGTAACACTCCTCCCACGTTAAAACTAAAAGCGTATAAAGCACTCGTGCGACCAAAATTGGAGTATGCCGAGATTATTTGGAGTCCTTGGCAACAATATTTGATTAAGAAAATAGAAAGGGTCCAAAATTTAGCTCTGCGCTTTATATATTCCACTTACTCCCGACAACATAGTGTAACTAATCTACGTAATAGGGCAAGCCTACAAATACTAGAACAGCGCAGGATAATATCCAGATTAAAGTTCGTTTACCAATTTGATTACGGGGACTTTAAATTATCACGGGAACGATACCTTCTGCAGCCTTCTAAACTTTCAGCTAGGACAAATCACAACAAAACGTTTAGGCAGCCACCCAGCCACACTAATGCTCACAAGTTCGCTCTCTTTCCTCGCGCAATTTTTCATTGGAACGCATTACCTGCGGAAGTAGTGAATGCTGCCTCGACGGCTTCATTCACTCAACAGATAGAAAAGATTAATTTCACCATATAAGTGATGTATGCTGAAAATAGTGTCATTTGAGTGCAATTCATCCGGCTACAAATGTTGAAAATATTCTTAGTTGTGCGCAGTTTTGTTGAACAGCGAGAAAATATATTTGATTTTTCTGTACTTGATAGTTATGTATTCTTTCATTTGTGCCCTGTACTCCAGTGTCTTACTAGTTATTGCTTGAATGTATTGTTTGTATCCCACTCCTGCATGGGCCCGGGTAGGGCCTGCAGTATCTGTAAATAAATAAAATAAATAAAATAAAATCGTGGTAGAAGAACGTGCGAGATTTGTACATCAGCGCCCATACCGAGTAGTGCCAAAAGAAAGGGAAGCCATCAAGAACCAAGTGCAGGAAATGCTCAATGATGACGTGATCCAGCCGCCCAAAAGGCCGTGGGCATCACCTGTAGTACTGGTGAAAAAGGACAACACACTACAATTTCGCGTTGACTACAGAAAGCTGAACCTAGTCACAAAGCATGATGTTTATCCACTTCTGTGGCTTGATGATCATAAGTTACGCAATGCTCGCTTCTTTTCATCATTGGACTTAAAAAGTGGATACTGGCAAATCGAAGTGGACGAATGAGATTGCGAGAAGACCATGTGTCTGACACCTGACGGACTATACGAGTTCAAAGTGCTCCCTATCGGTTTGTGCTCTGCTCCCGCTACCTTCCAGAGAATGATGGACACTGTGCTCTCCGGGTTCCAATGGCAATCGTGTCTTGTCTACCTCGATGATGTAGTGTTTTTTTCCTCTACCTTCGAGCAGCACATCCACCGACTGAGAAAGGTGCTGGATGCCATTCACGGGGCAGCACTGACCATCAAACCGGAAAAGTGTCACTTTGGACAACGAAGTGAAAAAACAGCGCGTAACACAGGACACAGGACAGAGAAGAGACGGACGAGGCGCTGACTTACAACCAAAATTTATTTCGTACAGGGGTGTATATATAGCACACGAAAAAGAGGGAGAGAAGTCGAGTGACATGAAAGAGTAATTTTTGTTATGATTGTATGCGTATAACAAATAAACTGTGATTGCGCAATCATTCGCTTGTCAAATACGCCAATTCCCTGGTGAGGAGCGTTATCGAAGGTGCACTGACACACATATCGCCTTTCTTGATTATGCAGAATGCCTCATAAATCTCACGTGTCCTTTTATCTCTGTAGCGTCGAAGTATCTTGCATTTGTCAAACAATGCACGGCATCCACAAATGGAGCTGTGCGCAGCTAAGTGGCTGCCAACAGAACCCCGCATTAGATTGCGGTGTTCCCTGAGGCGGTCATTTATACAGCGGCCAGAATGCCCGATGTAACAGCGGCCGCAAGAGAGGGGAATTTCATAAATGGCACAAAAACAACATTCAACAAACTTGATTGCGTGTTTTTTATCACACACGCGAGGCCCTCTGTCCTCTCTGTTCACCTGATGGCACATACTAGAGAACTTATTTCTGGCTGAAAAAACAACTCTGATTCCAGCTTTTTGTGCTACCTTTTTTAAACAATGTGATACCTTATGCAAGTAAGGAATGACTGCTGTTCTTGAAAAAGAACTTTTTTCTTGACCACTAGTCGGTTCGGTTAGCTGTTTGATGTCTTTTAAGATACTTTCAGCTATGGAACACAGTATGTTATCCGGGTACCCTGCCTTGCGCAATCTGCGCACCTGTGACTCAAAACTAGTACACAATGTGTGATGGCAAGACCGCATCAGGGCCGCCTTTAGACAGGATTTTGCAATCGCTCGCTTTACAAGTTTTGAATGCGCAGAACTGTAGGGTAGCAAACTTTTTTTGGAGCGGGGGGCATACTGCCAGCACACGTGGTCGGACAAAAAAACCTCAATGTCAAGGAACCGGAGTTTGTTAGCAATGGGGAATTCAGATACTTCGACGCTACAGAGATAAAAGGACACGTGAGATTTATGAGGCATTCTGCATAATCAAGAAAGGCAATATGTGTGTCAGTGCACCTTCGATAACGCTCCTCACCAGGGAATTGGCGTATTTGACAAGCGAATGATTGCGCAATCACAGTTTATTTGTTATACGCATACAATCATAACAAAAATTACTCTTTCATGTCACTCGACTTCTCTCCCTCTTTTTCGTGTGCTATATATACACCCCTGTACGAAATAAATTTTGGTTGTAAGTCAGCGCCTCGTCCGTCTCTTCTCTGTCCTGTGTCCTGTGTTACGCGCTGTTTTTTCACTTCGTTGACCATGTACCAACCGGCCCAAATAAGCACTTTAGTCACTTTGGATTTCGTCAGCTTCGATTTCTCGGGCACATAGTTAGTGCGGAAGGCGTCCGTCCAGATCCGGAAAAGATTGCAGCAGTTAAAACCGCTAGACAAAAAGGCCGTCAGACAATTCCTGGGACTCTGTGCCTACTACAGATGCTTCGTCGAAAACTTTGCTAAACTCGCTGAGCCTTTGACACGGCTAACAAAAGAAAGTGTACCATTCGCTTGGCGGGAAGAACAGGAAGCAGCTTTCTCAGAGTTGCGACACTGTTTTCAGTCTCCTCCAATGCTTGCCAATTTTGATGAAGACGCTGACAGACGTATATGACGACGCGAGTAACGTGGGCCTCGATGCTATCCTCGTTCAGTAGCAAAATGGAGAAGAAAAGGTCATCGCTTACGCGAGTCGCGCTCTATCGAATGCTGAGTTCAATTACTCAGCGACTGAAAAAGAGCGTCTCGCAGTTATATGGGCCATCAGCAAGTTTTGCCCATACCTCCACGGGAGACCGTTTCGAGCGATCAGCGATCATCATTCATTGTGTTGGCTGGCAAATATCAAGAACCCTTCAGGAAGACTTGCTAGATGGAGCCTGCGTCTGCAGTAACATGACATCACCGTGGTCTTCAAGTCGGGTCTCAAGCACAATGACGCTGATTGCCTGTCTCACGCACCTGTGGAGTCTTCATCATCTGACAAAGAACAAGACATCCTATTTCTTGGAATTCTGAATGTGTTGGAGATGGCTCACCGTCAGTGAATGGACCCAGAGCTACGCCCACTTATTCAATGCTCGGAGGGTCATCAAGTTAAGGTACCACAAGTTATTGTCCATGGATCGGCCTCCTATGTCCTCCGGAATGACGTCCTATACAAATGCAACTTTGGAAACAGCGGCAAGAGGTTTCTGCTTCTCGTACCATCATCACTGCGAGCAGAAATCTTAGAAGCGTGTCATGACGACCCATCGGCTGGCCGTATGGGTAGTAGTCGCATTTTAGCCAGAATCCGCCGGAAGTATTTTCGGCCGAAATTAAGGATTTCAGTGCATCATTATGTCAAGATATGCCGGGATTGCCAAAGACGCAAAATATCACCATCGAAACCAGGGAGTCTGTTGAAACCAATAGAGCCACCAAATGGGTCATTTCAACAAGTGGGAATGGTCTTGTTTGGTCCATTTCTTCTCTCTTCATCGGGAAAGCGCTGGATTGTTGTAACAACAGGCTACATGACTCGATATGCTGAGACGCCGCCTCTCGCAAAAGGAACGGCGAACGAAGTAGCCCAGTTTTTTGTCCCTCAGATCGTACTACAACATGGCGCACCACAGGTCGTCATTACTAACAAAGGAACAGCATTTACTGCATCAGTTTGATGCAGTCAGTAATGAAAGTCACCCATACTGACCATAGAAGGACTACAGCATACCATCTGCAAACAAACGGATTAACCGAAAAACTCGACTGAACCCTCGCTGACATGATCTCAATGTATGTTGATGTGGAACACAAGACATGGGACAGTATTTTGCCTTATGCTACATTTGCGTACAATACCGTAGAACAAGAAATGACACACTTCATGTCATTTCAACTTGTTTATAGTCGGACGGTCATAACGACCTTAGACGCAATGTTACTTGTCGACGATTCGAATTAGAGTGACCCGGACATCAGCGACTACGTAGAAAGGGCAGAAGAGGCACTGTAATTAGCAAGGCATCGTATCATTTTACCACAAGGCTCCGACGCAAGTCGTTATAATATGAAGTGGAAAGAGGTACAGTACAACCCTGGAGACAAAGTGTGGGTGTGGACACCTGTACTTTCACCTGGCCTATCTAAAAAACTGATGCGGCGCTATTTCTGCCCTTACAAGGTACTTCATCGGTTAAGCACCCTGAACTATGAAGTAATTCCTGAAAGTCAAGTGTGCTCAACCCGACGCAGGAATAACCCAGAAGTTGTACATGTAGTACAAATGATACCGTACTATGAAAGGCACTGAACGATAAACTGCTAAATGTGCTCAAGCATCAAATGAATACTACTTTCCAAAACTGTTCGAGGTCAGTGTATGCATCGGGATGATGGCTTTCAAGAGGGGAACTAATGCCGCATGTTGTTAGACGCCCGCTGTAGTCTTGCGCCGCTTCCTGCTCTTATGAATTCCGCCACACTAACAAGCAAAACGTCCCATGCGATGCTGGAGTGCACGTGTCAAAACACCACGTGCGCTGGAAAAAGAAGGCTGGCGGCCTTTCAAAGGAGCGGCACGCAGCGAGACGCTAGAAGAAAACGCTGACGAAGTTTTCACTAGTGAGCTCAGGACAACCTTTTTGTATTTAGTTGACGGGCAGAAGTTCACCCAAAATCAATTAGTTGTTTTAGCTACTGGCATTGTACTTGTTCGTTAATATATACATTTCATCCACTTTTTTTCACTTTATTGTGAGAAAGTGCTGGCAGGTTCGGTGCATCCACGTGGTCAAGAGTGCAATGACGTTACGGCTCGCTGCTTGAGTAAAGTAACACGCTTCTCCAAATTGGATATGTTCACAAGGTAGACACGTCGAGAGCAGCTCCCCAGCCTCTTCCACTGCACCAGCAGCCTCTGGATGTGCAGTTAGAGCTGCGCCACCTCACCAAAAAGCGAATACCGGCATGTGAGCTCCACCAGTCAGCCGTGGCAAAACTCCACGATAGACTGCGGGAGCGTCTCCTGGTGTTCACGAACAGGTTTGTTAGGGACTGCCCCTGTTTGGCCTCGGCTGCCTGTGTCATTCCAGTGACGGGGACAGTCATTCAAAGCTGCCTTCCTTTTCATACCAGCTTTATTGTAGCTGAATTGGGTGGCCTTCATCTGGAAGCCAACTACCTTGCTGTTGCAATACCCCAGCTGGCCGGGTCAATCCTCTGCAACTCCCAGCAAGACCTACTAGTGCTGCTGCAGCCGGACCAAGCAGGAATCACCATAGCACTGCTGCACGCCAAGCTCGCAACCATCAAAGCTAGCGGTGTGTGTCTGTCTTTCCACTGGCTTCCCTCACACATTGGGATAGCTGGGAACGAGGAGACTGCCGCCGTCGCCAAGGCAGCTTACCACAGTGACACCTCAGTCGTCAACCCTGTAGCCCTCTCAGGCTACTCTCAGCAACGACTGTGAAGCCACCCCTACTGAAGACCAGCGTGGCAAGACGCAAGTACTGGGTGCTGCTTCACCTGCGGACCAGCAGCTTGTGGCTTGTAGCATGCATGTACTCCATGGGTTGTTGCTCATCCTGTGTGCCGAAGATGTGGTCATGAAGAAACACTGGAACGCATAATTTGCTCCTGCCCTATTCTGGCTGCTGAACAATGTGTGATAGCAAGCGGCTATCAGCAGCTTGGTCTCCCTGTCACAACAGCGGAGGACTTCCTTTTTCCCGCACCGTCGAAGATATGGGCCCTGCGAGAGTTTCTTGAGTTTGAAGTTCCTGCTGGAAAAGTGGACCTCTCTGCACTGTAGCCGAACGCTTTGCCGTTGTGCTGCCGTCAGTGCTGACAAGACACTACCGTGCTATACATCTCACTCTTTTCTATATTCTCTTCTTCCTATGTTTACTTCTCCTTCTCTATCCCCAAAGGTGCTGAGCCTTGCCACCACTACAGGAGGCAGAAAATAACATCCTTTTTTTTCTCTTCCCTTTTCCCCAAACCACTCTCTCTCTTCTTTCTTGAGGAGGCGTTGCTACAAGATGTGGCAAAGGCAAGCAATGCCATTTCTGGGGTCATGAGGTTCACAGATGCCCTGACGACAGCTCAACTGCCAAAGTATTCTGTAACTACTGCAAGAAGCAAGGCCATTTGTGTCAGCATTTCGCCCCAGATGCTTGGAACTCGGGAGCTCCACTTCATTGCAGTAATAGTTTGGGATGGGTGGTACGTTGAAGTGTGGGTCAAGGGGTGCCTTCTCGTCTTCAAGGTGGACTCTGGCGCTGACGTTTTGGTGGTTTTGTGCACTATTTTTGGCTACCGAGCCGTTTTTGATAAACGACTAAGCGAGGAACTTTTCAGACCTGGGAAACAGTTCCTGAAGCTTCTCGTCACTTTTGCTGCGGTGCTGTCTCGAAGAGGCAGGCAAGTCAAGGAGTGCCTCTACGTTGCTGCAGCACAAGAGTAGCCCCTCTCTCAGCTATCCCGCTATCGTTGCCCTTGGTTTTGTTAAGTTGGTTGGCGCCATCACACCAGGCCTGCTGAACACACCACCTCAAGAAGTCCCTCCAGCCGTTTTTGCAAGCCTGGGCACATTTCCAGAGGAGTACATGATCCGCATCAATCTGACGAGATACCGTATTCTCTTAACATAGCTCGGTGGATCTCGATACCCCTGTGAGATGTAGTCAAAAAGGAGCTTGACAAAATAGAGCTGGAGGAACGTGATCAAGTGCATTCGTAAACGGACAGACTGGTGCATGGGCTGTGTTGCCGTCCCGAAGCTAGCAGGGTGATTTTGCCTCTGTGTAGATTTGACCAAGGTCATCTAAGTCCTTCTGCACAAATGTCAGTACTACCGATAACTGACCGAATCTCCAGATTGCTCTGTGGGGCCTGGGTCTTTTCGAAGTTGGGTGTAACTCCATGCTTTTATTAAGTATTATGCATAACCTGTGACTGCCAGAAGTGCAGTAGGACCTCCTTAATTTGTTTTTGTAAAAAAAGAACTTTGAAAAAATAATCGTACAATCTGGGAAACTGTATGATTTGAATCTAGGAAACATTGAGGCTGAAAAGCTCATATTGAGATGCATGGGCAAAAACAGCTATTTCTATTTAAAAAAAGCAAATCTTTGATTTTATAACTTGTGACATCTCGCTGGCAGGCAGAGGTCAGTCAGCCAGCTAGTTCTGATAATGAGAGAAAACAATGTTGTCATTAGGTATGTTGAAATTCTAGGACCACCTAAATGTTGCAAAATAAAACCCTGGGACAACTGACGATCATAACGATCTCTAGCACTGTACAGCAAATGAAACTTTGCACCATATGAGCAATTGGTTCTTAATGGATTGCTGCTTGGAAATTGAGACTAGGTTTGCCTAAGAGCGGAAGTGATGTTCTCTATCATGCACATTAGCGATACAATCAGGTACGTTCGCAAGTTCAGGTACAGGTCGCCCCATTTGCAAGAAAAACTGCCTCCCTGCTAGTGGCTTAACCCTTTGAGACATAATGGCTTGAATCTGTCCCACTTTATCTTCAGTAACCTCCCCCACAGTGCATCATTATCACCTCTGTGATTTTATGCTGCCATGTGTAGACGCATTTAGTAAACCAGAGAAAATATTTCACACGTTTACAATTATTGGTGTCGGTAATATGCTGAGTTCAAATTAGTTTTGCTCTGTAGAATTTCTTACAATTGTTGTTTCATTGTGTGCAAGACAGCTAAAATTATCAATTGATGGTATTTTTCTCCTTTCCTGAATTTTTGAAAAGTAGTTCTAGCATTAATCTATAGACTTTGCTTTTAAAGTATTAGTAATATATCGTCCAATAGTCATGTCGAAGCGAACTCAAATGAAAAATGAGCTAGTTTCATGCTAAACATGACAACAAAAGAGGCCCCCATAAATGTTTTTTGTAGTTTTTTGGACGCTCTTACATTACAAAACACGCTTTTGGTGGGGAAGGTGTTAAAATGCATTTTGGTTCCTTTCTTTTTTTATAATGGTACTAGGGGCAATGAGATCAAAAGCTGTGGCTTAGATATTGTTTTTTTAGATCAATGATCTAGACAGTCAGGAAGTGAAAGAGAACACAATATACAAGATCTAGGAGAAAACTATCTTAGTACCTCAGGTATGGATAAGGTTAATGAATACATTCACAGGATTCAGTGTATTTGGGGACACTAAATTGATGTGGTTTGTTTTTATTCTTAGCTGCAACTTTATATATAATGGTAGTTCAGGAATAGCTTAGATGCTTTTCCTTACCTACATTGACAGAAGAGGCAGAAAGCTAAAATGGTTGGTGTATGCGAAGAGGCCCTACAAAGCTACATGTGCACATTTTGTACCAAAGCCACAAATAAGTAGTGCCAGAGTTTTTTTTTGCACAGTTTATGAAGTGCCCTTGAGTATCACTTTAAGCCTTTTCGTGCATGAAATTTGGCGAAAGGATTGCAGCTTGGGGCAGTTATGGAGGCAATGGGGCAGGTGTTGTTCCACTTTTCCTAAGACCCCTCATGGGTCAATGGGACACATACGTCCCACTTTTTTTCTCATAAACTAATGTCATATTTTGGTGAAATTTGTTTCATACTATTTTCAAGTATGTTGTTTGGATATTCCACAGGCTTATTTTTTGGGATGTAAAAAATGTAGGTGAACCGACAAAGGGTTTACAAGCCCAGCAATGCAGTGCATGTAACAATAGCAGTACAACACGATATGTGAAGTCTCTCGTTTTGAAACCTCTCGTTGTTAGGTCCCTGTCTTGTTTTCGGCACTTCTGAGGCCTTTGCAAATTTGTGCTTGTTCGTTTGGCACGCCAAGTGTTGATCCACCTTTGCTCGGCGCTCAGCTCGTCGCGATGCGCCAACGCGTGCTTATCTTCCACGCGTACTTTGCCCCACGAATGGGGGCGGGGGGGAGGGTTAGGTGCTTGTACGCGTGTGCTTATCCTTCCGTAGGAAGAATCGTGTGCCCTGGCCTTTCACCGGAACGATTGGGTTAGTTGCCTGGGCCAGAAAGGTCACTTCGCTCACTGGGCAGGCCCCGTTTACGAAAAAAGCGCGCTTTCCAAACACAGCGAAATAATAACTAATATCCGTACCTGTGATTATGTTCCGTGCGTCGTTTTTGTTTAAACAGCACATTAAGTGTCAAGCTGTAAACATTGTTAGTTAGCTTTCATCCTGTGTGTGTTGTTTTCGTGTGCCATTTGTGAGCAACACGCCACACATTTCGATATGCTAGCCATTGTCAGCATTACATTCCAAGGTATTTAATTGTTGCTATCACATTCATTTCTTCACCCTTGCGGCAAAACTGACTTTTTTTTCCTTCGTGCTCGCAGTAAGGAACCCAGCAAAGGTGTGAAGACTATTTTGTCGAGTCAATGCAGCAGCGGCAAAATTGCCTTCGTTTCCACGAGCGATACGCACTTGCGGTCCCGCACACAAAGGTGCGGCAGCAGACGGCGTGCGCTAAACCGCTAAGCCACACGTACTGTGATGCAGGCAGTGCATGATTTAGATTCATCGCTTGATTCAGATTTAGATCGCATGTACCGATCACGTGCCGCCGCATTCGTCGGTAGCCGTCATCATGCTCCAGTGAATTTTCATACAGGCATCACCGCACATGCGCCGAAGTCGTAGTAATCACTGCATGACCTACTGAGGCTCTTATCGCAAATGCGCAAAATCGTAAGTTCTTCACAGTGACATATGCGAACGAATATTCGGGAACATCGAATATTTCAGGAATATTTGAGCTAGTTGGAATATTCGAAATTTTTTAATATGTGGTTATTCAATCGAATACAAATATTACAACTGCAGTATTCGATGAATATTCGAAGCTTTCGAATATTCCCACAACCCTAATGATGATGAAAATGTTGAATCAGAGCCATTAACAGCACCCACATGATTGTTTTTGATGATGATAAATTTTATGATGAACACATTGAACTGATTTGAAGGTGTTGATTATGATAAGTAGTGATGATATAATTAATAATGCAAAGGAACACAGCCGCTCAAAAGAAGTTTCTATGTATGATGAACAAGGATGATGGATCTACTGTGAGTGGTGTTTTAGTGTCCACATAAGTGGGCACTCACTTTCTCGTAAAAGCAAAGCTAAAATTTGCATTTTTTCTAGTTTATTTCTACTTTAGTATGTATCATAATTTTATATGGAGAAAAAATTGATGTGTGCAACTGGATAGGCTGTAGGATACAAAGGTTTAATTTAAATGGCCAGACACATTGTTCTCTTTTTTTTTTTCTCTACAGGTGCTTCTACATGGCATGATCCGAGACTCGGAAGGGCGTAAGATGTCAAAGTCTCTTGGAAATGTCCTTGATCCACTCGACATCATCGATGGGAAGTCTATACAGGTGCTTGCTTTGTTCTAGAAAAGCATGCTACCTTGTCTACACTGCACTGTTATCTGGCAGCCTTTTTTGAGAGCCTGTCAGGGGCATCTGTCTGTGCAAGCAGGTGTCTGGGCTTCACTACCGACCCAAGCCTACAGGAATGAGTGTCAACTCTTTCCTATGCCTCGCCACGTGTTGCTTAGCCATTTCTAGGGAAAAGGACGTCCCTAGGTATATCCCAAACTCAGTGTTTGGACCTTTAAGGTCCCCTGGCAGAGGCAGCATGCCCCTTTTGCCCTGGCTTTACGTAAGTGGCAACCCTGGGCCAACCCATCTATGGGCAACCGGCAGTTTCCTGTTTTTTTCTCCCATCACATCTTTGTCTTCTTTCTCAGGCTACTTCGACGCGAAAATTTTGTATGTTTATCTACCGTAACGATACTTCAAACAGCACAAGCGATACCCTTAATGGCCAACCTCATCCACAGCACCCACCAATATTGCTCAAGTTTCAGCATTCATGCTTTTGCGATTGTCAATTAAAAAGCAATTATTGCACATATCTGAGGCACTATAACAACATGCCAATATTTTGTATGTGTGTTACTAGAAAAGCCACACATAAGTAATTCTAAGGATTTAAGGACCGTAGTGTTTATCATGCTGTGTTGACAATGCAATGTAATGCTCGAAAAGGCAAGTGTTTCCAACGCTTTGCTAAGACGACATGGTGGTGGCACCTGCCCATTGCTTTGCGTTCTACACCTTATCGCCTCCGAGACAGGCGTACATCTTTCTCTGCTGGCGGGCATGCCTTCCTTCGTTTTCGAAGATAACTGCCAGATAGCACTCGTGTCTAATATGCCTCGATGCACTCGTTCCCTTTCGCTGCACGGATCGAGACTGTATTATGCAGTGCTTCCAAAATACAATTAACTGATTTTCTTGCAGAAAATCAAATAAACGTTTTGTTCACTCTCTTCACACGCAACATTATCGTCTTTCGATGACATTTGCAGTGAAACATAGAGATACGGGGCCAATTTTTTCACTCTCCTGTCTTCTCCTCTGTTATGTTTACTTACTTTTTTAAAGGCGAAGCTCTTTAAAGGGACACTGAAGTCAAATAACAAATTATGTCCGAGTAAATGCTCAATGTAGGATGTCTAAAACGAGAATATTCAGTTCAGTTTATTTTCAGTTATTAGTACAGAAAAAGGAACAGTATACAAAGTATATACACAGGAGGAGGTTTTAAAGCACAAGGCTGCAGGGGGACCTCCTGTTCAAAATGGGATTACAAAATTTACTCAATTAGCAGTAGCAGTGAAAACAGAGAGATGAGTAAATTGATAAAACCAACACTAACTAAGAAACAAGTAAAAAGAAGAGTGGAATAAACAATATAACAAGATAAAAACATCTTGTAGTTTATCAAGTACGAATACAATTGTTTTTTAAATGTGCCAATAGTCGAGCATTGCTTGATGTGAGATGGCAATGAATTCCATAATGATAATGCTGAGAAATATGCAGTGTGGCGACCAAAATTAGTGCGGATAGTAGGTAGTAGAAAATTTCCATTTGAAGCGAATCTAGTACGGTTTAAGTTAGACAAAGCATTAGGATAAAAGACGCTTGATGGGACAAGATGGTGCAAGGATTTGAACAGCATGATAATGAGGTGATATTTAAATATTGGCGACAGAAGTGACCTACTTACCGAGAAATTAAGGTAAATGCACAAGAATACATGCACCACAGTAGGACTTTCTCAAAATGGTCCCGATGACATCAGACAAACTGCCTACAAATAATCGCTAGTAATCAGTAATCGATATAGCTGCACTAAATAAAGAATGTTACGTGCATCAAGAGATGCAATGAAATGCTGCTTGTTTGTTTCTGTTTTATTCATGGAAAAAAGGACCACTGGACGTTGAAATAGGGAAAGGCACGAGTGGCTCGAAAATTCAGTTTTTGCATAGTTAAACAGGTCAGGTCGTGCCGTCTTGCGGGGCCCAGTTGGACCAATCACGCCTGCTATTTCGAAGGCCATGGCTAAAAATGGTTGAATGGCCATTATTGCTGCAGTGGCTCTCGCTATTTTCTCTTTGCTGCTACTATAGTGTCAGCGACCGCACATTAAAGCTAGGCAACGTTGTTCATAGCAACAGTGATGTCGGACTTTGAAGCTAAGTTGCTTCGGACCTCTAAAACATGATTTTGTTTCAAAATGAGCCCTTCCTTGGCACAAAAGTAATGCTACGAGGTTTCTGGACGGCTATTTTAAAATTCGTTTACTTTCTTTAGTGTCCCTTTAAGGTCAAAGCTTGTCCATTGGCATTGTGCGCTGTAGCACCTATGACAACGATGACGATGAAGAACAAGTGCGTTCCAGACCACACATTCTATTTCTGCCATCACGGCACTACATGCAAAGTCAAGGTACCCGCTACAGTGAAATCTCAGTAGAACAAACCCCACAATAACGAACTTTTCAGATTAACAAACTTTTAAAAATCTCGCACTGACTGCTAATAGTTTTAATATAAGTTATTTCACTACTACGTATTTCAGAACATTGAACTTTACAGAATAACGAGCGTTAATTTAGTGCCGTGTTATATTATTGCCTTAGTACTACGAACTCATGTTCTAAAATTTGTCGCGACCACGACAGCGTACGCAAGCAGACTACAAAGTAAACAGACGCCTTGTTTCTCTTAAAACGCGCGACGGTGTGGAGGGGGGAAAAAAAACGAAAAGGTGACTTTCTTTTCTTTATCTTTGTTGAAACGCCGACGCTGCGGACTTACAAGCGCAGGGGCGAGGGCAACAAAGGAGGGCAAGGTCAGCAAAGCAGAGTGCGAGTTGCGGAGCAGGAAGCATGGACGCAGAAAACCTGAGACAGCGAGATAACAGAAAACGAAATGTGAGGAATTTTCTTTTTTAGCACTTTGTTTTTCTTCAGAAGAGGCGATGACAGCCGCGATGCTCCAAGTTTTTCTTTCTTCATCACTTCTACATGTGCTCTAGGAGGCCTTGTTTGTCAATCGTGTCCACCTCTTTTCGCTGATTACTTATCGCGTTCGCAAACAAGTCAATGTTTGTGCTGTGGTGCTACTACAAATGAGTTCTGTGCTTGTGACGAAGAAACGGAAGCAGTTATCGCTAAGCGAGAAAGTGGATACTCATCGGCAACTGGAAGGCAAAAAGCAGGTTGTTGTGACCAAAGAACCGAATCGCACCACGGGAATGTGAATGAGCTGGAGGCCTTCCCGCTGCACGCATAAAAAAAGTAAATGTGCATTTTTTAGTGTTCACTTGTGCATTGGTTTTTTATTGTGAAAAACGAGTTCAAGAACGCACCGTTGTAAAGGTAAGTCGTTTTGTTCAAGGGAAATTAACTACTTATGGTTAACTTCTGGGCTTTCACTATAACGACCTTTCAAAATAACGAACAAATTGCCGCAGCCCCTTGAAGTTTGTTATACCAAGATTTCACTGTATACGTCAAAACGACGGCGATCATGGCAAAGTTGATGACAATGATGATCACAGACTGGCTTGTGCAGTAGGTAACGTCTGCATTATGCTCTACAATGCATTTCGTATGACTGGAAACAACCACCAGGTGAACGGGCTGTTATGCCTGGGAGTTCAGACCGAACGTCATTGCTTCTGCAAAGGCAACCACTGTCAAGGCCAGCAAGCGAGCCCTCCTGACGGCATCACCTCAACAACGTCATCTAGCCCAGTGGTGCCGATCCGTATCACGCAACGCATGGCAAGCTCTCTCCACGCACCGGCCCCATGGCAGCCCGATGATGCAATCGGCACCGTCCAGTTTGGCAAGTCTTACGCAATGCGTGGCAAAACCACTCGCTCATGGATGCAATCCAGTGTGGTAATTCCGAGGATTCGGATGCAGCCCAGCGGCAGTTCTCGATTTGAGGATGCTGATGCCACCAGCGACAGTTCTGAGCTGACGTTGCTGACGTAAGGAAACACCCAGGGCTTATGGAGAACCAAGCGCCACGATGCAAAGCAGCCGACCTATGCGTCAGAGAGAAAACGACAGCATTAGAGCATGCGAAGACATCTCGGCTCTTCGAGTCCCTAAGTTGTCGGCCCCAGTGCCGAATATGTAATGCCTCTATTCTATGCTGTACATAAATCTTGCCTTAACTCACCGTCGTCTTGTGTGCTTGTCCATCTAGCTCTGCACAGAAATGCGCTACCAAACAACTTTGACAGCCCGTGACCTCGGTGCACTATGCAACAGGGTCGGTGGCGGTGCGAGTTGTAACAGTAGCCAGAACTGGTCTTCGCAAACTTCAGGCTAGATCTGATACCAAAAAGCAGTAATAATGATGGCAAAAGAAATTTCACAGCTCAACACAACATACTAGTTATGACCAATAAACATTGTATGTAACTCTACACCACTTGGCACTCATTTATATGCGTGGCTAGTCAATATCGCGGGTGATTCACTGTAACACCGAGTGATCCCACTGATATGCCCGCTCATTATCATTCACATTGTGGGTATGTCGTGTTTTTTAGATGTGAAGCAGCTTAGGGTCGAGCTCAATCCGGTGTGTGGCGTGACGATCCTTCGTGCATATGCGCGTTCTTTCCCCCTTCTCTCCTTTCCTATACTACCCCTCTCTCGCCTCCCAACGTCGACGCAGGGAGCCTCTGCCAAATTATGCTCACTCCCCCCTCTCTCTGCTCTTGGCATTCCTCCCATGACGTTTACACCGCCATTGCGCATGCATGCTTCCTCTCCCTCTCTCACCTAGTAACACTGATGCAGGCAGCGTCTGCTAGTGAGTTTCTTAATTGATGAAACCGGCTGCTTGCACTGTACAATCATTCACTGGCCACACCGTATACATAGGCACTAGATATTGACCTCCTAGGTAGCACTGGTGGGATATGTCTCCTGTACATTGTTGAACAATAAAAATTCACAGCGTGCGCATTAACTAAAAGCGAACTGAGCATCTCTGTGTCCAGTTGGAGTCTCCTCTCTCTCATTGATCATTAGCAGTGATTGGCATGTTCCAGTAGGAAACACCGGTACATCACTGCAGGCTTTGCACCTCCAGGTTTCTCTCCTGCACAACGCTCCAATGAGTACCAGCGTCAAAGTCGCTGCCAGTGTAAGTGTTAGTGCCCGCTGCTTGCAAAGAGATTCACTGCTGCTTCGGTTCAAACCCTTTTCAGGCTACAGTCAGGTTTTAGACGGATTGAAAACTGCTCAGAACATGATATAAGATGACTTCACTGATGGAAAGATTGTTTATAACATTGACTCAGACGAACCCTGTTTTTTTTTTCGTGAAAGGTAGATTTATATTTTTATTTCTTCACTGAAAGTAGCGAAAAAAAACTTGGACCATCTCACCGAAGGGAACCCTGATAGGATGCAAAGCAGCAGCCTTGTGCACGAGTGGCATCACGAGTTGAACGGCGCTAACCCGGGTTCTGCTGTGAGCGCTGGAAGATTCGTTGGAAGCTTTGGCTGGTATAGGTCTTGTAAATGACACATACAGACATGTTTCAAGGCGTACATGAGACACGCGTCAAGTTTATTGCACGTGAACTGATGAGTGGGCAGTGTAGCAAAAGGTGGTCGTGGCAGGTGTTGCGGGCAAATGAACGAGGCGCCATCTGTGGGTGGCGCGGCAAGCGCACCACAGGCGAGGGAGAGAGTGACAGTCAGCGCGCATTGCGAGAGGAGCATGTCGTCAAAGTGCAGTAGCGGTGTGACCTACTTAGCACCGTGACAACACCTGCGGTGCGCGGCGCGTCCGTGGGGAAGGACAGCGTTACACAAGCTATTCAAAGAGCAGCTTCGCAAAATGACCTGTGGTGCCGATCCAATGTACCCGGCCATGTGACACATGGTTCTCTTTAGCAGAAGACAGTGTAATATTTTAGTGATGAAGCTCCTTAAGGCGTGGATCTGTGCATCCTCCAATGTTGTACAAAGGCACATGTGGCACATACCCGCTCTAGAGCGGGTATGTGCCACTGGGGATGGGAGATGGCGGTCCTTGGAGTGTTCACTAGATGGACGCACGGACGGACGCATGGACGGACGGATGGACAGACAGGCTAGCAGACGGATGGATGGATGGACAGATGCACGAACTGATGGACTCACAGATGGTTGCACGGATGGACAGAAGCAAGAACAAACGAGCAGAGGGAAGCACAGACGAGCTGACGAACACTTAACCCCACTCATCATTCACTCCGTGAATACACTGTGATTTTTTTTTTTTTTTTAACAAGGGTTAACTTTGTGTGAATGGTCATTCTTGGTTCATCATATTAGGTTGGAGGGATGGTGTACAGCTGGTGTTGGCAGTATTTGTGTTACATTTACTGCTACATTCTATTGATTAACTCATTGGTTGGTTGCTGGCATCGCTGCCGAAGTAAAACACACATGCTATCGACAAGTCTCCTTCTTTACTGCATGTCATCTTTTCTTCACACTCAAATTGAGCTGCGCTAAAGCAATATCTTTTTAACATGTGCTATGTCAACCACATTCCTCTTAAAAGGGCTAACAACTGATTTTTCTATACCCATATTTTTTTACAGCGCGACAGAAAGCTCACCCTTCATAGTATCTGTAGCTGCACATGTTAATCTTAAAAGCATGTAGTTACTTCACAAGTAGTATTTTTCTACCTGAAACACAGACGTACCTTTTCTCCAGCAACAGTGAAAATTGATAGCAATGTCGCCAGCCCTCCCAGCAATTTCTGGAAGCTGTCGTCGTTGTGCTTTTGCAGGAGTTCCTGTAACTCTATTTAATCACCATTTTTTTTTTAGTTTTTAAACTATTTTTGAAAAGAAGGAGCTGTTACAATGAGATGATGTAGCATAATACGCTTTGCCTGTACTTGTACTACATTGTGTTCACTTGTGCCCAAGATTGCCGGCAATTGTGTCATGGCTGGCTTATCCTGGCATCATAACTTTCTCAATACACGAGCCAAGCCAAGCCACCGAAAACAACGCTACCCATCTTCATGGCTGTGTCGAGTAACAGTGTGTGTCATTGCTGAGGTGAAGTGTACGTAGCAAAAGTATGTCGCTCCAAAATCTTAGTAACCTGGAAACTGCGTGCACTGTCTTAAGCACGCTGAAATGTTACTCGAGATGCACTGATGAGCATGGAATCATTATGTCACAAGAAGGCAGCTCCACTTTAACCCATGCTAGTGATGCAGGCTTATGGAGTAATGTCTCTTGATGCTAAGAAACAACAATGTTTCAATTCTAACAAAAAAATTACTTCTGCGTTCAGCAATCAATGCTCACATGGCCGGGTACATTAGATCGGCACCACAGGTCATTTTAGATGCGAAGCTGCTCTTTGAATAGCTTGTGTAACGCTGTCCTTCCGCACGGACGCGCCGCGCACCGCAGGTGTTGTCACGGTGCTAAGTAGGTCACACCGCTGCTGCACTTTGACGTCATGCTCCTCTCGCAATGCGCGCTGACTGTAACTCTCTCCCTGGCCTGTGGTGCGCTTACCGCGCCACCCACAGATGGCGCCTCGTTCATTTGCCCGCAACACCTGCCGCGACTGTATCGTTTAGCTCAGAGACAAGACGACGATGAACACGTGGCTGGGCCTCGCCATAACGAAAGACCCCTGGCCGTTTATTTGCTGGGCTTAAGTAGCCGCGCTCACAGCGGGGAAGGGGGAAAAAGAAAGAAAAGGAAGGAACGTAAAGCGCATGAAACGGTGGAGAGGAGGAGAAGACGATATCGCCTAGGGCGAATGCTGATAGCAGATAGTCCGGTCTGTTACATCTTCTCTTCACACATTTTCAAAACACTGATTTCTTTTGCACTCATTTACTTGATGGAAGGATGGCCCGTAGTGAAGGCGCTTCGGTTCGCTGCGCTGGCGTCCTGACCTGCGCAGGCCAGCCAGGGGGCTTCCTGGAGTGTCTGGAGAAGTGGTGGCGCTATAATCTTCTTCTGGCTGAGCTGGTTGCACCTGGTGACACCCCAGTGGGTTGTCCGGCGTGATGTTGCCGCGGTGTCCATCACTGAACTTCGTCGGGGGCCTCGCGTCGGGGTTCGGATTACCCTCGGGGCTGACCTTGTCGTTGAAGTTTTCGTCCATTCGCAGCAAGTGTTGTCGGTTCCGTCTCAGGAGCCCTTGGTCTTCCGTTCTTACCACGTATGATCGTGGTGCAGTCTCTCGTACCACTTTTGCTCGGCGTGACCAGCTTCCATGTTTGATCCGGACCACATTTCCGGCTTCCAAGGGTGGTAGTGGCCTGCCTCGGGAAGACTGTCGCTGTTTCCATACGGGTATGCCTCCGTCGACGTTGTATTCTGGAAGAGTGGCGTGCAGGCGACGACCTTGCAGTAGTTCTCCGGGTGAGTGACCGCTGTCAAGGGGAGAAGATCGATAAGCCAACAGACCAAGCCATACATCACCCCGGGACTCGTGGGGTTTCTTTAGAATACGCTTCACGATCTGTACCCCCTTTTCAGCTAAGCCATTTGATCGTGGGAACTCTGGACTTGAGGTGATATGCTCGAAGTAATATCGGTGCACGAAGGACGCGAACTCTCGCGATGCAAGTTGAGGCCCGTTGTCAATGCAAACTTGGTTGGGAATGCCGTATCGCGAGAAGATAGCAGATATCTTGTCGATTACTTCCGCCGCCGTGGTACCTCTGAGTTTCTCGACGTCAGGAAAGTTAGAATGGGCATCAAACACAACTACGTAGTGTTCTCCAGCGAATGTAAATAGGTCTATGCCTACGCGATGCCACGGTCGGTCGGGCGTTGGCTGTAGCAGGAGGGGTTCACTCGGTTGACTGTATGCGTACTTTCGACATACGCTGCACGTTCGCGCTCGTCGCTCAATGTCACTGCTCATTCCCGGCCAGAAAACCAGTCCACGGGCTCTAGCTTTGCACTTGTTCATACCTAAGTGGCCTTCGTGAATTCGCTCAAGAATTTCCGCACGCATTGATTTAGGCACCACAACTTTGCAACCCTTTAGCACCACTCCATTGACCACGGATAGCTCTTCCGCATACGGTTTCAGTACACCGTCTATTGCCATGCCATCTTCCATTTGTTTCATGGTGCGGCTGAGAAGCGGATCTTCGAGGGTTTCCTTCTGCAGCCCCAACATAGTCGCTTTGCTTATGATGCTGGTGACTACTTGCGTTGTGTGGACGTTCACGTCCTCGACTTGGTCGCCTCCGCCAGTTGGTAGTGCAGCCCGAGACAGCAGGTCTGCGAGTAACAAGTCCCTACCAGGTACAAACTGTAACAAAAAATCATATTTCATAAAACGGATGAAAAACCGCTGTATCCTGGGTGGCATATCTGCAATGTTTTTTTCGGCAATCGCAAGTAATGGCCTGTGATCAGTTTCTATCGTAATGCTTCGTCCATACACGAACTGATGAAATTTTTCACAAGCGAAAACAATTGCCAGTGTTTCCTTTTCTATCTGGGCGTATCGCTCTTCACTCGGCGTCAGCGCTCTTGAGGCGTAGGTCACTGGGCGCCAGTCATCCCCGTGTCTTTGCAATAAGGCAGCGCCAATACCTGTTCCTGAGGCGTCCTCAGTTATCTTAGTGTTTCTTTTTTCATCAAAAAGAGCCAGCAATGGAGGATTAGCAAGCGCTGCGCAGATCTGGTCCCATTCGCGCTCATGCGCTGTTGTCCACTCAAACACCGATGCTTCTTTCACCAGGCTACGCAGCAACGCCGTTTTATCACTCAAAGCTGGCAGGTATTTCCGAAAGTAGTTCACAATCCCGAGTAATCTGCGCACACCCTGTTTATCTTTTGGGGCTGGCATGGCACGGACGCTTTCGATTAGATCGGGGTCCGGACGAATTCCGTCTCTTCCGATAACGTCGCCAAGGAATGCAACCTGCGTGGTGCCGAACACGCATTTAGCTGGATTAAATGTCAGCCCTTCCTCTTGCGCCCGCCTTAGTACTGCGATGACGAGTTCGTCGTGTTCTTCCTTTGAGTCGCCCCATATTAAAACGTCGTCTACGTAGACGCGCACTCCCGGCAGCCCTTCGAACATCTCTGTTAGAGTCTTCTGGAACACCTCGCTGGCTGAGGAAATTCCGAAAGGCAGACGCAAAAAACGGTACCGCCTAAATGGTGTCGCAAAAGTGCATATTCGTGAAGTGGCCTCATCTAAAGGAATCTGATGAAAGCCGGAATTAGCGTCGAGCCGGGAGAAATATTGTGCTCCTGCCAGCTCGCTCTCTATGTCCTCTCTTGAAGGGATAGGATAGTGCTCCCGCTTAATGCTCCTGTTCACTGCTCTAGGGTCCATGCAAATGCGAAGGGTACCATCCTTCTTGTGCACAACTACCAGGGGGCTCACCCATTCAGTTGGTTCATCCACCTTGACGATGATTGAGGCCTTTTCCATTCGTTGCAGTTCTTGTCGCAGGCGCCCTTTCAACGCTATGGGTACTCTGCGGGCAGGCTGCACGACTGGAACGGCATCCTCTCGTAGCACCATTTTGTAGGGTCGCCTGACGCAGCCGGTGCCGCTGAAGAGGTCAGGAAATGCAAGCTAGAATTTCGTTTGCCCATCGCCTACCTTCACGGCGTCCACCGTCACCGGTACCAGACCAAACTGCTGGCATGTCTTTAAGCCAAGGATGGCTTGGCGCCCCTTTTTCACGATAAGGAACGAGACTGAATGCTGTGCTTTGTTTATCTCGAGATCTTCGGTCGCCACGCCAACGTGTTTGATTGTACTGCCGTTGTAGGCGGAGAGGAAAGCGGCGCTCTTTCGCGGAGTGCTTGCGTGGGCGATTCGGTTGAACAGGGTTAGGGGCAGCAAATTTGCCTGAGACCCGGTATCTACCTTGAATTGTATCTCCTGACCGGCTATTTTTCCGCGAACCATCCAATCTGCTCCTATATCTCCGGTGACGCCGCAAATGCTGATGCCCAAGATGTCAAAATTTTCATCGCTTTCTTTGGCTTTGTGAACCTCGCTTATCCTGCGCGCATTGTTGCAGCATGCGGCGAAGTGATTTCGTTTCTTGCATACATAACAAGTTTTTCCATACGCCGGGCACCGCTCGGGGGCATGTACCTTGTTACAATTTCGACACCGAGTTCCATTCGCAAACTTCGTGCGGTGTGTGCGGCGTGTAACGTCAACGTGCAGGCTTTCATTTGACCATGCTGCGCTCTGAATGGCAGCAATCTCAGCAGCTTTGCAAATTTCTTCTGCTTTCTGCAAGTTTGAGTCTTTGTCGCTCAGCAACTTTTCTCGAAGTTTCGCATTATTTGTCCCAAACACCACTTGATCCCTGATCATGGACTCTTCAAGCGTACCGAAGTTGCACAGCTTTGCTTGCTTCTTTTAAGTCCCGTAGGAACCGCTCAAAGGGCTCAGCCTCTTCCTGCTGTCGCAGTCGAAAAATGTGCCTTTCGTAGACTTCATTACCCTGGTCGACACAATATTCTTCAAATTTCCGCACTAACGTGTCATAATCTTCTTTGCTCTCACCTGCCGCAAACGAGAAGTTGTTGTAGACCTCGAGCGCCTCGTCCCCCGCGGTGCTCAGAAGAATCGCTGCTTTTACGGCCGATGGGCGGGGCTTCTCCGGTTCCGTAGCGGTGATGAACAGCTGCAGCTTCTGCTTGAATACCAGCCAGTTTTTCCTGATGTTGCCGGACAGTTGCAGCGGTTCCGGGGGCTTGACGAGGTCCATTTCGAACGTCAGTATCCCACTTCTGACACCATGTATCGTTTAGCCCAGAGACAAGACGACGATGAACACGTGGCTGGGCCTCGCCATAACGAAAGACCCCTGGCCGTTTATTTGCTGGGCTTAAGTAGCCGCGCTCACAGCGGGGAAGGGGGAAAAAGAAAGAAAAGGAAGGAACGTAAAGCGCATGAAACGGTGGAGAGGAGGAGAAGACGATATCGCCTAGGGCGAATGCTGATAGCAGATAGTCCGGTCTGTTATAGCGACCACCTTTTGCTACACTGCCCACTCGTCAGTTCACGTGCAATAAACTTGATGCGTGTCTAATGTAGGCCTTGAAACATGTCTGTACGTGTCACTTACAAGACCTATGCCAGCCATAGCTTCCAACGAATCTTCCAGCGCTCGCAGCAGAACCCGGGTTAGTGCCGTTCAACTCGTGATGCCACTCGTGCACAAGGCTGCTGCTTTGCATCCTATCAAGGTTTCCTTCGGTGAGATGGTCCAAGTTTTTTTTCGCTACTTTCAGTGAAGAAATAAAAATATAAATCTACCTTTCACGTAAAAAAAAACAGGGTTCGTCTGAGTCAATGTTACAAACAATCTTTCCATCAGTGAAGTCATCTTATATCATGTTCTGAGCAGTTTTTGATCCCTCTACAACCTGATTGTAGCCTGAAAAGGGTTTGGACCGAAGCAGCAGTGAATTTCTTTGCAAAGACTTACGAACATTTCCCCCAAATACAAAGCTATCTGCAGAGAACGTTCAGATGAAAAAGCAAGAAGGATATCCCCATTTTGCAAGTCAAAGACTTGACTGACTAGCTAGACAAGGATACTAGGCTGACCAGTACTAGGATACTGACCTAGATACCAGGATACTGACCAGTAGCGATCTGCTGCTAGCTTTGCGAGACAAACAACAGTATGAAAATGTTTCCAACCTTCAGTCTTTTGACAACATTCCTGACCCAATAACCCCCTGTCAGTCCATGAGTACCATCTGTGGTGTCATTTCAGATGATCTTTTGCACTTCTCTGGCCCTGAACTTCTTGGTGGCTGAAAGGAACAAAACGTTGCCATTGTAGAAAGGAGGGACAGCATATAAAAGAGAACCAAGCTCAATACTGACATCTTAGTCATGCGACCTGCCAGACATTATAGAAACACAAATCAAGCCCTAAATACTCATTCCTCATTAGTGCCAGAGATACTGCCACAATGCTCACAGCTATAAAAGAAAATTCTCTTGTGCCAGGTTTGCTTTGAAAGAACACAATGCCGACAAATGTGAAGTCGCAGCTCACTGAGTCAACTGCAGTAGTTGCCACCCAGCATCGTCACAGTGTCATGCTGCGTGTAAAAAAGAGAGCACACTTTTAATAAAAGTCATTTCTTTGAGGGAAGCCAGGAATATATGCTCATCATTAATGAAGTTGAATTGCCTCCAGCCATAATCTTCATGGCATGACCAATGTGGCACATCTGCAGGCACTGTGCATATTGAGCTTTCGGCCTCAGGGTGACAGTTGTTCAATACACTACATGAACTTGCAAACACACTCTAGAACCGTGAGATCCGAAGCTCCAACTAGCAGCCCGCATGTGTGGGCATCTAATACCTTCCAGGGAGCAATGAACCCAACGTCCACACTTCTGGGACCAGAAGACTGGTGTGGTTCTTTTGACCATTTCAAAAAAGTGAGAATAACAAGCCAGCCTGGTTTCCTGAAAGAGAGAAATATCCTTGTGAACACATATTTATTGTACACACAGAACCATTTCATGTTTTATCATCACCATCGGCTTGACTACGTCCACTGCAGGACAAAGGCCTCTCCCATGTGTTCCGCCAGTCAACGCAGTTCTGTGCTTGCTGCTGTCCGTTTATACCCGCAAACTTCCTAATCTCATCTGCCCACCTAACTTTCTGTCTTTGTCAATTTTTCTGGCTTGTCGATTTTGGCATATTGAATTAGTTTTTCATGCACCCAGCACTGTTTAGTACTTAGCCCAGCCACTAAACCTTAAGAATCGATTTGAAGTTGCCTGTTTTGGCAATGTGCATGTGATGTGGGGAAAATGCTGTTGGCCGGCAAACTTAATAGAAGTCCATGGCCCTCGTGGTTATGCTAGTAACATCAAAGTTCTGTAATCACAAGAACCTTTGTGAGTCAAAAATCTAATTAAGGTGTCAGCTTCACAATCTGACACTATTGAGCAGAAATTGCCAGAAATTTATACCAGTTATTCAATAGAGAGCTGTTGCTTGGAGTCAGCGAGAATTTACTTGTACTAAAAAATATTTTCAAAGGTCCGTTGAAAGTGTGGAGGTGGTCTTCTCAGCCAGTTTCCTGCACCTTTGGTTTCGCTTTCATCATTATATCAGACACAGGGCCGCAACTGGTGGCACTAGTTGCTCCTCTGGCGTCGTCTTGACGCGTGCAAAGTGCGCACATGTGTTGCGAAAAACATGCGCAGCTCGAAACTGTCTTGAAACCGCACCTGAATATATTTAGGACGAGCTTAAAGTCCGAGATAGACAGACAGCACATCAGCTTCAAGTGTTTTAGCATCAATGTTTTGTGTCAGCCTTCCACAGCTGTTCATGGGTTTTTTTTGTTTACAGCCTCAAGCTATTTCCTCCGCTGCAAGTGTGCAGCTGCTGATCTTTATCCACAATCTTTGAGCTACTCAGGTTACGTGTGAGGTCCACTCGTTGCTTCAGCACCATGTGCTGGCACTGGCTGCAGAGCTTTTTCTCACGACAAGAAGGCCGCCGGAGCACATCTTGGCGCTGAATACAGAGCTGTGCGAAATGTTTTTGAACTGCTTTTGAACTGCACGCGATGCTGTTTTTTGGAATACGATGTGCAAAAATGGAAAGAAATATGGTTGAATGCATATATTGGAACGCCAACCTATGGAAAGGGTGGTGGCTTTTGGAGAGAGGTGACACTAAACCAAATGGCTAAGTTCATTGGACATCTGATTTATATACTTATTAGTCGCATCACAGGCATTCATCCTGTTTTGGAACACCTGCAGGCTCGTCTTGAAAAAAATAAAAAGATAAAAAGACGAGTTCACTTGTCTCACACGAAAACCAAGCAATGCTTTATTGCTTGGCACAAGAAATGAACGAGCACCTCGGTTGCGATTTTCATTGTATATGGAAACAGAAACATTTTGTACATTTATTTTTTTATACTTTTCCTAGATCATTTATCTTCAAAATGTATATTTAATTTTTTTGTTTTCAATATTTTTGAAAATATAGTGTTTTTATTGCACGGTTTACCAACTAGCTCCATAAAATTACACACTTTTCACAATTTTATTTGTTTCTAACTATTTTTGTTGCTCTACAAGATATTTTATGGAAAGAGCATTTTATTGTGTAAAATTTAATACGCTGTAATGCGAGCTGGAGTTTTTTTTTCAAATGGCAAGAACTATGTTCCAGAAACATATCAGAAATGGCCATTTTGGCCCTTCTGGGACTATATTAGAATAATGTGCACCAACACAATACTTGTAACATTGCAGTAAAATTAAGTATTGAAGCATACCTCTATCCTTTTATCGAATGTCAACAAGCTTCACATATTCACCATGCAGTGGCCACTGGCTTGCACACCATGCGTGTCAAATCTTTGAGATATGCCTAAAGCAATGGTTCTTAGCCATTGATGTGTCAGGAAAACCTTGTGGACTGGTGGAAGTGATGGGAGGACCCCTTGCAGCGGAGGGCATTGGGGTGGGTGGGTATGTAGATAAATTAACACAACTGGAGCGTGAAACAGGTGCCTTTTATTGCTACCAAAAACATCAAACAAACGTGCCTTATCACTTAATTTTGGACATTTGACCAATATGTGGCACAGTCACGCTTAAAGAAAAATGTGGGTGAAGGTTTCACGATCATAGAAATGGCTTCACGGATACCCGAGTGTTTGCGGACCCCCGTTTGAGAACCACTGGCCTAAAGCATATAGAAATAAGCCACTTAAAATTTTGAGCATTATCAGCAGCGTTGTTCTGGAAGACAGAAAAATAATTGATAATTCATAGGCTACCAAACTTGGTTTTGTTGCAAAAGATGTGCAAAAAGGGCCCTTGTCATTGAGCACGACTGTGATGTGATGTTGCCCAGTGATTTGTAGGCATAGTTGGTGGTGACTGTGAAATTTGCAGCCGCTGTCTTAGGTAACAAATGCATTTCTGGTGTGATGACGTTTCACTTATATTCACATTTGCTAATTATTTCATAAAAAGACTGCCTTGACATGACAAATTGTTTCCCGATGAAGGTAGATCACAGAAAACACACAGATGAAAACTACTCAGTGGTGTAGCAGATCATCATCATCATCATCAGCCTGACTGCGTCCACTGCACGACAAAGGCCTCTCCCATGTTCCGCCAGTTAACCCGGTCCTGTGCTTGCTGCTGCCAATTTATAATCGCAAACTCCTTAATCTCATCTGCCCACCTAACCTTCTGTCTCCCCCTACCCTGCTTGCCTTCTCTGGGAATCCAGTTAGTTACCCTTAATCGCCAGCGGTTATCCTGTCTACGGGCTACATGCCCGGCTCATGTCCATTTCCTTTTCTTGATTTCAACTATGATATCTTTAACCCCCGTTTGTTACATAATCCACTCTGTCCTCTTCTTGTTTCTTAAGGTTACACCTACCATTTTTCTTTCCATTGCTCACTGCGTCGTCCTCAATTTAAGCTGAACCCTCTTTGTAAGTCTCCAGGTTTCTGCTCCGTAGTTAAGTACTGGCAAGATGCAGCTGTTATGGACCTTCCTCTTGAGGGATAGTGGCAATCTACCTGTCAGAATTTGAGAGTGCTGGCCAAATGTGCTCCACTTATTCTTATTCTTCTAGGTACTTCAATCTCATGGGTCGGCTCCGTGGTTATTACCTGCCCCAAGTAGACATAGTCTTTTACAACTTGAAGTGTACAATTACCTATTTCGAAGCGCTGCTCTTTTCCGAGGTTGTTGTACATTACTTTTGTTTTTTGCAGATAAATTTTAAGACCCACCTTTCTGCTCTCCTTGTCTAATTTCGTGATCATGTGTTGCTATCGTCCCCTGAATTACTCAGCAATGCAATGTCATCGGCGAAGCGCAGGTTACTAAGGTACTCTCCAATAACTCTTATCCCTAGCTGTTCCCATTCTAGGCTTCTCAAAACCTCCTGTAAGCACGCGGTAAATAGCATTGGGGAGATTGTGTCCCCTTGTCTTACACCCTACTTTATCGGTATTCTGTTAATTTCTTTATGAAGCACTATGGTAGCAGTTGATCCCCTGTAGATTTCTTCCAGGATGCTTATATATACTTCACTGACGCCCTGATTTCACAGTGTCTGCATGACGGCTTATATTTCTACTGATTCAAACGCCTTCTCGTAATCTATGAAGGCTATGTATAGTGGTTGGTTATATTCTGAGCATTTCTCTATTACCTGATTGATAGTATGAATGTGGTCGATTGTTAAGTAGCCTGTTTGAAATCCTGCTTGTTCCTTTGGTTGATTGAATTCTAATGTTTTCTTTACTCTGTTATCAATGACCTATGTTAATAGCTTGTATACTACAGAGAGCAAGCTGATCGGCCTGTAATTCTTCAAGTCCTTGTCATCTCCTTTCTTATGTATTAAGATGATGTTAGCGTTCTTCCAAGACTCTGGTACTCTTCCCGTCAGGAGACACCTCATAAACAGAGTGGCTAGTTTTTCTAACACTATCTGTCCAACATCTTTCAGCAGATCTGATGTTACCTGATCCTCACCAGAAGCTTTGCCTCTTTGCATGCTCTCCAAAGCTTTTCTGACTTCTTCTATCATTACTAGTGGGGTGTCATCTCGGTTACTGCTAGTTCTTATAGTATTAAGGTAGTGGTTGTCCCGGCTACTGTACAGATCTCTGTAAAACTCCTCTGCTATTTTAACTGTCCTATCCATATTGGTAGTTATTTTGCCTTCTTTGTCCCTTAGTGCGTACATCTGATCTTCGCCTATCCCAAGTTTCCTCTTCACTGCTTTGACGCTTCCTCCGTTTTTCAGAGTGTGTTCAATTCTCTCCATGTTATACCTTCTTACATTGCATACCTTACGCCTATTAATCAACTTCAAAAGCTCTGCCAGTTATATTTTGTCTGCTGTACTTGAGAAGTTGATTTGACGCTTATTTATGAGATTCTTCGTTTCCTGGGAAAGCTTGCCCGTGTCCTGTCCAAATTACCCCTCTTCCAACTTCCACTGCACACTCCGTAATGATACTCGTCAGATTATCACTCATTGTATCTACGCTAAGGTTGGTTTCTTCACTAAGAGCAGAGTACCTGTTCTGAAGTGAGACTCTGAATTCCTGTACTTTCCCTCTCAGTGCTAGCTCATTGATTGGCTTCTTGTGTGTCAGTTTCTGTTGTTCCTTCTTCAAGTATAGGTGAATTCGAGACCGTACCATTATATCGTCACTGCATCGTACCTTGCCAACCACTTCCACATCCTGCACGACGCCTGGGTGTGCACTCATTATAAAGTCTATTTCGTTCTTATTTTCGCCATTAGGGCTGCTTCATGTCCACTTGCGGTTTCCTCGTTTTCGGTAGAAGGTATTCAAAATCTGTAAATTATTGCGTTCTGTGAATTCTACTAGTAGCTCTCCTCTGGCGTTTTTAGTGCCGATGCCATAATCTCCTACTTCCTGGTCTCTAGCCTGCTTCTTCCCTACCTTTGCATTAAAGTCTCCCATCAGTGTAGTATACTGTGTTTTTACCATACTCATTGCCGATTCCACGTCTTCATAGAAGCTTTCAACTAAAGCGTCATCATGGCTAGATGTAGGCGCGTAAGCCTGTACCACCTTCACCTTGTATCTGTTATTCAGTTTAATTACGATGCCTACCACCCTTTCATTAATGCTATAGTATTCCTCTATGTTGCCAGCTATGTTTCTGTGAATTAGGAACCCCACTCCCAGCTATCTTTTGTCAGCCAAATCCCTATAGCAAAGCACGTGTCCATTCTGTAGCGCCGTATAGGCCTCATCTGTCCTCCTAACCTCACTGAGCCCTATTATATCCCATTTAACACCCTCTAGCTCCTCGAACAGTACAGCTAGACTTCCCTCACTAGATAAGGTTCTAGCGTTAAACGTTGCCAAGCTCATGTTCTAATGGCGGCCTGTCCGGATCTAGAGATTCTTAGCACCCTCTGCTGCATTGCAGATCTGACCGCCGCCATGGTCAGTTGCTTCGCAGCTGCTGGGTGTAGCAGGTGATACCGCCTGATTCAAGTGGCAGCAGAGAGACTTGAACACATTTTATCTCATCGCTGCTTTTCATTTTTGTGGCTGGCCCCGTCACCAGATTATGTTGTCTGCTGTTATTTTGTTTCAGGTTAGTCTATGCACGATTGTCTATCCACGTTTTGTCTATCCACATACTTCATATCTGAAAGAAAACCGTACAAAAACTTTATGCTAATTCCTTGCTAAATATGATTTTGGGCAACATAAAGTAATTTCTGGAAGTTTGCTCACATTTCTAATGAATACATTTTATATATAACTGCAGGACATGGAAGCAGCAACTTATGATCTGCATCGGCGAGGCTACATTGGTAGAGAAGAACTGTACACAGCATTAAAAAGTCAGCGGAAGGCATTCCCCAATGGCGTCACCAAGTGCGGCAGTGATGCTTTGCGCCTGGCTCTGCTTCTATACGACGTCACAGGTACAGCCATTTATGCGATGTTTTCGGGCGCCTTTTGTTGAGATTGAGAACTAGACATGAAAAGGAAGTTCGGTGTAATAACTAAATTTCTGAACCATTAAAACCTAAAGTTGAGAACTAACAGACAATGATGCCAAGGACAGTATAGGCGATGGTATTAAAAGTAATTGTAATGTAAATGTAAACGAAAAAATACCTTGCCGAGGGCATGGACCAAACCTGTGACCTATATATATTGTGTCTAGCAAAGAAAAACAAGCCCTTAAATTTCCACTTCTTTAAATCATTCACAGGGAGAGTCTGGTTCCGACAGACTTGATGCCTTTGGGTCGTATGCCAGGGATTACTGGTCAGCTGCCAGCTGGTAATGATATTGTGAACAGAATGGAAGCTGCCAACACACCAATCGTATGTATAATAATAAAACAATGACCCCGGGTGAGCTCACAGCTTACACTTAGTGACCACTTACGAGCAGTCACTGCCGGGGTTTAGACAAGTAAAAATGTGTCTTCAAGTGCCGTGGTTTCGTCTTTGAGGGCTTTCGAAGCCAACCGCAGCCCAGAATCCAATAACGTGCTATGTGATGCCAACAGGCAGAAAAAGAGTGTTGTGTACTTGATGTCATGGCTACTAGCAGTGCTGACTAAAGTGTGTTTCACATGCGAGCGATTTCGCCCCAGGAGCAGAGCGGCGGCAGTCACGGGACTCCAAAACAGGTTTTTACAGCCATTACTGGATGCTGTATCGAACATCATTGGGATTGGAAAAATTTGCTCGCAGCAGAGCCCTAGAACAGCCAATGGAGGAGCAATGATGTGAGGAGCACGTGACTTCAGGGGTGTAGCCGAGAAGTAAGGAAGCAAGCCAGGAGAAACTCGCTTTTGAGGCAGACGACATTCACTGCAGCGAGATGCTCTCCCCTGGCAGTGTAGAAGGGCCATTCTATGCCTATTGTTGTTTTCAACATAGCTTCTTATCAAAGCAGACAAGTTGTTTGCATGTTTCATTTTGTTTTTACAGTGAAAGCTGTTACAAGATCAGAACATGGGTCGTGCGGCGCGCTGTAGTTGTCCGCTGCCACCGCCGGTGGTGCCCGTAACCAGTATAGAAAGAAAAAAACTCTAAATAAAAAAACACGAATGACACAATGGGATCGGAACTAGGGTCCACTGCGTGCCAGCCCAGTATTACCACTGAGTAATTAATGCCAGTGCTTGGAATGCTTTTCTAAACTGGTCTTAGGCAGGCTTGATGTCGGGAAAGGAATTGTGTTAATATGAGTAATAAAGTGTTTTAGAACATCAAAGGAACAGCCAGGCGTTATACAATGCGAATTGCGTAATTAGTGGATCGTCCAATGCTGCAACCCATTAGAAAACGTTTTCTTGATCACCTATTAACTATGGCGCATACCCACTTCAGGCATAATTCTTCATAGTGATCAGCGACTGCATAAAAAATTGCACAAAATTCCTTAACAACTGTGCAGTGGATACCATGCTTCTCTAAAGAACGACGAAGGATAGCATAATGAATGCTGGCCTGCTACACAAATATTATGATTATTTATGGCATAGTGGGTACCCAGCGGTGTGCTTGTAGCAGTTACCCAAAGAGTATTTAGAAAAAGCTCTGAAAGGCTGCTCTTCTAGCTTTCGCTGTGACTGTGCTGCGTATTCCGCACAGACCTGGCTTTTTTTTTTTTTTTTGCAATTTTGTCGAATCGTGACTGCACCAACATTAGTCTCAGAAGCGGGACGCTACGGCACTCCGCACATGTTGCTATTTTTTTCTTGTTTACTTTTATGACCCAGTGCCTTCACAGTTTGCTGTTTTATTCCTTTGAATGGCCACATGACAACAAATGTTGCCGTCTCTTTACTGGAATGCACGCAAAAAGAAATGAGGTGCTTCACCACCTCACAATATTGTCAATTGGTCAGCTTACATATGGTTGTCTGTCTGGACAATGCACCGCTTCTTTGCCGTCTTCCAGAACAAAAGCCACCAACAGTTCTGTGAACCACAAAATCCGACTTTTTATTTTACCGTTACCTGACCATGTCTATAAACGTGCAAAAAGACTGGCGTGGTAAAGAGATCGACACAAATAAGCATCACTACTGAAGCTGTTTAATCGCACTCTTATACACTGTAAATTTTCACAATTCAAGGTTTAGGCGCGCCTAAATTGAGCACCGAATTAGAAATGCTGATATAACTAAGCGCACTTAAACAGGCGAACTTGGAGAAGGGAAACGTGCGGGACGGGTGGTTTCCCCAACCGTCACGACACATTGCAGAAGCGCGCATCTTGCCAAAGTGGCGCATGTGATACGAACCTGTGTCTGCGCGTTTCGCTGCTGCTTATGGTTGTGACCACCGCTGCTCAGTCGCTCGCATGTGAAACAGGCTTAAAGGAGCACTGACGTCAAATTTACTCATGTCAAGATTTTTGCACCAACGAGTAGCTATCAGCTCCCTAGTAGCGATTCGCGACGTAAAACGCATCTGAGTGACAAATGAGTATCTGTAGTGTTGAATAATATATTCGCTATTGAACGCAGTTAAAAATGGCTGGAAAGCCCGCCAAATTGTAGTGCTGGCAGCGCTACCTCACGGCCACGTTAAGCCCGCTGCACAGCTGATGTCACTTTCACAAGAAATGGTGACGTCACACTGGCGTTTTGTCGGCTAGGAGCGCACGTACAGTCAGTCCAGCTGTGTCTCTGAAGGTGTAGACATGCCTCTGTCACCAACATCGTCGTCCTCGCCATCCTCGCTGTCAACATTGGCGAGTAATGATGACAGCAACCTGGAATTGGGTATCGCCGCGATTCCCAACGATCCTTCTTGACAAGCTCCGCGTTAAATGCAATGTATTTATCAGTCCCGGCCATACTGTCGGAGCTCAAGAACACCAACTACGGACTTCATGTCCTGAACGTTTGGCGCGTGAATCGCTGCTTTCAGCTGCAGCAGGGCACACGGTAGGAATAGCCCCAGCCTCGAAAAGAGGCCTCATACTGCTAGTGAAACCCAACCGGTTTGCCAACACAGGATTTAGTCTGTAACTGCGCACCGCAAAATGAAGGGAGCAAATGCAGCTGTTCTTCACAGGCATCCAGTCCCTTTGTCTAACGGCGCGTACGAAGTAAACCCACTGGCTGTGTTGAGATTCGTGACTTGGAAAGGCATGAAACGCCACGCACTTCCCGCTTTTTTCATGCCTTGACGTGCAGGTTCTCACTACGCAACGGTTGCCCGACATTCTGGCGCATATTGTCGCTCTGAATGATTGTACTCGCACGCAGTGGTGCTCAATGCAAATCAGCCGATGCGACACTATCACTCACACCCACAGCTTCAGCACAGCGAGGAAAGTCTCTAGTGAGAGCTGCTCCAAATACACTCAGAGATTGTCGACATCATTGTTACTAGCGTATCATCACTCTGGATGGTATTTATGAAATGTATCACACCGAACACGTAGCATTAGTGTCAATGTCGCAGGGCAGTCTACTTTTCGTTTTTTCTCCTTAGCGTTTCTACACTGTTTGATATCGAAATAAAAGAACTTTGACGCGACGGACGCCATTAAAATTTGGCTATGAAGACCTATGCAACCAAGTGATTGAATGATGGACACATCTTCATCTTGAAATTTGATGTCAGTGCTCCTTTAACACTCCCAAGTTTAGGTGCACATGAAGGCACCATAAAACGGATGAGGGGATGACTGTAGCTCAGTGGTAAAGCATCGGAAGCGTTATATGGTCACAGGTTTGTTCCCACTCCGCAGTAAAGTATCATTTTGTTCATTTTCTTTTTCACACTTACGTTACAATTACCACTAATCACATCTACAATGCTTTCCTTGGCTGTTAGTTCTCATTAATACTTTGATTATACATTCCTCGGTTTCGCGAGGACCTGCATTTTATGATGGATCAGTTTGCTCCCAGCAGAGCCACCTTAAAAATTACGTATTAAGACCTTGGTTATATGACGCAGTTTTATGCTGACCTCGAATCTTATGACGACTTCTCAGTTCTGTGTGAAATTTAAAAAAAAAACACTTTTACTCATATTGCGAAAATTTGAACTTGTGTTCCCCTAGGTTGATGGTTAAGAAAGTAGACAGTGAGACAGGATGTCTTCTTAGAATTAAAAATTTATTCTCCTGGCATCTCATGAGCTTCTCTGCACACGCCTCAATCATGTGCATATGCAGGGTTGTACCTAGACAAGCTCTCTTCACACAGAATAGGTTCAGCTTGCCAGAAAGCCTATCTTATTCTTTGACATCCAGATGTTTTCATGTTTTCGGTCCGCAGAAACTTTTCTTCGTCCACGTAGTGCTAATCTTTTTCTTTTATTTATGGCACCTGCAGTCACAGGCTTGAGCATGCAGAAGGACGTGATGCAGCTATTTTTACTGTGCAAAATTACTTACACTTAATCTCAGCATTCATTATAATAGTGGGACATCATTAGTTGCACTTCAATAGGCAGGAAGTTACAACATGGGCAGCTCTGTCGCGCACGAAGGCATTCTACACAAACTCATGGTCTGTCGCCATTATGTGATCCCAATAACACCATGCCTGACTCTTCTTGGAAGGCTGTTGGCAATGCGGTTTCGGTTTCATTTTCAAGTGCCGGCAATTTTGGGGCTCAATTTATTGGGATAAAGGTGCGTGTTGGATTTGATTTTTTACAGTAGAGAATAACGATTCGCTCACACCTCGTACCCAACATAATGAATTCAACTTCCCACGTCCAAAGACCAGGCAAACAAGTCAGTTAAATTTAAATCTTCCTCCCTGCAACATTGTTTATGGGGAACCATTGTTAGAATTCTTTGGAGCTGAAACCTGGAAAGCTGTGCCTCTAGAAAAAAAAAAAAAAAACTAGACATAACTTGAACCTTTCTTGTAAATGCTTTTTCTTGTCTAGTGAATTTTAATCACCTTTTCACATACGTAGATTGTACATTGCTGAAACTTCCATATGTATAAGACCAATCATTTTCATGACCAATCATGTTCGTTGCTAACTTTTATGTATTTTCTCTACAGGACCAGTTACTATTCAGAAGTTCCCTTCAGCACTGTAGAGGCTACAGGCTCCTCAGCCAATAGAAAGTGCACTTAGCCCCTCCACATGTATTCATTCGCACCGTGTCGTCTGCTTACCATATTCACACCGTATTATGTCTAGTTCATCTACTTAAAAATGCAGTAAAGCTATTGAACGAGCAACTACACCAGGAACTTGAAGAAGTGTGAATTTGTTGCTCTGTTAGGAACTTGAAGTGTGAGTTTGTTGCTCAATTGGCGATCCGTAGAATCTCATGCCGGCGGATAACTTCACTTTGAGGCTGTTTCTCTCCAACAGTGTAGGTGACTCTCATATGTTTGTTTCTCCGTCGATGCATTCCTTTGCGTCTCCCACTGCAATGCTCCGTTTGTCTCTTTTTTGTTTGTGCCGAAAGAGAATGCGAACTGCACGAAATGCTCTCTGAGGTTGCATGTCCGATATTTGGAGACGCAGGGTTCTTGGTCCAACGATGCAGTCCGAACACTGTCTTGGCGCTGTATGTGGGACTACATTTTGCTGCGCAAGCTTGTGGCTTTCTTACACCCCGTAGCTTTGGTAGTGCTGAACCAAAGTGGTGAAACATAGTATAGCCACGTAAGCTATTGGTCCAAATATTATTTACGCATTTTTGGATAGACGTCTTAATAAACTCATTTTGATTTGATCCTTGAGCTCAGTAATGCTGTCATTGGCAAGAATAATTTAATCTACCTTCCTTGTAGAAGCCCAGAGTTTTGCCGCGAGCTTGTTCAGGTGGTCTCTACTTGTTTTTTTGAGCAAGGCTGAGTGTCACTGCTTATATTTTTAGTTTTCCGATTATACAATGCCCAGATTATAATGGTTTGGGGCGGTCCCCTGAAAGTCATATAATCGAGGTTTCACTGAATTGGGTCTAGGAAAGAAAAACTTTCCACTTCTTTCCTTGAAACCTAAAGTAGGTTACATTTATGGACAGCATAAAAATCTCCTATTGTAAGTGTGGCAATGCATTTTTAGTAGGAAAACCTTACAACTGGGTTCCATGAACTTCATTCCTGTTTATAATTGCACTTCTCAGCTGAATGACTTCAAAAGACAGAAAACTTGCAAGGCGAAATGTATAGAGTCGATTCCTGATAATTTGAAGTCGCTTATTGGAATTATCGGTTAATTAGAAGTCAAAAGGTGGTCTCATCAGTTTTGTATGCAACCCCTATAGAAAAAAATGCTCGATAATCCGAAGCTGAAAGCCCACAATATCGGTTAATTAGAAGTTATTTTTTAACCTAGAGCCTCAAGTTAAACGTTATTTTCAATAAAATACGCAATTTTTCAAGTGCCAGAACAGCTACTGCACTGCGGTCATCACCATCATAGCTGTTTGCAGCGCACTGCTGTCGCCGTTGCCGTTGTGCGCAGTGCCACAGTGCATGAAGCGCCAAGATTGTTCAGTCAGCGCCAGCGTGTCGAACACCGAACTATCTGTTGCACTGTCCCATTCTCTTTCTCTCGTCTCTCCTTGTGTTTCGTTGACAGTGTCAGCTGCGCATCACGGGTAATTTCCTCATGTTCGGCTGATCGCGACGTTGAATAAAACCAAAATGCGACTCATACTTCAGGAAGAAAGTCAAAATTCTGAAAGAAGCATTCGACAATGGATGCTTTTGCAAAAGACAAGTTTAAGATGTTACGGAAGCGAATGTGCACCGGTGCTTACCCGGATTTAAAGAAGGTGCTGCTGATTTGGATCAGAGAGGCACGCAACAACAAACTTCCTCTCAGTGGCGAGGTCGTTGCAGCGAAAACTTTATCCCGTGTATCAATGTTGGACATCAACGACTTCGCTTCTTCGGATGGACGCGCTTCAAACAGCATCATGACCTGGTTTTCAAGGGCGTGTATGAAGAGAAGGCATCAGTCGACCAGGAAACATGTGCGGCATGGAACGCACAAAAGCTTCACGAGTACAGTGCTGAACACGCTTGTCTATAACGACGGAGCATCGTGCGCGGAACAGCACGGGCGACATCTGCAGTTGCAAATACGCCACATCTGAGCATGCGCGGCCCTAGTAATGTGTGGGCCTTGCAATACTGGTCACTGTTTATCACTGCTGATGCAACAACCGATTTGGCCGTCGAAAGCGCTCTGAATGATTTAACGAAAGAAACAAAAATCAATAAAAAACTAATCGAACCGTTCTTGATGTGATATGATATCACAAAGTGAGAATAAGTTTAGAGTATAAAAGGCACCTATCTGGGCAATTGCTGGTTTCTTTTTTCTTTCTTTGTTTCGGTTCTATAGTGTTGACAGCGCTTCGACGACCAAAGCAGTCATCCCGACCACGAAGGTAAAGAAGGGTGGGAACTGCAAGGCAGGCACATCACTTGCATTTTTGTTTCTTTTGCTAAATCGTTCAGAGCACTTACGACGGCCAAATCGTTTGTTGGATCCGTGGTGATAAACAGTGACCAGTTTTGTAAGGCAGGCACACCACTAGGGCCGCACATGCTCAGATGTGGCAGATTTTAGACTGCAGATGTGGCTCCTGTCGTTCCGCGTACGACGCTTCATCATTATAGACATGTGAGTTGAGCACTGTACCAGGCCCCGGAAACTCTCAAGGTCCCGTGATGGCCATGGAGGGCAAAAAAATCAACTGCAGCGAGTTTCGTCATGTGCGCATATAGTGGAACTATTAACTCCTTTTTTAGCAATCGAATTAGTGTGCATTTTTCGTTAGGGGAGTTCAACGCAGCTAAAATTTTTATTTCAGGATGTATCAAAAGACTGATAAAAGAGTAGTTACCACGTTGTTTTTTTTATAAAAATTGCATAAAATATTTTTGTATTACTTTTACTATTATTACAAGAGCGGTGACTGTTTGAGTTCAAGTATTGAGATTATCCTGACGCTCGAAAAGCAGCATCCCATTAGCATCGATTGCATTTCTGTCGGTTAATTTGTTCAAATTGTCCTCGGTTAGTCACGGTACTTTTTGTCGATCAGCGTTACGAAGCTTCGTTTTAATTTAGCTTTGATATATCAATGCTAGCTTGTGTGTCAAGCTTTACGGGCTGCTACGACGAAGCGAACGTGTCTAGAGGCTGTAAACCATGTCAGCGGCTGTGCTTCACCGATATCCGACTGCGCAGCCTCCAGCGTGAAAATTCAATGCCGGAAAATTGTTCGGAGACTGCCTACAAAGACGGAATAACCATGCACAATGTGGGTTTGTTTGCCGGTAAGTGAAAATGCGCTGCTTTGCATCTAAACATGGCCCTTTTCTTTTGCATGCGCTACAGTTTTTGTCATTTCATAAGGCTTTTCGACTTGCAGAGCTAACGAGATTCACACCTTGTGAATGTTTGATATTGTTTTACTACGTTGTCACTTTCGCTGAAAATATCTTTACTGCTAAAATTTGTAACACAGATCACAGCACAAGTTTTACCTGTTTCTGCTCAAAATGAGTCTGCTGCAATATATGCTCATTGTTGAAAAAACAGGTCACTGACCAATGTCAAACAAAACAATGACGTTTCGGGACCCGTACGGGTCCCTTGTTCACAATCTTATATGCTCATAGATTCACAAAATATATATAAATGTTGTTCACAAAATATATGCTCATAGATTCAATACATAGTAGAGCCAAGAGAATGTTTAGTACATATATGCGTTTGTACATTTTTCGTAAGTTTATACAATGATGCATATTACATTTGCATGAACCATATAGTACATCCAGTTAGGGAATTACCTAGCTTTGTCCTCTTAAGAACGTCACTAAAACAAATTCATTATAATGCCATCCACAAGACAAATTCACAAAAATAGCAATGTTATGTCCATACTACTTTTCTTATATGCAGTGTTCCCATATGCATTATTCTTAGTCATGCATCACAAATCCGTTCACGCTTCTACCAGAGTAACTAAGTCTTTTTCTTACAACCCAACCGCAGCCTCCGAGAAACTGCTCATATCAGTGTACGCTTGGATGCCTTATCGCTCTGAACCCTACCTCAAGTCAGCGGAGAATGTGTCATCACTGAAAGCAAGCTCATGGTCCAAATTTCTATAAAGGTATGATTGAAAACACTTGAATTATTGAACATATTTCGTTCAATCATTTCTGTCTTACCTTGCTCATGAGGCTGTATTTTTTTTTCTCAGAAAACTGCACTAAAGGGAGACCATTGATTTCCAAGCTACCCACATCCAGTCGTAAGAAGCTCTACAGTTGCCATAGTGACAACCCCATGCGCCACCAATATGCCAGGCAGACAAATGGAAGCCTTATACTGAAAAGCCGTGATAGTGTACGGTATGTTCAAACTGTACAAAATAAAGTGCACAGATTGTTGTTGCTTGCTTTATGAATTACTCAGTTTACAGGAAATGTGCAGGCTTCAAATTTCTTGGACAGTGCATGTGATGAGGTGCACATATTGTACTTCACTCTACGTGTCAAACTTTGCAGAGAGTATCACATATAACTAGGTAACAAATGGGTTTGTAGTAGTGCATATTTAGCAGCACCTCATTTTCACTTTGTGTACAGATTGCTGTGAATGTGAAGACTGTTGCGAGGCAGTAGTAGGTACAGCTATAGTAGGGTTGAAACTAAGTTACTGATACCACATGCATGTTGGGAGTGACACTGTAAAAGTTCTAAAAAAAGAAACTGTGCAAGAACTCGTCCCTTTATTATGCGAGACATGTCTTGCAGAGGTAGCAATCGTGGAGCCAAACCAAGAGAGTAAAATAACTAGAAGAATAAGGATGAGTGGATTACATTCAGCAAGCATTCTCAAATCATGAATGATAATCTATCGCTAATCTTCAAGAGTGAGGTATATAACAGTTGAATCTTGCCCGTACTTACCTATGGAGCAGAAACCTGGAGGCTTACAAAGAGGGTTCAGCTTAAATTGAGGACGACGCAGCGAGCGATGAAAAAGAAAATAATTGGTGTAACCATAAGACACAGGAAGAGAGCATAGTGGGTCAGGGAACAAATCGGCGCTAAGGATATCATAGTTGAAACCAAGAAGAAGAAATGAACATGGGCTGGGCACATAGTACGCAGGCAGGATAACTGCTGGTCATTAAGGGTAACTGACTGGATTCACAGAGAAGGAAAACGCACGAAGTGAAGACACAAGGTTAGGTGGGCCGATGAGATTAAAAAGTTTGTACATATAATGTGGCAACAGAAAGCACAGGACCAAGTTGATTGGTCGATCATGGGAGAGGCCTTTGTCCTGTAGTGGGTGTAATCAGGCTGATGATACGCCAAAAACAAGCACCGACATGCACGCAAGCAATGAGTTTGTGTGTTGAAATCTATATCAATATGTGCGTTTCGAAACATGTTTTTCTACATGGCAGAGTTAACACAATCAAAATGAGAAGTAATCAGTAATTTGCATTCGCTTTTATTTTTTTTCACTGTGACTCTATGACCATCATTCGTAGATTGTCCAAGGGCTCCAGTTCAGCATCCAAAGTCTTATGTTCTGAGAAATGCTCCTGTTCAGTTGTTTTTTACTTCTAGTAAATTTAGTTTGGTTTCATTTTGCAAAATGTTGTGATCACTTTGGACAAACTTGTGCGAGCAGCAATGAGAACAAGGGGCTCCCAGTTAGAATTAGTTGTTGTGGATACCAATGTGTTCCAATCGTCTCGAGATTTCCCCCCATAAAAATACACAGGGATGTGTGCTTTTACTTAACCGAGTTCAAATAATGACTTTTTACTGTAATATTATTTGTTTTATGTAAAAGACCTTACACATGACAAGGCATTTTCAAAGGTATGTTAATTTTTAACAGAACAATGACTGAGTGCACTTAGTAGGTATAATCAGAGTTGGGCTGTGTTTGTACATGTTGATGATTCGAATGTTTATTTATCAGCTATTTTCTTGTTATTGCTATGAAATATGTAGCCAAAAGGACTAGTTTTGTATGATACCCGTGTTAAGAGTGAAACACACAGTTCGGTAGTAGTGAAGAATAAACATGTGAATTCAGCTTCTGCCGTTGTTCATCGTTTGAGCAGTGTCTTTGATGAACGTGCACCATTGGCACAAAAAGAACATTTATTTTTCTGTCAATGCAAATCATTTAAAACTTCGATGGTCATTCAAAAAGTAAGGGCCATTTGGTTCCAAGCAAGTAAATATTCATTAGCAAAATTTTTTATTGATGGGTTTAGTTTAGCAAAAACCTACTTCACTTTTCTACAGAATCACTGCTAACTTCTTAGTATTTCTCGTACTGTCCCAGTAGTTTATTTAGTCAATCTGCATAAAAGATAGCCACCTGGTAATTCAACTTGTTGCAAACAGTGGTCTTGAATTTATTACTCTTCAAATCGTACCCCGAGCCACTGTTTTATGTGAAAGAAGAGGAAATAATCGAATGGTGCTGGCTCAGGGCATTAAGGCGAGCAATTAGTGTTCCCTGCCAATATATTTGATCTTTCCAGTGGTTCTGATTGTAGTGCAAGGATGCACGTTGTCATGTAGGAGGCCGATTCCGGATGAGAATTTGCGACGTCATTAATGTTTATCGTACTTATTACTTTGGTAAGCGTTTCAGCAGTAACTGTGGCCCACATTTTATAAAATGAAACACTAAAAATGCCCTTTTTGACTTGAAGAATGGTAGCCATCGTTTTCTAACTGGAGCAAGCTAATTCCTTGAATTTTTTTCGATTTTTGTGAAAAAAAGTGGTGGCACCACTGTGTTGTTTCTGCACTTTCTTACACTATGAAGCGTCGTCACCTGTGCAACAATGTGCGAAAACAAATCATCCCTGTTTTATCGGTAGCAGTCCAAAAACGCTCATCCACATTACGTACTTTAGTATTTGAGTTAGTTGGTAAGCATTTTTGGAACCTAGCTTTGTGATATCTGGGCATATTGGCTACAATTGTACAAATTGTAGTGAGGCCAACAAGGGGAACTTTGTCTTACAGACCGCTGTTAGTCCTCAATCTATTGCAATATCCATTCCACTTGAACAGTTCGGTTGGTCTGGATGCTTGGCGTGGTGCTCCACTCTTTGTCGTACACATTTGTGCAGCCATTTCGGAAGTGTCTCAACACCGTGTTTTGACACTTGTTTCACTCCTCATAGTTGGTACATGAACTAAGCACAACTCCCCTTAAATTGGAAAAGCTAGTGATTCTTTTGCATGCGAAAATGTGAATACAGTGTACACCCCACAACAGGTGGGAGCAACAATATTTGCCAACAATGTTGTCTGCGTTCCCCAGCAAGCAGATGACTACTGAGCCAGAACAATCACTTCAGTGCTTTCGCTGAGAAGTAGCAGATTGTGCTGTGCACATAACTCTTCAGTCTGATGTGCAAATACTGAAAGATTAGGAAATGGCCCTTACTTTGTGAATAAACGTCATAGAAAATTTCATTATGCAAATTTGACTGAAATGATTATATGATTATTCACTGCCTATTTTTCTAACATTGCTACTGTGACTTCCAGCACTTCTCAGCTGTCTAGTGTTACAAGTGTTCCATATGTCCCTATTGTATGCGTATATGTCATGTGTAGTGTATTGCAAGTGCTGTTCACTGGTGCATACTTTTTTTTTTTACGAATGAGTGCTTATTGAAACACCAACAGGCATGCTCTATCTCGCACGCCAGCTGATCAACAGTAGGCGAGCAAGGGCAAGGGTAGCTCATTTCCTTAACTTGTCATCCGTGACAACTTTCACAAGAATGCTGACTTGGTGAAATGTTTGACTCAGGCTTTCATTATTCGCCAACTGCTACTCAATGAAAGTGCCTGTCACTGCAACCCTTTTACCTCTTTTGAAACGTAAACTAAGTTTTCTTTTTAACATAATCCTGTAAATGATATTTTCCCAGGATGCACGTGCTTACCACAACTGGAAGTTGATCTATTTAGTCGTAAAAATATTGGACGTGCAGGTAAGAACACAGATTCTAAACACAATATCGGGAACAATGTTATATGCAGGGAAACCTAGCACAACAGCGTGGGATCATTTCTTTTTATTCAGTGAGGTGTGCCTCTCGCCAATGTGTTTTCAAATACCATATTGCGGCTCAGGCTAATCATATTGACACTGCACTTCTTGAGGGCATGTGTAATGAGAAAGGCAACGGGCAACATGGTACCAAGTACTGTGCAGGGGATGTCCAGTGTAAATATTTTGTCTGACTGAACGAGACAAGAGAAAAAGTTGCACAATTTCAGCGGGTAATTTTATTGAACGGATGGCTATTACTGTTTTTTTTGGCATGCCTTGTTCAAGTCTGTGAGTGACAGTGTTCCTTGTTTACATGTATACTGCTGCATTCACGATTGTCAATAAACAATGTAATCTTACTTGCTTGGCGTGTTTTTTGACGTTAGGGTGCCGTGCATGCATATATGACCCCGCAACAGCAGCGAATGAATGCCCAAAACCTGCGGGCGTGCACCGCCACCACCAGCGCCTGCCACCAAAGCAGCCACCATATTGTCCAAGCGCAATGATGATGATGGATGAATGCATGGATGGATTGATATGGCTGTACCCTTTAGATCAAGTGTACCCTTTGGATCGGGCCACTTGTTTCCGCTGGCCGATAAAGGGAACGGTCCTAGTAAGTCAACACTTATAAAATGGTTCGGATGGGATCTGAATGGGCTGAAGGTGTCCCGCTGGAAGGGTTGCTTGTTTTTTGTGGTGTTGACAGGATTTGCATGAGGCGACGTAGCGGCAGATGGAGCGGTAAATACCGGGCCAAAAGAAGGGACGTCGAACGCGGTCAATAAGTTCTTGAAACTCCCAGGTGACCATCTGTTGGAATATCATGCAACTGTGCAAGGACAGTCTGACGCATATGTTGTGGTATGACCAACAGCAGCTCAGGTCCGTCAGGATGCATGCTGTAGCGATATAAGACGCCATCTTGTAGCAGGAATATACGGAAAGACGGAGAAGTTGTGGGACCACTAAGCCGAAGAATTATATCTCTGAAGTAAGGATCACGGCGTTGCTGATCTCCGATGTTGCTGAACGCGGAAAGTGCCAAAACGCAAGTAGGCTCATTGCTCTCAGAAATGTCTGCTGGGTCTACTGGATGACGCGACAAGCAATCAGCATTTTCATGGTGGCGACCTGATTTGTAAACAACCGTGTAGGAATATTCCTGTAGCCGTAGAGCCCACCGGCCGAGACGTCCACTAGGGTCTTTTAAGGACGACGACCAGCATAAGGCGTGGTGATCAGTGACAACCGTGAACGGGCGTCCATACAAATACAGCCGAAATTTATACACTGCCCAGACGAGCGCGAGGCATTCGCGTTCTGTGATAGAGTAATTTTGCTCTGCTGGCGATAAAAGAGGGCGAGCGTATGTAATAACGCGCTCGCAGCCATGCTGTCGTTGTGCCAAAACGGCTCCGATTCCCTGGCCGCTGGTGTCGGTATGCACTTCCGTGGAGCGCATAAATCAAAGTGGCCGAGAATCGGTGGCGTCGTAAGTCTACTCGTCAGCTCAACGAATGCTCTGGCTTGTTTAGGTCCCCACACAAAAGTCACATTTTTTTTTAGTAATTCCGTGAGCGGGCAACGTCAGCGAAATTCCGCACAAATCTATGAAAGTAAGAACAAAGGCCCACAAAGCTTCGAACGTCGTTCGCAGAGGTCGGCACAGGGAAGTCCTTGACGGCGCGGATTTTCTCAGGATCGGGACGAACACCAGAAGAATCCACAAGGTGTCCAAGGACGGTGAGCTGCCGGTGGCCGAAGTGACATTTCGACGAGTTTAGTTGGAGCCCTGCTTTGCGGAAAACCGAAAGAATTGTTGAGAGACGCTCGAGGTGAGTTTCGAAAGTCGGCAAAAAAACAATGACGTCATCAAGGTAGCGTAAGCAGATTGACCACTTGAAACCGTGAAGAAGAGCATCCATCATTCGTTCAAATGGAGCCGGGGCATTGCATAACCCGAACGGCACTACTTTAAACTGATAGAGCCCGTCGGGAGTTATAATTGCCGTCTTTTCACGGTCCAGATCATCAACTGATATCTGCCAGTACCCGGAACGGAGGTCGATGGAAGAGAAATAATTTGCTCCACTAAGGCAGTCAAGAGCGTCATCTATCCGCGGCAGAGGATACACGTCTTTTTTTATAACTTTGTTAAGATTTCTGTAGTTGACACAGAAGCGCCAGCTGTTATCCTTCTTTCTCACGAGCACAACGGGCGAAGCCCAAGGACTTGAAGAAGGTTCGATGATGTCTCGGGCAAGCATCTTGTCGACTTCTTGCTGGATCACGTGGCACTCGGTGGAAGAAACCCGATAGGGTCACCGGTGTACTGGATTTGCATCACTGGTGTTGATCCGATGCTTTAGATGGTCGTTTGACCTAGGGGTCGGTCACAGAGATCAAAGACGTCTTGATACGACACAAGAAGGCCACGAAGCGCAGACACATGCTTGGCCGGGAGATCAGAGGCAATCATTCTAGTTATGCAGTCTAGTGCACTGCCCGACTGAATACTTGCAGATGACGGTGTATCCTCTGTTAAGGCCGATATGTGGTAGTCGCCGGACGGGGCAAGAGTTGCAAGGGATATTCCTCGTGGCAGCACTTCAGAGCAAAGTCCAAAATTCACAATAGGGAGACATGCCACGTTGTCCTTCATTGTGAAGATGGTGTGGGGGAACGGAACATTGAGCGAACAGAGGATAGTAGGATTAGGTGAAATTACATGATCACCGTCAGTCACAGGTGGATCAGAAGGGACGACGATATAGGTCACAGCTCGACAAGATAGGCGAACAAAGTCGGCGGAGCATAGCTTTGGCGGCACAGGATCAGGAGGGTCTACGGCGTGTGGTAGGAGGAGTTGAACAACGCCAGCAGAACAGTCAATTAGGGCGGAATGCTCCGACAGAAAATCGAGTCCCAAAATGATGTCATGTGGGCAGTGCTCCAGTACGTAAAACAGAACAGTGGTATGACGTCCAGCAACAGTGACACGGGCGGCACACATCCCAATGACTGCTGGTGTTGCACCATCAGCTACTCGGACACTGATCGGAGCAGAAGTGAGCACTTTCTTGAGTCGAGCACAAAGGCTGGAGTTCATGACTGATATGTGACCGCCAGTGTCAATGAGTGCTACCACAGAAGTACCGTCAACATTTAGATTAATCAAGTTGTTGTGTCCGGGTATCGTGTGTAGAGGAATTTCGGGTCGGGTCGTCGAAGCAGGCTCACCTCTAGGAGCTGCGCCCGTCAGTTTTCCGAGGACTGGTGGTAGGAGGGTGAGGGGGGGCGACGTCGGTTAGTTGAGCGGGACATGCGTCCAGAGGGCAACAGGGAGCGGCTTGGTTGGGCGGGCCTGGATGGCGAAGCATCATCTTGTGCCGTGTAGATCGGCATCCGAGAGCCAGCAGGTGGGCGTCGGGTGTTGGCATAATGCGACCATGGATGCCAACCCCAGGAAGTGCGGCAATGACGTGAAATATGGCCGACTCGTTCACAGTTAAAGCAGATCGGCCTGTCATCGGAAGTACGCCATTCTGCCGGGTTCCGGTAACGTGGGCGGTTGTTCGGTCCGCGGGACATACTAGGTGTACTGGGCAGTCGTTGGTCAGGTCGGTTAACGGGGCATAGCTCATTCAGCATAGTCATTTCGGTCATTTCGGCATAGTCGGTTAACGGGGCTGAAGTTCGGCGTTGGCCAGTTCCTGGCGTACGACACTCTTGATCAAAGAAATCGTGGCGCGAGAGTCGTCGGGGGCCTGGACTTGGTTAGACAGGGGAGACGCTGCCTCGATTTCGTGGCGTACGATGCGCGCGATATTGTCGGAAGCAGCAGGGGCTGGTGGCAAACAGGCGTCCTCGCAGGTAGATGTTGCAGCCGTGTTGGAAAGACGCGAAAAGTGTGGAGTGATACGGCGACTTTTCGCGTCCTCGAAGCGTCGGCATTCATTGATAGCGTCGTCTACGGTCGATGAGTTTCGAAATACGAGGAGATTGAAGGCGTCATCGGCGATTCCTTTGAGGATGTGCGCGACCTTTTCAGATTCCGGCATCTTGTCATCAACCTTCCAGCAGAGGGCGAGCACATGTTGTATGTACGATGCGTATGACTCGGTACAGGACTGGATTCGGCACGCTAGTTCTTTCTGCGCAGCACGACGACGCCCGATGGGCTTGCCGAAGAGATTGATGACTTTCTGCTTACAGGTGTCGCAACTCTTGATATCTTCCTCGTGATTGGAAAACCACACTTTAGCTGTACCATCAAGGTAGAAAATAATATTGGCCAACATGAGCGTCGGGTCCCAGTTGTAAAGAGCGCTCACCCTTTCATACAACGGAAGCCATTCCTCCACGTCAGTACTGTCACTGCCCGAAAAGGTGCCTGGGTCACGCGGTTGAGTCAGGACGACGGTGCGGTTAGTAGCAGCTGGATGCGGTGCTGTTGGTTGCTGCGTAGTTGGACGAAGCACGGTTGGGGTAGTCTCCGAAGAATCCTCGTGCTCGTCTTGATCAGGCATCGCACAGGCAGCCAAGGAACGTCCGCTGTGAAGAATCGTCGTGGTGTTGACTGTGGGAAGACCCACACTCTCCACCAAAATGTTACGGGGAGAAGGCATCTGAAAAAATCCTTTTACTTTTGGTAAACCGGGAGGCATACAATATAGAGCCCAGTCAGCACGAGCTCGCCCTAAACATCGTCCTCTTTTCTACAATGTTCGTTTGTGGCGCCCCGTAGCAATATGTCTTGGTTCGCAATACTCCTGTCCTGCGTTCAAACAGTAGAGAACTACCCAAGTATTATCATAGATCCTTTCCTTGGTAATTTCCTGCTTAAAAGTTCGATAGATCTCCAGTGCGGACTTCTTAATTATGCCAATTCTCCACATATCGGTCTTCGTTTCTTTCACCTTCTTCTTAACCGATAGTTCTTTTTGGTTTGGCCCCCTGCTCTTTTTTAAGTGTTTTTTGTCAATTTTCTTGTATGCTTTCTCCATTTTGTATCGACATTCCTCATGTACAAGTAGCTGAAAACTTTCCTAGCCCAACGTTGCTCTCCCAATTCTCTCAATCGCTTCTCAACTTTTATCTTGCTGCTAGCTTCCCTGCCCTCGAATGATGTCCATCCCATATCACCTTGTACTCCCCTATTTGGTGTATTCCTGTGAGATCCTTAAGCAAGCCTATCTATTCCTCGTTACTTAATTTTTAATATTGCTTAAACCTCCAATCTCGTGCACAAGACCGCATTGCCGAAAGTCAGACTAGGAACCATGACACCTTTTTGAATTCCTCTCACAACATCATACCTATTGTAATTCCACAGTGCCCTATTTTTAATCACCGCTGAATTCCTGTTTCTTTTATACGTTACGCATGTTTCGTGTTTCCTTAGGTACTCGGTCTCATTGCTTATCCATATGCCCAGATATTGGTATTTATTCATTATTTCTAGTATGACCTCCTAAATTTTAAGTTCAATACCTTCATTATCATTAAAAATCATGACTGCTGATTTTTCCTTACTGAATCTCAGATCTAACCTATTTCCCTCATTACTGCAGATGTCCATCAATCTCTGCAAATCTTCCTTGTTGTCGGCCATCAGCACAATATTTGTGTACATCAATGCTGGTAGTGCCTGTTCAATGTGTTTTCCTTGTTTGACGAAAGAGACGATTAAGCCAAGTCTACTCCCTTCTAATTTGGCCTCTAATCCTTGTAGGTACATCATGAATAGCAAGGGTGCCAGAGGACACCCCTGCCTAAGCCCCCATTTTATCTTTGTGGGCTCGGATACCTGTTTTTACCATTTCATAACTGCCTTGTCACTTTTATAGATATCCTTTAAGAGCTTAGTGACCCCATCTTTCACACCTAGTGTGTCCAGTTTTCCCCACTAGGCCTCTTGAACCACGCTATCGTATGCTCCCTTGATATCCAAAAATCCTAGCCACAGGGGCCTGTGTTCCTTTTCTGCTATTTCGATGCACTGTGTCAGTGAGAACAGATTGTCTTCCAACCTCCTTTGTTCCCAAAACCCATTTTGCAGTTTCCCTAGCACCCCCTCATCCTCTATCCATGCCTGCAGTCTTTCCTTTATAATCTGTATGCACTGACATCTACTGATGTCACTGTTACAGGATGATAGTTGTTTATGTTAGCTTTGTCCCCCTTTCCTTTATAGATTATGCTTATTCTGCTAAGTTTCCATCCATCAGAAACTTCACCATCGATTATTGTTCGCTGCCTCTCTCAGAGTCTGCTTAAACTGGGGCCTAATTCCTTTATCAGCATAATTGGGATTCCATCAGGGCCTGTTGATGTACTACTAGGAACACTCTTCTCATGATGATAGTTCTAGCAGTGCCATCTCTAGGTCGAATTAGTAAATTCAGAACGCCACCACTACCCGTATTTTCGTTGCACTGTCAAAGGTACAGTTTCCCTTCTTTAAATGGTAGTATATAGGTGTTCTGTGACTGTACAGTGTCACTTTTTATGAAAGCAAACACGGAAACGCGTGGCCTGCTCGCTCCGGCGGCTGCTGGCAGCGTGTTCTAGAAGGAACGGGAGCAACCGCAGTCTCTTTTCGCGTCATCTCGCGGTGAGCAGAACAATTCGTTACTGATATGCAACCAGCGGCAACATTGCTACTCCCTCCCCCTTAAGGCAATAGGTGAGAGCCGGTGATCGCCTTGAAGGGGGACGGGTGGCAATCCTGTCGTTCTATTTAGCGGCGAATGGTTGTATTGCTCGCCAAGAGATGACGCAAAAAGAGACTGTGGTTGCTCTTTCTCCTGCTTTAACGCGCTGCCAGCAGCCGGCAGAGCGTGCAAGCCATGCGTCGCTGTGTTCCCTTTCATAAAATTTCACATTGTACCTCGAGGAGTATCAGCTGGAAGACATCTTTAATCCAGACGAGACTGTGCTTTTTTTTTGGTTGCTACCAGACAAGACTCTGACGTTTCAAGACAAGTATTGTGCTGGCGGTAAATGATGTAAGGAAAGGGTGTCTGTTATGATTGCCGCAAACATGACTGCCACTGAATGATGTTGCCTTCTTGTGATCGGGAAGGCCACTTAGCCTAGCCGTTTTAAAGGCGTCAGGAGCCTTCCTGTTGACTATGCTTCAAACAGGAAGGCGTGGATGACGTCCGACATTTTCAGGGATTGGATAAGCAAACTGGATCGGAAGCTCGCATCATCAAACAGCAAGGTGTTGTTTCTTGTAGACCAATGCAGTGCCCACATGGATGTACTAGCCTTGAGTGCCATTCATCTTGCATACTCACCCTCAAACACGATGTCTGTGTTGCAGCCTATGGACCAGGGCATAATAAAAAATGTGAAGGTCCTGTACAGGAAGCATCCCGTCGGGCGCATGATTCTGTGCATGGATAAGTCCTCGCATTATGCGGTGAGTTTATATAGGGCCATCCACTTGCTAGTGTGAGCGTGGCGCCGCATGAAAAATGAGACCATCGCTAACTGCGTCAGGGCCTGTGGTTTCTTGGGAAATTCTTCGGGAGAGGCTTCTCTTTGTCTGCCAGCAGAAATGCGAAGTGAGCTCGACGACAGCAGTTTTGACGCTGCTCTCGCTGACTCCTGCTTTGAAGATTACGTCGCTGTGGACAGCACAGTCGAAACGTGCGGTGCACTGACGTACAGCAACATTGTACAGATTATTCGGCCCTACGAAAGCGTTTATCAAAGTGACGACGAAGAGGACATTGAAAGCAAGCCACAATCAAAGGCTGCCAATGTAGCTGCGGGCCTTGCTCTCGCGCAGCGGTTTTTTGCTTAGGAAAACAATGCTGAAGAATCACTTGGGCACGTCTACTCCTTGCAAAACTCGCTTTCCGCAGCTATATTCGGCAAACAGAAGCAGTGAAGATGACCGATTATTTTTCGTAAAAAACTGTCGGCTTTGAACCTAATAAAGATGCCATTTTTTGTGATTTCTGCTTAATTGGAAGTTCATTTAATTTGAAGTTTTTTGCATTTCCCGTGAATTTTGTATTAACAGGAGGCAACTGTATCAGTAATCAAGTTTTATTAATTTTTTTAGTATCACACTGAAAGGGAAGATAGCTTAAGCTGGAGCCATGCAGTAATTTAGCAGAACTGTCCTCTGTAGCACCAATATTGAGAACTAAGTCTTTGGTAATCTATGGGGCACTTTAATCAGAAATGTAGTGTCAACTGTGTCTGCTCATTACAGCGGCACTCAATAGTTCGGCTGTTGTTTTAGTGACCTATCAGAATTATGAACTTGTGTGTAGGATTGTGAAGATGGTTTTTGTTGCGTTCACTTTTGGTTTCTGTTTTACCTTGCAAACCACCAATGGCACCAGTGTTATTAGGTATATAAGTATTATGCCTCCAAATAAAAGTTTAGTATGGTTTCCCAGTAGCTACTGTGACTGACTTGATGATTTCTCGGTTGCTTTTTCTGAAATGCAATAATGGCAACTAGTGGAATTTTTCTAGGGGCATAATCACATTTACACCATGAGCCAGCACTTCCATTCCTGCATGTACCTTGCTGCCCTCCTGTTTTTTTTCTGCAATGGCACCAGATGTTCCAGAACATTCTACTCACATCAGAAGCATCAGACTTAAAGCCTAAGCTTCAAGAGGCTTTGCAGTTACACATCTCAGCATTGAGGGTCAACATGTCTTTTTCAGCCTATCGCTTACATCGGTTGGTGCCCGGACCGGTGAGTCAGATGCTTGTGGTAAACGTACTGAGGCCCTGTTCAACCTTCTATTTACGACGAAGTTATTGAAACTTTCAAGCAACATTTAATGAGCTCATTATCATCAGCCTGACTACACCCAATGCAGGGCAAAGTCCTCTCCCATGATCTGCCAATCACCCCTGTCTTGTGCTTTCTATTGCGACATTATACCTGCAAATTTTTAATCTCATTAGCCCACCTAGCTTTCTGTCTTCCCTTCATGCGTTTGCCTTCTCTGGAAATCCAGTCACAAGCTCAATATCTTTGTAAAGAGGCATCATTTTGTCATATTCAGCAACCAGGAGAATCTGTTGAGAAGTATGTTGCTGCATTATGTGTGCTCGCCATTGCATGTTCTTTTGCATCTCTTGAAGACTCTCTTCATGGTCATTTCATGGAAGGTGTTGTGTCCCAGCACCTACGGAACATCATCTTCTTGGGTGCTGGGCCCTTTCATTGTGCTGGGTAGTGGCATTAGCTTCGCGAATCGAATAGGCAAAAAAAAAAATCTTAAATCGCAATGCTCCTATATTTAGTTTTTCATTTGTAAACCTCTTTTAAGACATGCATGAAAAAGCGCCCCCCTCTTGCGCCCACTCGAAGTATGAAAGAAAAAGTAAAAATAACGCCAGGCAGACCTTGTGTCAGACGCCATTGTGTAGCAGGAAGGGTCACTTCATGTACCCCCTTTTAAAAGAAAAGAAATCCCTAAGTGTGCCAGATTCTGCATTGTTGACACTTGCAGCATGTTTCCCAAATACAAGTATGTAAGTGTGTCAGTAGTTAGTTGACACTTGTCCTGTGTATACATGCGAGCTCTTTTCTAGCATCCCGCTTTGTGCTTTAATGGAGCAGTGCAATTATCGAGCTGCATGTCGTCCTTCATGCGACGTTCCAATTTTTGGCTATCAAATTTATCGCTTCGCTTCTGTGGTGAAACTGTGACTTTTTCTAATGATGTGACAGCCAGGCATTTCAATAGAGGAGGGGTGAGCTAATCTTTCTTCTCAATTTTAAGAAATAAAATACAGTCGAATCTTAACTATTCGAACTTGAAAGGGCTCAAAAATTTGTTTGAATTTAAAGAAGTTCGAATTAATGAAAGCTAAATAAACGTAGGGCTCCCCATGCAGTGGCGCATGTGCATTGAGCTAACACGAACACGAGGGAAAAGTTTCAGAAGACCTACGCTTATTCACAAATCACAGGACATTCGTCATTAATTCAAGTAATCAGTGCATCTGCACACGTTTGCCTTGCAGCGAGTCAATCAATTTCGCACGCAGCTTTCCAAGCATGTCTACTTCGGCCTCAGCATTCTCCTGGCCAGAGAAGGTGCGCGCGGCTATGTCCAGTGCCGACACTCTCTGAAGACGATGGCTGCATCTCCGCTACTTTCCTCTGCGCCAAAGTCACAGTGTAGCCAGCACGTGACAAAAAAAAGGAGGGTCTCCACACAGAGGGAAGCATATCGGCATTTGAGAAAAAACTAACACTCCTCGGCAGCTTTTTTTTTTTTTTTGCTCTCTTCGCGTGCGTTGTTGAAAGGAGAAGGGTTACGTGGCAGGGACATGGAAGGGGAAAGTGTGGCACCTGCGCATGAGAGAGAGGCAGACTCCACGGCAGTTTTTTTTCTCTCTCTCTCTTTGCACATGGCGTTGGAAGGAGAAGGGTCTTTATGCGGCAGGGGCGGAAAAGGGCTAAGCCTGGCACAGGTGCGTCGCAGAGCGGCATTTGAGAGAGAGCAAACATTCCACCGCAGCCTTTTCTTTCCTTTTCCTTTCCTTCACGCGCAGCGTTGAATTGTCGCAGCTGCCACCGTAGGATTGGGCGAGGTGCTGAGAGCATTTTCGGAGCGCGATATGTTTGAATTAACCGTCGCAAGTGCTTGGGCATTTGAATTACCGGGCGTTTTCGCCCATTGAAATACACATAGCTTTGACGGGACCTCATCATGAGTTCGAATTAACCGGGAGTTCGAATTAAGCATGTGCAAATTAATGAGATTCGATTGTAGAATCTAACATTGTATTTTTTTATATAAATTGAGTGTGAAAATTTCCTGTGCATAAAATAAAACCGTGTTGGCCTCCCATCAGAAGAGTTAGATACAGTGTAATCACCATCTGACAGCACATTTTGCTGTGAGCTTAAGTAGAATGATTTGGTGCATGACTGAGCTGTGTACGTCGCATTTGTTACCTGGTGAAATGTGATTGGTGATGTGCCGCTGTAGTCCTTCAGTACTTTTACTGGTCATGAAGCTTTAGCGAAAGTTTCGGCTAGGGGCTTTGTGTTAGAACGAAACGAAAACCAAAAACAAACAAAAAATATATTTTTGGCGGGAACAAAAACGTCACCAGAATTAAATTCCAATTTTTTCAATCGTTTTTGGTTCACAAAAAAAAAACATGGCAGTCCTTAACTACCTAAGTCATGTACACAAGCCAGAAGGGTACCGGTTCGTGCTAGTTAATAGGAATTCATAGTACAGTTGCTTGCCTTATTTGAAGAATGTGAGAAGAACACGTTTTACCCCTGTCCCACGCTCTTGTGAGGAATGCCCTGTTACTTTAACTTCAAATCTTGCGTACAAATAAAAATTGTTATGAACCGTTACAAAACTGTTTTTTTTTTCCATTCCAGAACTGAAACGTAATGGAACTTTTGCAATTGAATGAAGCTAAAACTGAAACAAAAAAAAATTTTTTCCAACACTCTGGCGAAGGGGCATTAGAGTGGCCTTGGCGCTTCAGTTGTATGGCAGGCATTCGAACTGCAAAATGTGATTAAATGTGCTTGTGAAGGTCGAATACATCTTCAGATTGATGTTAACCTTCAAGGGAATTCGGAGAAGTTTTAATACAGTGATATTCAGCATCAGATATCTCAAGATAGCCTTGTAATTATTGAACCAACAGCTAGTTAGAGTGAATCAGTGCTTTGAATTTAGCAATTTACGAGGATCAGGGAATACTGCATATGGCTTTCCAATAACTTTCGTGTTTTGTTTTGGGTTCATTTATCATTACAATGCCATACCACGTTTTAAGTTTGATTGCACATGCTATGCAGTTTCTCAATGCTTTACTCTGCTGTGTAGTTACTCATGCTGTGTTTTCCCTGTCCATCATTATTGATTTTACTGTTGAGACGAAAGCCTTAGATTTCTCATCAATAGGACGATTGACTGGCTGCGTCACACACTGGTGGTATCAACGCATGACACAAAAACTGTCATCTCACGCTCATGTGCTCATCATGCATTGATCGAAAATTAACTTTTCACGCTTTTACAGCTCGCACAAATTTTTTACAGTTTTTTGTGCATTCTCTCCTCTTGCACCGTTACACTAGCAAGCTTCATTTGGTAATGCTGAAGTCTCCGTTTCAAGCAATGGGAGTGTGCTTTCAATTTTTGAAGCTGTGAGAAGCTGCATATAGCTCCGTCCATTTGGCATGCCATCTCTACACTTTTGGTCATATCAGTACCTATATGAAAGAAAACGGTGAGCATTTAATTTTTTGAACTTCGGTATTACCAGCATGCAACGAGAAATAAACAGTCAATATGGTTACTTTCATTAACTGTGTCATTATTCGTGACAGCTGTGTCAAAAGTGGCTCGTGCACAGTGTCGGTGCAGCCTTGACGGTCTCCAACTCAGCTGTAAGTTCGTTGCGAGGCTTGATAGGCGAGTGAGCTCTGAGCCTTTTTGCACTAAACAAATACACCGGGAGGCCATAAAAAATTTTCGGAACAGGGTACAGCAAAAGTTTCTAAACGTCGTGTGGCTAGCGTGCGACCTCACAACACTTCCTGTTAGCCACTGATACATTAGAAATATCTCACTCTCATGAAGTGCTTTTTGCATGCATGCCCATGCGAGGAATCAAATGGGAAACCATCAGTTTCTTGTTGTGGTACATTGTGCTTCCGCTTTTCTTGCTTTTTACTGTCTATGCAGTCATAACATAGACACATTTTCGTCATTTCCCTTTCGGTATTACACCCAGGTATGGAGCAATTTTTCCAGTCTTCAGGCACAGCGCTCTACGCACAATACTAGACATACATTGAAAACTACAAGGTGACATGCTATGATATTTTGTTGTGACACTGGCAGTTGCCTTCACTGTGGTCTTGCATTTGCCTACAGCGTTAGGTCGGAGCTTCATGACCAGTAAATGTATCGAACGACTTTGGTGTCATCATGAATGTTCACATAAAGGCAAAGTCATTTCACACACTGTAGATAGCTCCATCTTTTTGCGTGCCTGAAGAGCCACAATGAGAGGACATCTTCAGCTGCGTGTTGACCTGTAAAAATTTTCTCTCGCTGAAAATGTGAAGATATCTGGATCTCGAAGACAAGCTTATTGGCTTAAGATGCTCTGTGTTGATATAGTTCCTCTGAGTAATGGCCCTGGAATACACCTGTCACCAAAGCGTATCCAGAGGCAATCATAAAGGGAGAAAAACTTTATTGCTGAAGAACATCAGCTTAATAAGTTTTTAGAGGTGTGTGAATGTTTGAAAATTTCGAATATCTTCTAATAGCATTTGTTATTTGATTTAATTCACACTTGAATTTTACTATTCAAACAATCCAAATTTCCTGAAGACAAATACAGTCAACATTCAATTGTCAGTGACCTCTTCAGATTTGGGTGTACTTTCCCCATCACACTCCTGTGCTGTGGCAAAGCTGTTTGTCAGGCTCTGTAACAGTCCTCAATGTATTGACTTAAAAAATAATGCTTGTTCCAACATGGAGATGTGGCAGAGGTGAAGGCTCAGTGCTGTTTTATACATGGAATTCTGGCTAGAAGTCCAAGAAATATGGTGCCAAAGATTTTTAGCATTCAAAATTTCAGATTTCTTAACATGTAGGAAGCACATTTGACCTTCAGACTTGAAGCGAGCACACCGTTGTCTGCCACATCACTTAGGCTTTTGAAAGAGAAGGAGAGGCTGAGGAAGTAGCGTCTCTGCCTTTTACGTGCGAAGTGTTGTTGACTGCACTTTGGTTGCACCAAATCGTGTACATGGATATAACGGAATCTCTTCATTGCCTTATTCTTAAGTAGACAACTAAGGAAATGCCACTCCGCCAGCACTTTATTGACCTAGCCAAAGGAAACACTTTTGTGCTGCTATTTTATAAAAATATGCTTAGGAATTCTCTACAAAATTTTGTGCTGCTACACTTAAACCTCATTATAACGTATTAGGATATAATGAAATAATGGATATTATGATGTAAATAAAATCCCCTTAAGAGCTCTATAGAGAATCATGCATTTTAAACCTCGTTGTAACGAAGTAAAATTGACCGGTAAATAGATATAACAAACTAGTCTAATAAATAGTCTATTAAAAAAAATTGATCATAGTGTGTTAAGTATATCGTTTTCTGCGGAGTTTAGTGCTCGTGCGGTGCGACTCTTTCAAAACTCAGACGCCTGTATCAGACATGCGCTGTCTGTGTTATCGTGTCAGCGTGTTGACTGTGTTATCGTGATCCGTGCGGTTATCACTGGACTGCCCCGCCCCAATCACCTATATAAAGACGTGTTAATAAACTCTGCCGTTCTTCTTGTTCCGGTCAACATGTAGTTGCCTCTGTCCTTTGTCAGACACCTGACACGTTACATGGTGTCTGAAGTGTCAGCGACAACGATGGAATTTATCAAGGCTCCGCCCCCTTGCAACTGACCAGTAATCTCTCGGAAAAGTGGAGGCGCTTCAGGCAGAAGTTCGACCTGTACATGCAGGCGACCACAAGGCGTTAGTGCAGCGCTTTTGCAGTGTCACAATGGCCACTGGCGGCCAGTGGCATATGCATCTCGTGTGTTAACGGACACAGAGCAGCGTTATGCGCAAATTGAAAAAGAGGCGCTTAGCATTTCTTTCGGCTGCGACAAATTTTATCAGTTCATTTACGGACAGAAGATTGTCATCGAGACGGACCACAAACCTCTGTTGTATACAGCTGCAAAAAAAATTTGTGACATGCCCCCTCATCTGCAAAGGTGCTTTCTGAGACTTCTAAACTATGACGTTGTTTTACAGTATGTCCCAGGGAAGCACCTTATTCTGGCAGACATGCTGTCACGATCATCTCCGGCTCCTCAGGACGACAGCAGTGAGGCTATGTACGACGTTGAAGTACACGCAGTTGCAGTCCTGGGTTACGTGGTCACTGAAGAGACGTGCCAGAAACTGGTGAATGAAATGGCAAAGGACGACTACCTGCGGACAATCATCTCTTGTCTCTCAACTGGTGACAAGATCGAAGGCGAGCTAAAGCCGTTTTCCTCTGAACTTTCCCTTTAAATGGCATATTGCTAAAAGGCACGAAAAAGATGCATGCACCGTGATATCCTGGGAAGAATTTATGCGGTGCATCTGGGTCTTCAGAAATGCAAAGAAAGGGCCCGTCGTCTTGTTTTTTGGCCTGGCATCAGCCATGATGTCACTACTATGATCCAGAGTTGCCCCACGTGTTGTGAATACGCTTATAAGCAACAGCAGGAGCCACTGCTGATGCGCCCAGTCCCTGCTTGCGCGTGGTATCGAGTTGGTGTAGATATTTTTTTCTTTCACAGGAAGTTCATACATTGTGGCGTTCGATGCACTTAGTAACTTCCCTGAAGTCGAGAAACTTGCCGATGCCACTGTGAGGACGACCATCACGGCACTGAGTGCCATGTTCGCACGGTATAGGATACCCATGGAAGTGTGCACCGACAATGGGCCACAATTTTAAGTCACGAGTTTCCAGCCTTTGCAAGGAAATACGATTTTTGCTCGTGTTACGTCCAGCCCTCACTCCCCACAATCTAATGGCCTAGCGAAAAAAGGGGTCCAGGTTGTCAAGCGCGTAATGAAGAAATGTGCGCACGTACGCGAGGACTTCTGGCTGGGTCTGCTGGCCTACCGCTGTACGCCACTGGAGGACGGCCGGCCGATGGCCAGCGGAACTTCTGCAGGGCAGATGCCCGAGAGCTAATCTTCCTAATTTTTCTGCGTTGCCAACAACCGTCCTGAAGAAGCACCAGCAGAAGAGCAGCGGAAAGCCCCTACCGCCTTTGGCTAAAGGATCGGTCATGAGGTTCGGGGACAAAACATGGACACAAAAAGGGCAAGTCGTTGCAACTGCTGCGCCCAGGTCCTACAAAGTTCAAACTGAAGATCGTCGGCTGTTCAGGCGCAACAGGCGTCATCTTCTGCAAACCGGTGAAAGGTGTGCTGTAGACGTCAGCGACGACAGTTATTTCGAGGGTGAGCCAGATGACCCCGCTTCACCAACTCCAGACATCTCACCAGCCGCCATAGCATGATCACAAGGCCGCTCGCCGCGACAACAGTCCACCACCGACCGCATAGCACGCGCATGTGCTGCGCGCCACGAGTCGCCAACTTCTCCAGGTCGTACACTGGGCCCATGAAGGTCTGCCCGTACAGTCAAGCCTCTAAAGAGACTTCATTGCGATGCTTCTTTCAATCAACTGCCCTGAACTGTTGTTTTCATTACCCCCCAGGGGATGTATCGGACATGTGCTGTCTGTGTTATCGCGTCAGCGTGTTGACTGTGTTATCGTGATCTGTGCGTTTATCACTGAGACTGCCCCACCCCCACCACCTTTAGAAAGACGTGTTAATAAACCCTGTTGTTGTTCTTGTTCCCGTCAACACGTAGTTGCCTCTGTCCCTTCTCAGACACTCGACACATCACAGCGCCGACCTTACAGCCACGCCCCACGCAGCTGGAAGAGCCGTCCCCCTCACAGAGCCAGTGGAGAGGATCGAGAAAGCGCTAAGCGGGTCACATGACCGAGAAGCGGCCCCACGGTGCAAAGCAATTTCCCTCTCATGACGGCAACGACTGTGTCTCCGCTGCTACCCTATGCAGCATGAAAGGAGGACTCTCCGCGACAGCTTTCTTTTTTTTTCTTCTCTCTCCGCGCGTGGCCTTGAAAGGAGAAGGGTCTCTAGTGCAGAGACGCAAAAGAGAGAAGCATGGCACATGCGCGTTGCAGATCGGCATTTGAGAGAAAGCAAACAATCCACCACAGTCTTTTCTTTTCTTTTCCTTCTTCGCGCGCAGCATTGAGAGGTGCTGCCACGGGATTGGGCTTGGTGCTGAGAGCATTTTCGGAGCGCGGTATGTTTGAATTAATTGTCGCAAGTGCTTGCGCGTTCGAATTACAGGGCGTTTTCGCTCATTGGAATACACATAGCTTTGACGGGACCTCAGCGTGAGCTCAAATTACCCGAAAGTTCGAAATAATGAGATTCGACTGAGTTTATTTTCCGTGGCACGCATGGTCACGTTGCGGTACATCAGGTCGTGAGGCGGTTTTCTTCTTTGCATGCTTATAGATGTGCGCACATGTGAGCATACATTGCCATAAACTGTTATAATCGATATAACAAAATAATTGATATAACGAAATAATTGTGGCTCCCCTTCAACTTTGTTATAATGAGGTTTGAGTGTATTTCACTTCAAATTATTTGAAAAATATCCAAGAAATGTTCTAAAAATAATATATTTGATTCACACTCATCTTTCATTATTTGTATTTGCTTTGCACTTAAAGCTTAGCTATTCACACTGTTCTATAAATTTTTCAGGGCATACTTTACCTGTCTCTATCTCTTTTTTTTCCTGTCAGCTGAGGGGGACACTAGTTTTTCTTTTGCGTCCACGATTGTTTGGTGGGCATTAGATTTAAGGAAAGAAGGTGATGTTTCTCTTGAGCATTATCAGAGAGTCATTGTACAATGAGAAATAAGTGTAAAATTTAAACATATAATTGAGGTTTTTATACACTATTTCTGTGAGAGGGTTTCGCCAAGAGTGAACGAATTCGCCTTAAAATGTGGGCAGTCATAAAACTGGGGAGCATATAATTGTAGTTCTGCAGTATTTGTAAATAGTAGTATATCGATACTAAATAGTATATGTGTGTATCAGCACTAGTTGACTAACCTTTACTTCCCTTGTGTTTGTAAAGAGCAGGATATGTAGTACTAATCAGTTATAGTTTTTGTTTGACTTTACACGCTGCCACTGTTGTCATGTGCAATACATAATGGCTCTAACAATAAGTAGAGTATTGTTCCCGGTTAAAACTGCAAGTAACGTCTTGATTCCTCAGTGGCTCCCACTGAAATACAACGATCTTATTATGCGCAGCAACCAACGTCAACTTTCAAATGAAGGATGCGGTCTACTGGCTTCACTTCTGCAACAAGTTATGGCAAGCGACGCGGTTCTTTCTGTCAGCTGCTGAGAAGCTTGGCAGCTCTCCCCAGTTCATTCCCCTTTTGCAGGTATGGAGATAATTGACGTTTTGTTTTCTTTTGCCTTTGATGGGAAAACTTTTATAGTAAATTAGTCAGGACTGTTTGATGCTTGCCAATAATTTTTACAGGGTTCTGAGGTGTATAAGGCAAAGAAAAAGAAAACAAACGCTAGGCCTGCATCCAACACAGTCATATTGAAAGCTGCAAGAGCAATGTTTCTAGAGCCCACTGTAAACTCTCTTGTGACTTTTAATACAGATATTCTTGCAGGATATCTGTTATGCCATAAATCATAATTTTTGTAAAGTGGGAAAGCACCCACTGTGCCATTATTCATAATTCTGCAGAGAAGCGAGACACCCTCTACATGTCTCTTAGTCATTCTGGATGATTTGCCAAAGCTCGTGATTATGAATAGTGGTTGAGTCCCTTGTAATGTGTTGGGTGCATTAAACAACCCACTTTTTACATAATTCACATTATGCGATGCTTGGTTGTTCTTTTCATTCTTCTACCACAGCATGTATTATCTGCTGATGTGACTCCTTGCCCAACATGACATCAGTATAGGGTCTTTTTGTAGAGGGGTTTCAAGCACTGGTGTAGCTTTGTAGTAGAAAACTACACTACTATGCAGAGAGCCGAGTTCAAATCCCACACGATCCTAGACACTTTTACAGCAAAAGCTATTATGAGATCATAACTCGGGTCACTAGCACCGTAGTTGTTCGCTTCCGCCTCCGGTGTCCGTAAGAAAATAAGAAAACAATAAAAAAAACTAGTACCAAAGACACAGTGGGGCTCGAACCTGGGTCTGCTATGTCCCAGCCCAGTATTCTACCACTGAGCCACGCCGGTGCTCGGGACTTATTCGCAAACTTGCATTATGCAGGCTCGATGTTGAGAAAGGAATCGCGTTAAGATGAGCAATAAAGTGTCTTAGAACAAGTAAAGAACATCCAGGCGTCACACATTGCGAATAGTGTAACAAGTGGGTCGTCAAATGCTCTGACCCTCTACAAAAGCTTGTTCTTGATCACCTATTAACTGTGGCGCATACCCACTTCAGGTATAATTCTTCATCGTGGTCAGCCACTGTATGAACAATTGGCACAAAATTTTTTGTAAGTGTTTAGCGGATACTACACTTCTCAGAAGAATGACGAAGCATAGCATAGCGAATGCGGGCTTACTACCCAGAAAAATATTATTATTAATGCAGTAGTGGGTACCCAGCAAGTGTGCTTGCAGCAGTTACCCAAAGGGTGTTTAGAAAAGGCTCTAAAAGGCCGCTCTTCTAGCTTTTCTTGTGACTGTGCTGTGCTTTTCGTGCAGGCCTGGCATTTTTTTTCTCATTTCGTATGGTACAGGTAATGAACACCAGAGGTAATGGACAACTATGGCATTCGTAATGGAAAATGCTGCAAGTCACACAAGGCTTGGAACAGTGAGGCTAGGTGTTATTTTTTAAAGTCTAATTTGTAGGTTGTTGCGAGGCTTTGTGTGGGTGATACTTTGTTGCTTCTGTGTATCTTCTCAGTGCAAAGAGGTTTGAGTGAAACTACACACAGTTACAGGCATGACATGGATTACAGTTACAGGCAGCATGGAGAAACTCAAGCTGAAACCGAGCGTTGCCATCTCTCATAGATCTACGCACATGTCATCATTCAAGTAGGGCTTCTATTGCTTCGGGGTTTTTTCACAGCTGCCATCATCTTTCCTGTTTCTTAATATTCGCTCATTTTATGTACCATCAAAGCACTCCATACAGATGTTTTAATGAAGCTGAAACATGCAGCCAGAGTATTCATCACTAGGTTAATGCTGTTGGTTTATTAAAGCTTTTCTCAATTACTGGTAAGTCTGTCTAAAAATCTTAATTGGTATTTGCCACCTGTCTTCTGCTTTTTTTCAGTTTTATGGATCAGCAGTAAGTAATAAGATTTGCCCAGTTTCTGTGGCACATACCGATTGGTGATGATGATAGGTTTTTGTACACACCAAAGCTTTTATAGCCAGCTTAAAAACGGCTGTTGTGGCCAGATAGCAGCTTTCGCTGTAAAATGTGTGGGCAACTTGCACTAATGCTGGAGTCAACAGTGAGGCTTGTGTTCACTTAGCTTGTCCTACTCGTGTGCTTGCTTAGCTTTACCTTGCGTTTGCTTGGTCTGGCTGAAAATAATTGTTAGAATTTGTGGGAAATGGGTCGTAACGAACAATTGACTTGGCTGACCCTCAGCGTCGTCGTTTCTCAGCTGCAGCTTCGGTGCGCTATTCAGGATCATCATGAATTTCATGCAGCACTGACAAGTGCGACAACGGATAGAAGAAGCACACTAGATAGGTGCTACCTCTCAACTGAACTTTATTTCTGCAAGGTAACAAAAGGAGGACGAAGAAACACCAGGTCATAATCACTAACACATGGGTCGTGGTTGCTTCTTTCATCCGCCATCCTACTCTTAGCGCTACATGGAATTCACAATGAACTCTGACGTATTCGCTCAACCCGCAATCTGACAGCAGTCCCAGATCAGCACGCCGTTGCCAGAGCCCTTCAATGCTTTTCTGGTCACGAAACTTCTCCATCACGCTTTAGGGGGAGCTTGCTATGTCGCCGCAGAGGCCATGCGGTGGCACTAGAAACGCGCAGGGGGCATGAAGGAGAGCTTCACTGCGTAGAGAGAGCTGAGGACCCAAGAAAGCCGGTGGCATTCACGTTCATTCTTTCTTGTTTTTCTGCATTTGTGCAACTGACGACTGCGCTAATAGTATGTATAGACACGGATGGTGTACGTGGTTGACGATGTCCAAGGTATGCTGTGTACCAGGTTGTCGCTCCTACTACAGATGTACGAGCGAAAAGGTGTCATTTAGGTTGCCTTTGGATGGCGATGGGAACTGCGATACCGCGACAGGAAGCTTTTGGATTTACCTTTCATTCTGAGCATATGAGAAAATTTTTGACACCGCTCACGTTATCTGCACTGACTTAGATGCTTGGCATTGTTTTTTTGTGTGTGGTGGTTAAAAAAAGTTTTCTTTTTTTTATTTTCATTGAATCAATGCTAACTAAGCTAATGTCTTCTTTTTATCTTAGTTTGCTTATTTCTTGTTTTTTCAATAGCTTGTTGCCTTTATTTACTCACCTTACACAGTTTTTCTACTCTAGAAAGAGTGATGTTCATAGCTTTCCGTTTCCTGAGGTAATATTTAGCATCTTTTTTTTCTTTCAATGTAGCATTCTTGCCTTGTTTACTGTAAATTAGTGGCTCAACAGTGTGATGTTTTTATATAAATGCTCACGTTGCATTTTTCAAGTTTTGAATAAATTGAAAGCGTAACAGAGCTTTGCGTGGGAATACATGTGCTTATTTCCTCTAGATGAGAGAAACCCGGTTTCATTTAATTTACTCACGTCTACCCCGTGAGCAGTCTTCATCAAGAAATTCGTTGTATCTTGTGGTACAAGCGTAGCACATCTAAGCAAAGTAACGTACATGAATTGGTAAGGTGCCACCACACCTGAGTGCCCTTGTGATGCTGCACAGTGTAAAGTGTGACATACTTTTGCTCGTGCAACATTGCCCATGGAACCTGTAGCTGTCAAAGTTACACATTGGAAATAAACAGCTCACGGTTGCAAGCTTGCAGTTAAAGCTGGGCTATAGACTCGATAAAGATCAGCATGTGTAGACACTACACACGGATATAACCTCGCGAAATGTTTGTCATTTCCTATTTTGAGTGTTACCAAATCTATGTGTGTCAGTCGACAGATGAGTGAACTTGGCTTTTATAAACTGTAAACGCAGGAATGTCGCTCTTCTTATTTTGTAATGCAGCTATGTTCCCCGGCCTTGGTAGTCTGTAAATAGTGCGATCAGCCCTAGCTCAGCTCTTTCTGTGAGACTTTATTTTTTGAGTTGCATGGAAAGTTTTTAAGGCTTGTGCAGTGTCAAGAAGCCTTATATTGTGTGCCTGAGTAAATGCTCTCGTACTCCACTGTGGCAGGCGAGAAATCGCGCATGAACAACATATGCTGTGAATATTGTGTCCAACAAAAATGGATCCATCGCAGCCTTGATATCTAAAAAATATATATGCTAAAATAAGTTTTTGACATTCCTATGCAACAGCCACATTGTATGTAAAGTGAAGTATGAGGGGTAGTTGCATTATTGCGGTTTGATGCTATATAAAGCATTGCCTGTAACCGGCATAGTATTCAGCCGAGAGCAGCGCGCGCACATGAATGCCCCCTACGTTGACCACGGTGACTCTAGCAGTGGCATTTGTTCCCGTATGAAACTAGACAGATTTTTGTGACCAGAAAAGCATTGCAGGACTCTGCCGTCGCTGATCACATTTTTCCTTAGCATCACGGTGAGTTTCACAGAAGCCGTTCTTTCCTATGAAGTTCAGAGTTTTTTCCGTCTTCCTGCGGCAGTTGTGTGCACACTTTCGGCAATCAGTGCATGCCCATGCATACACTGATTGCCATTGATATATTTGCCTATTGCATGCTCAAGTAATAGGCGAATATATCAGTTTGGCATGATAGGAGGGTCTACATGAAAGATAACTGGTAAGGCATTAGATTTCATCTTTGTGCAAATATAATCAACGGTTGGCTCACACATGTGCGCTACCACTACTATCGATATGCCATGCCTCAATCATCAGAAGCCTTTATTCATTTCCATGCCAGTACAAGACTTCTCATTCATCAGTTTTGTTCCAGCATAGTCTGATTGAGCAGCTTGTAGGCAGCAACCTGTTATGCCAAAACAAATGCTGTCCAGAGTGGTACAGCAGCATAGGTGGCACGATTTTTCATCGAGAGTATTTTACTGAGGCATGGTGCACCAACTGTAGTGACTACTGTTATGACCGTCGTCAGTAGGCGCCATGTTGTCGCTGAGAAGCGTAGCCAGGCAGAGTTCCCAGGCCTGGAAACCCAGTTTTCTCGGAACCAGCGTCCAGAGATGACGGGGGAGCGGTGCTCTTTTAATCCTCGAACAAGTAGCCGACTGGCCGGCTGCCTAAGCCCACCAGGTATTGTCCCTGCTAGCCGGAGGATGAGACGTCGTGTCGCCACGACGCCGTGAGCCGTTCCAGAGAGGACAACAAAGACAGCGTCTTCCTTGGAAGAAACGGCGGCCGCCGCCACAAAGTGCCCTGCTAATTGAGCGGACAGATTGGCGGGCCGTTTGATGTCTGCTGTCCGGAGCTTGGGACCCCTCGACCAGCGACACACACACGACGAGGAAGAGCCCCTCTGGCGCCACTTTGCAGTGCAGTGATCACGACTCAATATTGGATGCTCACGTGGGCCGTGCATGCTCGTACCCCTCGCCTGTTGTGTGTGTGTGATTGGTGTTCCACTCAAGAAGGAGGAGCCCGACAGGGCTTATAAGGACGCCGCAGAGTGCGGGACGTCGCTCTGAACTGTGTAACGGTTCAACCACCACGCTCGTGGTTTGTGTGAACTCCTAACCTGCCTATGCTGTAAATATTTGTAAATAGTGCCATAAACCTGTTTTGTTTTCGTATCCTCGTGCGACGTTCCTTCCCACCGCAACAACTGGTTGGCAGCGGTGGGATACGAAGCTACAAGTGACAACAACAGTCGGCCCAAGAGAAGCAGCTGGCTCGAGACATGGATCACGTATGGGTGAGTGCTTGGCTTTTCCTTTGAGTAAACCAGGTTCTAAAAGAGGGTTAAATTTTAGAACTGGTAGTTAACTTTGCCGAAAGACTCAGTTTCGCCGTTTCGGGAAGTTGTTTGTGGAAGTAGCGAGCACTCAGTACGATCATGGACTTACGGGAGTGTTGTGTGAGGAATTGGGGATCGATACAAAGGGTTTGGCACGAAAACCCATAATCATTCAAGCGATTACTGATTTGGGGGCTGATGATGAGGAACTAAGTGAAGAATGGGACCTCATCATCGAAAGAAAACTAAGAGCAGCTCAGATGGAAGGAAAGAGTGTAGACGAAAGAGAAGGCCTCAAGAAAAAGTTTTTCAAACAAGACTATGAGTTGAGTATGAGGTTGGGACCCCAGCAAGGAGTACTTCTCGAAAATGAGGCAGAGTTCGAGATGTCTAGGTACATGCAGCCATATGAGGTATCATGGGATATGGGCCTGTATCTTAGACTCTTTGAACGAAAGTGTAGTCAACTGAAGTGTGAGCGAGACACCTGGTCTCAGAAGCTACGCACAGTTCTGCCCTGCGAGGCCGCGGATGTTGTTGCGCGACTCAGTGAGCAGCACGCGAACAACTATGAAGTTATCAAAGCAGAGCTGATCAGAAGATTCGGAACTTCTGTTAGCAAAAAGGAAGAAAGACTCAGACCAGAGTCTGAAAGCAAGGTGCCTCACAAAGCGCCGGAAGTTGAGGCGCATCATGAAGCGCTAGAAACAGAGATCGCGCCAGAGAAGGGCCCGCGTATTCTAAAATGCATCAAAGTAAAGTATGCTGAAAACGAGGTCGTGGCCAGTCTGGCAGTAGGGACGATGTCAAAAAACGCTCCTTGCATGGATGGGGAAGGTTCCAGCAGGCCTAATTGGCCCAGTAAGGAGCTGGAAACCTTCTTCGTGCCTCAAGAGCATGTTTCGACATCGTCAATTGTAGGCATGGGTAGTGCAGTGGCTAATAAGAGCAAGAACGCGATGCTTCAGGAGTGCAGCGATGCTATCGGAGAGGGCCCAGCTAATGATTCTATTAGCGTTAACAAAGATAATTTGGCCCGGCAGTCCGTCGTAACCCCGAGTTCAAAGTGTTTGAGCGTGGGGGAAAGTGTAGCACAAGCTCCAACGAACTTCCCAACCCCTCGGATCCCGACGCGACATGATGATGGCATCGAGAAAAAGGGGGCAAGCAAACATCATCGAAAACGAAAGAAGCGGAAGCGCACCGCACTGCGTAAGCCTAGGGCAGGTCCCACTCCGTCCCGAGAAAGACGAAAGGGTAGGCCACTAATCCGTTTAAGGAAACGTCAATGGTGGCGTTCAGGAAGACAGAAACGGCGAGCCAGATTTGGAGGGGGAAAAGAAGGTGCGTCACCCCAAGGAAAGGCGCGATTCAGTTCGACAGTTTCAGGAAAGGGGCCTTGCCCTATGGGTCAAAGTCGAATGCGCAGAGTGGCTAAAAACCACGTCGGGGCGAACACAAAGAGACAATGTCCCCGGTCTCAATCCTGCTTCTGGCGTCTCTTGCACATTCCTGAGTGGAGCCGGCCTAAATGCAGAATGAGGCGTGACAGCAGGACACAGCCTAGCGGTTGCACGTTTTGTAGCCTCCGGCGGGCTCCAAATCCCCCGGGACCGCGACCCCATCGTGTGCGATTCAAGCGAATCTAATTGAAAAAAGGGGGCGGTTAGTTTGAGTATTTTTGATGCGTGCATGTTAAATATGGCTACTCAGTATTGAATTGGAGATGCATATTGGTCTGTTTAAGTTTGTTGATTACAAGATGCGGTCTTAATTTTTTTTTTAAAAAAAAGGGGGAAACCGCCGAACCAAAGGCTGAAAGATAGCATAGTAATTTAATCATTAGTGCGAAAATTTACATAAAGGTAAAAACCGAGAAAATATGTTATTTTTCTAGTTTTTTTTCAAAGGTTTAGTGTAATGTCGTATGCCTTCACTATCATGGATATGTGGCGTAAATGAGCATTTGAGGAAGATGTTAGCATAAACCGATTGATTTCGTAAATTGATTAAGGTTGGCGCGACACGGTAGAGTTGTTACGCGCTATGAGAATTGAGAGCCATTGGCGCACGGTTTTAGCAAAAACCTTCGCGATTGTTGTGAGGTGCTTTTCAGGTGTTTTTACCTATGGTTATTTTTGTGTTGGACACGGTGTGTTACAACGTAACGTAAGAAAGACAAAGTGTGAGGGATTAAGCGTTTTGGTTAGTAATACCGTGTAATTTGCAACGCTGTAGAACTGAGAGTAATTGAAAACGCTCAAGAGAGCTCAGTGGTTTTCTTTTTCTCAGAAGCAATTGCATAGGCAGATAGCTTTAACCAAATGAACCTTCTAGAAAGCAGTGTTTGTCTCCTATGTTTTGTTGGTTTTCTTTGAAGAAGGATTGATCGAGTGACCATGAGCAGATCATCAAGCTTTCCCTAAAGTTGAGGTAGACCGTTAGGTTTCAGTGTAGGTTATGGTTTTGGGAAGCTGGTGAGCTTAATGTCTCAATAGTAGACGGTTATTGGTGCCCGTAAACAAAAACGGACGTTAGGACAATTGTAGCGCTCACTAAATCCGAGTTTGTTCCGCGTTCGCGTACTTGACCGATGCTCTCCGCGGGACAGAACCTATTAAAGTGGCCAGCAATGAAAAGAAGGAGGCAGCCGTTCTATGTCTGGACGACAGTGGCAACGAGTATGATGCGCTCTACTTGAGCCAGAATTTGGGCTCTCGTGAGATAACGTACTGCGCTTCAGGAAATGAATGCGCTTGCCTTGTGTAGGCCTTTCTTCAGTTGCAGTGTTATCTCAGAGGTGCTAAATTTAAAGTCGGGACCGCCCATTTTCCCCTTACTTGGCTGCAAAGCAGGACATCAAAGAACAGTCGCCTTGTGAGGCAGAGCTTGATTCTTCGAAAATATAATTTTGGGCATTAGGTAAAGGGCGAATTGAATGGAAACGTTGACGCGCTCAGCCGCTCTTTCTAAGCCATTCTGGGGTGTTCTTGATGTATCAAAATTGATATTTTAGTTTTTTTCGTGCAACTTATCATGTAAAATATGTAAGGTAGCACGTTTGGTTTCTCAGCGCAAGTGAGTCCTGAGAGTTTTGAGTGCGAGCTTTTTATTAAAGCTAGCAATGAAAAATTGGTTTCCTATCCCTCTTTTGGCTTGGGTTTGTTCGAAGGGTGCCGAGTGCTTGCTTGTGCATGTGGTCCAGTTTCAGAAACGGTGTCGAAGATTCGGCATTTACCCAGACCATGCCACAAGCGAAGGCCAGTTCCTGGGATTCGACTACGGACCCTTTCGTCGTCCCTGCGAGCAGGGACGACGAAAGTTACAGAGTTTCGTCGTCCCTCCGTGACTCATCTGGCGAGGGGGAAGCTGTTATGACCGTCGTCAGTAGGCGCCATGCTGTCGCTTAGAAGCGTAGCCGGGCAGCGTTCCCACGCCTAGAAACCCAGTTTTCTCGGAACCAGCGTCCAGAGATGACGGGGGAGCGGCGCTCTTTTAATCCTCAAACAAGTAGTCGACTGGCCGGCTGCCTAAGCCCACCAGGTATTGTCCCTGCTAGCCGGAGGATGAGACGTCGTGTCGCCACGACGCCGTGAGCCGTTCCAGAGAGGACAACAAAGACAGCGTCTTCCTTGGAAGAAACGGCGGCCGCCGCCACAAAGTGCCCTGCTAATTGAGCGGACAGATTGGCGGGCCGTTTGATGTCTGCTGTCCGGAGCTTGGGACCCCTCGACCAGCGACACACACACGACGAGGAAGAGCCCCTCTGGCGCCACTTTGCAGTGCAGTGATCACGACTCGATATTGGATGCTCACGTGGGCCGTGCATGCTCGTACCCCTCGCCTGTTGTGTGTGTGTGATTGGTGTTCCACTCAAAAAGGAGGAGCCCGACAGGGCTTATAAGGACGCCGCAGAGTGCGGGACGTCGCTCTGAACTGTGTAACGGTTCAACCACCACGCTCGTGGTTTGTGTGAACTCCTAACTTCCTATGCTGTAAATATTTGTAAATAGTGCCATAAACCTGTTTTGTTTTCGTATCCTCGTGCGACGTTCCTTCCCACCGCAACACTACATACAGAGGAATCGCATTTATGGCAGCTCTTTTGGATCATGTCGCCATGCTGAGTGGAACTCTAAAACCATCGCCTACTACCCACAAACAAATAGGCTAACAGAGCATCTAAATAAATTGATTGAAGGCACGCTTTTGATGCACATAGATATTTAACATAAGAACTGTGATGAAATGTTGCCTTAAATCATGTTTCCATACAACACGGCCAACCAAGAAACGACTCGCATCACTTCGTTCAGTCTCGTCTACAGATGGGAGGTACAAACTATGTTGGATGCTATCTTACTGGACAAATGTAACGATATTGACGCAAACGCCTATGTGTTTACGGAATGCGTGAAAAATAAGCCAGGCAACTTGCACGCTCGCTGATCCACCAGCAGCAAGACTTCGCTTTCAGTGCTGCTTCAAAAGCATCACATCGCAGGGTCTTCAGACTTCTCATTTTGCACATCATCTAGTGTCACGGGTTTCACCTCCGAAACAGTGTGCTTATGGTCTTGGCTTAATGGCGTCTTCTGGTGTCCGCAAGATGGCGCATGTCAACCATAAGGTCGTACAGTCGAATCTCAGTAATTCGAACTCGAAGGGGCCCAAAAGTTTGTGAAAATTAAAAGAAGTTTGAATTGATGAAAGCTAAATGAACGAAGGGCTCACCATGCAGTGGCGCATGTGCATTGAGCCAACACACGAGGGGAAAGTTTCAGAAGGCTTACATTTATTCACAAATGACAGGACATCTATAAATAATTGAAGTAATTGATAATGCGCATTTGGCACTCGTTTGCCGTGCGGCGAGTCAATGAATTTCGCTTGCAGTTTGCAAAGCATTTCTACTTCGGCTTCAGCATTCTCCTGGCAAGAGAAGTTGCACGCAGTAATGTCCAGCGCTAACACTCTCTAAAGACGACGGCAACGGCTGCGTCTCTGCTGCTACCCTCTGCGCGGTAGCTGGAGTGTGGCCAGCACATGACAAGGAAAAAGGAGCGTCTCCACGTGGAGAGAACCAGATCGACATTGGCCCGCCACGGTGGTCTAGTGGCTAAGGTACTCGGCTGTTGACCCGCAGGTCGCGGGTTCAAATCCCGGCTGTGGCGACTGCATTTCCGATGGAGGCGGAAATGTTGTAGGCCCGTGTACTCAGATTTGGGTGCACGTTAAAGAACCCCAGGTGGTCAAAATTTCCGGAGCCCTCCACTACGGCGTCTCTCATAATCATATGGTGGTTTTGGGACGTTAAACCCCACAAATCAATCAATCAACCAGATCGACATTTGAGAGAGAACCAACACTCCGTGGCGGCTTCCTTTCTTTTTTGCTTTCTTCGCGCGCGGTGTTGAAAGCACAAGAGTCTCGACGTGGCAGGGACAAGAAAGGGGGAAGCGTGGCACCAGCGCGTCGCAGATTGGCATTAGAGAGAAAGCAAACACTCCACGACAGCTTTTAAAGACGATAACTTGGGGACCCTCGACAAAAAAATTTTGGTCTGTCTGTCTGTACATTTGTCTGTTTGTCCACCCTAACGATATTTCAAACGGCCAATCCCATCCACAGCGCCCATCAATATTGCTCAAGGTTTAGCGTTCATAGTTGTGCGATTGTCAATTAAAAAGTAATTATTGCTCATATCTGAGGCGCCACAACAGCGCTTCGATGTTTTCTATGTCTGCCTTTATACTAGAAGAGGCACAACACAAGTAACTCTAAAAAATGTAGCGTTTAATCGCGCTGCGCTGACAGTGCAAGGCGATGTTCAAAAAGGTGTTTCCAATGCTTTGCTACGAAGTCACGGGAGTGGCACCTTCCCGTCGCTTTGCGTTCTACACCTTGTCACCTCCGCAACTGGCGCGCATCATTCTCCGCGGGCTGCACGCCTTCGTTTTCGAAGATAACTGTCAGATGGCACTTGTGTCTAACGTGCCTAGATGCGCTCGTTCGTCTCCACCACACGCTTGAGGCAATCTAACGCAGCGCCTGCAGAATACCATTCACCGATTTTTTTGCACAGAACATCAAATAAACATTTTGTTCACTCTCTCCAGACTCAAGACTATCGTCTTTCGACCACATTTACAGTATAATATGTAGATTCTGGCCAATTTTTTTTTCCTCTCTTGTTGAAAGGAGAAGGGTCTCTACGTGAGAGGGACGGAAAAGGGAGGAGCATGGCACAGGCGTGTCGCAGATTGGCATTTGAGAGATAGCAAACATTCCGCCGCAGCCTTATCTTTCCTTTTCTTCTTTTCCTCCTTTGCGCGAAGCATTGAGGTGTTGGAGGTGCCGCGGCGGGATTGGGTGTAGGGCTGAGAGCATTCTTGGAGTGCAGTATGTTCGAATTAACCGTCACAAGTGCATGCTCGTCAGAATTACAGAATGTTTTCGCCTATTGGAATACACATAGCTTTGACGGGACCACAGCATGAATTCGAATTAACTGAAAGTTCGACTTAAGTGTGTTCGAAATAATGAGATTCGACTGTACTTGGTTATTATTGGAATATAGTTGAAAAAAAAACTTTTTCGATTAGAGTGTGTGACGGAACATTTGCAGGGTTTTTAGAGTATTGCAGTTATCTATTGAAAAAACATTTTCAGTAGGAGAGTATGATTGCAAAGGAGGACTGAGTGTTATGTTCATGGTCACAAATAATCGGCACTACCTATAAATGTGATCACAAGACTGCGTTTTTTTTTTTTTTCCAGATACAGTCACAGTTGAGTGTCATAGATCGTTGGCTTCTGAGCTGCCTTGCACATTTTGTCAGCACCTGTAACAATTCTTTGTCAAGCGGAAGATTGCACCATTTTGCTGCTGCCATCCAAACCTTCGTTGTTGCACAGCTCTGTGATGTGTATCTGGTGAGGTTCTTCTTGCCATAGACTGGCATCTCTTTCTTCTCCTAGAGTAGTGCTTGTGCCCTGCTGTGAACATGGGAACAGTACAGCCATGACATTGCGAGATTATCGTGCCTGCTCTGTGAACTGAAATTGATTTTATTTCAAAGAAGATGTGTGCCTGTAACATTTATGCTGGCATCTCGCATAAAATGCATAGGACTAGTATTATGTTTTTGTGAATGAGGTAGCACTTTTTTTTCAGATTTTTTTTTTTTTCAGATCTTTTACATGCCTCACAAAATGCATGCTTTAGGCTACCCGCTGAAGCCTTGAAGGCAGAATAGCACACCTACTGTCAGAACTTGTATATCAAACACTCTAAATAAGCGGTGTGCGAATATAAAAATTTTCAAGACAAAATGAATACAAATACATGCTTCGAATACAAATCGAATGTCAAAGAATCAAGAGATGCGATTTTTTTCACCAAGAATCTTTTACTTTACCATGTATTTATGTTGAAAACAGTATATTTATTGGCTATTCTAGTTTGTTCTTGCACAAAAAACACTACTACAGTGAAATCTCGATATAACAAACTTCAGGGGGCCGTGGCAATTATTTAGTTATCTTGAAAGGTCGTTGTAGTAAAAGACCAAGAATGAACCATAAATACTTATCTTTGAACGACCAAAACGGCTTACCTTTACAACAGTGGTTCCTTGAACTCGTTTTTCACGAGAAGAAACAAATGCACAAGTGAACACAAAAATAAAATGCACGTTTACTTTAAAGAAGTCTAATTTTTATTTCTTTGACGCATGCAGCACAAACTTTGCAGCATGAAGGGCTCCAGCTAATCCACATTCCTGTGGTGCGATTCGGTTCTTTGGTCACAACAGCCTGCTTTTCACCTTCCAGTTGTCGAAGAATATCCGCTTTCTGGCTTAGCGAAAACTGCTTCCGCTTCTTTGTCGCAAACATGTGTAGTAGCACAGCAGCGCGAATGCGGACTTGCTTTGCGGATGCGATAAGTAATCACCGAAGAGAGATGAACACGACTGAGAAACCAGGCCTTTTAGAGCACATATAGAAGTGACAAAGAAAGAATATCCTGAAGCGTCGCGGCTGTGATTGCCTCTTCCGGAAAAAAAATGCGAAAAAAGAAAATTTCTCACGTTTCATTTTCTGCTCCCTCGCTGTCTCAGGTTTTCCGCGCCCATGCTTCCTGCTTTGCAACTCCCACTTTTCCTCGCTGACCTTGCCCTCCTGTGTTGCCCTTGCCCCTCGCCTCGGCACTTGTAAACCTGCAGCGTTGGCGTTTCAACAACAAGAAAAGAAAAGAAAGTTGCCCTTTTGTGTTTTTTTTTTTCTCCTCACCGTCGCACCTTCTGAGAAGCAAGGCGTCCGTTCGCTTTGTCCTCTGCTTGCGTACCGCTCCGGTGGTCGTGACGGATTTTAAAACATGAGTCGTAGTACTGAAGCATTGTTAATACAACTTGGAACTAAATAATGTTCATTATTCTGAAAAGTTCGGTATTCTGAAGTACATAGTAGTGAAATAATTTTACATTGAAACTATTAGCAGTTGGCGTGGGATTTTTTAAAAGTTCATTAATCTGAAAAGTTCGTTACTGTGGGGTTTGTTCTACCGAGATTTCACTATCTGTACTTACCAGGAAGCATTCGACTGTGCTAGTAACTGTAAAGTCTTGAGTGTAATTCAAGTGTTGAACAAACTTTTGCCTTTTTTTTTTTTTGTTCTTATGTGGCAGCACTTCAGCGTGTTCACTGCATCTGGAGGCACCCGTGGGTCATGGCTTGTGCTCCTCATTCGCGGCTGCGAATTCATGTGTATTTATCTGCGGCTGCAATAACTTCATGACACTGGAACGCAGAGGTATGATTTTTGTTGCAGCAGAATACACATGCCCAGGAGAATATTAGTCTGATGCTAAAAGCTATGACCCACCGGTGCCCCATGATGCACTCAATAAAAATGTCTTTGCACAATTTGCGGCATGACTCATCAGCGACATGCGCGTGAGAGCTCTTCATCTTGTGCTACCATCTGAAGGTCAATATTGGAACTAATATATATTGTCTATTTGCGTCGGACGCGAGGTGGTGCGATGGTTATTATGGAACTTAATTGTAGCACATTGCTTCATTGTGTTGCTTGCAAACTTTTCCTGGAGTTTATGAAATATGTGCTATTGGATGAAGTGTAAGAGTTTTTCTTGCTGCTTCAAAACTTTTCTACGTACCTAATAAAAGTTTGTGTCTTTTACGTCTGCAAAAGAAAGTTCAGCACTGAGGAAACAAACCAACTTATCACAGAAACTTACTTTATGTGTGTTTCCAGATCAAGCACTTTGTATTAAATGTGAAGCATGTCTTGACGAACTTTGGCGAGTTTGACCGTATCTATCTGTCTGTCTGTCTGTCTGTCTGTCTGTCTGTCTGTCTGTCTGTCTGTCTGTCTGTCTGTCTGTCTGTCTGTCTGTCTGTCTGTGTCTGTCTGTCTGCCCGTCCATCCGTCCGTCTGTGTATCTATCTATCTGTCTGTCTGTCTGTCTGTCTGTCTATCTATCTATCTAACTAACTAACTAACTAACTAACTAACTAATTAACTAACTAATTAACTGCCTACGACTTTTAACTCTCCTGGCTGTTTGTATAATGGGATGCATACCAAAATTGGTATGGCATAACATGATTGTACAATGAGCGTAAGTGGCTAGTCATAACATTAAAATCATGACATGTATGTCATGAATGTCATGATTTACATGTCTGGGTCTTGCTGCTCCTGGGGTGGTTTCGTTCGCATCACATATCGCAAGACTGGTATGATATGACTTCACTGCATGGCAAACATGAGTGACAGGCCCTCACGTGGAAATCATGACATGTGTGTCATGTAAGAACATGACCACATGTCACCATGTCACACTCATGATGCGCTCACGGTCCTTTTGCTAGCTTCAGATACACCAAATTTGGTATTACGTTAGGTGAATAGATGACGAAGGTGTATGACTGGTGCAAACATGATAATCATGAAATCCGTGGCATGAAAGAACATGTCTACTACATGCCATGCTCATGATGTGTTCTCGGCCATTACTCTAGCTTCACATATACCAAATTTGGTATTACATGACGCAAATGGATGACGAAGATAAATGACATGTCCAAACATAACAATTATGACATGCGTGTCACGTGAAACATGACTACGTGCTACGCTCATAGCACCCTCGCTGCCATTCTGCTAGTTTCACATATACTAAATTTGGTATTACATGACATGAATGGACGACTGAGCACAAATTTCAGGCACAGACATGGCGATCATGACATGGCAGTCATGTATGGAATAATATTAGTCTGCCTCGTAACGTTGTGCTGATTTTAATGTTACAATTCAACCTTCCTCATTCGTGCTTCTCATATAATCGATTCCCACTATACGTGGGATCTACCAATTTTTTTTAAACCTGGATTTACGTAAAAAAAAAAGCAGAAAGCAGCTTTGTATCTCCCAAACAAACACCTCAAACACTCACTATCTAGAATGGTATGTCACACTGATAAAGTGCATGCCACTCGTCACCGCGACCTACGAAAACTGTGGTGATTGGGCGAGGAAAGCACGCAAAGTAGATGGCGAATATTGTTGCGAGGCAGAAATACTCCCCAAATACTCCATTTTTTTTAGAGGGTGTGTGACACTGGTAACTGTGTATGACAAGTTTCCAAAGGTGCCGCCGGGAACGCAGCGTAACTACAGAATAACTCAATAACGCACCTCGAATTTCGGTCATCTAACATGCACTGCCTAACGCACCTCAAATTTCGGTCATCTAACATGCACTGCCGTTAGTAACAGAGAAATACATGGGATGACGCCATTGTAATGTTACCGAAAGTGCTTGGCATTTTTTTTTTTTTGCCATTTTGTGGAAAATACTTAAGCTTATTTGTATGACCGGGTGCTACCATCAAATCATTTCATAACTAAGACAAGGATTACATGCTGACATTCCTGATAGAGTGGGACAGCTGACAGACAGCGCGTCAGGCTTTCATAGATGTGTGCGCGCACGTGTCTGAAAACCGGCTCAACTAACCATGATACGCGTTACCTGCCGCATCGTATAGCTGAGCGTCTTTAGCTGAGCGTCCTTAGCTAGTTGAGCGCAGTGCATCGACTACTAAGCTCGCTCTTTTAGCACCTTTTGGTGTAATGTACACATGTATTTGCCTTTGTGCAGTGACATTTTTTCTCTGTGCTCACTTCACCTTGGATCGTGCAAAGGTGCGATGAGCATTTTGTCGCACCAGTGCAGCCACGGTGAATCACGGTCATTTTCATGAGCAATAGGGGAAAGTCAGAAGGACTGGGACATTTTTCACGGTTATATATTTAGTTTCGTTGAACCTCAATGCAGAACAATGTTTGATTTATCGTAAGGCAGGTCTAAGCAAGCTGCAAAACTTCAGAGACGCACTCACTGATTCCTATGGCCCTTGGTGCAGCTGTAAAAAATTGTTAGTGATGGCTAAAATGTATCCCATTCCACCCTTCTTTGTGGGTGGTGTGTGACATCATGTGGGAGGAGTGGGACGTACATAACACTATGATCCAAGTGTCTTCAGCGACCCTCATTAGCCAACATTGAACATTAAACAAGGTTGCACAAACTTGGCTGCACCTATAGTCTTGGACACTCAGAGCTTTATAATAATGTCCATGATTCGTACAATTTCTATATTTCTTTTTTAGGAGAGAAGTAAAACGGAAAGCTCTTTTTTTTTTTTTTTGTTCCGAACTGTACACTGAAACATTACTGATTGATTGATTCTAGCCTTGTGATGAACGTAAAATTGTTTTATTAAAATTGATAAGAAAAACTGTGCCTTTTGTCACTAGAATATACTCATTAGGCCAGTTTATTTCACAAATGTCATGGCAGCCATTATCGGAAGCTGACATGTCACTGTCAGTCTTGTCAGAAGCAATGACGAGTGCACCTCTCTTATTTGAACAGCAGCAATGTGAGAGATTGCAAATGCCATTTCTTTTTTTAATGGGCTGTGACAGCTGTCTCGAACGTGCTGCACTGGTTTTGTAGGACTGTTGTGTCATGCTAAGCTCTACGTATTCTTGTTCAGTCCTACACTTGCACCCCAATGTAAATGTAAAGACTTATGTTTTACCTTTTCTTTCTTTTTCTTCTTTTTTTTTTGCATTTTGTCAGGGTTCATACAGGTGCTTAAAATCCTTGAAAACCCTTGAATTTGAAAAATGCATTTTTAAGGCCCTTGAAAGTTCTGGAATTTTTCGCCATCCTTAAAAATTCTTAAATTTCCTGAGCAGTGCACTCTCATATCGACATTGCGACCTCCTAAATGTGGTACATTGGTGTAAAAACCTGTCAAGCTCCCTGTTTCTGAAACATTAATCGGGCGTTGGTGCACATGATCCTATTTTGCAAAATTGCATGCGAAAAAAAGTTAGTTTATGGCGAGGGTGAAACAGTGGCTGTGATAGCGAAAAATCAGAATGCCACACGAAGAAGGGCAAGCAACCCCATACATGTGACGCGTCGCTCAAGCACGAAGGACGCACGTAAACAAAGCGCACAGGACGAGTGCTCATGAACGACTGTCATAGCTCAACACTGAAAGCGTGCTGCTAAAACAAACCAAGAACGGTGCTAGAAAAGAACACACATGTATTCACAGGATGAGTGTAAGTTAACCACTGTCACAGTTGTTACTTCTTGGTTGTTGAGCAATGAGCTGCGAGTGTCAACTGTGCACAAGCCAGCACCCTTGATGGAGTGGTGCCATCGATTTTCAAGGCTATAGCAAACTTCTTGTGGGTTTAAGAATATATTTTAGGTCACTTCTTAGGTGTACCTAAATGGCCATTCTTTTAATTGGGGCCCATTACCAGCGCGTCCAATGCTGTTGTAGCTCTACAGGAAGGGCAACAAAAGTTCTAGTGTCATCACACCAGATCTGTAATCAGCTGAGTGACCTTGAATTTCCCTTACATATCGGCAAAGCATCGCGGTTCACTGCAGCTAGCGACGAGATTGTTTTGCAGCTACTTGTGTGGTACATGTGTGTGAGTGCTGACAATACTCAGCATTACCCGTGCAAAGCTTTGTGATCACGTGACTAGGTCAGATACACTGCTATATACCTGCACAACTCGGTCCCTATAAGCAGGAACTGAAAATTGTTCATACCAAAAAGGCGACAAATTATATAGCGAGAATAAACGAATCTTGATGCTTGTATCCTGCTTATTTGAGCTATAATCAAAGCTTGTAGCAAAGAGCACACAAACCACAAATATTGTGGCACGACGCCTTTAAGGCCTGACTACACATGCACAGTGAAGCCCATCAGCGCATAACTTTCCTGCATGACATCGTGCCCTCTCTCTATGAAGAGGGTGGGAGAATTTATTAATACTATGCTCTTTTTTTATAATTGTGATATCCATATATTGTAAGTGTAATGAAATTGGTCATTTTTGAAAATTTTTAGAGTGAAGAATTCCAACTTAGCATGCCACTTTGAGTCCTTAAAAAAAACTTGTTGCAACAGGTCCTGGAAAGTCCTTGAATATCCTTGAATTTTTGCTTTGGAAACCTGTAGGAACCCCGATAACCTAGTGTGGCGGTAGGGTAGAAAGGAACGGGACACCGTTCCATACCTCCCAAACTACATTTCCCAAATTAAACAATGTTCAGCGGCTAAAGCTCAGCCATAATGCCTAAACTTAATCTTAGAAAAAGTACAGCACTGATGCATTTTTTTGGAGAAAAAATTATATTATGGTCCACAAAGCATTTGAAATATCACATCGTTACAATTGGAAGTGTAGAAACTTATTTTTGACTGAAAAAAAAAAGGGGGGGGGGGGGGGGCAACTTCCAGTTACAGAAAGCTTGATTCGTCGATGACGCCTGCCATTACGTCCACACAGTCGGTACGTTACCACCATTTTATGAGCCGCTGCCTAATGTCTTTGAAGTAACTGCAGAAAAGAGAGACAAGCTTCCCATTCTTCCAACTGTTCCTAACCTCCGGACTTTCCCCTACACACTTTGTTTAAGCCATCTCATGTACAGGGGTGTCTCAGTGAACAGCGTGTTTTATATACAGTCGAGCCCGCTTATAACGAACCTGAGTGTGACGCGGCATCCGTTCGCTGTATCCCAAAGTTCGTAGTAAATGAAACACAGCTTTTAAAAAAGTAGCGAGTGAAAACACAAACTTTTTTTGCCCCCTAAAGTCCATGATGCACGTGTTTCAAAGAGCAGAAACGATAAGGGCGGTCTCGAGTTCATTTAAAACGGCAGGCTGCTCGTTCGCCGAGGCCCATGGCATAAGCTGCATGGGGCGCTGGCTCCAAAGCTTCGTCGTTCTCGCAATCCGATTCCTCTAAATCGCTCTCGCCACGTACTTAATTCACAATGCCCCAATCTGTGCACCGTTCTGCAGTGTCAGCATAATCATCGGCCGTAATTAAATCATCGCAACACATGTCCCACCCGCTCTCCCAAGTCGGAGTCGATGACGCGCTGCCACAAATCGCCACCGCAGTGGTCCTGTTTGGAAGCTTCAGGCTCGGCATCGGGTTCGACGACCGAGGAAGTCAGCCTCGAGAAAATAGCTTCACCCACATGTAGCTGTCGCCGCCGCCCACGAAATATTCACCATCTCCACAGCTGAATACCGGGACGCCTGAAGCGGCAAGTTGGCTGCCAGGTGGTCAACAGCTATGAGCAAGTGCTCCGCAACGCGGCACCTAACACGCGGATTACGCTCAAGCGAAGCGGTCACACTTTCGACGTTCTGTTGAGCAGCACGAAAAAGTGTGCTAGTCCTCCTGTCGGCCATCATGACCACACACACACACCAAGAACGAACAAGATGCGCACACGCGTGGAACAGCTCTGGGCGCATTTCCAGTCAGAAAACGAAACTAATTCAAGCCAGCGTGGCGGGCGTCGCGAAGCAGTGGAGACGGGCAAAGGGGTTGTGATCAAGAGATGAGAGCAGACTTGCGAGAAAAGGGAAAGGAGTTGTGATAAAGCACGGGGGAATGAAAGATTCCTTTCTCCGTGCGATAAAGAAAGGGGAGGACGCGGCGGGCAGGCAACCTTGAATACCAATACACACGGGAAGGAGGCAGGTTGGGTAGCTTGCTTGAAAGATCCGCGAAACTCGCACGTAGAAAAACTTGAAAAGAGTGCCAGCGCGTGCAGAAGTCAAAACATGACCGCCTTGTCCGGCGCGCACGGCGGCGTTCGAAGAATCGGTGGCCGGGATAAAAAAAAATCGTCTTGTTGCACCGGCGGGTTTGCGTGGCCTCACGAACTTCGATATTTCGCAATTCATTCCACGCAAATTAACAGCTGTTTTCGCGCTTCTGCACGCGCATGAAAGGCATGCTGAGCCGAGTGCGAAGTCAGCGAGAACAAGTCTTAAACACGAAACGAATCGCAAGTTATCAGATTCGGTGGGGTAGCGCACGCGCGTGCACTAGACGCAGACTATCGGATACAGTCCGTGGCCGACGATGTTGGCAAATGGTCTGGTCACTCAAGGCCGGTGACGCCAACGACAGTACCAGCGATCAAAAACAGGGTAGGTGGCCGACTGGTCTTCGAAAGATCGGTGGCAGTGTGAAAACACGGGCCTCATCTGGCGATGCGGGGTGCTCAGAGTAGCGGGGGGACAAAGGACGGAGGGGTGCGTAACAAAAAGCGGTCAGGGAGAGCAGCAACTAAAGGGGCGCGGAAGCAGAATCGGCGTTTAACAATAAGAATGTATGGACTCCTCGCTGATGCCTGATCGGTGGTCGAAATTGGTTTCCCGGGAAGTCGGCAGACCGCTGACTCTGTTCGCTGAACCGATGGGCGGCGCTCGGAGACGTTTGTTGTAAGTGCGATTTTGTGCCATTGAACCGATGTATATTTTGACGGTCACGCAGATATTGTTCATTTTAAGCGAAAGTTCGTTTTAAGTGGGGCCGTTATATGTGGGCTTGACTGTACTTACAGTACGCTTACATGAGTAGTAACAGTGCTAAACGGCTAAGTCACACGTTCAGCCAAGCAGGCAGCTCGTGATTTAAATTCTTTAAGGTGTTTATCATTGGTAGATTTGAATCGCCGCGATGACGTCCATTGCGTTTATTGGTTGTCATCATGGCGCTTCTGGGTATTTCTGTGCATGCATCATAGCATTTGCACTGAAGTTGCAGTAATCATTGCATAGTGTACTGTTGATGCACTTATTGTTAAAACACAAAATCAGAAGTTTCTAACAGTAGCACATGCAAATAAATATTCAAAGTTTCAAATATTTGAACTCGAATATTTGAACTTTTTGATTATGTGGTTATCAAATAAAAAGTTTATTTCACGATTGCAATATTCTAGGAATATTTGAAACTTTCGAATATTCACCCACCCGTACTTTAAATCAATCATCCTCATGGCCTTTCCGCCACTTTTCGTCTGATAACCCTGTGTCTCTTCCAAAGTTGTTGGGTAATGGTGCTGTATATGCTGTTTGAGATTCTCATCACTTTGAATATCTTCATCACTGTCTCACTCATTATTGCAAGTTGCACGTCCAACATCCTTGAGAATGGTTTTAGCTATGCTGTCCAAAAGCGCAGCACAGCTAAAATGTGAGCCAGATGATGGTGAATGTCTATGCCACATAATCTGGCAAGGTACAGTGATAATAATAACTATGATGCTATTGCTACCAGGATAGCAGCCAGTGCCATTTAAGGGAATCTTGCAACACTTCTTCAAGTAGCCATGGAATGCCTTCCCTGAAGCAGCTTATTGCCTCATGAATTCACTGCCCCTATAATTTTCATAATCCGTCTGGTACGTGCAGAGCTACAAACATTTGTCGTATGCTGCAGTCTCATTCTCTCTTCTCTTGTCCCAACGAAAGTGCTGGAAGCAGGGAAGAATGGCACAGGGAAAAAAGATGCATCACACATGTCTCGTGACTTTGAGCACTCTTTCTCTCTCTCTCTCTTTTTTTTTCTCTGGAAATGCTCAGCTTTTCAGTGTCATCACGCGCACACGCGTGTACAAGCCACGGCCTTTTGCAGTGGTCCCAGTAACAACTGAACGTGCCATATTAAAATCAGTCAATGGCTGGTAAAATGGCTGTGATGAGTGACTTTTTAGCTTGTTCCGTCACTTGTTAAGAGAAAAAAAGCAATTTTTACCTGACTATAAGAATTTATTGCGTCAATTCCAAGACGCGTATTGCGCTACTACAATATTTGGCTCACGTCTTCTCGTGAGCCAAATGTTATATGTCATACATTCAGCTTTCATACATCAGGATTTTATTTTTCGTGCCTTGCCCCCCCCCCAGAAGAATGTGCGAACAGTGGGAACGCGTTGACACTTTTCCTGTAATATACTTTGTTCATGGATATACATTCAGAAGTGCTTTTTCGTAATTTCTTCCACCAGCACACCCGTGATTGTAATTGCTGTTGCGGTAAAAGCCTCTCAAAGACCCTGCCTTTCAAACTCGAGATTGCTAGGGTTTAAGTGCACAATTTTTGCATCCTTTTCTTTAAATGTCATCTCATTGAAAGGGCACTAAAAGAAACTATTAAGTCGATGTTGATTGTTGAAATAGCAGTCCAGAAACCTCATAGTGTTCTTTTTGTGCCAAGGAAGGGGTTATTCTGAAATAAAACCATATTTTAGTGGTCCGCATCAGGTTAGCGCATTTCGAATTACCCTCCTTAAGAAGCCGACCAACCAGACCGACTCGCGTCACTGTTGCCGTGCACAACGTTGCCCGGCTTTACTGTAGACTGAAAGCAGCGGGAGCCACAGCAGCAACAACGGCCATTGATCTATTTCCGATTGGCTTCGAGATTGCAGACGTTTTTTTATGTAACTGCGCCGCGCTAGATGGCACTACCTGTCCAGTGTAACTACGCGAAAATTGAATCACTCACGCCATTCCCTATAGTATTGTCCAAAGAAACTGGCAGCATTTTATTGCGTCTCGTGATGCACAGAAGGCTCTTTATTTAGTGCAGCTACATCGATTACTAGTGATTAATTGTAGGCGGTTCTTCTCATATCATCGGAATCATTTCGAGAATGTCCTACTGCGGCGCGTGTGTTCTTGTTTAATTTCTCTGTAATTTCTCTTAATTTCTCTTAATTTCTCTGTAAGTAGGGCACTGTTCTTGATAATATTGTCATTTTAGATGTTGTCATCAATTGAGCTTTCACTCTCACATAAATTGTTATTTGACGTTAGTGTCCCTTTAATAAATGGTCGCAGAAGCCGCAATTTGGTTTAAATACGCATGGCTTTGAGTGAGGCTATCGCTGGTGGCTCAGGTAGAGACGGCCTACTGTGAAGTGGCTACGCCTTGTTACACGTCCGCCTCTCGCTTCCCAGAATCAATTGCTGGCGGTAAAAAAAAAGTGGACATCACAGTATCGCATTCATTGTTTTTTTTTTTTTAGCGTGCACTATCTCGAGACATAATGAGACTGCTTGTGAACTTTTTGTGCTACTAACCTCTGCTTCGCGCTTAGATAACTGACAGCACGGAGACTATTTCTACAACTGGAGTGGTCATTGGCCTTTTAGCCAGCGTTTTTTGAGTTACGCAATATTGGGTACAAAAGATACAAATTCTTAGTTGTAATTAAGCTCTTAGCAATGGATGCGGTAACAACAAATTGGTTTGTAATACCAGATGATAAAGCTTGACGTCATTCGCAAAAAGTCCTACAAGGTGGGTTGCCATTTTGAAGGTTCGCGCACTCGCTGCACTGCCAAAAGCTTGTTGCACACGTGGTGTTCGATATTCGTACAGCGGCTTGGATGACTAGAAATCTTTGGAACACCTCTTACACACTGATTCAAGTACAGATGGAGTCAGACTTGGCTACAGCACCCAGTCGGCTGCTCCAACTATTGTTTTCTTTAGAAATATGCAAAGAGAAGTGCCATAAAATTATCAAACATGGTCGTGCGTTCACTATAGTCATACTGCGTGTTAGGCCCTTGGGCTATAATGTTCGCATCAACGGAAGCTTGTAGCTAACGTAAGATATAAGCCGCCCAAACAGTGTAAACAGGCATGCGCTCCGCTGCGTGCTTTAGATAAGTGTGGTTCTATCTATACAACACAAACAACACGTACAAATTAACCTTCAAAATGGCGCGGCGATGATGTAGCCGCCTTGTAGTCAAGGCTCAGTGCTTACCTCTATATTTATTTATTCATTTATTAGTACCTCAAATACCCCGTGAGGGGTATTACATGAGGGGTGGGTATAACTAGTGCATGATGGTTTCTATTGATGCGTTGACGAATATATGGCTAGAGTGGTGCACCACGTCAGAAGGATGACAATTCCAGTACTTTGCAGTCTGAACGAAAAATAATTTCATGTGAGTGGTAATGTGGGCTGCCGAGGGATAAACTGCTTTTGGGTGGTCATGGCAGAATGTAAGAACGATGCAAAGGTTCACTATTATCCTGCTGACGTAAAAGGTGATAGAACTTATGAAAAAGACAATTTTGCAGTGTTGTGCCGCTACTCAAGGGTTTGGAGGCGTAAACATGACTTGATTTCGGTGACACTGTGTGATAGAAAAAGTCTAAAAGAACAAACCTAGCCACAGATGTTGTATGGATTCCAGCACGAGTGAGAGGTTAGTTTGATGTGTGTCCCAAGCTGAGCAAGTGTACTCAAGTTTTGGTTGAACAAGTGCTAGCAGTATTACCGGGAGAGGAACAAGGCGCAGCTTACGATGCACAAAACCAAACCCACCATTAACCGAGTTTGTGATGTTCGACATATGAACGCACCAAGTAAGGTTATTGCATAAGTTAGCACCAAGATATTTGTATGATGAAACTACGCCTATTTCTGAGCCACCTATCCTGTATTTAGTAGAAATGCATGATTGACGACGATGAAAAGTCAGAAGGGACATTTTGCTTACGTTTAGAGACATTAGCCATTTGTTACACTAGGATTTTATGAAAGAAAGGTTGTTGAATCTCGTCCAGGGACTGACAAGGCCAAGGGTCCAACGGGCAAACAACAGCGTTTATTGCCGAAGCGTACGACTGGGGTTACATCACGGGAATGGAAGACAGTGCTTTGAGCGTTACCATTTAAGCACTAGTGGGCGCATGCGCACTAACGACAGTTCGGTTATCAGGTGTGCTATCGCGAACACCACACTTCCTCTGCTTTTATTCGGAAGCTAATAGTTCACGTTCCCTCTCAGAACCAATCAGGCGGTCGGCGATTTCGTAGCGGGTAGCGCCGATCCAGGTCGCCTCGAGAAGTGTCTGTCAGCAACGTCGGTGGTGAAGGCGAAACCCTAGCTGCAGGCAATGAAGGTGCTGGCTCCGGTTCGGTGTCACTCTGTGGCCACACGGAGAAACCGTCGTCTTGCGCGACGTCTTCGGCAAGCCCTGCCGTGCCTTGAAGTAGCTGGTTCTTGTGGCGCCGCCACTCGAAGCATCCTGAAGATGTCGACGCTCGTACCCTGAAAGACACTGGTCCACTTTGAGCCATCACCACAGCTGGTACCCATTTGGGCTGTCCCCTGTAATTTCGTGCAAGTACATGATCACCAACACTCACGTCACGCACACGACACTGTCGGTTCACCGTCTGTCTGAACTGATTGTAAGCCACCCTTTCCCCCACGGCGGGTTTGAGTACATCGAGGCGGGTGCGCAAACGTCGCCCCAACAACAAGTTGGCTGGTGCCTCGTGTGTCGTAGCGTGGGGCGTGTTGCGATAAGCGAGCAGAAACTTGTTGAGCTTTACCTTCATAGGTTGATGCACGTCATCCTTTTTTAGCGCGTTCTTCAGGGTCTGTACGAAACGCTCCGCAAGTCCATTGGTGCTGGGATTGTAGGGGGCTGTTTGCACGTGTCGGCAACCCATCTCCCTTACAAACTGCTTGAACTCCTCTGACGTGAACTGTGGGCCGTTATCCGACACGATTGTCTCAGGGAACCCAAAACGAGCGAAAACATCTCGTAAGCACTCAATTGTTGCATCTGCAGTAGTTGAACGCATCATAAAAACTTCGGGCCACTTCGAGTGAGCATCGACCACTATAAGAAACATTGACTGTTGAAATGGTCCTGCAAAATCTATATGTATGCGCTGCCACGGCGCTGAGGGCCAGGCCCAAGGGTGCAACGGAGCTTTGCAAGGGGCACTGCGCTGTTCTTGGCAATCTGTACATGACTGCACCATACGCTCAAGGTCCCCCTCGATGGACGGCCACCAGACGTAACTACGCGCAAGCGCCTTGCTGCGAACTATACCTGGGTGACCCTCGTGTAATTCGGCCAGAACTGCTCTCTGCAACTTTGCGGGAATGACTACCCGCGTTCCCAGCAAAATGCATCCTCCATGCAATGTCAGTTGATTGCGTCTGGCGAAGTATTGTTTCAGTCTATGGTCATTGACAAATATTGGCCAGCCTGTGCTTATGCACTCTTTTACTTTCGCCAGATCGTTATCCTGCTCTGTGGCATGGGCAATTCCCTTGCTCGACACTGGTAGGGAGGCCAGCCGCAATGAATAGAAAGTCTCTTCCGACTCCTGCGTTTCGTCTTTCACACATGGTAGCGGCAAACGGGAGCAAAAATCGGCTTCTGCGTTATCGGCTGATTTTCTAAAAAGAAGGTCGTATCTGTATGCCGACAACGTCACAGCCCACCGCTGTAGGCGCGCAGCCGCGATAGGCGGAATACCTGTTGTTGGCCCCAAAATTTGCTGTAAGGGTTTATGATCAGTGATTAAAGTGAATGCGCGGCCATAAATATAGCAGTGAAACTTTTTTATGCCAAAGATTATGGCCAGCGCCTCTTTTTCAAGCTGGCTATATTTCTTCTCTGCCTCGGAAAGCGTGCGCGAAGCAAAAGCAACTGGCCTAGACTTCCCGTCCTCAAAAACATGGGAGAGCACTGCACCTACCCCATACTGCGATGCGTCACAGGCCAGCTTTAATGGCCTATCCGGGTCGTAGTGGGCCAGCACCTGCGGCGATGACAGCATTCTTTTAACTTCGTTGAACGCGTCTCGGCAGCAGTCGTCCCAACACCAAGGAGCGTCTTTCCGTAAAAGCTGGTAAAAAGGCACAGCCATTGTTGAAAGATTAGGCACAAACTTTCCATAATAATTAACGACACCCAGGAAGGACTGCAGTTGCTGCTTGTTTGTCGGTGCGGCAGCGTTTATGACTGCTTCAATTTTCTCTGGTGACGCAGATATTCCTGCTGCAGTAATTTTGTGCCCCAGGTAACAGAGCTCATTTTGAAAGAACGCGCATTTTTCTTTCTTTATTTTGACGCCTCGCTCCAGCAACCGTTTCAAGAGTGCGTCTAGGTTTACCAGGTGTTCTTCAGCGTTTCTTCCTGTGACTAAGATGTCATCGAGATAACAACAAACTCCGTTTAGGCCCTTCAGCATTGTGTCCATTATTTTCTGAAAAATACCTGGTGCTGACGCTATTCCGAAAGGTAGCCTGTTGACTGCAAACAGCCCCTTCCGCGTGTTCAAAGTCAAGTACTTCTTCGACTCTTCTGACATGAGTACTTGTTGGTATGCCCTGTTAAGGTCGATCTTACTAAAGTGCATTCCCCCGGCCAACGCAGCTAATAGGTCATCAATTTTAGGTAGCGGGTAGTGTGTGATGTCCAGAGAGGGGTTTATCGTTGTCTTATAATCCCCACAGAGACGTATGCTTCCATCTTTTTTTATCACTGGCACGGCGGGCGTGGCATATTCTGATGTATTCACGGGTGTGAGTATTCCCAGCTGCACCAATTTTTCTATCTCTGCTTCTACTGCTGACTGCAGTGCGAATGGCACATTGCGTGCCTTCAGGAACCTCGGCCGGTGATCGGCTTTGAAGAACAGCTCGGCCCTTTCGTCTGTGATAGCGCCTAGCTCATCCTTAAACAGCATTTTGTATTTTTCGAGCAACGATTCTAGCCTTTCCTTCGTTCGCGAGGACAAGTCGAACACTGACCTTGAGACGTGGTTGAGGCCCCAAATCTGGTTCCAGTTTAGCCGTACTGTGCGCAGCCATTCACGCCCTAGCAGTGGTGGTCCTGCTTGATCGACGAGGTAGAGTGGTAGTTTCGCCGTCTGCTCCCCGTGCTGCACCTTGACGACCGCCACGCCGCAAGGTTGGACGAGTGCTCCGGTATAGGTGCGCAGGACGATGTCTGTTGGTCCGCATCTGGCTGAAGGGAACTGCTGCTTGAACTGCTTGTAAGGCATGATAGACACCGCGGCTCCCGTGTCAAGTTCCATTTCCACCAGTGCTCCATCTATTTTCAGTCCCACAAAAATAGGAGTGCGGCCGGACGCCACTTGTTCCGAAACGCCTATGGGTGGCACCTGCGTGACCACTTTCAGCGTTTTCACTCTCCGTTTCTGCTGATACCCGCCACAATATTGCCCGTTGCTGCGACAGGCCCTTTGAATATGCCCTTTCTTTCCACACTTATAGCACGTATTATTAACGTGAGGGCATACTGAATGAGTGTGGCTCGGAGAACCGCAGCGATAACAAGCCAGTCGCTGCTTACCGGAAATCGCTTGCGCCTCGTACAAATCAGCAGGGTCATAATTGCATTCTCCCTCCATTTTGTGCAGCTGTGTGGCCACTGACTCTACGACTCTAGTCTCGGCAACATTCTTCCGGGCCGCTTCCATGGCCAGGGCGCGCTCGACTGCTTTCGGGAACGTCAGTTTGTCGTCCTCGGTAAAGAGTACTCGCTGCACGTCCTCTCGCAGTAGTCCACAGACAAAACGATCCCGCAGCGCTTCGTCCAAATTTGCTCCAAACTGACAACTCTGGGACAACTTCCGAAGTTCAGCAACATATTCGGGCAGAGACTCGCCTTCGTGCTGTGCTCTGCGGTAAAACTTTGCTCGTTCCCCAATTATGGACGGCTTTGGGGCAAGATGTGCATCCAAGAGGCTCTTCAGTTGCTCGAAACTTTTTCCCGATGGTAGGTCCGGTGCAGCCAACGACTTCAGCAACCCATACGTACGCGGTCCGATGATGCTGAGGAATGCGTGTACCTTGTCGCTGTCGGGAACCTTGTTGACAATCAGAAAAGAGGTCAACCTCTCCTTGTATGCCGTCCAGTCGCTTGCAGTAACGTCGAATGACTCCATCTGGCCCAGCTGCCCTCTGCTCACCATCTGGCCCAGCTGCTCACCAGACCGCATTGTCGCTTCTTCACCACACTGCTCGCTACTCTTCATTTTTCATCCCATCCTCGTCGCCAGTGTTGAATCTCGTCCAGGGACTGACAAGGCCAAGGGTCCAACGGGCAAACAACAGCGTTTATTGCCGAAGCGTACGACTGGGGTTACATCACGGGAATGGAAGACAGTGCTTTGAGCGTTACCATTTAAGCACTAGTGGGCGCATGCGCACTAACGACAGTTCGGTTATCAGGTGTGCTATCGCGAACACCACAAAGGTCAGATAGAAGGGTGAGGATGTCAGCGTTGATAAGTAGAGCACGATATATTGCACAGTCATGAGCAAATAAACAGAATTTAGAAGTACAGCCACTGGTAAGTCGTTACTGTAAACTAGAAAAAGAAACAGTCTCTGAACAGTGCTCTGTGGCACGCCGGAGAACACAGAAGGTAAGAGAGATGGGTGTTGGTTAGTGTACACAAATTGTTGACGGTTAGCTAAGAAGTCACAGAGCCAATTGTAAACAGGAGGGCTGAGATTTAATTGGAAAAGTTTATGGGGATTGAAGCAAGAGGATATGTCATGGACAAAAAGAGGGAGTTAAGTTTCGCAAGATATGCCCTTTTGAAAACTGTGCTGGTTAGGATTGAAGAAATGACAAGACGGAAAAAAATTTGCCACGTGAGAATAAATTACATGTTCCATAAATTTCAGACACTGGTGAGCGAAATGGGAAGATAGTTATTGCATGGAGATGATGATTCTTTTTTCGGTACTGGAGTTATCTTGGTTATCTTCCAATCTTGAGGCACCACTCCAGATGACAGAGACTGCTGAAAGATACAATATAAAAACATGCTGGTGACGTGTTTAGTATTCTTTACCAGTTTAGAGTTCATCCTGTCAAGGCCAGCAGAAGACGTTTAATTTGAGCATGTCAGTTAGTTTAGCTATACCATTTGCTTCAGATGTTATACTGGATATATGTGGGTGGTCTAGGTAGGAACATTCTGGAAAGTCAGTGGAGCGCTCAGAAGTGAATACCCTGGAAAAAACAGTGTTGAGTACATGTGCTACGATGTTGTCGGGTATAGGCTCGTTATGATCATTGGCTAATGCTGATGCTTTATGTAGCCTTGGGTTAATAGTATATTTCCTAAAATGTTTCGGGTTACTATGGCGTAGCAGGGAAGACAGTGTTTCTGAATAAAAAAAACGTCTAGCGCTTGTGGACAATGAGTAAAACCCTTGTTTTGTTGCATGGTATTTCTCCCAAGCAGATGCAATATAAGCATTTGGCTGAGCGAAATAACCTCGTCTTTTTGTTGTTTAGACATTTTAGTATGCTGTTTAACCATGGGGATGAAAGCCATTTTATTAGAATTATGGTTAGGATAAATGTTTCCACCAGTTCTATTATTTTGTTCTTAAAAAGCTTCCAATTTATTTTTGCGGTGAAATCAGTGCGGTCTTGATGCTCTCATAATCGTCTTTATCATATGGCCTTATTTTCTTTTTAACTTTTTTTGCTCATGGGTACATGACACGCGAGTTCAGCAAATAGTACCAGTGATCCCACTCCTGCGCCAAAGTGTGGAAAATCAAATTTACTGCGCCATCCTGATATTATCAACGAAACTCACACCAAACTGCGCCAAAGTCAGACTTGGAAGCATCTATCACCGGTGATATTCACCCCAGCGTGTCAAAACATGTGTACCTTTTTCTTGGGGCCACCAAAGTCGCAATCACGTACCTAAAGTTATTTTCCTCAATAAACAGCGGTCGCGTGTGCATCCTAAATAATCCACGATGCTATGTTTGGTGCTGATGCAACTTTTCTTGTGCAAATCTGCTTAACCGCTCAACGCACTCTATGCAGTGGCTCATGACATGTAGTCAAATTGGTAGCGTGAAATTGTGGCGGGGATTCATCCGCAGACGTCGTCCGTTCCAGGAACGCTGCTGATAGCTCGTTTGAAGGGTTGTGTGGCACCTTCACGCATGCCACCAGAATATGTATCACGTCTACTTCTGGACATCGCGATCTATTGTTCTGTGTTTCACATCCACAGAAGAACACGTGAACGATAGGAACGTGTTGACACTTTACATCTAATATACTTTATTTCTGGATATTCATTCAAAAAATTTTTTTCGTAATGCCTTCCTACAGCACATCCGCATTTGTATTCGTTGTTGCTGTAAAAGCTCCCTAAGACCCTGTCCTTTCGATATTGGTAGAGTTCGAATACAAAATTTCTGCGTGCTTTTTTTTTTTAATGTTATCTCATTAAAGAAAGGATACGTCCAGGTTGGAGCAGCCACAATTTGGTTTTAATACGTGCAGCTTTCAGTAATGGGGCCATCGCTGGCGGCTCTGGTTTCAGAAGGCCCACGGTGAAGCTGCTACGCAATGTTACACGTACGCCCCTCGGTTTTCAGGTTCAGTTGCATACAGTTAACAACAAAAAATATTGAACATCATGGCATCGCATTCATTACCTAATTTTTTTTTTTTTTTAAGAGTGGGAGTGCGGAAGGCTGCGTCACTCCAAAGACGCAGTCGTTGATGCGCTTACATTTCCAGGCGTAATGAGACTGCTCGTAAACTTTCTGCGCTGCTGACCCCTGCTTCGCGTTTCGGATAACCACTAGCACGAAAGCCACACCGGCAACTGGGGTGATCATTGTCCCTTTAGCCTGCTTTCTTTTTACTTACGCGATATCAAGTCCAAAATATACTATTTGTTACTATCCCTTAAGCTCTTAGCAATAAGTGCAACACCAAAAAATTGTTTTTTTTATATCTAATAATAAGGCTTGCCGTCATCTGCGATGTGCACTAGCGACGGAATTGCCATTTCATAGGTCCGCGCACTCGCCACACACTCAGAAAACTTTCTGGATGCACGGAGTCAGATATCCGTATAGCGACTTTGATGACTAGAGACCCCCGGAACACCTCTCACCAATGCACGTACAGATAAAATCAGACTTGTCTATAGCGCCCAGCCAGCTGCTCCAGCTGACTTACTTTTTATTAGGGACGAAGCTCCTTACGCTGTGGGTCATATGTCCCCTGTCATCGTTGTCATCATAATAGCCAGTGCAAAGCTCCTTCCACCATGGGTTGTATGTCCCATGTCGTCGTCGTAGTAGCCAGTTTGCAGCCACCAGTAGCCGTCCGTTCGTTCCTCCGTGTGTACGTCCATCCTTGCATCCGTCCGCTTCACCCCACTCGTCATCATTCAGCTTATGGATATGCTGTGAACTTTTCGTTTTCAAATATATATAAAGAGAAATGCCGTACTGATACCAAACATGGTCATACTGCGAGTTACATTCTTGTGCTATAATATAAGCATTAACGGAAGCCGTGAGATAGAAGCGGCGACCAAAAACACTTTTGACGGGCAAGCATTCCACTGCTCCAGATAAGTGTGATTTTGTGAACGGCGAATGGCGCATACGAATGGACCTCCAAAATGGCACACCTATCGTGTGGCCGCCTTGCGATCAAGGCTCAGGTCACACCCCAGGAAGCAAAGCTCCAGAAAGCGAAGCACTTTTGCCCCAGTCACTTCATGTTGAAAGTACAAGGTAGAATGGTATACCAACTGTCTTTTAATGCCTGCCGAAATAGTGAACGCGCCAGTGATCACACCCTTAAAGTCAAAGTTGAAATACCAAGCCTCCTCTTTGCAGCCCTATTTTCCTCCTGCTCCTTGAAAATGGGTGGCGCATTCCTCTGCTTGAGTAACCATGGATGGCAGGCCTGGCCATCCATGGTTACTCAAGCATGGGGTGATATTATTGCATCCGTCATCTGTGCAAAGGAGATACGTTGGCTCTTTTATCTCTGCTTTAGCCGCGTTCGTCACCCCCGCTCGCAAGCTTTTACCTGCGTGCAAAACATGATTCGCGAAAAGATGTTATTAATTTGGACAGTATTCAAAAAATGACAGCGATGGCCAATGGTGTAGAAAGAGGGGAGGATCGAGAACGTCCCCCCCCCCCGATTTTTTTTTTTTCGCCATGGCACATATAGCGCAAACTGACAATTTGCCTGCCTGCTCTCCTTCGAATCAAGCACCCCCTCCCCCTAAAGAAATGAAAAATGTTTCATCCTAAGCCCCTGGCAACTGCAAAATCCAGCTGAGATTGTCGAGATGATTGCTATCGCAATAAAAACAGAATGGCTCTGGCGTGCAAGTTGTCTTAAGTGAATGTATAAGGTGCCACTTGAGCTTTTTTGTGCCCTTCTTTCTAGAGGACACTATAGGGTGTTTTCGGTGTATAGACAGAGTGCCCTAGCCACACAACACACTGCTGCAAAAAGAAAATAAGTTTATTAAACCGTTCAGTTTCAGCACAGAGGGACGAGTGCTGGAGGGGGCTGGCTTTGTGAGACTAGCTAAATGATGTCATGTTACGCCTAGCAATATAATCAGGTGACAAGGAAAAGAACCTTTTTTATCCTTAAAGTCATCTTAGGGAAATTCTGTTGATACTGTGTGGGTCTCTAGCATTGTACTCACAGCATTTCTCTACCATATCTGCTGATATGTATATTTGAAATGTAAGTTCATGGAGTACAATTTTATTCACCTGGTATTTTGCTTATTTTTGGTGGAAATACCTAAATTCAACAAGTTTTTCCAGAATGCTTAACATCCTAATGCGCCTATTTTTACATCAACTGAAATAGGGAGTGCTTCTAAGATGATTGGCTCCATTAAATTTGCAATGAATCTAAATATTTCTAGCTCTTGACATGAGCTCCTAAATATTTATTTATGTCCTTGAATGTATATGCAACTTGGTTCTCCTCCAATGTGAAGCTAGCTACTCTAGATTTTTCCAGATGGGAAAATTTTGCTGCTACAAAGTGTTCCAACATAGAAAATTTGGATGCTCCAAAGTGCTCCAAAATGGAAAATTTTCTGCTCCAAAGTGCTCTAATATGGAAAATTTTTCTGCTTGGATGTGTTCTAACATAGAACATTTTGATGCTCTAAAGGGTTCTAAAATGGTAAATTTGCTACTCCAAAGTGTTTCTACATAGAAAATTTTGCTGCTCCAAAGTGCTCCAATATAGAAAATTTGCTGCTCCAAAATGCTCCAATACAGAAAATTTTGCTGCTCCAAAATGCTCCACATGGAAAATTTTGCTACTCCACAGTGCTCCAAAATGAAAGTACTGCTGCTTCAAAAATTGCTCCAAATCAGAAGACCTTTGTAGTATCACTGCATTTTACATTCTCACTAGATCACGCTTACTTGTCTACTGTAAGCCATTCAGAATAAAGCAGCTCGATTAATCTTTTCATCATACTCACGATTTAAAATTGTTTCATCTTTTAAAGGAGCGGTGAATGTGTCGCTTGCTGTGTGCAGGAAATTTTCTACATTATCTTTTTTGGGCATGCTGTATCACAGTAACACATAATTTGCCCGATCGCATATTTTACCACCATCTCGTGCTTCTCACACCAATCAAGCTCGCAATGTCAACCTTATCTTCGTCTGGATGAAAAATTACAAAACTTTGCTTTTACCTTAATGAAAAAAAATCAAGTGATTTCTCTTCCAGAAGTGCAAATAACTTGAATTTCTTTGTTTAATTCAGCTTTGCTAACATATTTAGAAGGCTGTAAATTTCAGTAACAATTATGCTTAATTCATTGTTTGCTTTTGTTGCAATGCTTGCCTTGTTACTGTCTTCTACGAATTACTCTACCATACCGCTGTATTAACCTGCACTTCTCCTTCACTCATAAAATTCTATTCTGTTTGACATTCACCCCCTACATAGTTCGCTCTTAGAGTACTTGAGTGAATAAATATAACCATTTATCTACATAGTGCTACGGACCTTTGCAGGAGAGTATGAAAGCAGCAGTATGGGAGAGCCGCACCTCAGAATTGGAGCGAACATGCAGTGTCCTCTGGGTGGCTGTGGGCACCACACTACGCCTCATGGCACCTGCAGCACCATTCCTCTGCGAAGAAATCCACCAGCGTCTGTCTGCAGTGTTTGGAGACAAAAACATTGCCAGTATTTGCACAGCTCCTTATCCCACCACTCAGCAGGTAAGCACGCTGATCCAAGCTTTTCTGTCGACATAATTTAATTTTTATTTATTTATTTATTTATTTGCATGTACTGTCAGTCCTTTGAGAAACGATAACAGGAAGGGCAGAAATATGGAAGAATAGTAAGTAAATAGATTACATGTTCATATATATATATATATTAGACTTATGTGTGCTATCAACAGCAAAAGTTTGCAGGATGCGACTGAAGAGTTTGACAGAAGTGCTGGCGTCCTTTCCGATGAGAAAAATTGTTCAGCTTTCTATAAATGGAAAAAGGCCCCAATGTCAACTGGAGCCTTTTCGACAAGTTCCAGCAGCACATGAAAAAGAACTTTCAAGTTCAGTGTTTGGATATTGAATGGTGTGGCCTTCACACAGTGCATAATGCCTACAAAACTGGAATGCATGCAACGGGCTGACCAGTTGACACATATTTGTCCAGCTTATTCTCACTTTTTCATGATGCACCGGCCAAGCGAGAAGATTTTGTTCAAGAGACAGGGAGCAGTGTGCTTCCACTTCCTTTTGTATCTCACTTTTGGATATAGAACACACCCGTACTGCAAAGAGCCTTGGCCACATGGGAGCACTTGAAGCAATACACTGAAGCAGTGAGTGGTCGTAGGCTGGACGTGCCAAAATGCAGAGCATATGAAAACTTCAATGCTTTCCTAAATAACCAGCTTGCACTTGCAAAACTTAACTTTTCCTTGAATGTTGCCATGGTTGTGCAGCCTTTCCTCACTGTTTTTCAGAGTGATTCTCCGAGGACGTTTTTGCTGGCAAAAGAACTTGAAAGTGTTCTGAGGAGCCTTCTGTCAAGGTTTGTATAGGGCTCTGTAATGACTGAAGCCACCAGCATCGCGAAGCTGCTGTGAATTGATGTTAAAGATGCTGCCGTTTACATAGAACCTGAAAAGCTGGATGTTGGGCGTGCAGCTGAGAAGATTTTGAAATGCTGCAAAGCGAGCACCAAGTGTATTCTCGAGTTTAGGTACGAGTGCCAGAAGTTCCTCATGAACATGATCCTGAAAGTCATGGAGAGAAATCCACTGGGATACTCTGTTGTTTGTGGGTTGTCATGTTTCGACCCCACAGAGATGTCCAAGACAGACACATGCCTTGCAAAGATAAAATTGTGCTTAACTGCCTAATCGACAACAAGCTTCTCTCTGAGCACAAACCCGACAAAAGATCATGAACGTCTTGACAGTTTTTTCGTGCAGCTACCGAAGCACGATGCTTCATTTTTCTAGTTATGGGCTGTGCTTAAACTACTTCTTCTGAGCCATGGGCAGGCCTCAGTGGAAAGAGGTGTCAGCATCAACAAGTAGGTTGCGGTCGAGAATTTGGCAGAGCTGTCGTACATTTTTGAAGGAGCTATTTGCGCAGCTGCGAAAAGCCATGGTGGCCTGCAGAATGTCCAATTTAAAAAGAGTTGAAGGTGTTAGTGCGCCAAGCCCGGCATAGGTATGCTGCATACCTAAACGAACTAAAGAAACAAGCACTGTCATAGCAGGCAGCTTCAAAAAGAAAAGAACTCGAGCAAGAGCTTGATGAGATGCATGAAAAGAAGTCAAAGCTTCGAAAAACTATCAAGTGCCTGCTGGAATCTGCAGACCGTTTTTTGGAAGAAGCTGAAGCGAAAAACTATCTTACTTACTTGGCAAACAGCTTTTGTCGAACTACTAAAAAAAAAGGAGCTGGAGATAGCTTCTGTGGAAAAAGAAACCCATGCAAAAACTGTGCTGCTTTCATAAGTCTTGTAAGCAAATAAAATTTTGCTAACACTCCTTGAATTTTGCTATTTTTCATTCTTGAAATTGTTGAAAACTCCTTGTATTTTCAGTCAAATGTTCTGTACGAACACTGCTATTCGTTTGAATATTCGAAGAATTTGAATATTTGTACAAGTCTAATGATTTCTAATCAATTTCGAATCACATTCAAATAGTGTATATCACATATAAAGAAATGCAGGCATATTTATTATGAACTAATTAACCTGCACAATATTTTTTAAGTTAAAATAAGGCCTCTATACAAATGCCCCCTTTTTTTTCATTTAGAGGAAGTCCAAAGAACTTTTAGTAGCTGCATGATTTGATTTTCAGCAAGATGCGAGTGATAGCCTGTAAAACATTTTAAAATTTATTATACTTAGAGCATATAAGCCATCATAACAAGCTTTTAAGCTTAAAAAATAATGAATTGATGTGAGAATAATATGTTAATTTAAAGGGGCCCTGCAGCATTTTTTTAAGTAGCCATGGAATGGATTCACTAAAGGAGCTTATTGCCTCACGAATTCACTGCTGCAAAAATTTAAGAATCCATCCAGTACGAGCAGAGTTGCTAAGATTTATCACGCGCTGCAATTGCATTAGCTCTGTTCATCCCAGCAAAAGTATTGGAAACTAAGCAGGGACGTATGGCATGGGGAAAGAAAATGTGTCACGTGCGCCTCGTGACCCTTGAGCACTTTCCTTTTCTTTTTTTTTTTTTCAACCTTAATGGCAAGCAATGAACAGAAAGCAGAGGTGTAAGGTCCACAAGTTTATTGGCCATTTACTGCTGATCAGACCTTTTAAAGAAATTGTGAAATACAAACTGCTTCTTTGATATGTGTGCCTTCAGCACAAAGCTCTTCATACCAGTTGAGAAGTATTGCGATTTACCATGCATGTGCTTTATTTCAAACATTTGTTTACTGGCTAAGCCTTTTTCCTTGAAGGTCTTAGGGGCTTATTTTTAATTTTTAGGTTGTGAGGAGGATTATATAAGCAGACAAATTTTTCAAATTGTAGTGGGAAAGCAGCAAAAATTTTCCAGTATGGAACTGCAAAAAGTATGAATTAACTGGATGGTGGAGTTTGAATTCAGAGGCTTTTAAATACATTGAATGAATAGAAGGCCAACCAAAAAATTGAATTTTGTTTGAATAAACAGAAAGTATAAATTATCAGTTTAAATTATTGCGAGTGGACTGTATTTAGGCGGACTTGGCATGTTAGCATTTTGTTTTTGGGGCACTCCTGATATGATGAAGGAATCATTGTGGTCCCTTTGAGTTCGTCTTAAAGGGAGTCTACTATACATCCAAAAATATTCAGACTATGAGTGTTGGTTCCAGATAATTATTAGGGAACAAGAAGTTTCAAACTAAAACAAATTGTTTCAGTGTCAACATAGTACAATATAAGCATGACGGCATAAAATGTATTTACCAAGCATATAGGGGTACAATTGGGGGAGACGCTCTAGGTGCCGACCAGTGCGGACGCACGAAGATCGGCTCCTGCTTTCAAGAATGCTTTCCTGTGGTACTCACGAATTTGTCGCCGAGTTTTCAGTCCCATCGTGTGCCTAAGTTCTCAAGAAATCAGCAGATACCACCTTTGTGCTGGTGAGTGGACTTTTAAACCGTTTTTGGGACATTTTTACACGGCAACGCCAGCGGGGGATTTAAGCCCAACCAAGGAGGCGATTGTCGCCGATGCGCCGACCCGGCGCCAACGCGACTCAACGCTCTGCGCGTTCTAGGATCTGCAACTGAGAATGGAATACCAAGTAGATGGAGAGGACATCTCTCCAGAGGATTGCACGGAAGACATGGGTTGGAAGGAAGCCGAAACGAGACGCTCAAGGAATAAGCAAGCCGCGGTTAGCGTTCCTGCTGCCAAGGGTTCGACCAAGGCTGGCGTTGCGGGAGACGCTCGAGCCAGTCATAGTAGGTATGACACCAAGCATACAATCATGCGAGCTGGACGCATGCCGCCACTACCTAAGGACTTCAGCAAAATTGTGCTACGACCACGTGGAGGATTAAATATCTCGAGAATTGGCACTGGAGCCGTGGCAGACGCGATAGTACTGGCGGCCGGGGTCAAAGAGGATGAGGCCATGCAGGACATCATCTGTTCCAACTTGCAGCAGAACATTATGGTGGCAAGCACTCCGGACCAAGACAGAGCTTCAAGATACCTCAAGGTCAAGCAAATTGACATTGGAGGCAAAGTTTTCGAGGTTATGGCGTACGCCACGGCACCCCACGATACTTGTAAAGGAGTGATTCGCGGGATCCCCGTAAGCGATACTCAGGACATTTTGACCCGAAAGATTGTGAACGCGAACAACCCGCTCGCGCTGCAGGCCAAGAGAATCAAGGACACCGGGACAATCATCATAGCGTTCGAAGGTCACAAGGTGCCCAGATTCGTGAGATATGGACCTTCACTTTTGCAGTGCTCCCTTTACCGCAAGAACATCGATATTTGTTACGTCTGTGGAAAGCTGGGACATTGGTCTGACGTCTGTCCGAACCCAGCTGAAACAATCTGCAGAGGCTGCGAGATCAAGAACCCAGATAGCCTGCACCAGTGCAATCCAAGATGCAGGCTGTGCGACGGTCACCATCCCACGGCAGACAAGGAGTGCAAGAACAGGTTCTTAGTGCCATACGTCGTCAGATGCAGACGTTGGGAAAGATCGCGAGCAGCCGCAGAAACCCGGGACGCATCAATCACATCGAGTCCAGACATCAACGACAAGCAGCTTGTTCCAGCCTACGGGACCCAGAGCATCCAGACTACACAAGAACAGGAAAGGCGGCCCCACTCCAGGGGGAGGTCGCGTTCCAGAAGAGGTTCTAGACCCAAAGCCCGCTCCCAATCACGGGGGCGCTCGAGTTCTCAAGGTCACCATCAGGGTCGGGATCAGCCTGGGCGGCACCCGAATGGCCAGCTGCCTGGCGTTCAGTTCGAGATCACGGCTTCACACCCGGGGAGGACGCCTGCAGTTACTTCGAAAGGCAGCTGGGCTGAGCGAGTGCGTAACGGCGGGGCAGAGGTGATGACAGGTAAGCTGCCAGAGCATGATAGAATTTCACAGCTAGAGCAAGAAAACGCGAGACTTACAAAATCGAATGAGAGGCTATCAGCTGAGTTAAAAGAAATAAAAATTCTTCTCACTAAGCTAACCAGCGCGCTATCTTCACAGCCAATGCCTCAGCCAGTTGATGTCCCTGTGGCTGAAAATGTGGGGGACTCGAGAACCACAAAAAAGAGGGCAGTCATGGCAGAACACGTGGAAGCCAACCAAACGACCATGTCAGATATGAAAGAGGTGTTTGACACGCTCAGCAAAGTAGTAGCCAATCTTAGCGAGCAGATGGGTAGGCTACAATCAAGCGTGGCGGCACTGGAAGAGCGTATGACTTTGCGCATTACAAAGGTCGAAGCATATCTGCACAACACAGCAAGGCCTCCTCATGCACCAAGCTCACCCCTTCGGCCACCAATACTAGTGGTACCAAACCTGTCGACAGGTGCAGCATCAGGCTCTGGCCGCCCATGTAATAACCATGATGGCAGCGCTACGTGAAGCATTTTGTATCTGGCAATGGAACTGTAGAGGTTACCTTAAAAAGAAGGCAACCCTGCAGCAGTATATCAGGAGCAGCCAAGAAAAGCCTCATATTATATTATTACAAGAGACCCTTTCACCGCAAGCAACGTTGCCTGGATTCCGGCCTGTAATAGGGGATACTGAAGGGAGGGGAGTCTGCACCTTCGTATGCAACAAACTAACGCACGTAACCCACGACCTCAAGATAGAAGCAGGCCGGTTGGAACACGTCTTGGTAGAGATCGTGCCGGGTACCAGCAACCGTCAGAGCATTTTCATTCTTAATATATACAGCAGTCCAAAGGAACAAAAGCAAGGGTTCAAGACGGTTCTAAAGAAATCTGTTAATATCGCCGGGGAATGTCCACTCGTCATAGCAGGTGATTTCAACGCCCCTCATCATACATGGGGTTACAAGTACAACACTGGGAAAGGAAATCGACTTTGGCAAAGTGCCAGTGAACTTAATCTCACCCTAATCACAGACCCCAGCCTACCAACAAGGCTTGGTACATCTTGCTGCAGGAATTCCACCCCGGACCTTACATTTGTTAGGAACATCAAGAAGGCCCAGTGGATGAACCTTGCTGTAGACCTAGGGAGTGACCACTGCATTCTTGCCACTACCTTCTCCGTGGAGTGTAAAAAGCAGAGAGAATTCCACTTCACAGACTGGGATAAGTTCAGGAAGATAAGGATGGAAAGGGAACAAGATGGCCACAGACAAGGCTTGGAGTAGTGGGTCAAACAGATTGAAGATGACATCAAATCCGTCTCCTCCACCATTACTACAGATTTTCCAGTTGAAAGAATGGATAGCCGGCTCGCTCATCTTCTTGAGGCAAAGCAAGCACTACTGAATCGTTGGAAGGGTCAGCGCCTGAACCGAAGACTGAGGAAGAAGATAGCTGAGCTAAACAGATCAGTCGAGGAACATTGTCGCGCACTATCTAGGCAGCAATGGGATGAAATCTGCAACTCCGTCGATGGTCAGATGCGCAATGGCAAGACATGGAATATGTTAAAGCATCTCCTCAAGGAAAACACCACCAAAACAAATCAAGCACTTATCAACATTTCTAGAAGAAAACAAACTTATTGACCCCAGGCAACACGGCTTCCGAAAAGGTCTATCTACCGTAACACAACTATTAGAAACAGTACATGAACTCGCCAAAACCCTTGACAGGCAAGGTCAAACAGATATTATTTTTCTAGATTTTGAAAAAGCGTACGATCGCGTGTCGCACCAAAAGCTGCTCTTAAAAGTTCAACCCATACTGAAGAACGATACACTTCTGTCATGGATAAAAAATTACTTAAATTTAAGACGACAATGTGTAACAATTGATGGTACGTGCTCTCCAGCAGAGACAGTTATATCCGGTATACCTCAAGGTTCGGTGCTTGGGCCACTTTTCTTTCTTGTGTTCATTAATGACATAGTACAGGATATACCAGTAAAAATTAGACTATTCGCAGATGACTGCATCCTCTATCATGAAGTTCAAAGCCGCTGCGACCAAGTTCTTTTGAATTCTTCTTTAGCGAAAATACAAACTTGGTGTTCAACGTGGCAAATGAGTGTTAACAAGGCTAAAACGGTAGCCATGTCAATAACGCGTAAACAGCATCCCCTAAGCTTTCCATATTCCATAGATAATCACACTCTTTCCGTTGTAGAAAGGTACAAATATTTAGGCGTAATTATTACCTCGGACCTTAGATGGAATGAACATATTTCGTATATTACAAATAAAGCCATGCGTAAACTTGGATACCTTCGAAGGTCATTGCGAAAATCAACCAAGGAAATAAAGTTACTGGCTTACAAAACTTTCATTAGGCCCTCCCTCGAATATGCATCAGTTATATGGGATCCGTACACAAAAAACAACATTGATAAACTAGAACTCGTTCAAAGGAAGGGCATCAGGTTTGTTCATAATTGCTATCGCTGGCAAGTATCTGTAACTTCAATCTTGGAAGAATCAGAGCTGGATACATTGCAAAAGAGACGTCAGCTTGAACGGCTCAAGTTTTTGTACTCCCTTTATCATGATAAGCTGGCAATAGACAAGAGTAATTTTATCGACCTGGTTGGTAAGCGCTCGACGCGATCACACCACACGAAAAAGATAAAGGATTTTAGCTGTAAAACAGACACATTCAAAAACTCCTTTTTTCCGAGAACAACGCGTGAATGGAATCGACTTCCATCCAATGTAATTGATTGTACTACACTAAATTCTTTTGCTAAAGCATTGTCAGATTATCTGTAATTTTTTCGGTATCTTGGTCGTCACTCCGCTTTCCTAGTATCGCGACTTCTGCAAACTGATATGTGATTGTGAAACAATAATGTTGTTCTGATGTTTTTTTTTCCTTTTTTGTTGTTGATGTTGCGTGTGTCACATTGTAGCTCTGTTTTGTTTAGCGGTGCACCTCGGTCCAGATTTCTCCTGCTCTTTTCAGTCATGTCTTGTATATTATTAATAGTTTTTATCAGTGTGGGTCTGGCTTGGTACCAAACAAGTTGTTAAAAGTACCTGCTGTCACTTTGTTGATTGCGTAATTGTATATTTTTTGTTTTTATTTTGTTCCCGCTCATTGTTGCGGCTGTTTTGTGGACGTATTTGCGTATGTTCTCGCATTCTTTTATTTGTTCTGCCCGCTCCTGCCAAAGGCCTTTTTTAAAGGCTGGCAGTAAATCTGAAAATAAATAAATAAATAAATAAAAAGCATGTTATCGCTCGAATTTTGCATAAAGAGATAGGGCGCACTACAGAACAGCAAGTTGTGCAGCGGCTCGTGCATAAGTACCTCCCAATCAAAAGAGGATTGGCACCACCAAGTAGACAGTACCAGGGCACGCCAAATCCAGGTCTTGAGGGGGACTTTAACATCAAGGAGGTCAGAAGAGCCTTGCATGATCTGAACGGCAGGTCGGCCCCTGGCCCGGACGGTATATCAAACAAGGCCCTACGCAACCTTGATGACGATTCAATTGAAACCCTGAAGGATACGATCAATTCAGCATGGAAAGAAGGCAGGGTGCCAGAGCAGTGGAAGCTGGCCAGCACGATCCTTATTCCTAAGCCAGGAAAGCCCCCTAACTTGGACAACATGAGGCCAATATCATTGACATCATGTATCGGCAAGGTTGCAGAACATGCCACACTGCACAGGATAAACAAGTACTTGGAAGATAACGACATATATACACACAATATGGTTGGATTCAGGGCAGGGCTATCCACACAAGATGCATTGAAGCTTATCAAACACCAGGTCATTGACAATGAAACCAGAGACGTGAGAGCCATTCTGTGCCTAGATCTAAAAAAAGCGTTTGACAACATCCACCACTCATTCATACTCGAAGCAATTTCCAAGCTTGGTCTAGGGAAAGCCTTCTATGACTACGTATGGTCCTTTCTTACAGATCGGAAAGCCATGATGAAGATTGCAAATATTGAGACCGCAGCAATCGAACTAGAAGCAAGGGGCACGCCACAAGGGACAGTGATTTCACCAATGCTGTTCAACATTGCCATGATTGGACTGTCAAAGAAATTATCGAGCATTGAAGGATTGAAGCACAGCATCTACGCAGATGACATTACTATCTGGTGCACAGGTGGAAGCGAGGGGCAGATTGAGAGCGCTCTGCAAGAGGCGATTGACACCGTAGAAGACTACTTTCGCCCTTCCGGGCTCAAGTGCTCCTCGAGTAAGTCAGAACTTTTGCTTTATCGGACTGCACGCCGGGGACCGAGGCCCAGGGGATGGAAGCCGTTAAACCAGATAGACATCCACCTCCGTACAAATCAAAGGGATGCCATTCAGAGGGTCGACTCCATCAAAGTCCTGGGAATGCTGATAGAGTCTACCAGCGCCAACAGCAAATCTATAGCCAAGTTAACTCGGAAAACAGACAGTGCGGTGCACCTCATACGCAGAGTGGCCAACAAAAGAAATGGAATCAAGGAAGACAACCTCATCAGGTTGATGCATGCGTTTGTTCTAAGTCACTTTTAATACGAGGCAGCAATGCACAACTGGTCAAGAGCAGAGTCCGAGACACTGAATGTGCTCCTCAGGAAAATTATCAAGAAGGTCCTGGACCTACCCATACATACCAGCACCGAGCGTCTGCTTGAGCTTGGCATACACAACACGCTCGAAAAAATAGCAGAAGCCCAAGAGAGAGCACAGTTTGCAAGGTTATCTACAACAAGGTCGGGGAGAATGATCCTGCAGTAGCTGGGCCAACACGCAATAGCAATCAGACGCAATTACAATGATATCCCTGACAACATCTGGGAGACTATCACAGTATCTCCTATACCGAGAAACATGCATCCAGAACACAACGTCGGAAGAAGAGTAGCGAGGGCCAGGACTATACTTCGTCAAGTCTCAAACGAGGAACGAGGGGTCGTATTTGTTGACGCGGCTTCCTACGCCAATGGGAAAGCGTTTGTGGCAGTGGTAGTCGATGGGGCTGGCCATGTCGTCAACTCAGCGACGGTCAGGACGAAAGACCCAATCATTGCGGAACAAGTGGCCATCGCCTTAGCACTCAAGATGGATAACATTGAAGTCGTCTACAGTGATTTCATGTCAGCACTACGGGCGTTCGCCAAGGGGACGGTCTGTGAACAAACGCTGAAAATACTGCAAGGCAAAAACATAACACATCATCTTCTGAGTTGGTTCCCAGCTCACCTTGGACAAATCAACGATTCCCCTCCCAATCTCAACAAAGCAGCACACGAGGTGGCGCGAGAACTCTCCAACCGCGCCTCCCCGGGGATGCGTTCTACCGGTGAAGGGGATAACCGGGAAATTCTTACAACATATAACGAGCTCACTAAACATTTTTACCTGTCTAGAAGGATTTTCCCTCCACCTCACAAAAATCTAACCTGGCACCAAGCACTTACATTAAGGCTTTTGCAAACGCGGATGTACCCTACTTTGAAAATGTTGCACATCATGTACCCTGACCTATACCCAAGTAATCTTTGTCCACATTGTGGGGAAATAGCTTCATTAGAACACATGCTCTGGCAGTGCACCAAATTCGCTCATTTATCGCACATCACCTCTGCCAGATGGGAGGCGGCAATCCGCAGCTCGTCCTTGGCAGATCAGCTCTGGGCTGTCCACCAAGCCCGCGAGGCGGCTGAGGAGCTTGGCATCTCAGTCCTCACGTGGGAGCTGCCCGCAACACAGTGATCTGTGTTTTGGAGGACCAAATAAAAGTTTATCCAATCCAATCCAGGGGTACAATTCTTCAGTGTGTAGCTGGTGTACACTGAAAATACTATTGTAGATATCCAAATTATGCCATAACTGCGAACAGCATAAAAGTACAAAATATAGATTCAAGATACGGGGGACTATTAGTTATGTCTGCAATGCTAGCAAATGTTTTTCTATGGAGCAAATGAATACATCACTAGAGCACAGGTGCTAATATCATTTCACTCTCTTATGGTCAAGAGAAAGAATGAATTTTCAAAACAGTCAGTGCAAAATCAAATGGCATTCCTTGAGTGTTTGTGTCTGGTTATGTCGTGATGGCCATGTCTCGCATCTGGCAATGTACCTGGAGACATCACTGTTGAAGTGGCTATGCAAAAGCTCATAGAAAAACTTAGAATGGGCTAATACAGCTCTATTTTGTATTGTTCAAATCCTGACACTTTTGAGTAGTTCGAAGGATGAGTCAGCTAACCTATACATATATATATATATATATATACCTCAGCGCTTTCCTTTGAATGGCTTCTAGTTTTTTTTATTAGTTCCTTAGTGTATCGGGACCAAATAACATTTGAATACTCGAGGACAGACCTGACAAAGATTTTACATGCTAGCATTTTTATATTGGGTGGAGCCAGTTTGAGGTGTCGCCTAACAAAGAAAGGCGCTTCAATGCAGTGGATGTTAAGTTGTTAATATGGGAGTCCTATCTGAAATTATGTGTTATTGTTAATCCAAGGTTTTTGTGTTCAATGCTCCAGCAGGATGGCATTGACTGTACACGAAAAGTTTGAGACATTTTTTTTCCAGACTATTGATAGCACAGCAGATTTTTTAGTTTTTATGGTCATCTGCCATGTACACAGCACACCAGTTAGCCACTGTTTTTAAGTCATTATTTAATGTCTCGTGGTCATCATAAATTCTTGTCATAATATTTGTCATCTCAGTTTTAAATGATCGTTTTGATTATGACAGTGATTATTTGCGAGTGCATAGACTAATTGTTTTTCTGCACTTAATAAGTACAGTATTTCAAACCAGAAGAACTAGAAGATTAGATTAGCCTCTGTTTCTATGATGGTAAAACTATTGCATTTAGCAGAGGTGCGTCTAGTAATTTTTGTACGGAGCTCCATGTTCTGAGAACCTGAAAGAAGCTCTTGTGTTCTGAGCTCACGTAACCATTACTGACTGGTTTCATCTAATAAAAGTCAGTCATTGTCCACATAACACTTATAATGTTCAAGAATAAATTAAGTTTCATTTTCTCGTGCTGTTATTGTGGTTTCTACATACAATATGACTAGCAGTAGACAAAGGCTCAGTTGCGGGAAGGTGAACACACATCACCTCCTTCTAAGGATGCCTGTGTCAGCAGGTGTTTACGAACCAGATTTCTTTGGCTTCACATAGACGTGTCATATCCTTCTCTTTTTCATATAGTACTTCATCTGTTAGTATGACGTCTAACCTTAGAATATTCTGTCCCTTCTGCGATTCCTGCAGGTCCTGTAGCATCCCATCATTTAGCCTCATGGTCTGTAGTTAGCATTGCTACCAATATCGAATACACTTTTGCTATGGCCACTGTGTCAATTTATACTGATGTGCTGCACTAGCTGTAGCAGCACCGGCTGCTAGAGCCACCTACTGCTGTTAGCCGAAGGTTTTCATTCCCCTGACGGCTCTCCACGATTTGGCATTCACCAACCGCTTACATCAAGTCTGCATATATGCTGGCCTGTGTGTCCCTATTCACTGTTGTTGGCAGTTGTTTTTCTGAAGTCGGTTGAACTATACTTAACCCTTACAGAGTTCTGAACTGTAAATGAAAATATTTTCCCGTAACATGAATATAATGGCCTCAAACTGTACCCAACTGCAATTTTTCAGGTTTAATAGTGTACAAACAGGTGCCTATTTTGAAATCAGGCATTTATAGGCACTTATGGGGATGATGATCATCATTATAGTGGGCAAATATAGACACTCCAAAAATGCTGTGCAAGCCCTTCTTAACCCTTATTTCAGGCTCGTGTATTGAAGTGTTTTGATAAGGTATAGTTGCACATGGGACAAATCCTCGAGGCAGAAGCGAAGATTGCGGATCATGTGACAAATTGAAGTTCTTGTTCATGATCTGCAATCTTTGGTATATGACATCAGAGTTAATGCAATATCCAGGCCATGACATCGTAGGTAACGGGAACCTTTTGACTGACAAGACAAACTACGAATCTCCCTACTGGGAGGGACATGGCTGAATTTCGGGCAGGTGTTTGGCCACATTGTTGCTTTTTATTCTGCAGAGCGTGGAGGTGCACTGCTGGTTTCCTTGTTAGCAGCTGGTGGAACAAGTAGTACAAGCCGCCAGAGTTGTCTGGTAACGCTGGTTTCTCCCTCTGTGCGCAAGGGACATTTGTGGAGAATTCTTTTTGCAAGTTATCCCTCGAGGATTTGTCCCTCATGGAATACACCCATAGGGGGACGCAAGGAAGAAAATAGGCATTTTCCTGCGATCTGGTCTCTAGCCATAACTATTCTTCTCTTACTAACAATTATAGTTCTAGCTGGCACTGCATTTATAAAACTCATTTGTCACCAGTGTTTACATTTGGAAAAAAAAAAAGCTCTCTGCACCCCACAACACATATATTAAGAAAGACGACCTATTTAAAAGGCTCAGCATCATCGATTTCACAACATTGCCTTCATTGCACACCAATACGGTATGGAACGAAGAACTTTATTTAAAGCATCATGAGAAGGGCCTGCACGGGGCGTGCACGTGGGGACCTAGCTTAACCGGTGCACTGCAGATTGTCTGGACAGCCCAGAGCGGTGGTCGGTGATACCTGGTGCTCAGAGCCAGTGTGGCCCTCCAGGATTTGGCACTATTTTTTCATCGGCAGTAGGTACCCGAAAGCCCAAATGGCTACTATGCTGAACCCACACGATATGCTAGAACTTCCAAGTAAATTGTGTTCAAAGGTGCTGTATGTGCAGGCAACACACCTGCTTTCTATACACACCAGTTTCCCTCATTAGTATGTTATTTTTCATGAACGTCACCAAAGTGCTGTTGCATCATCCAGCCATGTAGCCATTACACTGAACAGAAAGGTAGCCGGCCTTCCACCCTGTGGTTGTGCAAGCTGTACTTTTAAAGAAACTTATTACCCGCAAGATAGATAGACAGACATGAATTTCAATCCTTGTGCTGCTCTTGGTGATGTTAATGTGGACAGCCAGGCTGTTTAACTCTTTTGTTACCATGCCTATTCAAATTGATCAGCAGTGATTGAGGTTTTGGGTTATATCAATTTTGACATATTGAATTTGTTTCTTATGCTCTGAGCACTTTCTGGTAGTTAGTACAGGCACTCGGCTTTCAGAATTAATTTGAATTTGCCCGTTTTGGCAAGATAGTAGCTTTTGACAGTAATTTGTGCGAACCAATGTTGGTGTGTTGTTGGGAATATGCACTTGGCTCATGAACTTGACAGAAGTGCATGCCCCTCGTGGTTATGCTATGGTAACATGGAAACTATGTAATAAAAAGAACTTTTGGAGGTCAAATATCAAACTACGGAGTCAGCTTCGAAATCTGACAGTGTTGAGCAGTAATAGTTGAAAGAAACTGATGCCATCTATTCAATAGAGAGCTGTTGCTAGGAGTCGGGGAAAATTTTATTTAAAAAAAAATATTCGCAAAGGTCCGTCGCATGTATTAAGTGTGGAGGTGACCTTCTCAGCCAGTTCCCAGCAGCTTTGGTTTCACTTTTACCGTTATATCAGACACAGGCTCGCATCGAGTGTCACTAGTCGTTTCTGTCGCGGCGGCATCATGCGCTCATGTATACGCACCTGCGCTGCAAAACGAACGCTAAGCTTGTGTGGAAGGCGTAGCACAGTCATAGCGAAAGCTAGAAGAGCAGCCTTTCAGAGGCTTTTTTAAGCACTCATTCGATGACTGCTACGAGCACACTTGCTTGATACCCCCTACAGCATTAACAATAAAAATTTTGTGTAGTAGGCTGGCATTCACTACGCTATTTTTCGTCATTCTTCTGAGAAGCGTGGTAACCGCTGAACATTTGCAAGGAATTTCGTGCTAATTGTTGATGCAGTGGCTGACAACAATAAGGAATTATGGCAGAAGTGGGTATGTGCAGCAGTTAATAGGGAACAAGAACAAGCTTTTGTAATGAATTGGAGCATTGGACGGCCCACTCGTTACGCTATTCGCATTGTGCGATGACTGGTTGTTTTTTCGCTATTTTAATACGCTTTATAAGTCGTATTAACTTGATTACTTTCCCGACATCAAGCCTGCCTAAGGCAAGTTTGCCAACAAGTCCCAAGCACCGGTGTGGCTCAGTGGTAGAATACTGGTCTGGCACTCAGCGGACCCGAGTTCGAGCCGCACTATGTCATTGGTACTAGTTTTTTTTTTCTGATTTCGTGCATTGTGATTACAAACACCGGCAGCGGCAGACAACTACGGCAGTGCGTGACCAAATTTATGATCTCATAACAGCTCACTCTAAAACACCCATCACTCGAAACTGTTTCGCAGTCACACCTGAATTGAGTGAGGACGAGTTTTGAATCAGAGGATAACAGCACTTGAGCTTCAAGTTTTATTGCAATGACGTTTTGTGTCAGCCTGAGACATCCGCAGCAGTTCATGGGTTTGTTTTGTTTGTGGCATCAAGTTGTCTCCTCTGCCACAAATGCGTAGCTGCTGACTTTTGTGCAGAATTCAATAGACGAGAGCACGCCTATCTCGCACCCAGGCGCCTTCAGCGGTATACCCTTGCTCCCAGAGACGCCATAATTTGTTTGCAACTGCCAAGGCGCGCTTCGCTAGCATGGCATGCAGTGTCTGTGGGAGTTTAAAATGCAAAAAAGCACCTGCTCACGCTGCACCCGCTTGTAAAATGTCATCTGGGCACCACTGCACTGTCATCTGATGCGACAACAACCAGCGCAAGAGGAAGATATTGCTGAGCACTGCTTGTAAAGTTCAGAGCACATCGTGGGAGTTGTGCCGGGGCGTTGTTTTGCGATTGCACAGATTTCCGTCCACAACAAAAAACGCTGAGCTTGGCCGCCCTATAGGATATAATCCCAATCAGCAGGAACATCTACGAGCCCAGTGAAGTGTTTCGTGCAGTATGCCTGTAGTATGCGGCACAAAACTATTGCCGTACTCTTTCGCAGGCCGCATGTCAATAATAGGATATGCGTATTACGACTCGCGTGTGGATGCACAAGCTGCGTATGTGTAGTACAACTGTGGTGGCCTACCATCGCGATAAAAAGAGATGTGAACGGCACAGGAAGCATGGCTTTCGACTTGGTCGAACTGTGTCATGCCTTGACTGTCACTAGGCGAATCTACATGTGCTTTCGGCCGGCATCGCCGTAGCATTTTAAAATCTTGTTCTGGCTGGCACGTTTGCACCGCGTGTGTGTTCCGAGTGCTTGGCAGGACTAGCAATGTATACACATGCGATGCATGAGCGTAAATTGGAGTCAGATTCTAGTGCTACGCTAATGCCGGCTTTTAGCACAAATTCTGCCTTGTCACAGCCAAGGCATGCCGCAGTTAATGCTGTTCGTGTTTTTTACAGCAGGATAATACGTACCTGATGAAGTTGCTTCCACAGTCTGCAATGCACGTGCTGCAGACATTCCGGACTGTCGAGAACGGTCTCCTCGACGTTTCACATGAAATCAGTATCAAATTCCAGCACAGGAACAACGCGAAACACGATTACAGCCGCACTCACGTTGTGAAGTTTCGCGTTTGATTTGCAGGGTGTCTGCTCGCATGGCAGTTAAAAGTGTTGCTTTTCCGCGCTTGCAACGGATGGCTCCACGCGCTTTTCTATATGGCAGCAAGCACTCAGCTCGCTGTGTTCTGGTGTATAGCTACTTTGGTTATGAGCGATGTCCACATGTCGCTGGAACGCGGTGTGCTGGTACCGGCTGCAGAGTTTCTCGTGACAACAAGAAGGCCACAGGGGAACATCTTAATGCGTAATATAGAGCTGCACGAAACATTTTGGGACTTCATATGATATTATTCTTTTTTTTATTACGATGTGCGAAAATGCAAAAATATGCTTGGATGCATATATTGAAACGCCAACCTCTGCAGGGTGAGGTGGCTCATAGAAAGAAGGAACGCTAGACAAAATAATTTTATTGGACATCTTATTTATAGAGGGATTATTCACATCATCGGCATCCATTTATATTGGAACACCTGCCGTATCTTATTGAAAAAAAAAAGAATATTCACTGAGAAAAATGTAAGAGTTCACTTGTGTCTTACGAAAAATCAAGCAATGCTTCACCTCATGGCAGGAGCAATGAAGCAGCACCTCGGTTCCTATTTTCTTTGCACATGTTATTAGAGATGTTTTTACAACATCAATTATTATTTTATACTGTTCCGTGGTCATTTATCTTCAAAGTATATATTCTGAATTTTCTTTGTTTTGAATATTATTGCATATATAATGTTTTTATTTGGATAGCTATTATATGGACACTCTCTGCTGGATTTTGTCACCGGCGTCGATCTTGGTGTGGGCGTCGCCGTCACTCACCGTATATGTATATGTATCTGTATATATTAAAACACAAGAAAGAAAGAAAAATCCAGAAAAAGAGTCCGGCGCGCAGAATTGAATGTGGGATATCTGCATCGTGAATGCGAGGGATTGACCACTGAGCCACTGAGAAGCACCTTCTTCAATGTTCAAACGGCAAGCTATTTAAATCTACCACTTACCGCTCTTGGGGGGCATCTCGAATTGGGGGGGAACTATAGTGTTTTCAGCATTATCGGCAAGATGGCGCAATCAGCGTGCGATGGCTCTCATCTCTAACGCGTACTTTGGCCTGCGGAGAAAAGAAGAGTGGTCGATCTTTCGTGCGCCCTTATCTTTCGGTGAGGAGGATCATACGTCTTGGCTGGTGTTGGGCTTGCAATGGAACGACTCTGTTGCAGTTACGGGGTTCACAAAGGTTACTGCGATCGTTGCACAGCCTTTGTTAGCGAAAAGGACACGCTTTTTAGAAACAGCAAAGTAACAACTGCGACGCTTATTTGCGTTCATCTCTACCTGTAAGTACCTTTGTGCATCATTTGTACGTGAGAAGCACGCGGCACGTTTCGATCTGCTTGCCATTCTGGCCGTGAGCTTCCAATTTGTTGCTATCACATTCATTGCTTCGCCTTTGTGGCAAAGCTGTGCTTTTTGTATTGCACTGTTTACCAACTGGCAACCAAAAATTACCTAAGCTTTGAATATTGTTATTCATTTCGAAATGTTTTTTGTTGCTCTACAACATATGTATTCAGAAAGTATTTAGAAAGGGCATTTCATTGTGCAAAATTTGGTATGCTGTAAGACGTGTGGGAATACTTATGAAACTGGCAAAAACCATCTTCTCAAGACAAATGATAAAATTACTATTTTCGCATGGTAACGAAAGAGTTAACTGAATGATTCTGTGTTTCCTCTGGAACATGTTTAATAACAACGAAAGAATTAATGTATTGTAGCTCCTTGAAGAAATGAACAAAATTTATTTCTCTATGTATTTGAAAATTGTCCCTCCTACTCTTTTATGTGAACAATGTATTGCCACCTCAAGATGGAAGGCTAAATCTGCTGAATGGGAAAAATTGCTAAATCTCACTCGTATTTCTTGACATGTCTTCATTAAGCATAGACACGTGTTTTCAGTATTGACTACCTTCTTAACTAATGCTGTCTCGCAGTGTATGCTGTCTCGCAGAATATGGCTTGCAAACACAATATTTGGTGCTCGAGTGACGAGGGATTGCAAGAAGCAGAACACAGGGTGGATGCATCCCTCTGCCTTGTTAGTTCTAAGTGAGTAAAGAAGTCCCAAGGCACTACAGTAAAACCCCGTTAATATGTACCTGCCGGGGACGACGACATAACTACGCACTAAACGTACTACGCATTGACCATCATCTACAAATTTGCATCTCCTGACATGCACTATTGCTACCAACAAAGGAAGAAACTCAGTGCCACCGGAAATATTGCCTTAAGTGCCCACCGCGAAGCCATTTAGTTTTTTTTGCCTAAGTACAGAAAAATGCCTGACTCTCGCACAACCACCTGATAGCACGTGCTGGTGACACCGATGAGTATTTCGAAACAACAGCAAGATCCAGGGTACGCAGCCTGGTACAGTGATAGAACGGAAACAATGGGCTCTCCGTGATGCAGTTGTTTCGTGGTCTGCTTCTAAGCAAGAATTTATGCAGTTTTCTTTTTTAAAATGCAGTACAGTGGTGGAGCCAAATCGTTTACTGCATGGCTAGTTGCGTGCAGTGCTAAACTCACTCTGCGCACACCGTGACTGCCGATCCGCTTGCTGTCGAGTACACAGTCTCCGCTTCAGGCCATGCACAGATTCGACGAGTAGCCTGCTGGGATAACATGGTGACAAAGAGCTTTCCGCCATCAATGTGCTCTCCACGATACTCTAGCGGTCCTGGCAGCAGACTGAGGTGCATTTGGGCTGTCGCTTAATAAAAGTATGCAACATGGTATCAATGGCGCTACGCTCGCTGTACGATGTGCGTGTTGGCATAATACAGCAAGGTTTCTAGGTGCCCGCGACCTGCCTCACAGTGGTACACAACAAAATAACCGCAATCTGCAAATAGTAAGAAATTGTCATGCACTTATTTTATTGCACTTCCAACAAACTTAGCTGCAAAAAAGTCCGTAATCGGACGCTGGTCCATCTTCTTAATGCGAATGATGGCTCGCCCAGCTGCGACCACAATGTTCAAGCCATCTTCTCCGCCCTCGTGAGTGCCGAAGTAGTGGCGCAGTACGTCCACTGCATCCAATGCCTCCGACGTTGCCGGCACGTTGGTCTCCCGCACTGTGGTCTCCCGTTCATCGACAGAGTAATCGTCACTGTTCTCATTCAGATCGTTGACACTGTGCACAATGTTGTCATCGGGGAGCCGTTCTGTTGCCACCACTTCCGAGTCTGCACTCACATAGTCTTAGAATGACTCGCTGTCGGGCACGACACTGGTGTCATGAAGTGCCGTTCATGATGCCGAGACTTCGTTTGATGTGGCAAAACCGTCCAGCGCAGTAGGCTCGTCTGATGATGGCTCATCGCTGGCGTCTGGTGCGGTGGCAAATGAAGCTTATCGAAAGCAATTTGCAATCGTGGTCACCGTCACACTCATCCACACCGCTCGAAGCATTTCGAGAGCAGCGTATATGTCAACATCGGTGTTCCACTTCAACTTCATGTTGAGCAGAAGCCTGTTAATCACGTGCTTGCGGTAACCTGCCTTCAGTGACATAATCACACCTTGGTCAAGTGGCTGTATTTTTGCTGTGCAGTTGGCAGGGAGGAACAGCAGCTCGATGTTATGGAGCGCGGCAGCGGTGTGGTGGGTGGTGCAGTTATCTAAAACAAGGCACACCTTGCGGTTCATCTTTGCTCGCTTCTCGTCCCATTCCAAAAGCAATTTTGCAAAAATCTTTCTAGTCATCCAGGTTTTGCGATTGGCCCGCTTCTCAGAACCCGTCAGGTCGGTGGGGCACAGGAATCGGCTTTCTCCTGTGACCTCACTATCAGCGGTAGTTTAAAAAGATGGTGTACATGTATATCAAGTCATGAGGTTCGCCCTCTCTCCATGCGTATTGTTGTGCAGAGAGTATGTAAAAGTGCTGGAGGAATGATTGATATGCGGGGTTTAATGTCCCAAAACCACCATATGATTATGAGAGACGTCGTAGCGGAAGGCTTCGAAAGTTTCGACCACCTAGGGTTCTTTGACGTACACTCAAATCTGAGTACATAGGCCTACAGCATTTTCGCCTCCACCGAAAATTCAGCCGCTGCAAGCGGAATTCGATCCCGCGACCGGTGGGTGAGCTCCTGAGTACCTTAGCCATTGGACCACGGTGGCGGGGCAGTACTGTAAGAAATACTGTAAAATACAGTAAATGACAGGTACAGTGATCGTTTGGAGCAACGACCTCTCGTCATGCCATTGAATGTACTAGTCTTCGAAAACGCATTATTGCGATGACCTACCTGATCGGAGAAAATATTGTTAATCGTTTAATCTCTGTTAAGCGTAGATGCATATAGTCCTCGTCAGGGCGAAGTGCGTTTCATAGGTCAAGAACAATTCCGCTTACAAGGAGGAATGAGAGGTATATGCAGCATGTTTTTGTACATTCATAAATACATTTTGGTTTTGCTTACTTTTCTGAGTGAATTTTTTACTGTCAATGTTTGTGACTGTATTCTTATGGGAAGTTTTTGATACTGCAAAGTATATGCTAAGAAAAGTGTATATCTTTCAAAAAAGTATTTTTATGTTTATATATATGTCAAGAAGCCCTGACGCAGTGGTAGCTTTTGATCAACATTTTATTTTACTTTACTGCACGAATCCGAACACGCTTGCAAAGCGCAATAAGTAATTTTTTTGTAAGATATGCTGCACGTTTGCAACACCATTTTCCACACGTTATTTTTCGGGCAGACTTTCATTTGCTCTGTGACTTTCGATAGCAATGGAGTACTCTAAAAAGTTTTATTATGCAATCTGTGAGGGCAAGGTGATCATTGTTGAGAATGTTCACTTAGTCTCAATGGAAAGTGCACGTGTGACTGGACTCTACCTACTCACATAAAATGAGCTTCTTTGCTGCGTATATGTGCTAAAACGCGCAATAAAACACGGAATGTTTTTTTTTTCTTTCGTAGCTTTCATCGCTCGGCTCCTGGAAACGATAGCTTTGCGGCAAGGTGTCTTCTGTTGTTTGCAAGCGTGCTGTCGGCATTTCCCTTTTCGTAAACATATTCAGAACTGTACAGAATATTTCAGTGCGCAGCATAAGTGCATTCATGTTTGCAGCACTTACGCGGGCGCGAACAGAAGCAGCCTCGAACCACACAAAATCTTCAGTGATCGGTTCTCTAGTGATGAAGGAGTGAACTCCGGAGTCGTTCAAAGTATAGTGCACCATAATCCATTTCCAAGAATGCCTGAACACTGACGAGAACTGCCAGCGCATGCAACACGATCTTCTGTGCATTGTTTATGCCTGTTGGTTGTCTGTTTCAGGAATTCTGGTGCGAGCCGCTGGAATTTCACTGCTGCCACCAAATTCTTCGCGTTTATTCACGTTTGTGGTATTTCATCACAACGCAACAAAAACTACCGGCCTTCCATATGGGTGCAATCACAAACGTGAGATGTCTCGTGCGCAGAGTAAGAAACTAGGCGAGCGTGACTTTACCGGCGCTTGAAGGGAAGGGGAGGAAATGTATACCTGTGAATCTTTTTGCCAGGCGAGAAATGAATGCTAGTGTTTAAGGCGGAACTTTATCAGCCGACATGTTTCCTAGCTAACGTTATCGTTTCTCGCATTCAAGGTCACTGCCTAACTTTGCCGAGTGCGTTGCTTTCTCACAATACAAAGTCACTCCCTCGAAATACGCTGCCTACTCGTAATCCTGGGTAGTTTGTGTCCTGGGTCAATCAGCATCATTCCATGAGACTTGATTGTCGCGCCGTAATGCCGTACGGTATAACACTTGATGATTATTTCCCGATAGGCCATGCTGCTCCCAGTGCACACTTGACAACTGGTGAAAATGAGTATGCCGCGTTTCACAGGTATATATATAGGCAGCTTCATTGAAATAACATGCGAGTGAATAGCGTTGAAGAGCACTTTAGGTTTTCAGTATTGTTGGCCTTTTCTGGACTATTTATTTGACCACCTCAATGAGCGCTTTAAGAAGCATCGGCACACCTTGAAGATGCTTTCTTCCCTTCTGCCACAAAATATTCCCGATTCTGCCACTCCTTCTACTGCCAAGAAGTTTGCTGACGTGTACTCGAATATTATCTCAACTTCGGCATCGCAAGGGGAGTTAGCAGTATGGGCTGCGAAATGGAAGCAAGAGACGCAAGAAATGCTGAGCATGTCTGCGATGCAAGCATTTGAAAATTGCCCAGAAGTATTCTTTGCAAACATGCACCATCTTCTAAAGATTCTGGCAAGTGTGCCGGTGAGCACAACTGAAGGAGAACACTTTTTTTTATCGCTGAGATGCTGAAAGTTATACCTGAGAGCTACAACAACCAATGGAAGATTTTTTGGCTTCTTCCCGTCGCCTAGCCCTAAGCTAAGTCGGCCTCAAGCTCTCACTTTGATGCTATAGCAAACGAAGCCATACTCAAATCCACATGTCCTCCACGTCATATACCCGGAGCTCTGCGATAATGATATATGCAACCAATGCAAACTCACCCCGACTACGCTTAGACACATGCTCTGAGAGTGCAATACAATGTATAACGATGTTAACCCTGATGCTACTTCGATGCAGTGGGTGGCTGCCTTGTGTAGCTTCAGCCTAGCCGACCAGAAACGGGCCGTAGAGCAAGCCCACAATGCGGCTGTTAGGCTAGGCCTCTCAGTCCCAACGTGGGAGCCCTGAGCACGTTCCCGTGCTTCTTGCAGGGCAATAATAAATAATATTTCATTCATCCATTGCTCTCTGAGCATTCACCGAAAAAAACAAGTCCGCCTGAAAGACATTCTCTTTGTTCTTTACGGGGAACGTAGATGGTTTCTGTTAAATGTCTTTGTAGTATCAACCGTAGGCGCCTGCTAAAAATCAAGGAAGAAGGTTGACTGAAGTTTTTCTTGGACTTAAATTCTCTAAACAACAGTAAAAACATGGTTGCTAATGATCAATTGATGTGGTTTAACATCCCAAAACCACAATACGGTTACAAGATACGTCGTAATGGAGCACTCTGGAAACTTTACCACTTTAGTTCTTTAACATGCACCTAAATCAAAGTGCACAGGCCTCAAGAATTTTTGCCTACATCAAAAAAACGACAAGGATTCGATCCCGCTACGTGCAGGTCTGCAATAGAGCACAATAATCTCTGTACCAGGCTGGCAGCTAGTAAAAAAGACGGCTTCAATAAAATCAGTATGTGCTATCTTTCGTCCAGCTGTAAGAAAGCAAGTTGAACTGTATGAGACATATTGCTGAAAATCACTTTAATAGCATGGCAGAGTGATTCTGTTCTCTCCCGTTGTGTACTCCTTGCTTTTTAGTGGCACCTTTCACTTGCAGACATGATTCGCGGATACAAAAGATGGGACCGGCAATACAACAACACAAAATTGCATGTGGCAATTCTTGCGAATTTTGGGTAACATATGCGGCATATAATATTTCATGCAATGCGCAGGGTAATCTTCGTGTCAATTGAAAAGGATAATAAACAGTATTCAGCTATGTAATGTGTCTGCTTGCTGCGTAAGACATTGCTTGCACAGATTTTTTTTTTATTTGTTGTAATAAATTATGTTTACTATGTACATTGCTCATAATTTTACTTGATAACATAACCATGTTTTTCTATTCGGTGCATTTCTTGTCATGCATCATGTTGCTAGTTGCAGAAATTGCTCGGCGTGCTTTTATAGTCATGTCAATGTGAAAAAACAAACAGATGAAGTGAATCAATATATAGGGTGCCCCAGCTATGTTTAGCCAAAGCTTAAAAATATGCCAACACACGCAATTACGACGTGACCAGATGCATTTTGCTGACCGTTGGCTGGAGTTAGTCAGACTATCTTTCGTGTTCTGAAATATTGTTTAAATATATTTGTTTAAATAACTAACTTTTGAAAGAACAATAATGAATAAAAAAATTTAATGAGAAAGCTGTAGATCGCTTTGCAAAACGTCTGATTAGACAGTTTAGAACATTATATCTGTTGATTATTAGTGATTTTATGCTTACTACAAATTCAAGAAAAATACAAAAAAGTCACAGCTTTGCTGCAAAGGTGAAGCAATGAACGCGATAGCAACAAATTGGAAGGTCATGCGCAGAATGGCCAGCAAATCGAAACGTGCCCTGTGTTTCTCACGCACAAATCACGTACGAAACATGCTCTCAGGTACAGATGAATGCGAATAAGCGTCTCAGTTGTTACTTCGCTGTTTCTTAAAAGCGTGCTCTTTTCGCATTTGTAGACTGTGCAACGATTGCAGTGACCTTTGTGCGACCGGTAACTAAAACAGAATTGTTCTGGTACAAGCCGAACCCCAGCCAAGATGTATGATCCTCCCTACCGCGAGATAAGGGTTCGCGAGGGAGCGTCGACCACCTGCTCTTCGCAGGCAAAGTGCGCGTGGGAGGTGAGAGTGCAGCCCCCGTGTCGTGAGCATCTTTCTACGTGCCTTTATTGCGCCATCTTTCTGGTAATGCTGAAAACACGGCAGTTTCCCCCCCCCCCCTTCCTGAGACGCCCCCCAGCAGCAGCAGGAAGTCGTTAATATAGATAGCTTGCTGTTTGAACGTTGAAAGACGTGCTCCTTGGTGGCTCAGTGGTTAATGCTTTACACTCACGATTCAGAAAACCGAAGTTCAATTCCAGTTCCAGAGTATTTTTCTGTATTTTTTCTTTCTTCCATTTTCATATATATACATACGTGTGTGTGTATATATATATATATATATATATATATATATATATGGTGAGTGAGGGCGATGCCAGCGGCAAAATACAGCCGAGGGTGTTCATATCATTGCTATCGCAATAAAAAATACCGCGTGACAAACCCACTGGCGTGCATACGTGCGCCGTGATTTTGGTGCTCTCTAACGTTCCGCGTATGAATAATAGGTTTCCCTCGTACTTGTTCAGGACAGTGATAAGAAGTCACAACGGTTATCGCTTTTGTGGCCAATAGCAAAACGTGTTCCTCACGAAGCCACCATCATTGTCGCGACCCTGTTGAGAAAACAAAATCGAGCGATTCTATGGTCATTCTTACATGGAACGTTGGGGAGCACTAGAATCATTGTGCGCACTGGTGTGTTTAGCGAGTTTGTCACTTGGTATTTTTTGTATTTTGCTGGCATTTGTAGTTACCATAAAAACTTTAATGATGGACAGATATAGTGTTTGGAACTGTCTAATCGGACGTTTAGCAAAATGATCTACAACTTTCCCATTGAAGCTTTTTACCCATATTTGTTTCTTTAAAAAATCAGGTATTTAAACAGATGTAATAATATTTTAAACACAAAAAAACAGCCTGACTAACTTCAGGCAACAGTCAGCAACATGCATTTGGTCGGGTCGTAATAGCGTGCGTCGGCATATTTTTGAACTCTGGCTAAAGATAGCTGGGGCACTGTGTATATAATTTGTGGCATATTTTTTCAGCTTTACGTTCCTTATTTTTGCGCTGTATGCCACACTGCTGAGCAGTAAAACTTGTCCTCACTACAGCTGTCCACACTGCATTTCTCATTACACTGCTTTAGGTTTATGACCATCATCTTTTTATTTATCAATCTAACTTACATGATGGGCATTTTAGTAGGCCTTTCTAAGGCTGTGATTGGCCTGCACGTTTGCCTGTGTTGCACTTTCGTCACTTGACAACACTTCAGAGTGCCTTTAGTCGTTAGGGCATAGTAAACATATGTTTAAATATATTGAACACTCGCATGCAAGCCAAGTTGGGTGTATGAACTGAATATTCTGTCATACACGTGTGTGTGTGTGTACGTCGTACGTGTGTGCATTTAGATGTTAGCAAAACACGTGAAGGTTCAATAGAAATGCAATGCTATTCCCTGGCCTGAGTATATCTTAATCTTAGTACATGCACGAAGAGTCACCCTGTAATATGCTTTGATGTGACCTGTCAGACCTTGGAACTGTGTCTTGCTTTTTCCATTAAAAAGAACCTCTGCCTATTGAAAATTATCGTAGTGATCGACTCTGGCGGGATCTGTCCCAGCGGGTACAAGTATGACCACCGCTTAAGGATTAATCCCGTCGCTGAGGCAACTTAAAACACTCGCGGCCGAGGTTCCTTCCCAAAATCTCAGACTGCCAACGCCTTGCAAAACACCGCGACACATTTTTCTGTATGCAGACATTATTCATTGTAAAAGCGCCCAGGAATGATATTGTGATATTAACAGTGCTTAGTTTCTAAATCATGCCAGCGCGAAGCGACAAAAAAAAAAAAAATAAGTTGGGTAAGTGGCAGGAGGGGAGTGTTGGACGAAAAATTTCAAAAGAAATTTAAACTCTCAACCCTCCCACCCCCTAGCTACGCCACTGGTTAGTAGCACGGCACCGCTCAGTGGTAGATTCATGGCCCGCGTGTCCAAAAACCACTTAAATACGGCCCTTTTGACCGTTTCAAAGGCAGCAGTCCTCATCCTCTTAAGGTTTTCTCTCACACCATGCGCAATAGCATTGATGATAGACTCCTGCTTGCTCAAGATCGTGGACTGTGTACTCATCAACACGTCAAAGTCTCTTGCCACTTTGCTTTTTTTTTTTGTTCCCGCCTCAGCGTCTTTTATCATAGCCACCTTCTGATCTAGCGTTATACGCTTTCGCTTTTCGCCTGGCATATTCATGTTGCAGGAATTATGAGCACAGCACGATAAAGTAGAAGCACAAAAAAAACACGCACGTTAAAACAACGGAGCTAACGTCGGTGAGTGACAACAATTGCAGTGGTTGCAGGCAGATGTGCCGCGGCCATGCTTACGGAGGAATGCTCACTGAGGGGAAGTGGGGAAGTTGCGAGTGGGCTTGGGGGTGCAGAGAGAGAGAGAGAGATTAGAATGGGTGCTCTTCACTGCAGCCTGTTAGGGAGCACAACTCAGCGCCACACCACCTAGGTGGTGTTGGTTAGCGCCGTGAAGAAGGGGAGAGGAAGAATATAAAGAAGACGCAAAATATAGAAACGAAAAGGGCGAGTTGTTTGTGGAGTTGTGGAGTCCTCGGCTGTCAGTGGTAGCCAAGCAGCGCACGTGCAATGCCCGTCTAACGCCCTCTCCTCCAGAAACAGCATGCACTTGGCGCGTCTCAGCTTTGCGTGTGTTGCTGGAGGATGTGTTGCAGGAGTTTTGAACTGCTGCAGTTTTCGCCTTGCACACCATCTCAGATTCGCATTTTGCACTGTCATGACATTGGCTCAGAATTTTATTTCCTAACAAGATTTGTTCGCTATATCCCATACCTAACAAATTTTACTTCATTAAAATGAGGTTTTAAATACTTTAGTTTCTATAAGGACTTTCAAGGGGAATTACGATTTGCTCGTTGTATCCATTATTTCATTATCACTCAACTCGCTATAACGAGGTTTAACTGCATATTTATCATATACAAGTACCACCATCTAGTGGACTTTTAGAATAAGAATAAGATTTATTTGATCTTGACAACTTCAAGAAAGGTACAGGAGCTAAAGGCGAACAACGCCTGACAGGGGCCCCGGTACCCGTAACATGTTACAACATCATATTACATGGCATAATAGTAGTTCATTGGCAGTAAACAAAAATATAAAAAAATCGTTACACATTTGATATACAATGCGTTAGGAATACAAAGTCTTTCGCATTCGTACGTCCACATAGTTACTGTGCTATTTTTTTTTTTTTTTTTTTTTAATAGACAGAGGCATAAGATAACAAAAGGAGTATTGATATCAGCACACAATCAAGCTCAATCAAACGCATGGAATGCAATAGTATACATAGATACATACACATACATCCATATATATATACATATATATATATACATACATATATACATACACATATATATACACATACACACATATATACATACACACATATATATACATACACACACACATACACACACATATATACACACATATATACACCTACATACACATATATACACACATATATATACACACATATACATACACATATATACACATACACATATATACACACATACACACACATATACCCACACACACATGTGTTGCAATAGTCATTCTCTCAAAGCCTGTGCAAGTAACAGTTCCTTCACCTTATTTTTAAATGCATTTCTAGTCGTGAAGAATTCAATATGACCTTCTAGCTTATTCAGGATCATTAGTACTTGGTGGCTGGTTGTTTGTGTACCATAGTTAGTCCTGGTTTTTAATGTTCGTCTTCTCTTCAGTCTCATGTCGTATGGGACTTCATTACTGCTGCTGTCGTCTAGATATAGTGCATTGGAATGTATATACTGCAGTAGTTTGAAGTCATAAACTTTGTTTGCTTGAAGCATTTGATATTTTAAAAATAACGGTGACGTGCTTAATTGGTACCATGGCCCCTGATAACTTTCATAAATGCGCAGTATCATTTTTTGTAGACGAATAATCCTATTGTAGTTGGTTTTTGTAGTGGTACCCCAGACCAGTATTCCGTAGCATAGTCTAGAGTAGAACAATGAATTATATAGGTTTTGCTTCAACCAGATAGGTATCAAGGGTGCAATTTTATACAAGCAGCCAACAGCTCGGGAGAGTTCAACGACTAAATTATTAACATGAACGTTCCACGAAAGATGCTCTTGGAACCAGACACCAAGAAACTTTTGCTCTTTAACCCTGGTTAACTCATGCCCTTGGAAAGTTAGAACTATTTCCCGGCTAAGTTGTTTGTTCAGAGCACGAAATATGACATAGTTTGTCTTTGCTATATTAAGCTGCAGTCTATTTTGGCCTAGCCAAGTCGAGAGCAACGCAAGGTACTCGTTGGCCTTAGTTTCCAAATCAGTTAAGTCTGTGGATTTAAAAAAAACATTAGTGTCATCGGCATACATAATAATTTCAGGAGAGTTTGCTATAGTTACAATATCGTTAATATAAACAAGAAATAAAAATGGCCCCAGTATGGACCCCTGAGGAACTCCTTGTGTTAGCTTTAGTTTCGATGATTTTGCGTTTTGTATTTGCACAATTTGAGAACGGTGACTCAGATAGTTTTTAATGAGCTCTAATGCTACTCCCCGCACCCCATACCTAGATAGTTTGTCGTATAAAATATTATATTTTATGGAATCGAAAGCTTTCTTCAAATCTAGAAATAAACCAAGTGTGAAATTTTTGCTATCTATGTTCGTAAGTATACTATCTTTGATGTAGCACAATGCTTTTTCAGTTGATCTGTTTTTCCGAAAACCATATTGGCTATTAGAAAGAATTTTGTGTTTGTCAAAGAAAGAAACCAGTCTTTGGTTAATCACACTTTCAAATATTTTCGACATAATGGGGAGGACCGATATCGGTCGGTAATTTGATAAATTATTTCTAAGGCCACCTTTAAATATAGCTGTCACCCGTGCTACTTTGAGTTTTTGTGGAAAAACACCAGTTGACAACATGAGATTAACAATATGAGCAACTGCCTCCGAAATAAGGTGGGATACTTGTTTTAATTCTTTCGCACCAATCTCATCAATGCCTGGTGCGACATTACTTTTCAGTAGCCTTATTGATGCCTCCACTTCAGCAGGAGATGTTGGTTGTAAGAATATTGTGTGTTCTATCATAGGTGTATCCGGGATATTAGTATTACGGTCAATGTCATTTGGCTCTTCATAACAACCGGCATTTATGAAATGTGCATTTATTGAGTTAGCCAAATCTTCAGCATATATAGTTGTACCGTTTATAGTCATTTCTTTTATATCACTGCACTGTTCCATTCTATTAGTTAGAGCATTTACCATTTGCCATACCTTCTTTGGGTTATCGTAAATGCTCTCAAACTTTGCTGTGTAGTAATTTTTCTTGGCTTTTCTTAAATCAGCATTCAGAGTATTTCGAATTTTTTTGTATCTACAAAACACTTCAGGGTCCCGACAACTAATGAATTCGTGGTATAATTTATTCTTAGCCTTTATGCGTTGATATAGACCTTTGTTTATCCATGGTTTCCTATATTTTTTGTTTCGCTGCACCATGATTTTCTTGAGCGGAAATGCATTGTCAAAACATTTATGGATCATCTCGAAAAACATGTCATAGGCAGTGTTGGCGTCTGCCTGGTCTAATATAATGCTCCAGTCAAGTCCTTGGACTAAGTTTCTAAATACTTCGCGCGAGATGTCATTTAGGTTACGTCGAGAACACATTTGCTCTTGAGGCTTATTTTCATATAAGGTGGCCAGTAAAAATACCGGCAGGTGGTCACTAATATCGGAAGAGAAAACGCCCGTTTTTATGTAGTCTGTGCAAAGGTTTGTAATGCAGACGTCCAGTAACGTGGCACTGTGTGTTGTGATTCTAGTGGGTATATCTACGTAATTTTTACAGGCATACGTGTCCAACATGGTAGTGAATTCCCTAGAGTACGTGTGTGATGATTTCAGATCAATGTTTATGTCACCCATAATAACAAATGAACCCAAAGTGAAAGAATTATCACACAGTAGCGTCTCGAAGAAATGAAGAAAGTTTACTTCCTTTCCAAGAGGTGGCCTATACACAACCACTGCGAGCACCTTGCCAATGCGTAGAGCTAAGCACTCGACGTCATCATTTATGACGGAAAGGTGAGGCAACTTTTCACAAGTAAGCGTGTCTTTGAAGTATATAGCAACGCCCCCTCCCTTCTTAGCGCTGCGGCACAGGTGCTCAGAATGGTACCCAGATATATAGGGCACTTCATTTCCGTGAATCCAAGTTTCTGAGAACATTATCACGTCAAATGATACGGTACAAGAGTGAAGAAAATTGGTAATCGCGTCAACTTTGTTCTTAAGGCTTCTGCTATTGATATGTAGAAGCGAAAAACGTTTTGCAGGAAGTGAGAATTCAGAATTGAAGGCATCAGTCGTGTAATAGTTTGTACCATGTTCTAGCTCAGGCATGGTGAAATGAGGGCAAAGATGTTAAAAAAGATGTTGCGCTAGGAAGTATGTCACTAGGCATTCAAAGCAGTATCAGCGCATATCTGAATAAGATCGGCCTGTGTGGCGATACGAACTACAGATGAGCCTTCATCCTTTCTAGCCAAAATTTTTCCGCTGTTCGTCCAGACGAATTTCCAGTTGGCAGCTTTCTTTTTTTGAATTGCGGCTGAAAGCAGTGCTTTATTAGCCTGTGTGAGATTCTCGTTTACGTAGATAGGCGTCTTCGCCTCACTTCCAAGCACTGAACTGTCTATCTTTTGTTTTCTGCATTTTGACAGAAACGCATTTCGTTTGCTTCGTCGCACAAAACGAGCGATAATGCTTTGCGCATTCTGCTTTGAGCTACGTACCCAGTGACACGTGTCGAGATCAGCTGCTTCTACAGCCTCACCCACGCTTTTCCCAATTTTTTGTATTGTAAGTACTGGATCATCTTCAGCTGGCACTCCCTTTATTTCTACATTATTGAGGCGCTGGTATTGCTCTAATTCTTCACACTTCTGCGCAAGCCTTTCATTTTCTGCTTTGAGTGCTTTGTTCTCGTTTACAATGCCATGCATTTCCTGTCTGAGCTGTTTTATGTTTTCTGCTATTCCCTTTACGTCATTACAAATGTCCGTACAGAACGACACGCTGTCTTTTAGTTCCCTCATGTCCGATCGGTAGTCTCGCTTGAAAGTGTCGAACGCTCTAATTAATTCCCGAAGGTCTTTACCATCCAACATATCCTTATCAGCATCACCACCAGTGTCTTTTGCAGCCCCCTTTGGCATCACAAACACTTTGCGCTGAGTTCGGCAGCAGTGCTAAAAAACTAACACTAAAAAAAAAAAAAAAAAAAAAAAAAAACTCCGTGATACAAAAGGTCTCACCTGTAAGACAAAGTGAATTTCCCTAACGTGTGCGTCCTTCGAAGCACCGCTGCCGAACTGAGCGATAGACGAGTTGCTGCAGGTATATATCACAGACGGTTCCCTGGTGGCGTTTGTGTCCGTTGGGTCTGCGCAGATCCGTCACGCAGGTTCGCTAGTCGCTTGGGCTGGTACCGTCCTTGATGTCCGGCAATGGCCACACGAAGCCCACCTCCCGCTGCAAGATGCTGCGGAAACCACACCAGTCGTCTTGCGATATCTGTAAGACAAAGTGAATTTCCCTAACGTGTGCGTCCTTCGAAGCACCGCTGCCGAACTGAGCGATAGACGAGTTGCTGCAGGTATATATCACAGACGGTTCCCTGGTGGCGTTTGTGTCCGTTGGGTCTGCGCAGATCCGTCACGCAGGTTCGCTAGTCGCTTGGGCTGGTACCGTCCTTGATGTCCGGCAATGGCCACACGAAGCCCACCTCCCGCTGCAAGATGCTGCGGAAACCACACCAGTCGTCTTGCGATATCTGTAAGACAAAGTGAATTTCCCTAACGTGTGCGTCCTTCGAAGCACCGCTGCCGAACTCAACCAGAACTAAACCAGAAGTGACTACCTACTACAGTCGAACACGGATATATCGAACTCGAAGGTGATCTTGAATAAGTTCCATACATGAAAAATTTAATATGAAAAAAATAGAGGCTCTGAGAGCTTACTTGTAGATGATCATTACCTACAATAGGCGCATACAAGAATGACAACTCATTCCGCACACACGCTGCTAGAGAATGATTTATTTGTGTGAAAAAAAATTGGTAATCTTCGCCTGCTTCTTTGCTTTTGAAATGTTGAAGATGCTAGTCATGATTTTAATTATCAAGGCTGTCCAGGTGCGACAGCCCGGTTCCCTTTATGTGGCCAATACAACGGCGAATGATGCCGAACGCTGCCTCCACTTCAGCTGCGGAGTACGTGCGTGTAGCCAGCACCTCGTCCGGACAATCCTTCTCGTCACATGAGCTGTCGGCCTGGACATTGCAGTTTGCTTCCACGAAGTCGTCCACAGACACTTCGTGTGGAACTGCTGCTGGGAAGCAGGACGACAGCTCGCAAAACGCGTCGTCTATGCGCTTATTGTCTTCATCGGCTTCCGCAAGTTCTGCCATTTTGAAGCCTGTCTTGCAAAAGCAGTTGACCACTGTGTCTGTCTTCACGTCTCGCCAGGCATGAAACATCTCCGCGGGAGAAAACGTCGCGGAGATTTCCGGCCACTTCTTCGTCATCCGTTGCTGGATGTGTTGGCTGCTGACAGCTTCGCTTTCACCACAATTGGTTTTGCCAACGATGTTGTAGCGCTGCTTAAATCGGTGAAGCCACCCGCTGTTGGCGAAGTTGTTTCACCGAGTGCAGCGGCAAACCATTAGGACTTGGCGATCAGCATCGTGCCATCCACCAAAATGTTCTTCGTGCACTCTTCTAAAAACCTGAAATAGGGTGCCTTTTCAACATTCTCATTGGCAGGAGTGTGCACATGAAAAGCTCCCAACGTTCGCTACACCGCCATCTTTACTTCGATATCTGCCTTGCTTTTCAACAAGGTACTCCAGGGCTTCGTGGTATCCTGAAGTCGTCAGTGATGGTCGAAGAGTTCTTGCCCGCCTCAACATGCTGAATAGCCTTAAACTTCATGGCAAAGTCAAGGGCTTGCGCTTCATGACACTGGCCATAGCTACATGAGAAGTGGACAGTTCAAGGAGTCCGCAGCGGCATTGCACACTATGCACACACACAAAAAAAAAATACTGCACATGTGGTGTTACGTAGACGCTGCGACAGCGGAAGCAACAAAGCCTTGGCGAGGCGATTGCCACCTCCGGAATCAGCAAAAGGCACGAGTTGTGGTTGGGTGATCAAAACTCTCGAAACAGCAACAAAAAAAAAGAAAAGGCAAAAAAAGGAGGACGTCAGCTTCTTCGTTCCTGCTCACCAAGCCGACGGGTATCCGGAGAAAGGGTGAAAGAGAGAAAGAGAAACGAAACAAAAAAAAAAGTTGTTCCGCAAGTTAGAGATTGTGCAGTGCGAGCCTTCTTGCCCTTACCTTTTTTTGAGCATTTTGGGTTTTCGTGTAGGCGTGGGGCCGCGCAAAGGTCGCCGGGCATGGGAGTGCCAAAGCGCGCTTTTCCAACTCGCGCACGGACCCGCGCTGCCACAGAAATTTCAGGGGGGGGGGGGGCGAGTGCTTAAGTGCACCTTAAGCTTGCCCGGTGTTCGATATATCCATCCGAAGGTTGGTTAAAATACCATTCGAGATAAACATGCGAATTTTAATACTTTTACAAAAGAATTTCAAGGGGATAACTTTTGAATTGGATATAGCTGAAAATTCAATATATGTGGGTTTGATGTAACCGTGTTTGACTGTACATACATAGAGAATGCACGACCCATGGCTTCATTAAGGAGCTTCGGCCCTACAAGTGTGCTTTGTCTCTATGGCACTCTATTGCCTTGAGGCAAGATTCGTGCTGCTTAGAAAGAAGCCATTGTAATTTATCCTGAAACAAGGCAATTTTTTTTTTCAGTTACAAACCTACCGTAATTACTCGAATCTGACGCGCACCTTTTTTCCGGTTAAGCGAGTTCATAAATCGCACGCGCGTTAGAATTGAGTACGAACAAAAAAATTACGGTCAAATTATTGCCATCGGCAAATCCAAAACGGCCGCCCCCTACGTGCGTCGGCATAGCGCGTCGGCCATTTCTGGCTATGTGTTTTTCATGTGCGGCTCTTCGTGCGTGTGCTGAGGAGTTCGTCATCTAGTAGTGCATTTGAATCGACGGCGTGGATGGGCCGACTCCCAAAACTCGAGTGCACCACGATGCCGCTTTTAAAAGAAAAGTCATCGCGTGTGCAGAAACGGACGGAAATCGGGCCACATCGCGGTCATTCGAAGTTCCCGAAATGTGCGTGCGGGACCGGCGGAAGCAAAAGCAGATGATTGTCGACAGCAAAACTTCACGCAAAGGCTTCTGTGGACCACACCAGGGTCGGTTTCCGCAAATTAAGGAGCTGCTCGGCGAGTATGTGCTTGAGCAGCGAGTCGCACAGCGGCCCGTGACGACAGAACTGCTCCAAGTGCGGGCTATCCAATTAGTCTTAGAAAAAGGTCTAATGCGGAGCCAGTTTTAAAGCGAGCAGGTGCTGGCTAACTAACTTTAAGAAGAGGAAAGGCTTTTTCCTCCGAAGGGGAACATGCATATGCGAAAAGTTTTGCGGAGGAGTACGATGAAAAGCTTCACAGTTTTCAGAGGTTCGTCCTAAACTTGCGGCGCAACAACGGCTGCCTGCTTGGGCAAATCGGGAATGCCGATCAGACGCCTCTTTACTTCGACATGCCTGGCACCACAACCGTCGAGAAGAAGGGGGCGAAGCAAGTTCGCGTGCTGACATCGGTTTACGGTAAAACTACAGTGACGGCAATGGTCTGTTACACGTCAGATGGGCACAAGCTTCGCCCGTACCTCATATTTAAATGGAAGACGCTCCCGAAAGGAGTCGTTTTTTCGAGTGGTGTGATCGTGCGAGCCAGCAAGAGAAATGGGTGCGCGTTGCAATATATATCTTACGTTTTTTTTTTTTTTTTCCGCGGTGGAAATCGGGTGCGCGTTACAATCGAGGGCGCGGTAGAATCGAGTAAATACGGTAACAAGTTGTCTCTGGAAAGTATTTGAAAAAAAGTTGGTGACTATTACATTTTTAAAGCAAACAAATTACTAGACCATGGGGTTTTCGGGGGAGTAGTGGTTAATACACTGAGGCATATATTCACAAAGCATTCCTCCACAAGCAGTTGTTTTTGTCTGTATTCCTAGACATCGAAAATTCCTATGGTGAAACATTCCAGCTGAAAGTATATACTGAGACGTTTCGCAAGAGCTTAGGTATGTGGGGTAGGATGCTGACTATAATTGAAGATTACTTGTCCTATTGCATATTCAATATTTAAGTGGGAAATGTCTTATCATGACAGTTTGTTCAAGAAATGAGAGTAGTATCACAGCATGGTGTCTTCAGTTGTACAGTTTTTCTTATAAAAATGAATTTCTTGTATTTGTGCATCCCACACAGTACCTTTCATTTCGCAGTACCTTTTATTGCATTCTAAAGGTGCTTTCACACACAGCATATGGTAGCAATAAAATGTGCCCAATTAATTTATACAAAAGCCTTCTATGCACACATCCAGACTATGGTGCCATAGTTTATCAGTGTTCCACGCTAAGCACTTATAGTGCTGGATGCTGTCCACCATTTAAGTATTTCTCTTTCTACAGGTTCAGCAGGACAAGCCCTGCACAGAGCTTTAACTTGGAAGTGTGGTAGCTTGGGCTAGTTGGTATGACATGACGATAGTTATAGCGCAAGAACAGAACGACAAAGATAAAAAGGAAGCGCTTTTGTCCTTCGTGTCCTTCTTGTCTCTTTGTCGTCGTTCTGTTCTTGCGCTATAACTATCGTCTTGACTTAAAATCAGAGATTGCATTTTCACAATGTATATGTCAAGAATGACCATCTCACACAATTTCTCAGACATTATTTGTCCAGCCATCAGGTTCTTAAAAACCGCCCTGCAGTGACAAAGATCTACTCGCTGTGTGTGAAAGGTTTGTCAGAGATAATAAGATTATAATTGAAAATTTCTTGTGGTTCCCACTATACATTTTCGACCATGGCCGTGGCACATATCCTTTGTTGACGTTGCGCATATCCACGCGTACTTTCTAGAACTTCAGTGCAACTTTTCTTGCCTTTGTTCAGTACAGTCTCAATGGGGTATCTCTGTCACTGTGGCTGGATCCTTAGATGTTGTCATGCTGGACCTAGCTTATTTAAGCCAGACCCTAATTTGTCAGCCGCTAAGCACATGAAGGAATCAAACATACCTAAAAGAGTATTATTCACAGATTTTTCAAGTGTTGTTGAGGCTTCAGAAACTTGAAAAAATTCTGTGATTATATTGCTGTAGCAAAATCGACTGTTGGGCTAGTGCTCGTCAGTTTTAGTTCTTGTTTCATGGTGTAGCTGTATTCTCTAGAGTATAAATTTCGGCATGTTGGTAAGACATATTCTCTGTTCTCTGTTGTGTACATTTTATGCACCCAGGCGTCGTGTCATGGTGCCATTCCACTGCATGATTGAAGGCAATATGTTGGCTGACCAGCTAGCCACTCATTCAAATGCTGCCAACATGTCCATGAGTGTAATGAAACTTTTCCAAGAAAGAAGCTCAAGGCAGCACCTATGGAATAAAGAAATGAGCTGCATTTTCTGTATTGGAAACTGGCTGGTGGTAACAATTAAACTCACGCCATACTGAAGTAACGCTTTGCAGAATATGTGTCCCCCCCCCCCCCCCCACCAGTGATAAACTTAGCCTCTGTACTTGACATAGTGCTGGAATGCCAGCAAATACAAGCAAATAGGCAATAGCAAGTCTGACTTTGTTCAGTATTGTAAGGAAGTGTTCTTTAAACCTGTTTCATTGAGGGCTCCCTTAACCACCAACTGTGTGCTTCTCTTTCCACTGTGGCCATTCAGGTGGCACCTGTCTGATTAGGTGATGTCACTAATGGCAGAAAGGTAGGTGACCAAAAACCTTTTTTCTCTGCCAGCTGTTAGGAGGAGCACTCTCAGAGGTCAATAGACAAATGCAGGGCAGCAGTGAAGGAAAGAGTGAAGGCACGCAACAAACCAGTGAAAAAAAGACACAGACGGCAGCACTGCGGCCACTTTTCTATTATCAAAGGCATGTAACTCTGCTTGTGTGGACTTGTACACAAAGTTTCACGACCTCTGGATGATTTACGAGCTGTTTACGTAACTTTCCGGTTTTCATATCATATGCACTCGGGTGATCATTAGCGCAACCCCTTAAGAGTGGCCACTGCTGCAGTAGTTTTATTAAAAGAAAGCATTTACCACAGGGAGCTCAAGGGCATTGGTAAGGCTTTACCCACACTCCTATATCACCAGTAGCAGTCATTCATTCTCATCACTTCTCACTCATCATTTTAATATGCCAAGTTTTAGGACCCTGTACAGCCATTTAACATTGTCGTCGCTTTGGCCATCATTGGTTTTTGTGCCATATAGCACCATGTAGCGTCAGCACACATTCAGGCTTAATGAACCTTTCTGTTGATGTTGTATAACATGTTACATTTTTTAGCACAAAAGTGGGGAGCAAAGGAAATCTAACGAGAGAGGAAGAAATGCAGTGGACTGGGTAAGCGCTAAACACCAACTGACTTTATGCGTGCCATCGCTGTATCGCTAATCAAGCATCAAGTAAAAAAAGCTGCACTCTTTAGTGAATAAATAGATAGAAGTGTCAATGATGTTCTCTGTGTCCTTGCTCTTCATGTGATAAGGTTACAGCAACTACCATCTCAAGGTGTCAGTATTTCTTTTCAGGCTCTTAATCTCACAAAGCTGCGGTGCACACGTGCAAGCAGCGAAATGGACTGGTAAATTTGCAGTGCATTTGTTTTACGAAGACAACTCATGTTCCCACTCATGGTCGTCGATATACCTTCCACTTTGACCTATGTAGGTGGTATGGCAAACACAATGCCGATTGCACGGTTTACATAATGCCTAGTTTGTTTGTTTGTTTTTTGGCATCTACTCCTTGCTTTTTTTTTGGCATACATGTGCTAACTGGCTGCGCAGCTTTCGAGGAGCGCAGAGCACAACTGATGCATTGCTTTTTGGCAACTTTCTCAAGGTTGTGGAACTACCTGTGAATGTACAGCACCACTCCAGGCTTCACCTGTGCGACATAGTTGGTATTTAGCGCTTACTATGTGCACTGTGTTTGTTTTTCTCTCATTCTAGTTTCTTTGCTTTAGCACTTAAGATATGTTGCATGTTACATTCAGCTTGGCTTGACCACTTTTTTTCGTGCACTATGCCAGTGGCTGCTACTTTTTTTTTATTGTTGTGGCAGAGAGCTGGCATTTACTTAATAGGGCCTGTGAGTCTTTTATTGGTTGGTTGGCAAGGCTGGAACAAGGTTTCTGAGGTGCTTTAAAAGAGCATTCATCCAAGCTTTAGTGTTCTTGCTGTGCAGTGGTCTTTGTGGAGGGCGGAAGACTTGGAGCATAGAATGCAGCGCACCTTGGCCATTGTTTCGTCACTGCGCAGTGCCAGGCTGTCATGTGGGTTGAAGCAGCCCAGAGGTGAGATTTTTTGGTGCCTTTTGTGTAATTACAGGTGTGTTTTGCTTTGCTTTGTTATAATTACTACCAGCAAAGAAGTAAAAAGCAGCATTGAAATTTTGACAAACGCGCAGGAAGATAGGTGATGACAAGTGCTTACCTACAAGTGGTCATTATTTTGAAATGTAGAAAAATTTATACCACTGGCAGAACACACGTGTCTAACACTATGCTGTTATCCCTCTGACGTCAATCTCACTGCATCACAATTCTGTGACACAAACACGTGTGGTTCATCTCAAAGATATAAGGTCAATTTCACTCTGAGAGAGGTTTATAAATGCTTTACCAACACTTTTACTTCTAAGGCACATTATTTCATCAGCTTCAATTATTTCCCTTGTTTTTTTTTGTTGTTGTTGTGTCCCGCGATGACTTTTGTTTCGTGAAACTTGGGTGTGCAGCCACAATCTCTGCAAGTGATGCAAGGTGGTTGCTAATAGCTACTTTCTCGTCATACTCGTGCTCCTTCGTTTGAGCACATTCCCATTTGCTATACGTATCTTTTTCCACAGGACAGTGGGATCGAATACAAAACATTTTCTGCGCATTCTAGGAAGGTAGGTTTCTGGTTTTTTGCACACAGCTGGTGTTTGCTTGCGGGATTGTTTAGTTGCGCATACATCGTCTTTAACTTTCTCAGTGCAGAGAATAGCATTCTCACATTGGCATGCCTCGCTATTTTTTTTAACTTATATGCAATCCTATGCATATAAGGTGTTACAATAAACTTTTGATTTTCGTTGCAATCTCATGCTGATTGCCTATCCTGGCTGTCCTTAAGCTTTTTTAGAAGTGATTCTGCAACACAAATGAACAGATGCAGTTTATAACCTGCTGCCTTAAGGCATTTTAGCTGTTTCCTGAAGCTCTCTGAAATTAGGTGCCTACTTGAATTCTTTGAGTTGAGCATGTTGTAGCAGATCTCACCAGCTTTGGATGGCTAAAATCGAAAGGCAGTAATGGCTAGCTGGTTCGCAGCTCACGCGCCCAGCAGGTGTGATCTGTGACAAACTTAAGCTTTAGATCCAGAAACTGAATAGTCCTCCTTACTGGTAACTCATATGTTCTAACAAGTCACTGAAAATACGTTCGGAATTCATTTATCTAATACTTCAAGCATTAAGGGTTGAGGGCCTGCTTCGTGCGTGTTTAAAATTACCAAAAATATTGTTACAAGAAGGAGACCGACTCGGAGGGGTAGTCAGAGATGTATTTACAGCCAGTTAAATGAGCAGTGCGAGCCACAGAGATTAGCTCGCGCCTGTCTTCTTCGTCGCCATGCACTGGCACGTAGCATGACCCCCGGCGGCGGAGGCACCATTCCGGTGCTTTAAAGGTCATTATCTGATGCATTCTTGTAGGGCTTGATCGGCGATACGTGTACAATATCACTGGACCGCACAGCAGATGATGATGGATCGATGGGGCTGATCTCATAGGTGACAGGTGTTACTTGACGCAATATACAGTAGGGTCCTGTATAATGAGACAAACCTTTTTTTGATAGGCCCAGTCGACAATGAGGGGGACCAGAGTAAAACGAGGGTACCAGGAGTGAAATGTACGTCTCTATGTTCTGCATGGTACCGACGGCATTGGTTGGTTTGCGACGCCATCAGCCGAGCGCGAGTGAGCTGACGGGCATGATTGGCTCACGGGATCGCGTCGCGGGCATACTCGCTGGTGGACGAGGTTTTAGCTGAGATGACTGTGTCCAGTGGTAAAGTCGACTCTCTTCCGTACAATAAGTAGAATGGCGAAAAGCTTGCTGCATCATGACGGGATGAGTTATACGCGAAAGTTGTGTGGGGTAAGGCAAGGTCCCAGTCTCGGTGGTCGGACGACACGTACATAGCAAGCATATTTGTTAGAGTACGGTTAAATTGTTCCGTGAGGCCGTTTGTTTGAGGGTGGTAAGGGGTTGTCAGTGTGTGTTGCGTGGAACAAGAAAGCAGAATGTCTGCGATGACTTGGGATAGAAATGTACAGCCACGGTCTGTGAGGAGTTGTCTTGGAGCTTTGTGAATCAATATATCGTCCCGTAACAAGAAGTCAGCAACGCCAGTTGCACAGCTGGTCGGTAGAGCTCACGTAATAGCGTAGCATGTAGCGTAGTCTGTAATCACGGCTATCCATTTGTTTCCCAATGTTGAAGTGGGAAAAGAACCAAGCAGGTCTAACCCAACTCGGTAAACTGGTTCCGCGGGCATGTCGATTGGTTGAAGATGGCCAGTGGGTAGCAGCGACGGTGTTTTACGACGTTGGCATAGGTCACATGTGGCGACGTATGGGCGTACCGAGCGAGCAAGGCCTGGCCAGAAGAAACGGCGCCGGACGTGCTAGTACGTGCGGGATACGCCAAGGTGTCCTGCCGTGGGAGCCTCGTGAAGTTCGGTGAGAACACAGCGGCGCAAGTGCTTAGGCACAACAATGAAAAGGTAAGGCCCATCTGGTTGGAAATTGCGGCGGTATAGCACACCTTTTTGAATGCCAAAGTAGCGGACGGAAGCATCATTTGGGGAGGATTCCGTGCGGCTGATGATGTCATGCAGCACTGGATCGCGCTTCTGTTCTTCCCCAATGTTAAGGAAGTAGGACACTGACAAGATAGAGTTCTGTGTGGGCTCGTCAGTGTCCTCAGGATCATCGACAGGGTACCGGGAGAGGCAATTGGCATCATGGTGTAGACGGCCCGATTTGTAGACCACCGAATATGAAAACTCTTGCAGGCGCAAAGCCCAGCGACCAAAGCAGTCTGATGGATCTTTCAAAGAGTTGAGCCATCAGAGCACGTGGTGGGCAGTAACTACTGAAAATGGGCGTCCGTATACATAAGGTAGGAATTTCGCCACCGCCCATGCAAGAGCCAAGCACTCACGCTCTGTGATCGAATGGTTACGTTCAGGTGCAGATAGGAGGCGGCTGGCATATATAGTAATGCAATCATGGCCATGTTGTGTCTGAGCCAGCACTGCACCAATTCCATGTGCACTCGCACCTGTACGGATTCCCGTAGGGGCAGCAGGGTTGAAGTGTGCCAGAATCGGAAAAGTAGTGGGAAGAGCGATAAGGGTCGAGAACGCGGAAGCCTCTTCAGAGCCCCATGAAAATTGAACATCTTTCTTGAGGAGCTGCGTAACCGGCCTCGCTATGTGCGCAAAATTTTTCACGAAGCGTCGGAAGTAGGAACGTAGTCCTATAAAGCTGTGTACATTCTTCGCAGATCGTGGTACAGGAAAGTTTTTGATGGCGCTAATTTTTGCCGGATCTTGTTGTACACCGTTGGCATCTACTAGATGGCCAAGTACTGTGATTTGATTGCGTCCAAAGTGACATTTCGGCGAGTCGAGCTGCAGGCCAGCGTGACGGAAGATGCCTAAGATGGCTGATAGGCGCTCTATATGAGTTTCAAATGTTGGTGAAAAGATGATGATGTCGTCCAAGTAGCACAAACAGGTAGACTATTTGAATCCTTTGAGCTGGGAGTCCATCATTCGTTCGAAGGTGGCTGGAGCGTTACAAAGGCCGAAGGGCATGACCTTGAACTTATATAGGCCATCAGGGGTGATGAATGCCGTCTTTTCAAGGTCCATTTCATCTACCTCTATCTGCCAGTAGCCGGAACGAAGATCTATGGAGGAAAAAAGTGGGACCCATAGAGGCAGTCAAGTGCATCATCTATTCGTGGTAGAGGGTCCACATCTTTTTTTGTAATTTTGTTGAGGTGTCGATAATCATCGCAGAAATGCTATGCACCGTCTTTCTTGCGGACTACCACTACAGGAGAAGCCCAAGGACTGCAGGATGGCTCAATGATGTCGTTGGAGAGCATTTTGTCGACCTCACTTTGGATCATGTGACGCTCGGCCGCCGACACCCGATATGGACGCCTAGGAATAGGATGCTCATTACCAGTGTTTATGCGGTGAGTCATACCAGTAGCTTTCCCCAACAGACGGCCATTGAGGTCAAAAACGTTGACGTAGGACAGCAGAACCCGGTGGAGCTCGTCAGTGTGCTGCGGCGTTAACTTGGAAGCAATGATCAACAATAGCGCTGTCGGAGCAAGTGTCAGATTGATGTTGAGTGTTGGGGTCAGAAGAAGCGACCATCGTGAAAACATCTACCGCATTGTCTTCTAAGGTGCAGAGCAACGCCCAAGAAATCCCTTGTGGCAGCACTTGAGGTGACAAGCTAAAGTTGACAACTGAGAGACACGTGGAATTTCCTGCGACATTCCTGCGACAGACAGAATGGAATGTGGTTATGTAATGCCACGGTTTATGAGGACATCGGCGATAGGGGTCAGAACATAGTCACCGTCGGTAACTGGTGGTATTGAGACGAGCTCTAAGTAGGTCAGTGTCTGTGGAGAGAGGCGCGCATGTCCTGTTGTGCAGAGGTGACTCGGCCGTTGTACAAGAGGTTCTGTTGTGGGCAAGTATATTTATTTATTTATTTATTTATTTAGGTACCCTAAGGGCCCAAATGGGCATTACATAGGGGAGTAATGGGTTGAAAGCCGACACAACATACAATATTGTAAAAAGAAAGAATCAACACAACAAAAGTGACATTACAATATCATAAAGGCAGCAAAAGTACACAATTGCAAAGTACAGCGTGAAACATATAAAAAAAGTGTAAAAGTGACAGAAAATCTGGTATTTGGAAGGCAGGAACACAAATTTACAGCCTATAAAAGATGAACATGATGAAGACAAGTTACAGGGTATTTAAATAGCTAGAAAAGCGAGGAGTGCGGTTTGAAAAGAAGAGGTGTCTGTTTGGTCCACTAGGCTGCTAGGTAAAGAATTCCATTCATTGATTGCCAGAACAAGGGGTGAGTTCTGATATTTGTTTGTTCGGGCAAAAATTTGGCCTATTTTTGAGCGTGGTCAGCGCGTGCGGACGTATAGGGTGCCGGGAGTATAGGGTGCCGGGAGTATAAATTTGCGAGCGAATGGTGTTGGATGATGGTACAAGGTGTGAAAAAAAGTTAATCTTGACAACTGCCTGCGTTGGGTGAGAGGGGGGAGATTAAGTTCGTCCTTCAAGGCAGATACACTCTGGTATCTTGAGTACGATGACGGAATGAAGCGCGCGGCCTTGTTTTGTACGGATTCAAGCATGTTAGTCAGACACATCTGATGTGGATGCCAGATGATTTGCGCGTATTCTAGTGAAGAGCGGATAAGAGCATTATACGCGTGAAGTCGTGTCTCTGAATTAGCTAAATAAAGGTGACGCTTGAGCAGGCCGAGCTTTTTACACGCCTTCGATGTGATTTTTTCTATATGGGGGGTCCAGCTTAAATCGGAGGTGAATGTAACTCCCAGATATTTGAAAGATGAAACTGTTTCTATTTTGGCATTATCTATTAGGTAATTATAAGTTTCGGATCTTGTCGTAGAAGAAAATTGCACATGCTTAGTTTTTTCTACGTTTATTTTCATCAGCCATTTTTCGCACCATTCAGTTAGAGTAAATAAATCATGCTGGAGTGTAGAAACATCATCGGAAGTTACTATTTCTCTATATATCACACAGTCATCGGCAAAGAGACGAATTGACGAGGAAATGTTACATGCGAGGTCGTTTATATAAATCAGAAACAGTAAAGGGCCAAGTACTTATATAAATCAGAAACAGTAAAGGGCCAAGTACTGACCCCTGGGGGACTCCTGATGAGACACCCACTGGGTCAGAAACGTGGTCATTTAATTTTACAGATTGCAAACGGTCTGTTAAAAAACTACGAATCCAGTGGGTTGTTTTGTCATCTAGATTAAGGTTACAAATTTTAGCCATTAGACGCTGATGTGGAACCCGATCGAACGCCTTCGACAAATCGACAAAAATGGCATCGGTACAAAGCAACCTGTGCTGCGAAACGTGGAGGTCAGTGACCAGCTCAAAAAGTTGTGTCTGACATGAGAAATGTTTCCTAAATCCGTGTTGATTGCTAATGAAGAAGTTATTCTGATTAAGGTGGGTTACAACATGTGTGAAAAGAATATGTTCCAGCAACTTGCAGCTGATTGAAGTGAGTGAAATAGGCCTATAGTTAAGGGGATCAGACCGGTCGCCAGATTTGAAAAATGGTAGGGTATGGGCAAATTTCCAATCGTCCGGCAAGCAACCTGAATCTAGGGATTGCTGAAATAACAACGAAAGCAGGTAAGCTGAGCGATAGACTGAGCGTACTGGCTGAGCAGTCTATGAGGGCAGAATGCGCGGACAGGAAGTCGAGGCCTAAGATTACGTCATGGGGGCATTTATCAAGGACAGTGAAAAGAGCAACTGTGTGTGGATCCGCAATGCTTACACGAGCGGAGCACATTCCAAAGATAGATGCTATTCCGCCATCCCCAACACAAACGAACTGAGTGGTCGCAGGTGTGAGAACCTTCTTGAGCTTGCGGCGAAAATCACTCGTCATCACGGAAAGTTGTGCACCAGTGTCGACAAGAGCAGTTACTTGTACGCCGTCTACTTGTACGTCTATAATGTTCTGTTTTGTCCATATCATCAGGAGAGGATTTTCTGTCAGTCCGAGAGATGCAGCGCCGCCTCCGGGGGCTGCAGCACTTGGTTTTCTGCCGAAGAATCTCATGGGAAGGCGGGGGAAGATGGTCGGCAGGGATGTGGAGAACTAGACTGGCGACGTTGGGGGTTGAAGAGCGAGAGTAGCGGTGTTCAGTAGCATGTTCTTGGGCAAAATGGTCACGGCTGGTCTCATGGCGATAGGCAGGACGTGCATGGAAGTGATGAGAGGAGGCTTGTGCAGGAGGACCCCAATGGCTTCTGCGATGGCGAGAAATTTGCCCGATTCGGTGACACAAGAAGCAGATTGGCTTGTCATCATGTGTTTGCCATGCGGACGGATTACGGAACGTTGAGGGAGAGCCGGTTGGGAAGGGACGTGCAGTTGTGTATTGGGGCTGGAAGTCGGTGCGGGGAGGCGGTGAAATAGAGTAAATTCCCAAGCTGGCGATTTCCTGCCAGACGACTGCTTGAATGAGGGGCAACGTAATTGGAGGAGAGGGATCAGGGGACGTTGGTCCCACATTAGCTGGAGCAGCCGCTTCAAGTTCTCGCCTGACGAGCCGCGTCAAGTTGTCACAGGTGTCTGGTGGATGATATGTGTCCAGACACGAGGACGTCGCTGCGGTGTTCGGAAGGCGCTGGAACTGATGGGAGGTGCACCTGCTTTTAGCTTGTAGGAACTGGCAGCATTCTTGAATAATCACATCAACAGATGACACATTGTTGAATACCAACAGGTTGAACACATCGTCGGCGATACCCTTTATAATATGCGCATCTTTGTCAGGCTCCGGCATGTTTTCGTCAGCTTGACGGCATAGTGAGAGGATAGCCTGAGCGTAACTGATGTAGGACTCCGTCGAAGATTGTGCGCGAGTCGACAACTCATTCTTCGCAGCTTCACGATGACCAAAGGGGTTGCTAAAAAGCTCACAGATCTTTTCCTTGAAGCTGTCCCAGCTCATAATGTCATGCTCGTGGTTGTTAAATCAAACACGGGGGGTTTCGTCGAGATAAAAGATGACGTTCGCGAGCATAAGTGTGCGATCCCACTTGTAAGTGGCGCTGATGCGTTCGTATAGGCGTAGCCACTTGTCGACGTCGGAACTCTCGCAGCCCGAGAACACGCCAGGGTCTTTGAGGGCGGGAAGCGTCACGAAAGTTGTTGTGGGAGCTGGATTTACAGGCCGGGCAGAAAGGCGGGTGACCGGGGAGGATGTAGCTAAGTCTTTAGTGGTCATGTTGAAAGCGGCGAGGGAGCGTCCGCTTCGGAGTTCCATGGGGAGGTCGGGGATGGCACAACTCCACTAAATATGTTATGAGAAGGAGACCGACTCGGAGGGGTAGTCAGAGATGTATTAACAGCTGGTTAAGCGAGCAGCGCCAGCCACAGAGATTAGCTTGCGCCTGTCTTCTTCTTTGTCTCCATGCACTGGCTCGTAGGAATATCATCTGAATAGCAGAATACCTTGTCCAGCCTTGAAACTTTCATTTCATCCTGCAGCCTCCTATGTAGATGCACTAAGAAATATCGCCTTAAATAGAAGAAGTTTCGCACCAGTTTTTGCCTGCCATGGTATAGATGTTTCCACAATTCAAAATAAAGGTAATTTGCCAGTCAGCACCTGTCGTCTTCTGTCTTGCTGTGTGTTTGTCAAAATTTGATCAATAGGAGAATAATAGTATATCAATAGAATCAATATTCATGTATTTATTCATTATTGCGATAGCAATTATATAGACACTCTCGGCTTGATTTCGCCACCGTCATCGGTGTCCATGTTGGTGACCAAATCATTCACCATATATGTATACATATTTATATATATATGAAAATACAAGAAAGGTAAACCAAAAGAAAGTATCCGGTGCATAGAATCGAACGTCTGACTTCTTGCTTGTGAGTGCGTGGCGTTAGCCACTGAGCCATGAAGGAGCACCTCCTTCAACGTTGAATAAGTGAGCTATATACCTACTACTTACCTGTGCAAATGGCAATCTCGGGGGTAATATCATGTTTTCGGCATTACGAGCGAGATGGCGGAGTGAACTCTTATTGCCAGATCATTATGACGCGCACTGATGCGTTCATCTCCCCTGCATTCATCTCCCCTGCATCTAACCCCTCGCGGAGGGGGTAGATGCTCACCCGTGCGCGTGCTTATCTCGCAGTGGAGAGAATCATATTCTTTGGGCTTTCACTGGAACAATTTTCTTGTAGTTACCAGCCGGGCAAAGGTCACTGCACTCGCTGTGCAGTGTCTGTTTGCGAAAAGGGTGCGCTTTTCAGACACAGCGAAGTAACAACTGAGACACTTATTCGCATTCAGCTGTACCTGTGAGTACGTTTCGTGCATCAATCTTATCTGCGAGAGCTAAGCGGCGCATGTTTTGATCTGCTTGCTATTTTTCAGGTGACATTCCGATTTGTTGCTGTCGCATTCATTGCTTTGTCTTTGAAACAAAACTGTGACTTTTTTATTTATTTCTTACTGCCGGCTTGCTTTGCAAGCCATAAGCAGGAGGGGGTTGTACAAAAAGATAAAAGAGACAAAAGTAACGAACTGTGAATACACCTTGAAAAGAAAAAAGATATTGCAGGAAAAAATGCCGGCAAGCAGATATACGGGTCACACACACACAAAACAGTAACGTCGGTTTAGAGCAAGCAGTTGTTACAACAGAGGAATGACAAAAATGAAAAAAAAAGTGAGAAGAATGCGCAATAGAGCACTTGCTTACACAGCGGTCAGCTCGACAACGAAACTGATGAGGGCAATATGTTAATTTAACATTGAAGTAGGGCTTCAGGACAGTGCGAACTTTCTTTGAAAAGGTGCATTCACGGTGTAGCTTCTTTTTTATTGTAGTGAAACCATCTTTACAGGGGCAGGGGTTTACATGCGGTGTAATATGCACCTATTCATTCATTTCGAATACTTTGAAATTTCCAGTAATTTAAACTCGAATTAAAACAAATTTTAATAAAATAATATTCATTAACATATTTGGAGTGTTTGAATATTAGCACAGGCATAGTTAAAAGACCTGATTGTCCAAAATCTTCACAATGTCAAGCAATAGAGCATCTCATTCTGTTAGGGCTTGTGCAAAAAAAAAAAAAAGGAATACGTGAAAACGTCACTCCTCAAAGGAAACTGGCAGACTTTCATTGCATGGTCGTGTCTTGACAACACTGTAGGTGGAATACGTCATGCATCTTTCTCGCTTAATGCCGCTTGTAGAATGGTAAACAGCATCAAAATATCTCAGTACGAGGTTTTTCTACCAGTCTTTTAGTCGCCGCCCCAATAGCTTCGTCTACTTTCCATCATACTTAATCTTTTACTATAGTTGTTAAGTACGAACTTAGACACTTTTTTTACACCTATTCAAGCTTCTCCAGTAGTGTGCAGATTTCACCAAAATAACCATAGTCAAGTGTGCAGACGTAACGAGACTACAGCTGCTCTTTCAATTTGTACAATAATGACTGAAATTATAGCAAAGAAATGTCCACAAATTTATTGCCTATGTGCGAAATGTGCGAGATGTGATGCAAGTACCTAATATTTATATTCAACTTTTGCCCCGCCGTGGTGGTCTAGTGGCTAAGGTACTCCGCTGCTGACCTGCAGGTCGCGGGATCGAATCCTGGCTGAGGTGGCTGGATTTCTGATGGAGGTGAAAATGCTGTAGGCCCGAGTGCTCAGATTTGGGTGAATCGTAAAGAACCTCAGGTTGTCGAAATTCCTGGAGCCCTCCACTACGGCATCTCTCATAATCATATGGTGGTTTGGGGACATTAAACTCCACATATCAATCAATCATTTATTCTTCAACTTTTTGTTGGGTCGTATAAAAAATCAGCGCAAATGAAATGGAGCACGGGAATAGAAGTCCCATTTGCGCTAACTTTTTACAAGATTCATCAAACGCAACTTGTCCACCTCTCTATCTTACTGCAATTTGTTTCTTTAGGATCAGGTAATGTTCAGTACTGGACTGAAATGGGTGTTTTTTTGAAAAGGTTACAGGGAACATTTCTTAAAGGGGCTCTGAAACACTTTTTGAGTAATCATAGAATTAATTTACTGGAAGAGCTTATTGCCTCACAAATTCAATGCAGCAAAAATTTTTAAAATTTTGTCCAGTACGAGCAGAGTTACAAATATTTGTCACACGTTGCAATCGCATTCTCTTTTCTTTCGTCCCGACAAAAGCGCTGGAAGCTAAGCAGATAGGTATGGGAGGGGCAAACAAAAAACGACACGGACCTCGTTACTTTGAGCAATTTTTTCTTTTTTTTTCTTTGAATATGCGTTTTTTTTAGTGCAATCACGCTCGAACGCGCGGACAAGTAATAGCCTTCTACGGCAATATCTGTAAGGACCAAGCGCGCCATGTTTCAATGAGCCAATAGCTGATACATGGGCATTCTACGAGGGATTTTTTAGCATCTTCCATCATTTGTCAAAGGAAGAGAAAGCAATTTTTAGCAGACTTAGATAATTTATTGTGAATTCCAGGCCGCGTGCTGTGCTATAACATTTGGCTCACGTATTCTCGGGAGCCAATACTACCGATCGGCAGCGTTTTGTCACCATGCTCCAAAAATGTTACAGGCCCCCTTTAACATTTAATAACACATGATCCTATAGTGTATAAATTGGCCTGCAATAAGGTAATGTCACTCTCTTTTTGTCTTACTCTATCAATAATAAATAACACAATCATCTGCAAACATTTTTAATGTAGATCCGACGTTATTTGCAATATTTTTAATAGAAAGCAAAAACCAAAGGGCATTCAAAACTGATCTCTTCGAAACTGTCAAGTACTACAGACTGCTAGCACAAAGATATATTCGGCAACCGATGTGACAGCACTCAAGTCTAATTTCTAGGCTCAAAGTTTAGAAATCAGAAGATCGTGCTCAATTACATAAAATGCTTTCCTGAATTGTAAAAGGTAGTAACGGCATGATTTAGACATAATGCAGACAAGGACGAACGCTTTGTCCTGTGTTGTTCCTTCTCTGTGTGCCGTGGCATTCCTGCTGCTTTTACCTTTGAAATGTACACAGATATGCAGTCTATTATTTGTGTCTTATCTATTGGTATGGACAGATTGTGGAAGAATCCTATTAGTTGGGTTGAATATGAAACACCTTGTCGAAAATCAAGCTGACTTGCGCTCAGAAGAATATGTTTAGCTAAGTGTGGCATGATCAAAGTAGAAATTTGGTATGTCATCAATTTGCTTGTTGTACTGATAAAAAATTGGCCTGTAGTTTTCAAGGCTATTGATCAATCCACCTTTGCAAATGAGTATAACAGGCAGATAATCATGCTATAATGAAGCTTTTATTAGTTTAGATAAACATACATTGTAATTAACAGCCATGGTTGTGCAATCATGTGTGAAAATTATGTCCGCTGAAAGGTTGAAATAGCATGCAAACAAGTGTGTGTTTAAAGGAAATTGTGTAGAGTCTGGTGAGCACCGGCGCTCCTTATCTTCTTTTGTGGTTTATAGCTGCCTCAGTTTATGGAAGCTGCTCTTTTTGTGGTTACATTTCCACCTATAGTTTAGTGCGCCCACTATTTGAAAAGCACAAAAAAGGGAAAGCATTTATGTCTAAATGAAATTGTTTATTTTGCTCTCTATAATATCAAAATTCATTGAAAAGCCCTGTGGTTCCTCTCTTTGTTTATATGGGATGTGGAACATTCACCCTAGCTTTCATGAAATGTTGTCTTGTGAGTGCTTTGTTCTAGTTTTGCTAGCTACTCGAAAACACGGTTTTGCTTCTGAAAAAAATATTTGAAAATCAATCAGAGTTGTTATCAGACCATTACACTTCTCAAGAAGTCATTTTGGGATTCGCCAACACCTCCTTTACACACGACGCCTGTCAGTTTTGGCACCACACAATGCCACAAATGCCATAGTTTGCTGCACGTGATACTTGCACTACAGCGCTGCCAGCTGCCACTAGCTGCCGCTCAAAAGGCTCATGAAACGTACACGCTTTGAGCTAGTTGAACTACTGAAGTTGATTCGTCAAGTTGGATATTTCATTTTGTTTTATTTAGTTCATTAAGTATGCTAATGATACACTACTGAAGTTCTTATATTGTGAGTACGGTATTTCATGTAATGCAAGTGATAAGATTAAAAAAAATATGGCAGGAAAGTGAAGGTGGAAGCTTGTGATGAAAAAAATCGCAAACGGAGGCTGTGTGCTCAAGCTGACGTTTCGACAAGCACACTTGTCTTCGTCAAAGCTAGAACAGAACCGATTTCTTTAGCAGTATCATGTCTTTATATGGTCACTTCTCCCCCTTCTTTGTTAGGACGGAGAAGAGGGTACAAAGCATAGACACTCTAGCGCCAAAGAAATCAGTTTTCTTCTAGACTTGACAAAGACAAGTTCGCCTATATATCTAGTAACGTCAGCTCAACATAAGCCACTGTTTACAGACTTTTTCCAGCATTAATACTGCAAGACATAGCCACTGTGCTTGTGAGATTTTACTCTTTTCACACATATTTTGTTAGAAATGAACCGTACCCACAAGAGGCATTTAAAAATGCAGATCTATTCACAGTACTTTACTCAACATGTCAAGATTGCAACAGCTCACTTGATATAGTGAAATCTCGATATAACGAACTTCAGGGGGCCATGGTGATTCATTCGTTATTTCGAAAGGTCATTATAGTGAAAGCTCAAAAGTTGACCATAAATACTTATTTTCCACAGACCAAAATGACTTACCTTCAAAACAGTGGGTCTTTGAACAATTTTCTCACAAGAAAAAACAAATGCACAAGTGAACACTTAAAAATGCACGTTTACCTAAAGAAGTCTTTATTATTATTTTTTTTGAAGTGTGCAGCACAAACTTTGCAGCGCGAAGGCCTGCAGCTCATCCACATTCCTGTGGTGCGATTCAGTGGTGCGATCCACTTTCTCTCTTAGTGAAAAGTGCTTCTGCTTTTTTGTCGCAAGCAGAGATGAACTCACCGCAGCGCGAATGCGGACTTGCTTTGCGGACAGAATAAGTAATCACCAAAAAGAGATGAACACGACTGACAAGGCCTCCTGAAGCACGTGTAGAAGTGGCAAAGATAAGAAAAACCCGAAGCGTATGGCTGTCATCACCGGTTTCAAAGAAAAGAAAGAGCTAAAAAAGAAGATTTCTCGCGTTTCGTTTTCCGCTTTCTCGCTGTCTTATGTTTTCTGCGCCCATGCTTCCTGCTCCGCAACTCCCACTCTGCCTTGGCGCTTTTAAACCTGAAGCGTCGACGTTTCAACAAAAAGAAAGAATAGAAAGTTGTCTTTTCGTTTTTTTTTTCGTTCGCACCGTCACGCGTGTTCCGAGAAGCAAGGCGTCTGTTCGCTGTGTCGTCTGCTTGCGTACCGCTCTGGTGGTTGCTACGGATTTCAGAACATGAGTTCGTTGTGCTGAGACATTGTTAATATAACATGAACTAAATTAGTGCTCGTTATTATGAAAAGTTCGGTATTTTGAAGTATATAGTAGTGAAACACTTTTACATTAAAACTATTACCAGTCAGCGTGGAATTTTTCAAAACTTTGTTACCCCGCAGGGGCGCCTGCGCAAGTAGGCATTTGGTGTGTAGCGACACCACGGACCTCACCTAACGGGGGAGTTTTGACTCCCTCCCACGCCTAGCCGGGCATGGCTTTGCCATGTCAGGGGAAAAGGGGATCCTGGGGGTTGAGCTGACGCTGGGTGATTGGACCTTTAAGGCCCCCCGACAGAGGCAACACACCCCTTTGGCCCTGGCTTTACGTAGACCGCACCCCTGGGCTGACCCACCCAGCGGAAATCAGCAGTCGCCTTTCCCTATCTCTCTTTTCTACAACTTCGTCTTTATCTCTCAATTTTAGTCTGTCCTGTTTACTTCTCTCTTCTGTTTACTTCAAATTTTTCTGGTGGCAAGCGTTAACCCTGTGCAAATAGCCTACCTTGGCCTAGGCGCATTGGGTTATAGTTGCATTGTACGGCTGGCGTCTGCAGGTTTTAGCATTCGCAAACTTGTAGCGTCCCCTCGTTGGGCTCCGTGGTGGGTGGCCGCCAATGCTTCTGAAGAATATAAAACAGGCATGCATAAAGCTTTTCCTCTGTTAAATGATCGTACTGCTTTGAAGCGTGTGTGCACCGATGACATAATTTTTTTCAACCCGCCAGCAGAAAGATTTCCTCACTTCCACGTCATTAACTGTGAGAAAACTGCAAAGCAAGCCAGGACTGTATCTCCTTTCGTAGTTGCGAGGTGTCTTACCGAAACTCTCGGGGCTGGATACAAGGTAACCAAAATGGCTAGCGGAGACCGCCTCCTCGAAATTCGGGACAAAGAACAATTTGAAAAGCTAGACGGCCTCTCATTTTTCGGTGACGTACCGGTCACCATAACACCACACAGATCAACGAACATAACTGGCGGAGTAGTATCTGACGCAGACTTACTTGACCTGACTGAAACTGAACTTTTGTAGGGGTGGAAAAGCCAAAATGCGACTAATGTATGGAGAATTATCATTAGAAGGAACAACAAAGAAACACCAACGAAACACTTAATACTCGCGTTTGCTTCCAGTAAACTGCAAGAATCAATTCAAACAGGGTACACAAAGACACATCTCTGGCCGTACATACCAAACCCTCGTCGTTGCTTCCAATGCCAGAGGTATGGCCATGGCTTTAAAAACTGTCGTGGTCACCAGACTTGTGCACAATGTGGAGTCGTGGGCCACGTGTCTGAGAATTGCAAACAACCACCACACTGTGTTAACTGTGAAGGAAACCACGCCGCATATTCACGCTCCTGCACATACTGGAAGAAAGAGAAGGAGATAATTACTTTCAAAGTGAAGGATAACATTTCATTTAAGGAAGCAAGGAAACGGGTCTCGCCATTCTATAGCCCAACATATGCTGATGCGGCTCGTAAGAGGGCACCGCCGCACCGGCCGCCGTCACTCCTTTGGTCCGCACATAGCGAGCCGGCAGTTGTGGCACCTGCCCTCAAGGTGGCTGTTGTCCAGACTACACCGCCTACTCCAGAAGAGAGACCGGAGACTCCAGGGTCCTCATGTCTCAAGGCCTTACCTCACCAGGCGAGGCCCAAAATTCGAACTACCAGCTTGCACGTGCGGGCATCCAATGCGTCTGAGGACGCAGTGGATACATCGGTACCCTTGGTGTCAAAAGAGAGGCGTGGCTCCTTGGAGCGCGCCAAGAAAACAAAAAAAAGCAAATAACGGGGCCTGGTGATGGCCCTGTTACTTGAATTCAAACTCCCTGCCTAAACAGCAACTCACTCCTCGTACACATGGCACTATTTTACCTTCACCATGAACACTCAAATTATACAATAGAATGTCAGGGGCCTTCTCAGGAACCTTGACGATGTCCAAGAACTTTTACATGAACAATCACCAGAAGTGCTGTGTGTACAAGAAACACACCTAAATAGAAAACACACCAACTTTTTACGTAAATACCCTATTTTCCGAAAAGACCGTGATGATGCCGTGACATCATCCGAAGGTGTTGCCATCATAGTGAATCAAGGGATTGCATACACACACTTACAACTACAAACATCCCTTGAGGTAGTAGCTGTTCGAGCTGTTCTTTTTGATAAACTCATCACAATTTGCACTATTTACATTCCTCCTAGCTATCAGCTGCAAAAACGTGATTTACACTTTTTAATTGATGAACTTCCGGAGCCTTATGTTCTCCGTGGAGACTTCAATGCGCATAGCAGGCTATGGGGTGACTCTCGTTGCGACGCGCGAGGTTGACTCATTGAACAGTTCTTTGTCTCATTGAGCACGTCTCCTAAACTGAAAAGAACCAACCTATTTTAATCTCGCTAATAATACCTACTCCTCTATAGACCTAAGCGTAGTATCGCCATCTCTTGTGCCTCTACTCCAGTGGAAAGTCATCAATAATGCGTATGGAAGTGACGACTTCCCCGTAGTTTTTAGCCCAACCACAGCAACTGAGTGTCCACCACGTGTTCCCAAATGGCTCATAAGGAAATCCGACTGGAAACAGTTTTACACCATCACTCATTTAAGTTGGCACGACATATGCACATTAAGCATTGATGCGACTGTCAACTATTTCACAGCGTTTCTGATTGATGCGGCAACAAAAGGCATGCCACAAACGAATGGACACCCTGGAAAACAACGTGTGCCATGGTGGAACTCTGAGTGCCGAAATGCGCGCAAGCAGCAAAACAAAGCATGGAGGTTGCTTCGAAACTCTCTGACAGCTGAAAATCTTCACATCTTTAAGAAAATGAAGTCTCAAGCCAGGAGAACGCGTTGGCAGGCCAGAAGAGAAAGCTGGCAGAAGTTTTTATCGGGGATCAATTCATTTACACGGGAGGCAAAAGTCTGGAACATGGTTGGTAGGGTAGCAAGAAGACAAGCACACACACTCCCACTTGTAAACACACAGGGTGACACTTTGGAAAATCAGGCGAACGTCCTCGGTGAACACTTTGAGCGGGTGTCCAGCTCCTCGCACTATACTGACGCTTTCCAAAAATACACAACAATAATAGAAAAGCAAAAACTCGAACATAAATGTACGTGATACAAGGCGTACAACTAAACATTCAGCTTAGCTGAGCTCCAAACATCACTGAATTCCTGCAGTGATTCCGCTCCAGGTTCTGACCGTGTGCTTTACGAAATGTTAAAAAAGCTACCAATCGAAACTCAAAAACCTTACTTTGTTTGTACAATGCTGTTTGGTTCTCTGGCACTATCCCTACTTCCTGGAAAGAGGCTATTGTTATTCCCATTTTGATACAGGGCAAGGACCCTTCTTTAGTTTTGAGTTAGAAGCTTATTGTGCTTACAAGCTGCTTATGCAAACTAAAAAAAAATTATAAACCACCGACTTGTACATTTTCTTGAAAGGAACAATTTGCTCGACCCATTTGAGTGCAGGTTTCAAGAGAGTAGATCCACCACCGACCACCTTGTTCGTATGGAGGCACAGATCAGAAACGCTTTCGTTCATAAGCAATCCTTTCTCTCTGTGTTCCTTGATATCGAAAAGGCACATGATACAACATGGGGCTTTAGAATACTAAGAGACCTGTCCCACCTTGGTGTGCATGGCAGAATGTTTACTATAATCGAAAGCTACCTGTCAAACCGGACATTCCAAGTTCAAGTAGGCAGCGTTCTTTCCCGTTTCCCAAACATTTGTCTAAGAAACAGGTGGGCCGCAAGGTGGTGTACTTAGTTGCACACTTTTTCTCATCAAAATAAATTCTTTGCACTTGTCCATCCCTCGGAATATGTTTTATTGTATATATGTCGATGACGTCTAGCTTGGCTTTAGATCTTGCAATCTGGCCATGTGTGAGCGCCAGGTTCAGCTTGGTTTGAACAAAGTCTCCAATTGGGCTGAAGAAAACGGGTTCCGTCTGAATGCAGGGAAAAGCACGTGTGTCTTGTTCTCCGGGAAGAGAAACATTCATCCTGAACCCAATATTAAACTGCATTGTCAACGTCTTTCTGTTAATACTGAACATAAATTCTTAGGCATAATCTTGGACACCAAGCTAACCTTCATACCACACATCAAATATATAAAAAACAAGTGCATAAAAGCTATGAACATTCTAAAAGTGTTGTCACGCACTACGTGGGGAAGCGACAAAAAGTGGGTAATGAATTTGTATAAAAGCCTTGTACGTACCTGCCTAGACTATGGGGAAATAGCATATCAGTCTGCGACACCTACTGCCCTTAAAATGCTTGACCCTGTTCATCATCTATGCATCCATCTCTTCACGGGTGCTTATTGCACTAGCCCCGTGGAAAGCCTGTACGTGGAATCGAACGAATGGTCGCTTGACCTACAGATATGTGTCATGTCTTTTAAATATTATCTTAATGTGAATGCAGACAAAGATCACCCATGACACTCCACAATTAATGACATGTCAAGCCTTGCTGTGTTTGAGAAACGGCCTTCTATGAGACAGCCCTACTCACTCCGTGTGAAGGGTCTAGCGAAGGAAGCCGGTTTGCCACTTGAACATCGTTTGATGGCTCCCGCAGTAAGCCTGCCACCGTGGCAATGGCAGGCAATAGATTGCGATGTGTCTTTCTTGGAGCTTACGAAGCATGCACCAATAGCACATATCAAGACATACTTCCTAGAACTACAACAGAAATAAACATGTCCTGAGTACTTCACGGATGCTTCAAAGTCCGACACTTCTGTCTCGTACGCAGCCGTCGGCCCATCCTTTTCGGAAGCTGTCATTCTGCACTCTGATTCAAGCATTTTCACCGGCTAAGCTTATGCGATACTCGTGGCCGTCAAACACAATAAACAAATAAAACTACAGAAGGCAATAATATATACAGACTCCCTCAGCGTAGTAAAAGCTCTGAAAACTCTTAAAAAGCACAAGAACCCTCTCCTTGCCTCGCTTTATTCGCTCCTATGCACAGTCTACTCATCTAAGCAGCATGTTGTAGTCTGCTGGGTGCCAGGACACCGCGAAATACAAGGCAACGTTCGGGTGAACCAGCTAGCTGGATCTGCTAACAAAACGGCTAGCAATACATCGATACCACTTCCTGCACTCGACTTGAAACCTTTTCTAAAACTAAGGCTCAGGGACTACTGGAAGAGCACATGGGACACACACACTGGTAATAAATTGCATGTCATCAAGCCGCAACTTGGTCATTGGCCACCAGTATCAAAATCACGCCACACAGAAGCAATCCTTACAAGGTTAAGAACAGGACATACACACACAACACATTCATTCACACAAAGGTGTGAATAAATGTGTTGAATTCACACAAAGGTCTATCACACAAAGGTGGGGGCGATCCACCTTTGTGTGATAGATGTGGAGAAGCACTCACTGTACTTCACATTCTAATCCAGTGTAAAGAATTAGACATGCTGAGAAGACAACACTTTCCGTTACCCTACTGACAACAGATACCACTCTATCCTGCAATGTTCGTCGGTAAGGAACCACTTTTTACTCATAAATCATTGTTAGCTTTTTAAAAGAAATTCGTACTTTTCATATCATATACTCGGGCATTCCTTAGCACAACCTCTCTAGAGAGGTCTCCGCTGCGGTGGCTACACTCAACAAAGCACTTGCCTCACGGCCCTTAGACGCAAGGGTGTGAACGAGTGAGGCACTTGTGCTAATGTCATACATGTCCACCATCGTGTTCTATTATCACTAACTTTTGTCATCTATTCGCATCACACACACCTTTCACGGCATGGTCATAATTTTATTACTGCTATGTTTTTACCCGCCTTAGCACGAGGAATATTATGGCCCTTATACAGCCGCTTATCACAATCATTGTCCATATCTCTAGTAACATGAGCTGGCGCTCTTTGACCGTGAAATGGCCCTTGCGCCACAAAACATCAAACATCATCATCATCAAAAGTTTGTTGATCTGAAAAGTTCACTAATGTGGGGTTCGTTTTACCCAGATTTTACTGTATACCACAATTTTTGCAGCTTTGCATGCATCGATCGCTTCTTTGCACACAGTGTGGCAACTGTATTATTGTCATTGATATTGAAAGCATGAAGCATAGTTCATTGGCAGTGACTTGATGAATTTGTGGCACAATAGTTCAAGGAGCAGGTTGCTGTGTCTTTGCTTTGCTCTTGGTTATTGCTGATGTGCTCATGGATGTCCATGAGCACATTAGTAGTTCCACTTTAGCACAGGTTTCTTAAACAAGCAGAAGCTCGGGCATGCGCTGGGCACTGCTCCCTTGTTGTTAAATCTTGATATTGTCTGTGAAGCCAGCTGCAAGGAAACGCTTACTGCAGATGGAGTAATTCCATGCTGTGCACGCCTACCATTTCATTGATGAGATCACCATTAGCCATTGTTGGCACAACTCGCCGCCGACAAGGATGTCATGGCATCGTACTCAGATGCTCTTGTTTGTCACACTTTATGTGAATGCAAAATGATGATGTCACACTTAATGAGACCTCCCTGTACTCTAGCACATTCCTCACTTTACTCCTGCAGAGGAGGGCATGCGTCAGCTGGCAGAGCAACAAGGGAATAAGTGTGATTGAACCTCTTTTGACAGGCACAGTTTAGCTTGTAGGTCTTGCATCTTGCAAGTCAACTGCTAGAGTTGTGCTATAGGGGAGGAAGACAGCAGGAAAGGAGCAGTGTTTTGATAGTGTGCTAGCTATGCGAAATGACACGATTCAAAATAGTACTCATCGCTTTACAACGGTGTTAGCTTTATGGCCATGGAATTGTGCTGCTCAGCAGCAAATGTGGTTTCAATCCTGGACACATTTGAATAGGGTCATTCGTATAAAAGCTTCGATTCAGGTGTGCATCAATATACTCCAGCAGCTGAAAATTAATCCCTCATAACTAAATTGTAGTTTCGGCATGTAAAGCCCCTCTTTGTTGTTCATTCTTACGCCTGGCTTCTTTGCTCACCTCTAAAATAGATAGAATAAAGTTTCTTTCTTTTTTCCTCCTGTGCATACAGCATTTATCAAGATGGAGGATGAAAATGCTGACTTTGTACGCCAGCTAGCTCCGACTATGTGCCACTTAGCAAAGCTACAAGAACTCACGGTACTCAGCAGCACCACTTTGCCATGGGATCCACCGAGTGAGGCCCACTGGACACGGGCCATGGTGAACTCCAGTGCAGATATCTACATTGAGACGAATGTGAGTGCCTTTTTTTTTTTTGTAGTTGGGAGTATATTGTCACAATACGTAGTTCAAAAGGCCGTGACCCCAAAATTATTATGCTCCGAATGACACATTGCATCATAGACCATGTGCATTCTATGGCAAGTTGAAATGTTTAGATGAATTCAGTACATTACAATGTCTGTATTTCAATTTCTATCAGCGTTATCTTTTTATGTTGCTTAGCATAAAATCCTAAACAAGCACGCCCCCCTACGGTAAAATATAATTGGAAAAGATTTAGGGAGGGGGCCCTTGCTTGGTCAAATACCAAAAGTCAGAATGGCAGCAGAAGAGCCCTCAAGAAGAATGCACACCTGTGCTGCTAATAAAATGCTTTGATGATCATGCATGCATTTGCTGTTATTACTGAACCAGAGGAATTTTCTTGGGAAAATTCACGTGTCATGACAAGGGTTGAAGATATTCTTCAAAAGTACTGACAAATTATGACAACTCAGAATGCAAGCCTGAAGCACCACACTGTAAAACCGCTAAGAAATTGTGCATATATATAGAACTTCAGTTCCTCGGTACAGCTGCTGCAGGATTGTGTAGCCTGGAAGAGGTTGCAAAAAAAAAAATGACAGGAGGAGAGGAGTGGAGCGCTTGCTCGGTTTTTGGCGCATACAGTCAAAGACAGTTATATCGAACCCACATATATCGAATTTTCGGGTATATCGAACTCGTAAGTTATCCCCTGAAAAGTCCTCTGTAAAAGTAAAGGAATTACCACTTTTATATCGAACAGTATTTTTACCCACCTTCGGATATATTGAACGTCGCGCGAGCTGGAAAGTGCGCTTTAGCACACCCCACCTCCCCACCCTGCGATCTCCGCGGCAGCGTGGTTTTGCGCGCCAGTGGGAAGGTGCGTTTTGGCACTCGCAGCGCCTGCTAACCTCCACGCGGCACCACACCTCCGCCGAAACCCGAAACACTCGAAAAAAAAAAAAAAAAGGTAAGAGCGAGAGGGCTCGGCCTGCATAATCTCCAACTTGCGAAAAGGCTTTTTCTTTTCGTTTCTCTTTCTTTTTCTCCTGCTTTCTTCACGTACCTGTCTACTCAGAGAGCAGGAATGAAGCAGCCGACATCCTCCTCCTTTCGCCTTTCCTGTTAGTTTTGGTCGCTGTTTTGCGAGTTTTGATCAGCCAACCACAGCTCGTGCCTTTTGCTGTTGCCCTCGCAAGTGACCATCGCTTCGCGAGCGCTTTGTTGCTTCTGTTATCGCGTTGCCTACATACCACCCCATGTACAGCATTTCCTTTTGCGAGCGTGGTGTTGAATTTCCAACTTCTTGTGTAGCTATGGCCAGCGTTAAGAAGTCCAAGACCCTTGACTTACGATGAAGTCAAAGACTATTCAGCGTATTGAAGAGGGCAAGAAATGTTTGACTGTCACAGACGACTTCGGGATACCACGAAGCACTCGAGTATCTTGTTGAACAACAAAGCGGATATCGGCAAAAGTGGCGGAGTAGCAAACGTCGGGAGCCTGTCATATGCGCACTCCTGCCCACGAGAATGTTGAAAAGGCACTCTATGCTAGGTTTTTAGAAGAGCGCACGAAGAACATTCCGGTGGATGGCCTGATACTGATCACCAAGGCCTAATGGTTTGCCGCTGCACTCGGTGAAACAACTTTGCCAACAACAGCGGGTGGCTTCACCGATTTAAGCAGCGCTACAACATTGTTGGCAAAACCAATTCTGGTGAAAGCGAAGCTGTCAGCAGCCAACACGTCCAGCATTGGATAACGAAGGAGTGGCCGGAAATCTCCGCGAAGTTTTCTCCCACGGAGATCTTCAATGCCTGGCGAAACGTGAAGACGTACACAGTGGTGAACTGCTTTCGCAAGGCAGACTTCGAGATGGTGGAACTCGTAAAAACCGGTGAAGACGATGACGAGCGCATAGATGACGCGTGTTGCGAGTTGTCGTCCCGGTTGCCGGCAGCAGTTCCACACGAAGTGTCTGCACGATTTCGTGGAAGCAGACTGGAATGCCCAGGCTGGCAGCTGAAGTGATCAGGAGGATCGTCAGGATGAGGTGCTGGCTGTTTGCATGAACTCCGCCGCTGAAGTGGCGGCAGCGTTCGGCATCATTCGCTGTTGTATCAGCCACATGGAGGAAACCGGGCTGTCGCACCTGGACAGTCTTGATAAGATTGAGACTAGCATCTTCAACATTTCAAAAAGGAAGAAGCAGGCCAAGATTAACGATTTTTTTTTGCGTAAATAAATAATTCTGTTGCAGCGTTTGCGCAGAGTCAGTTATCATTCTTGAAGGCGCCTATTGTAGGTGATGATAAGAGACCAGATTATGCAAATGCCTATTTTGCTCCTTGCGTTCCTATCGTGCCATTTTGATATATGAGCATGAATTAGAGGTTAAGAAGGGCTTTTATGGTGTTTTTATAGTGCCTATAAATGCTTATTTTGGGTGTTCATGCCTAAATGCCTATAGGTGCCTATGAATGTCTATTTTTCAAATGAGCACCTATATGAGCGCTATTCAAGCCCAAATTTTGTTTTCGAATGTGGTGTGAAACCGTTATTCATGTAAAAATGGCAACATTAATATTTCCAAACACTATTAGGTTAAACGAACACAAAGCTGACATGCTGAGATCGATTGGAGAAAGAGCATGATGAGTGCAAAAGATGCTGTTTCTGCAGCCCTAAATGGAAGCATGTCTCAGCGTGTGCAGAGGAAGGAAGAGAGAGAATTAAAGATGGGGTAAGAAATTAAAAGTGGCTTCTATGGCCAAGGATGCGGCGACCACCTTCTACAGACAGCTGTCCAGTGACCTGTAGGAACAGAAGAACCGTCCTTAAGACCTGGGTGTTGCGGTGGGACAGGAAGAGCAGGTTTCTCTGGGCAGCCACAGATAGCTGGAGAATGAATGAAAAACCATGGAGGGCCACTCATGGAATGCTTTTATTGATTCAGTGGTGACAAAGGTCGCCAAATTGTTATAATTTGTACAGCGAAGCCTAAGACAGGTGCTGGCATGTTTACAGTCAATGGTGGTTTGGCATACATTCAGCCTATGCCTGAATACACTTGTGCTTTATGAGATCTCTTGGCAAATTTTTTAAAGTGACAAACGTGAAAAATACAGAACAAGGCTTGAAGAAGCAATACTTTTTTGCAGACTAGTTGGTTCATACTTGAAAAACTGCACTCTTTCTTGTCTCTCTTGTTTTTTTCTTCAAGTTTGTGCAGCAATTCAATTTTTCAAGGCTTGAAGGTTTGTCCTAAGCTATTACTCAAAAATGCCAACTGTAATAATATGAAAAATAAACTAGGATGGTAATTATCACCATCATGTCAAATTAAACTGGGAATAAAGCTCCTGGGAATAAAGCTGGGAATAATGTAAGTGAGCTCTGTACATATCTGCCTATAACTTTAGCAATTTTGGTTCTAGGAGGGTCAGAGTGGTGTCTATATGTTCATGAAGATACAAGGAGTTCAACCGCTACAAATACTGCTATTACAAACGAAAATTTTAAATTTTAGGAGCGGAAAACAGTGTGAATCTGTGAAAACAACAACAGTCAGACCACGTGTTTTTTACGATCGCTTGTAGCTTCGTTAATATTCTACCGGGAAACTTCTTACTTATAAAGTTGAAAGCCCTTAGGGTAGACCTGACGCTACTGAAGTTTGATCAGGCTAGGTTTACTAGTTCAAGAGTTATTCCGCAATCAAAATTAAGCCTAATCAATAAAAAGATTAAATTGGTAATATCACCTCGCAAACGCATTTAAATTTTGTCCGCTTAATATAATAATAAACCGCACCCCATAGGCTACCAGGAGGCCCAATTCCGTACACTCTAGGCCCTTAATTAAGGTGGTAATCAGCAAAAAGCACATTTCATTAAAACAAATTTTCAAAAGTAGCTACAAACGCCACCGAAAAATAGCTAATATCTTCTTTTAGAACACAACAGTCCGGTTTTTTCCGTGGAAAAATAATTTCGATAGCTTAAGGTAACCGGAAGATACAGAGTTAGAAAGAATATAACGAAAACTGCTAATAAACGTGTGGCGCCCGTGTCTTCCCTCGCTCAGAGGAGGAGAGTGGCTCACTGCTCGGGAGAAAGGTACGCCCGTCAGATCAAAGTCTTGAACCACGTGTTTTTTTTTTTTGTTTTTTTTTTCCTCTTACGATCGCTTTTAACTTTGCTAATAACCTTCCGGGAAACTTCTAACTCATACAGTGCAAAGCCCTAATTGTAGACCTGTTGCCGCTCAGGTTTCATCAGGACAGGAGTAATAGTACCGGAACTATTTCGTGACCAAAATTAATCCTAATTACTAAAAAGACTAATTTGGTAACATCATCTCACAAACGAATTTAAATTTTGTCCGCTTAATATATCAATAAACAGCACCCCATAGGCTAATCGGAGGCCCAACTCCGTACTCTCTAGACCCTAATTAAGGGGGTAATCAGCAGAAATCTCATTTCATTAAAACATTTTTTATAAAAATAACCACAAACTTGACTGATACACCTCTGAAACCTACATTTAGAACATAACAATCCGGGTGCGGCGATGGCGTAGTGGTTAGAGCATCCGCATCGCTTGCAAGAGGTCCGTGGTTCAAATCCCGGTGCCGCGCAGCTCCCAACCGGAAAAAAAAATAAAAAATCCGCGTGCTGATGGAACGGCATTAAGAGGCCTGGGGTGCGGCCTCACCGGTAACCACCGCCGGGAACGCACTCCCTCACCATAGAAGGATTGTCCACCCTGGTGCCGTATCTGGCCACTACCTCCCACATGCATACGCCAAATAACTCACGGCCCTCAGTTTCCAGCGGCTGCGAAGCAACTGACCATGGTGGCGGTCAGATCTGCAACGCAGCAGAGGGGGCTAAGAATCTCTGGACTACAGGCCGTCTTTGGAACCTGAACTTGGCAACGTTTAACGCTAGAACCTTATCTAGTGAGGGAAGTCTAGCTGTACTATTCGAGGAGCTAGAGGGTGTCAAATGGGATATAATAGGGCTCAGTGAGGTTAGGAGGACAGATGAGGCCTATACTGTGCTACAGAATGGGCACGTCCTTTGCTATCAGGGCTTGGCAGACAGAAGAGAACTGGGAGTGGGGTTCCTAATTCACAGAAACATAGCTGGCAACATAGAGGAATAATATAGTATTAATGAAAGGGTGGTAGGTATTGTAATTAAACTGAATAAAAGATACAAGATGAAGGTAGTACAGGCTTACGCGCCTACATCCAGCCATGATGACGCTTCAGTTGAAAGCTTCTACGAAGACGTGGAATGGGCAATGAGTAAGGTAAAAACACAGTATACTATAGTGATGGGCGACTTTAATGCAAAGGTAGGGAAGAAGCAGGCTGGAGACCAGGCAGTAGGAGATTAGGGCATCGGCACTAGAAACGCCAGAGGAGAGCTACTAGTAGAATTCGCAGAACGCAATAATTTGCGGATTTTAAATACTTTCTACCGAAAACGAGAAAACCGCAAGTGGACTGGAGGAGCCCTAATGGCAAAAATAAGAACGAAATAGACTTTATAATGACTGCACACCCAGGAATCGTGCAGGATGTGGAAGTGGTTGGCTAGGTACGATGCAGTGACCATAGAATGGTACGGTCTCGAATTCGCCTAGACTTGAAGAAGAAACGACAGAAACTGATATGCAAGAAGCCAATCAATGAGCTATCACTGAGAGGGAAAGTACAGGAATTCAGAGTGTCGCTGTAGAACAGGTACACTCGGCTCTTAGTGAGGAAACCAACCTTAGCGTAGATACAATGAATGATAATCTAACGAGTATCATTACGGAGTGTGCAGCGGAAGTTGGAGGCAGGGTAGTTAGACAAGACACTGGCAAATTTTTCCAGGAAACGAAGAACCTAATTAAGAAGCGTCAAAGCATGAAAGTGTCAAGTACAACAGACAAAATAGAACTGGCAGTGCTTTCAAAGTTGATTAATAGGCGTAAAGTATGCGATGTAAGAAGGTATAACATGGAGAGAATTGAACACGCTCTGAAAAACGGAGGAAGCGTCAAAGCAGTGAAGAGGAAACTTGGGATAAGCAAGAGTCGGATGTATGCACTAAGGGACAAAGAAGGCAAAATAACTACCAATATGGATAGGATAGTTAAAATAGCGGAGGAGTTTTACAGAGATCTGTACAGTAGCCGAGACAACCACGACCTTAATACTATAAGAACTAGCAGTAACCCAGATGAGACCCCACCAGTAATGATAGAAGAAGTCAGAAAAGCTTTAGAGAGCATGCGAAGAGGCAAAGCTGCTGCTGAGGATCAGGTAACATCAGATCTGCTGAAAGATGGAGGAGAGATTGTGTTAGAAAAACTAGCCACCCTGTTTCCGAGGTGTCTCCTGACGGGAAGAGTACCAGAGTCTTGGAAGAACGCTAACACCATCTTAATACATAAGAAAGGAGATGACAACGACTTGAAGAATTACAAGCCGATCAGCTTGCTCTCTGTAGTATACAAGCTATTTACAAAGGTAATTGCTAACAGAGTAAAGAAAACAGTAGAATTCAATCAACCAAAGGAACAAGCAGGATTTCGAACAGGCTACTCAACAATCGACCACATTCATACTATCAATCAGATAATATAGAAATGCTCAGAGTATAACCAACCACTATACATAGCCTTCATAGATTACGAGAAGGCGTTTGATTCAGTAGAAATATCAGCCGTCATGCAGACACTGCGGAATCAGGGCGTAGATGAAGTATATATAAACATTCTGGAAGAAATCTACAGGGGATCAACTGCTACCATAGTGCTTCATAAAGAAAGCAACAGAATACCAATCAAGAAGGGTGTAAGGCAGGGGGACACAATCTCCCCAATGCTATTTACCGCGTGCTTACAGGAGGTTTTCAGAAACCTAGAATGGGAACAGTTAGGGATAAGAGTTAATGGAGAATACCTTAGTAACCTGCGCTTCGCCGATGACATTGCATTGCTGAGTAACTCAGGGGACGAATTGTAACTCATGATTACGGAGTTGGACAAGGAGAGCAGAAAGGTGGGTCTTACAAATAACCTGCAGAAAACGAAAGTAATGTACAACAACCTTGGAAAGGAGCAGCGCTTCGAGATAGGTAATAGTGCACTTGAAGTTGTAAAAGACTATGTATACTTAGGGCAGGTAATAACCGCAGAGCCTAACCACGAGATGGAAGTAACTAGAAGAATAAGAATGGGGTGGAGTACATTCGGTAAGCACTCTCAAATTATGACAGGTAGATTGCCACTATCCCTCTAGAGGAAGGTATATAACAGCTGTATCTTGCCGGTACTTAGCTACGGAGCAGAAACCTGGAGACTTACAAAGAGGGTTCAGCTTAAATTGAGGACGACGCAGCGAGCAATAGAAAGAAAAATGGTAGGTGTAACCTTAAGAGACAAGAAGAGAGCAGAGTGGATTAGGGTACAAACGGTGCTTAAGGATATCATAGTTGAAATAAAGAAGAGGAAGTGGACATGGGCCGGGCATGTAGCGCGTAGACAGGATAACCGCTGGTCATTAAGGGTAACTAACTGGATTCCCAGAGAAGGGAAACGGGGTAGGGGGAGACAGAAGGTTAGGTGGGCAGACGAGATTAAGAAGTTTGTGGGTATAAATTGGCAGCAGCAAGCACAGGACCGGGTTAACTGGCGGAACATGGGAGAGGCCTTTGTCCTGCAGTGGACGTAGTCAGGCTGATGATGATCATGATGAAAGCTCCTATGTCAAGCATTTTATGGTAAAACTTGCATTTGAAAATGAATGTATCTAAACAGTCCCCTTTGTGCAATGGTAATTAAGACTTTAGAATGTCGTATCAATTTTTTGTTAATTCATTTTTTGTTAGTTTCATGACAGAATGAAATGGCTTATAAAGAGAACAAAGTGTGTTGTGTCAATGAAGACGTGTTTTCTTCGACATTGTAACCCATCTGCTGTGGCACCTTCGGATAAAAAATGTGATGTGCACGCGGCTATTGTTTTGTTTGTAATTTACTCTTTAAGCGACCCTCTCTAGGTGACATATTAAGTTGTAGTTAGACACTGGAAGTTCCTGCGTGCCCAATAAAAAGCGTTTTACCACAGTGATTTTTCAAATTGGTTTGCTACGAGCCATCAAAGCGTGACCCGAAGAAGCAAGCTTGAATCCCTTGCCTCTCAATTCATGTAGCCATCGCCAGCCTTATTCCTTCCCTGTTCCTTTCGGTATTGCGGCTGGAGAATCACATGACACATACGGACCAAGCGCAACATGCGTAAGCAAGGTCACATGCGCATGACGTGCCCCAGCCTACTTGTGCACTTACGCCATTGATGTTGTGTCGTTGGGGCGTTCTCTGTTGTGTATTACCATTTTCTGTGGGATGAATCAGTCAGTGCATGTACTTTAGGAGAGGCTGGCAAGGATCATGTATTGTGACTGTGATACACCACGTCGCTCCACTGAAGCTGTGGTCAGAGACGACGCACCAAACACAAGCTAACCGTTGTCAGGGCTGGCAAAGGCACGATGCAGGAATGACGAGAAGACAAACGCAAGTTAGTAGTAGTAGTAGTAGTGGTAGTAGTTGTAGTAGTAGTAGTAGTAGTAGTAGTGGTAGTAGTAGTAGTAGTAGTAGTTTCATTTCATTTCATTTATTTATACTGTTAGCCCAGAAGTGGGCCGTTACAGGGTGGAAGTACAAACAATTATTTGCGAAAAAGAAGTACCGTACAGGTCTCGAGATAATTTCTTGGTATTATTGTAAGCAGCAACTCGAAGTTATACATAACAAGAAATGGAACACACATGCAATGCAATACATACGCGCAGAACAGCACATGACGCATTTGAGGCGGCACTTTTGCACCGCGCTGAAGATTTGAAAGACAACTACTACAGTCTCATGCAACCAACAAAAAGTACACATGCTGTTATTCAGAAAATAAACGTTTTAGATTCTGTTCAAATGATGTAAGCGAGGAACAACCAATTATAGACTCTGGCAGCATATTCCAATCTTCAATAGCACGTGGAAAGTAACTAAACTTAAAGCAATCGTTACGTGGGACTAGGGGTGGTATGTACATATTATGGCGATGTCTGGAGTGTTCTTGTGTGTTGACCTGGAAGCAATCTGAATAGTTTAGTTTAAAATGATTATGAATTAACTGGAAGAGGAATTTCAGACGCTCAATCCTCGTCCTAAGTTCAAGACTATCCAGTCCAGCTTTTTTACAAAGTTCAGTAGGTGAATGATGTCGGCGATATTTATTAAAAATAAATCTCGCACCAAGTCGCTGTATTTTTGCTATTTTATTGCAGTTTGTCTTTGTGTAAGGGTCCCAGACAATTTTAGAATATTCGATAATAGGTCTGACAAGGGTTTTGTAAGCAAGACACTTTATATCAGATGGGGCGGTATAAAGGTTACGTCTAAGGCTATACAGTGCCTTGGTAGCCCTGGAGCATACATTATCAATATGAGTGTTCCACCGGAGGTCGGGCGTGAACCATAACCCAAGATATTTATAGTTTTGTACACGCTTAAGGAAAGCATTGCCAATCTGGTAGTTGTAATCTAGAGGTGCTTTCTTTCTAGTTATAGTCATAAAGACTGTTTTTTCTGTGTTCAAACTCGTTTGCCATTCTTCGCACCAATCTTTTATTCTTTGAAGATTGTTGTTTAGATTAACTTGGTCATGTTCAGTCTCGATTCTGCTATAAACAACACAGTCGTCGGCAAACAACCTTATCGGTACCGTAACCCGGTTTGGTAGGTCATTTATATATAACAAAAATAAAAGGGGACCCAGCACGCTCCCCTGGGGAACTCCGGAAATAACTGCAACTGCTCTAGACTGTTTGTTTTTTATTTGAACAAACTGCTGACGGCAGCTGAGATAGGATGAAAACCATTTTGTCAAGTTGTTATTTTGAAACGTTTTGTCAATTTTAAACAGGAGCTTTGAGTGCGACACTTTATCAAATGCCTTTGCGAAATCCAAATATACCACATCAGTTTGACCACGCAAATTGATAGTTTTTGAAAGATCATGAACAAATTCGATTAACTGTGTAGCTGTAGATAAGCCTCGGCGGAAGCCATGCTGCTTCGAAAATAATAGATTGTGCGTATCAAGATAGGACATCAGGTGTTTGTTAATAATGTGCTCGAGCATCTTTGAACATGTACTGATAAGCGAAATAGGACGGTAGTTGCGCTCGTCCCGTGAGGAGCCACTTTTGTGAACAGGGGTAATTTTAGCCCGCTTCCATGCTAGTGGAAAAGAGCTACTGCGCAGGGACGACTGAAATATTTTTGTAAGGAAGCGAGCCGCCCATTCAGCGTATCTGTACAGAAATTCGTTTGGTATACCATCAGGGCCAGGGATTTTTCTTGTATTTATATTAAGTAAAAGATTTAGGACACCCTCTTCGCTAATTACCACATCATCGATCGGCCGCTGCAATGATGACGTAGAAAATTCGGGCAAAATGCCATTATCATGAGTAAACACAGAAGCAAAAAAAGAATTGAAATCATCAACACGTTGTTGAGTAATTTCAGGTAGCCTCGGGGAGCTTGCTGGGGTAGTTATAAAGCGCCAAAACCTTGAGGGGGCTTCCTTCAAGTATTTCGTCAATGTCACATTGAAAAACCGATCCCTGGATTGTTTGATCAGACGTTTCAGTTCTTGTCTCATTGAAGAAATGCAAGCTGTTCCTTCAGGGGTACAATTTTTTGCACAAGATTTTTGTTTCAGTTTTAGTTTTCTTTTTGTGTGAATGATTTTTCTGGTAATCCAGGGATTGGTTTTACAAATGCGTTTTCTAATCCTGGGTACATAGCTGTCTATGCACTTCCCTACAACAATTGAAAAGAAATGCCATAGCCTATCAGTGCTGCAGTCAGTGTTGTAAAGGACCTGAAATTCATCAAAGGACCTTTCAAGATAGTCCAAAATAGACACATCATCAGCCGCCATAAAATTCAATACAGTGCTAAGTGTGGGTTTACCCAAGGTGTCTGGGGACAAAGCTAGGTGCGTTACTACCATTCTGTGGTCGGACAGGCCTTCTACAACTTCACAATGGCTGAGTAACGGCAACAGCTTTGGGGACACAAAAACCAAATCAAGGATAGATGACCTTGTAGTTCCTATCCGAGTAAATTCAGTGACACTTTGCGTTAGCCCGTAGCAGAATGCCAACTCCAGTAGTTGCTCAGCACTTGCAACCTGTTCCGATCCAGGAGACTGGGATAGCCAATTAATATCCGGAAGATTGAAGTCCCCTAGTAATAATACGTTATCTTGGAGGCTAAAATTAGAATCCATAAAATTTCTTAGCTTTGCGATTATATCCAGGGAGGAATTCGGCGCTCTATAAATCCCTCCAATATACACAGTTCGCTCGCTGAACCCACACCTAATCCACAACATTTCTATGTCACAATTATCATCCAACACTGAAAACCTAATGTCGTCTTCAATAAGAAACGCAACACCACCACCTCTTCCTTGCCGGTCTTTTCTAACAATTATGTAACCTGTAGGTGTTACTTCGAAATCTGCTACATCCGTATGTAACCAAGTCTCTGTTACGACCATTATATCCGGTTCATGCTCCAGGATTGCGGCTTCAACTGCATCAGCTTTATTCAGCAAACTTCTGGCGTTTACATTAATAACCTTAACAGATGCTGTTGGTCTCGATTTGCGTCAGTCAGAGCTGGTGAGACCTGGGCTAGCATACCTGAAGCGCTCTTTGGTAGCCTCATTCCAGCCATAGAGAACGTTGTTTACTTTCAGTTTATCGATGATTAGTTTAACCTTTGCTCCCTTTGCTCTTTTATCCGCTGATGAAATCCATAGTTGTTTTCTGATTTCAACTACTCATTTAGAGTAATCTTCGCTGATACTGAATTGTGTCCCCTTGAGGTTGCGGCAGTTTTTCAGTATTTTGGTTTTGTCCCTGAAGTCTCCTACTTTCAAGATGACCGGACGGCTTCTTTCAGGTATTTTCTTTCCTAGATGGTGAATTCTTTCAATGGAGCTACACTTTGAGCCAAGTAATTTGTCAAAGATATTGTCATTCACCTTACTTAAGAGTACTGCCTCATCCTCAGATTCTTCTTCTTCCACTCCGCGCACAATAAGGTTGTTGCGTCTAGAACGATTATCTAAGTCATCGATCTGCCTGGCAAGAGCCGTCAATTCACTGTCATGGCGACCAACACTTGATTCTATCATAGTAAGCCGGTTCTGTGTTTCACCCAACCCTTCAAGTTGTTTTTCAATAGTCTGGAGCCTAACATGCATGTCGGAAATGCTGGCATCCGTAGATGACTGCTTGGCCTGAATTTCATTAACTTTAGCTAGTAGTCTACTCTGGTTACTTAATATTTCCTCCAGCATTTTTTCAACCTCGAGCCCAGGATTTTCCTCTACGTCACCGGACAACTTCAGTAACAGGCTTACAACTGAAACACAGTCATTTAAGCAACCAAGAACAGTGTGTGGACTCGGCAGCACAATCAGGCAGGTACAGTTACTACGAAAACCATACTTTCGATCACCAACCTGCACAAGTAGAGGCACGTAAGGCGACATCGTCACGGCGGTGCTGCCGTGTCCACTGAAGGTCAAGACCATGGCCCATGCTTTTATATGCTCCGGGCAGCTTGCTATCGGGGAGGCGGAGGACGTCATTGTGCTCCACGGGGGTGCGCAGTCGACGAAGTCCACGTAGCACAGCATCGTTGACGCCACTGGCGGTGATCTAGTTGCGCAGTGGTTGAGTTCCTTCGAGGGCTGGTGCGCATTCTTCATCGGGGTCCATTGGTAGTGTTGTCCAGCGATAACATGGGCCGCTGCTGCGTCCGCGAAGAACCACGCCAAAACCTGCACAAGTAGAGGCACGTAAGGCGACATCGTCACGGCGGTGCTGCCGTGTCCACTGAAGGTCAAGACCATGGCCCTTGCTTTTATATGCTCCGGGCAGCTTGCTATCGGGGAGGCGGAGGACGTCATCGGGCTCCACGGGGGTGCGCAGTCGACGAAGTCCACGTGGCACAGCATCGTTGACGCCACTGGCGGTGATCTAGTTGCGCAGTGGTTGAGTTCCTTCGAGGGCTGGTGCGCATTCTTCATCGGGGTCCATTGGTAGTGTTGTCCAGCGATAACATGGGCCGCTGCTGCGTCCACGAAGAACCACGCCAAAACTTTTATATGCTCCGGGCAGCTTGCTATCGGGGAGGCGGAGGACGTCATCGTGCTCCATGGGGGTGCACAGTCGACGAAGTCCACGTGGCACAGCATCGTTGACGCCACTGGCGGTGATCTAGTAGCGCAGTGGTTGAGTTCCTTCGAGGGCTGGTGCGCATTCTTCATCGGGGTCCATTGTTAGTGTTGTCCAACGATAACATGGGCCGCTGCTGCGTCCGTGAAGAACCACGCCAAAACCTGCACAAGTAGAGGCACGTAAGGCGACATCGTCACGGCGGTGCTGCCGTGTCCACCCGTGTAGTAGTAGTAGTAGTAGTAGTAGTAGTAGTAGTAGTAGTAGTAGTAGCAGTAGTAGTAGTAGTAGTAGTAGTAGTAGTAGTAGTAGTAGTAGTAGTAGTAGTAGTAGTAGTAGTAAAAACACACAATATGAATATTAGGGATCCCGTAGTGGAGTTCTCTGCAAATATTTATCATCTGGTGTTCTTTAACGTGCAGTGACATCGCGTAGCACACGGGCATCTACTTTTTTGCCTCCATCTAGATATGACCACCGCGGCCACAATCGAACCCGCAGCATTCTGGTCAGCAGCAGAGCACCCTATAGCGACTGGTACACAGAGGCAGACGCGAAACGAGGTTCGATTAGTGAATAACATCTTGAGGCTATTCAAAACAAAAATAAAAATAATAACAAGCTGAGGTTCTGTTTTTGTGTTTAATTATTTTTGTCAGCTTTCATTCGTTATACTGAATTTGAAAGGGCAGTGCAAAGACTCAGGAAAAGAAAGACATAGAGAGAAAGAGTGCTGTCTTTCTTTTTCCTTTTCCTTTGCGCTTCCCTTTCAAAATGATATGAAGCAGCTAGCCTAAACCAAAGTACTCCTCATTCATGCTACACAACAAAACACACAAATTGCACATGCCAAGTAAGGTAATATTACGTGCAACGCTCTTGATGAGGTACATTTAAAATGCAGGATATAATAAGGAGATGGGACATTTTCTGTCTGTTTTTCTAGGTATAGCTAGCATATAAGGAAGTTCTGTTGAAGAGCGTGCAGTATGCGACATCAGCCCACCAATGTCAACGTAAAGGAGCGACGTTAAAACAGGACCAATTCTTGCTGTACGTCACTCCCTAGATCTTGGGGCGCACGCGCTCGACAAGGGCACGTGGCATTAATTAGAAATTGAGGGTTTTTCCGTGACATGTAATTTTGCAAATCTTAACAGGAATGATCCGGAGGGCCCCGTGCACCATTATGCTTGTCAGATCTAAATGTCCAAACATAGTGAGGGGCTCTTTAAGGTGTTCACCGATGGTGGAGAAATCGGTCCTACGCGATTATAGACCTAGCATCCCTCTCTTCTGGGGTGTCAGAGGTCTGGTTATTTGCTCCTGCGCTGCCCTTCCCAGCCCTAACAAAACGAAAGAGACCCAAGAGAGTGTTAATTGAATGGTGACACTTGACGCACAATGCTAGACATTAAAACGAAAAACCACACACAGCGAATCATGTGGGAAATGCGTGCCTATGTTCAATCGTTGGTACCTTTCTGCTATCTTAAACAATATTATTTTTTTGCTTCTTGCCGTAGATGCAAGTCACCAATGTTGTTGTTTTGGGATATTTCAATTTTTGTAGAAATTTATTACGCCTATAGTTATGATTTTGAGGGCCTGAAACGGTGTTTTGCCTGCCTGTCTTTGCATCTAAGACACACTTTTTTTAGTAAATCTGGCCTCTAGTGACGGTCCACTACAGGTAAGCTTTAGGGGCCTCTATTTTTTATGAAATTTTTCATATATCAAACTAATTCGCGATCCCCTTCGAGTTTGATAAGTACTTGTTCGACTGTATTTCAAATTTCTGGAAACGGAGAAAGGGGGCACTGGCTCTGAGTTTTACATTATTCAGATAAGCGTGCATCATGGCACATCTAATGCACTTAGAAACAAACAACACGAGCACTGACTCACAACTGTAAAGTTTATTACGTGCACAAACCAAATATACATTTATGTCACATGCCTGATAAACAAGAGAGCATGCAGTGGACTTTTTATTTGTTAGGAAGCGCTCGTGGCATCTGTTTCTCAGTCCTTTGTATATGCTGTGCTGCTAATGGGGAGTAATGAGCATGCTGCATCCTGTCCGTGGTTAAGCTAGGACAGTGGCTTCAAATCGCAACAAACGAAAATTCATTAAGAACATGTAGCAGGCCTGGCCTAGAGGCATGGGGCAGTGAGTCGAAGACCATGGTCTCGTGCAGCAGCAATCTGCAATTGGGATCTGTCCTTCTTGACGGCCAAGACACCTGTCCCCTGGACAGGCCAAGTAGGCCATCCTGCATGACTGGCACTGCACAACACGTGGCACTACCTCTAAACAACCAGTGTATAGGTCCCCCCCCCCCTCCCCTCAGAAAAGACTGGGTAGGACCCGGAGAGAGGTCTAGAAGGTTTGGGCACAGGGACCCTAAAAGTGTAATGTGGACAAACAAAAAAACCAATAAATATTTTCTCACCACCAACCATTATGCATTGTGCACAGAACAACAGGGCGAACAGAACATCATTGTACTTTGGTAGAGTTGATGAATATTTCTTTCTCCTCCTGATTTGGTGGAGAACACAACTGTGTCATTTTCCAATACCTCTGTTCTCCTCGATACACAGGGCGTAGGTTGTACCACTTGCTCGGCAGTGCTGGGGTCTGGGTGGCCGAGATTAGGTGTGTGGATCCCCAACCACTGAATCTTGTCTTGCATAAAATGGTTTCAGATCTTAGACATGAATAGGGCCACACCTTTGATTTGTTGAGCAATCTTACAACGTATACAAAAACCTAGATTTCTGCGCGATTCTATATGGTCCGCCCCACTTGTTCACTAAGGAAGTTGAAAAACCTCACGAGTTGTCACAGTGTGGGTAGTGTACACTTCAACACCATGTCTTCAACCTTGAAGGTTATTTTGTGACAACACTTGTCACGTCGTACCGCCTGTTTCACATGTGATACATCGAGGTGTGCTGCCTTGCCTTTTGTAGCATGTCAGTTTATCTCTGTTTTAGGTCACCTGCAAACTTCGTGTAAGGCTTTCGAGTAGCTTCACTGATGACAAAAACATTGTTCAGTGAAACTAATTTTTTGCCCAAGGTAATGTTTATAAAAGCTTCAATTTAGGCTACTTGGTACGGCATTGTAATGTAGTTGCACTGAGCGAAATGCACAGAAGTTTAACATCACCTGTCCGGACCTCTCGTTACTCATCTGTGCGTTTTGCTCAGCGCTAGAGCTGTGCACGGGTCAAATTTTAGAGCACGAGCCCGGTTCGGCCCCACATACTGCATTGAAGGCCCACCCGAGCCCGACGCTAAAAAGCTGTGAACTCGCCTGGCCCAGCATGATGCATAAAAGTTTAACCCCGGCCTGACGTTATGAAGGGTGATGTTATGAAGGTTTCTTGTAGAGAGAAGATGTTTTCTGATATTGTGGCATTTTGTTCAACATGTCAAAGTGAAACAGATGCAAGCAGCACATGACAGTCACTATATGCAACTATTACAAGAGGTTGTGTAAAAAATAAGTTGTCCAGTTATTCGGGCTTCAGCGAAATGCACCTCTCCTGCAACACATATCTGGCCCAACTGAAGGTCCTTCCACTGCTCGCAATGGTAGCCGGAAATGCAAATATATTTTTCGGAAGCATTGCAAGCTTGGAATATTTAGACTGGTTGTTCTTTTAGCAGTTTAGTACCTCATATGTAGGATAGCAGTTATTTTGTGCATAGCTAATCACAGAGCTGATTTTGTGTGACTGTACCCCCTCCCCTTGCATTTAAACTGGTTAAAGGAAAGGAGAACCGAGTGGCGGGGCGATCACGGAAAAAGCCCTACGCAGTGGAAAACAGTTCCAGCAAGTCTATATTTCGGGCTTAATTCGGTATTTGCATCTGACTCGGCTCGCTCGACAAAAAACAATGAAGCCCATGCCCAAGATCAGAAAGTGTTGGTTTGGACGAACCCAACCCGCGAGCTGGGGTCGGGCTCGGGCTCTAAGGCTTGGGGTGAGCAGAAGAAAAACCTGTTAAGCACTTTGTTGTCATAATATTTGCAGCCACCATGTCTGCCAGTTTCAGATCCCGGACTTGGCGATGCTCAGTGTGCATAGAAAGCATTTAAGATTTTGGCTTACCCCTCTGTGATGTGGGATGTCAGATTGTGAATGATACACAAATGTGCGCTTGTGATGAACCTTCAGGGCACCACAAAAATTTTTGAAAAGCTTGTTGAAGTACATTACGTCTGTCATCAGCTGGGCAATAAATCCAAACCTAGTGAAGGTTTTGAGAAGGCAATCGTACGCTTTCTGGGAAGTGAGTTTGCACAAAGGAAGCAATTTGACCCATATCGTGGAATGGTCAGTCAGGACAGGCAGATATTCGTTTTGGCACGAGCTCCTGGGAAATAGACCTATTACATCACATGCAACTATTTGTCATGGTGACATACTGTCAACTCATTGCATTGTTCTTGGTGTTAAACTACCATGTGGTTTCACCTTTTGACAAATTGAACTGGAATGCATGTAGCATTATACATTCTGTTTCATACCAGGCCAATTTACCATATGACACAGCTTTTCGTATATTTTATGCTCTGAAGAATGAGCTAAAGCAGTTATATAGTACTTTATGAAACACTTTGCCTAGCTTCTGAGGAATAACCGCATTAAACGGTGACTCCACATTACCATCCTCAACCGGGGGAAAATTACAGAGCAAGAAGCCTCCTTCTTCTCCCAGTGCATTGCAGTTGGTCTCCTCATCACTACTGGTATCAGCTGAGCCTCAATGTGCGAGATGTTATGGCTCCTTACGACAGAGGCCTTGCTCTGCTGCTCTGCCAGAAGCTCCTTTTTATTTACCAAAGCACCTGAATGTGACTCCATGGTCATGGGTAGTGTCGTAACCACACGTAGTGTTGCCAGCTAGACTTCGAGTTCCATAGAGAAAGACACGCATGAAAGTGTGCCAGCGACTGCATTAATGCTACGTTTTCTTGTACTCAGTGACATATTCATAGCGCTGCAAGAAAAACACCCACCAGGCCAATCATTGGGAGGAGTTAAGTAACCACTGCAGGCAAGACAACACTTGCGATGACCAATCTGAATAACAGTGCCCTATCCAAAAATGTGTCAAACTTCTTTAATGCAAAACGTGATTGCCACGTACTTCTTTCCCTGTTAACAGAGCAGTTGTGTTCCACATTGGCCAAAGTATGGCTTGAGAAAGCAACTGGCCTCTGAGCACCTGTGCATTCCTGTAAAAGTACTGCGTCAAGTCTGTAATCGCTGGCGTCGGTCTGTAGCAGAAAAGTTTGTCTAAGGGGCCCTGTAACACTTTTCCAAGTAGCCATAGAATGTCTTCACTAAAAGTGCTTATTGACTCGCGAATAAACCACCGCTAAAATATTTAGGATCTGTCAAGGAAAAGCAGAGTTACATAGATTTGTCACATGCCGTAATTGCTTTCCCTCTTCTCTCCTCCTGACAAAAGTGCTGGAAGCCAAGCAGGAAGGTATGGCATGAAGAAAGTATTGTACGTCACGCGCGCTTCGTGATCTTGAGTGCTTTTTTCTTTCTTCCAACACGTGGCTGAGTTGCAGTGTGATCGCATGCACGGGCATGTGGCTCCTTTCTGCTGCAGTCACAGTAACCACAGTGTCCTCTATACTAAAATCAGCCTATGGTGTGGAACTTGAGTGCACGGTACAGTGATTTTGAGTATATAATAAGTTTGTGCAAATATTCGAATGCTTTGAATATTTGAACGACTATTAGTATTCGAATTTGTTCCGATTAGAATTTGAATTCTTGAAGATTATGAATTATTCTAAGCTAATAAAATTATGAATATTAGTCCACATGTAACTTTCCGGACAGGTCGTCTCACTGCATTGAATAAATGCTAAGCTTCCTATGAAAGCACCGATCCAAGTGTATATAATCTGCATGTAATCCTTTGTAAAGGCTGTCTCACTGCAGTAAACGGGTGATACGCCATGAAAACATCTAGTCAGGTAAAATCTACAGTGCCGTGAAGCCCTACCTGAAAGTTAAAGGAATAAATTACTTTCACATCAATTCATAATTTTTTTTTTAAGTTGAAAAGCTTGTTATATCATGTTATATAGTACATTCTAGGTCTTAACAAAATTTATATGTTGTCACTTACATTCAACTGGAAGTCAAATCGTGCTAATATTCAAAGTTGTTTCCCCTTCCAGTGAACTAAAAAGAATTGCACTGGCACAGGCATTGTTTGAATTAAAAAAAAATATTGTGCACGTTAGTAGAGTTGTGATAAATATGACCATTTTTCTCTATTATATGTGATATACAATATTTAAAGTCGAATCAAAGTTATTCTACCAAAATCACTATTCGCTTCGAACCTAAAATTCACCGTTCACACAAGCCTAACATATTTATTTTTTTTTTATTTTGAAGATTACTCGCAGCTCCATCTTAGGCATTATTGCGGGAGGCACAGTGCCTCATAAAAAGAATCCGCGTTCTCGCGGGCTACTAAATTAGCTGGTAACATATTCCATTCGACAATGGTTTGCGGAAAAAAAGACTACTTAAAAGGATTTGTTCTGGGGTTGTATGGCCGTACTTTAAATTTGTGATTATGACGACAGGAATGATAATCCGCTGGTTTTAGATATTCTGAAGGATTAATGCTTGTTTTCTTGTTATATATTGAATAAAATAGTTTCAATTTTAGATTACGTCTTCGATCTTGTAAGTATTGCCAATTAAGTTCTCTTTTCATACATTAAGAGCTTTCAGTTTGGTCATATTTTCTCGGAACAAATCTTGATGCTATCGACTGAATGTGCTCTAGTGCATGAATGTGTACTTTGTGAAACGAATCCCACACAGGACAAGCGTATTCTAGTATTGGTCTGACATAGGCGTAATATGGGGCCTGTTTAGTATCCTTGGTTACATGTTTAAGATTTATTTGTAAAAAGCCTAGGGCTTTTTCAGCTCTGCTGAGAACACTGGCAATGTGTTCAGACCATCCCCCATCCTCAGAAAATGTGACACCCATGACTTGTATTTGTGTTCTTTCCTAATAATTTCATTGTTTAAGATGTACTGATTTGTAAACCTATTGACCCTTTTGGTGAAACTGACGTGAATGCATTTATTATTATTTAGTATCATATCATTATTTTTACACCATACCTTCACGTAATTAAGGTCATCCTGAAGCTGGGTGGAATCCCTTTGGTCGGTCAGTTCAGTATACAACACACAGTTTTTAGTAAACATTCTAATATGACACTTAGTTGTATTCAAAATGTCATTAATAAACGCAAAAAAGAGAAGTGAGCCGAGTACGGAACCTCGAGGTACTCCTGATGTCACCGAAACTAAACATGAACAGGATCCACCTAGAACAACCTTCTATTTTTTTTAAGTTAAATAGTCCACAATCCATCGGCAAATGGTTTGATGAACGCTCAAGTTCTGTAGTTTTTGAATCAGAATAAAGTGTAATACCATATCGAAGGCCTTTCTAAAGTCCAAAAATAAACAATCAATCTTTCCTCAATTATCTAAAACTCATGCTATATCACGATAGAATTCAATTAATTGGGTTGTACATAAAAAACTCTGTCTAAATCCGTGTTATTTAGGATTAAAAAAATTAATTGAAGTCAGGTGATTCATTAAAGCAGAAAAAATAACATGTACAAGTACTTTACAACAATTCGGCGTCAGAGAAATTGGTCTGTAATTTTATAAATCTAATTAAGAACCACTTTTGAAAATTGTCACAACATTAGCTATTTTTCAGTCATCAGGAAGCTTGCCATCATCGAGTGATTTTTTGTAGATAACATAGAGATAACAAGCCACTGCCTCAGAGCAGTGTTTTAAAACTCTTGGTGATATGCCATCTGGGCCAGCTGCTTTACTTTCTTCAGTGGGCTGTAACAACTTCGCTATGCCATTGAATCTCACCCATAGGCAAAAATTGTTCTTTTTTTTATTCGCAACAATCACTTGTGTAGGAGGGCGGAAAACCGATTTTAAAAAGTTGTTGAAAAGTGTGGCTTTATCTCTATCCTCAGTTACAATCTCGCCACCATAACGTATATTTGGTGGGCTGACTTCATTACCACATCCTCTCATATACTTCCAGATCCTCTTCTTATTAGGAAAGACAGCGGCCAAACTTTTAAAATACTCTTTCTTGGCTTCTTTCAGTTTAATTTTATAAAGTGATGTCGGATCTTTCATTTTAATAAAACTTTCAGGGGTTTCATTTTGGCAATATTGGGAAAAGGCTCTCTTGCACTTTTTGATAAGCTTAATAAGATGTCCATTAATCCAAGGTTTCTTTATTTTGCTTAGTTTATTGCTTGAGACGCTCGGGACGTGGCACCGAATAAGCCCAGTAATGCGTTCCTTGAACACTTGCCATAGCTGCTCAACAGTTGCTTCGTCTGTACTGCATTCAAAAGACAGAAATTGATGCTCAAGTCCCGCAGATATTTGCTCATAGTTTGCTTTACTATAAAAGAAAATTCTCCTAATTCACATTTTTTTTCGTTTACACGAGATCTTGTTAGCATTGCAAAGACAGTGTTGTGATCACTAATACCTGGAATAACGTGTGTCTCATTAATGACATCAGGGGTATTACAAAACAACAAATCCAGAATGTTGTGACCTCGTGTAGGACTTGAGACATACTGCTTGAGGCGGAGCATGTCGGTCGATGTTTTCAATTCACAATATTTCGCTGCATTAAATTTTAAGACACAGCTACCATTATCCCACTTAGCATCTGGCAATTTAAAGTCACCAGCAAAAACGACACACTCTTTAGAAAACGTGCAGGCAATTTTTCTCAGCTGACACATAACATTCGGTTGAAAGACAGGAGGCGGATAAAAAGCATCAAAAATAAAACTAGAACGATCATTTTGCACTTTGGGGCACCAAACAGATTCAGTTTCACTGTTATCCATAAAGATTTCTTCAGACATCAAAGAATCCTTTACAAGAATGAAAACACCACCACCATGCGTTGACCGGTTTTTCCGATATGTTTGAAAATTGCAGGAAAACATTTCAGAGTTCGAAACTGCTTCGTCAAGCCAAGATTCTGACCCAATAACTATGTCTGCGTTCACTAACTTGATAAGGCTATCCAGATCATCAGCTTCACTCTTAACTCTGTGGCAATTCATCATCAAAAGGGTAATATCTCGGGCACCTTGGGACTTTTGTCTCACTTCTTTGTTATCGCGTCACGAACGTCTTACTTTTGCCACATTCTGCACATCACTATCCCAAGTGTAAGTTCTACCGTCAATGATAAGCTTATCAAAAGAAAGTTTCACTGTTTGACCATTTGCTTTTCTTGATTTTTCATATTTTTATAAGTGCTTTTTTTTTTCACGCACCTGCTTGGAATACCTAGTCGTCACTGATTGATAAGCCAGAATCCTTCAACTTGTATGTATACATTTTTGTAGATTTCAGCTTTTTTTTGATACCTTTAAAGCCGTAGTATGACCTGTCTGTTCTTCCCCCGCTTCTTTGTTCTAATGCGGTGAATTCTTTTAACGCTCATTAAGGTGACACGTATTTTAGCAATAAAAATGTCGTCTAATACAGTTTTACGGAGTGATTCACTCGTTTCGCCAGTACTTTCCCTCAAGCCATATACGACCAAGCTATTACGTCTACTTCTGTTTTCAAGATCATCGAGTTTCGCTTGCATTTGAACAATGCCTGCTGATATTCGATCCACTGTTTTCTCACAAAGTTCAAATTGTACACTATTACCGGCGAGGCACTTCAATTCACTTTCAATTAAACCTAACCTCTGATCCGTACGAACAATGTAGTCGCTGAGCTTTTTGCTAATTGTTCCCATCAGCTCAAGTATTTCTTTTTGACCTTTAAGTAGCTCTTGCATTGCAGAATCGTTAGGGCCTGGGTTCAATTCAATGTCTCCACTCAGAAGCAATACCAACATACACGCAGCATCAAAGCACTCAGCTACTCCATCACAAAAGGCTCTTGGGCAAGGCAACACCACCAGGCACCGAAAACTTGGGGTGCACTTTGAATAAGAATGTTTTTACTAACCTGCAGAACCTATAAGAGCACATTCTGTGGCCGCATGCTGGCGGTGAAACCTTGCCCAATGCTGCTGAAATGGGGGGGGGGGGGGGGTATCTTCTCGCCTGTCACTGGCAATTTGGCTGTATAGTTCAAGGCACCGGAAACCGAAACTTGAGCTGGCCACCACATCCGTGGAACTTCCCCTGCACAGCAGAATTCAGGACTGCGCTGATTGGCGTCGGATGATAATATCACCCGCAGCAGCCTTTCCGGTGACCCTCCGTCCGATGATAGCTCCAGACACAAGGCAAAGATCTGCAGAGCGTACAAGAGCACATTATTCCGGGGCCGCATGCTGGCAGTGAAACCTTGGCCATAGCATAATTTGTTGGAAGAAAAAGAAGCAATCTTTTGCTGATTTTGAGAATTTATAAATTGCTGGCCGTGTACTGGGGTATATAATACAAGTTTGGCTTGCATGTTCTCTAGAGCCCAGACTACCGGCCGGTAGGGTTTTTGACCATGCGAAAAAAACGTTGCAGGGCCTCTTTAAGATTTGGCAGCTGAAGGGTTGTGTTACTGCTATTCGCTTGCAGACGGGTATTAAAGGCTGTTTTGCTCTCTTCTCAAGAGCCATTTTGTGCATTTCTTCAACAACTGAGAGACTGGTCGAGAATTGTCAATGCACTGTCCAAGGTAGTCACAATAAAAAGGAAGAGAAAAAGAAGCGATTTTCAGCAAATTTTGAAAATTCATTACAAATTTGAGGGCACATCATCATCGCCATCAGCCTGACTACGTCCACTGCAGGACAAATGCCTCTTCCATGATCTGCCAGTCAACTCGGTCCTGTGCTTGCTGCTGCCACTTTGTACCCACAAACTTCCTAATCTCATCTGCCCACCTAACTTTCTGTCTCCCCCTAACCCGCTTACCCTCTCTGGCAATCCGGTCAGTTATCCTGCGTTCGCGCTACATGCCCGGCCCATGTTCATTTCCTCTTTTTGATTTCAACAATGATGTCCTTAACCCCCGTTTGTTCCCTAATCCACTCTGTTCTCTTCTTGTCCTACCATTTTCCTTTTCATCGCTCGCTGCATCGTCCTCAATTTAAGTTGAACCCTCTTTGTAAGCCTCCAGGTTTCTGCTCCATAGCTAAGTACCGGTAAGATACAGCTGTTATATACCTTCCTCTTGAGGAATAGTGGCAAACTACCTGTCATGATATGAGAGTGCTTGCCAAATGTGCTCTACCCCATTGTTATTCTTCTAGGTACTTCAGTCTCGTGGTTCGGCTCCACGATTATTACCTGCCCCAAGTAGACATAGTTATTCACAACTTGAAGTGGACTATTACCGGTCTCGAAGCGCTGCTTTCTTCCGAGGTTGTTGTACATTACTTTCGTTTTCTGCAGATTAATTTTAAGGCCCACCTTTCTGCTCTCCTTGTCTAACTCCATAATTGTGAGTTGCGATTCCTCCCCTGAGTTACTCAGCAATGAAATTTCATCGGCAAAGTGCAGGTTACTAACGTACTTTCCATTAACTGTTATCCCTAACTGTTCCCATTCTAGGCTTCTGAAAACCTCCTGTAAGCACGCGGTAAATAGCATTCGGGAGATTGTATCTCCTTGTCTTACACTCTTCTTGATTGGTATTCTGTCGCTTTCTTTATGAAGCACTATGATAGCGTTTGATCCTCTGTAGATTCATTCCAGGATGTTTATATATGTTTTTGTCAACGCCCTGATTCCGATGTGTCTGCATGACAGCTGATATTTATATTGAATCGAGTACCTTCTCAAAATCTATAAAGGCTATGTATGGTGGTTGGCTGTATTCTGAGCATTTCTCTATTACCTGATTGATAGTATGAATATGCTCAATTGTTGAGTAGCCTGTTCGAAAATCCTGCTTGTTTCTTTGGTTGATTGAATTCTAATGTTGTCTTTATTCTGTTAGCAGTTACCTTTGTAAATAACTTGTATACGACGGAGAGCAAGCTGATCGGCCTGTATTCTTCAAGTCCTTGTCATCTCCTTTTTTATGTATTAAGATGTTGTTAGCATTCTTCCAAGATTCTGGTACTCTTTCCGTCAGGAGACATTTCGTCAGCAGGTTGGCTAGTTTTTTCTAACACAATCTGTCCTCCGTCTTTCGGTAGATCTGATGTTACCTGATCCTCCCCAGCAGCTTTGCCTCTTTGCATGCTCTCCAAGGCTTTTCTGACTTCTTCGGTCATTACTAGTGGAATGTCATCTGGGTTACTGCTAGTTCTTACATTATGGTCATTGTAGTCCTGGCTACTGTACAGATCTCTGTGAATCTCCTCTGCTATTTTAACTATCCTATCCATATGGGTAGTTACTTTGCCTTCCTTGTCCTTTAGTGTATACATCTGGTTTTTGCCTATGCCAAGTTTCCTCTTCACCGCTTTGACACTTTCTCCGTTCTTTAGAGCGTTTTCAATTCTCTCCATGATATACTTTCTTACATTAGATACCTTACGCTTATTAATTAAATCAAATCAAATCAAATTTTATTTCCACCCTGTACAAACTTACAGATGGAGGACTATGGAAAAAAAGCTGCCAAGAGGCGGCTTGACTAGTCCGTAGCCCGAAATATTATATGGCCTGTCGGCAGCAGCAAAAAAAATAGTTCACAAACAAAACATGAAAACATATGATTAGTGCAGAACAAAAATATAGAATAGCCTGCAAAAAAAAAAGCACACAAGAATACAATGCCAGGATCAATGATATTAGTTTTCTTATACAAACATAGATCTAAGGGCAGCTGAGGAACAACAAGACAAATCAAAATTGATTAACTGAAAATTATTTAACAATGATAGTAAAGAATAACATAAACGCTCAAAACCAGTATTCAAACGGGGTGTGACAACTTTCCAATGCTCTCTATGTCTCGTTTTATAATAGTGGTCATTTGTTTTTAAATGTGCTAGGGTGTCTAGATTATGTATGTTTTGTCTTACTTGTCTTACTTCATATTTATATGCACAACTCAGCCGATAATAGTATAATTTTTGAGCAGTTATAGTACCAGCTTTATGAAAGAAGCCAATGGTTATTGTATTATATCCAGCATTATAAACATTTCGTAGGTATCATTTCTGCATAACATAAGCCGTTGTCGCAAAGTACAGCCGTGCCCAGTCCACCACTTCACACAGCTGTTGTGCACCCACCGGGTGCTCAGGCTAATTCCAACACGCTTCAAGATGGCCAGGCCAAATGACGAGTTGCGAATCTGGCAATGGAACTGCTGGAGCTTCGCCCACAAGAAAGTCTTCCTGCAGGAATACCTCTGTAGCCACGAAGCCAAACCTTACATCATGCTGCTACAAGAGGCTGTAGTAACAATCGCCACATTTTCTGAATACCAGTAGTTGCCCGGCCCCTCACGAGGACGTGGTACCGCCACCCAGGTCGCTAACAAGATTACCTGCATAGCGCACAGCCTCAATGTGCCTGATATGGAACTGTTATGATCAAAATTCTTGCTCGAAACACATCACAACTAAGCGTGTACATCTTCAATGTATACAGTAGTCTCAGCCACCATGGACAAAGGTTAACACGATTGTTCCAGAAAGCTGTCCGTCTCCTGAGGACAAACCCGCTAGTGATTGCGGTTGATTTTAACGCCATGCATAGCGCCTGGGGCTACGTGTACGACACACCCAAAGGTAACGAGCTATGGAAAAATGCGAATGACATGGACCTTATTCTCGTTCTGGACAAGGCCTTCCCCACTCGCACCACTATGTCTGCGTAAAGAGATTATGCTGGATCTCTGCTTCATCTACAATATCGCCGACGCCCTCTGGTCCAATCTCGTAATAGATCTCAGTAGCGACCACTTCATATTGGCCGTACACCTCCCCCTGGTCAGCAGGAAGGCCAAGTCGGTACACGAGGGTCGACTGGGACCTCCTTCATAAGACCCGCGCAAAACGACCTCCTCCCAATACTACACCGAGCCTCGAAACGTGGACCGCCCAGCTCAAAGCTGACGTCAACAAGGCAACCAAAGCTATCAGTAGGGACCTACCAACCAAAAAGATGGATAGTCATCTCGCCACCTACTCGAGGCCAGTCTCTACTGGCATGCTGGAAGGGTTAGCACCTTAATCGGAGGTTATGCAAATGCATATCTCAGCTGAAAGGGAGCATGATGGACCACTGCCGCATCTTTTAAAAAACAGCAGTGGGGGAAAATTTGTAACTCGATTAATGGTCAGGTTCGTAATGGCAAAACATGGAACTTACTCAAACACCTCCTCAATGAAACCGATACCCGCACGAATCAGTGTTATTCAATCGTGGAGAAAGTTCATCAAGCTAAACAGACAGTATCACCCGAAGATGTTGTCAAGAACCTCGTAGAGAAATATCTTTCACTTTCCATGGGCCCTCCGACCCCTCACCCCGATTACTCTGGTAGCGACAACACTAACTGAGACGCCATCTTTTCTACCGAAGATGTGCGCCGAGCTTTCCATGAGCTCAATGGCCACTCAGCCCCTGACCCCGACGGCATTACCAACAAGCTCCTACGCAACATGGACAATCCCTCCATCACTTACCTCACCGACACCATCTACAAAATATGGAGAAAAGATGAGATACTCAATTCCTGGAAACTCGCTCACATAGTCCTAATCTCCAAACAGGGAAAGGCGCCGAGCCTAGATTACCTACGCCTCATATCTCTCACGTCATCCGTGGGCAAGGTGGCTGAGCATGTCGTCCTCAACAGGGTTGGTTGATACCTCGAAGATAACGACTGCCTCCCGCACCACATGATTGGCTTCCAACCAGAATTATCCATTCAAGACGCCATGTTACAACTAAAACATCAAATTCTAGATGGTGGAAGCACTCGGAACACTTGCGCAATACTCGGTCTCGATTTAAGGACATTTGACACCATAACGCACTCGTCCATCTTGAAAGCGATCGCAGACTTTGGCCTGGGACAACGATTCTACTGCTTTATCCACTCTTTTCTCACTCGACGCAGAGCCATCCTCTGCGTGGGGGACCTAGTGTCGGAAGAAGTGGAGCTTGGACAGTGGGGCACTCCTCAGAGATCCGTCCTCTCAGCAATGCTCTTCAACCTTGTGACGGTCGGGCTTTCCAAATGACTATCGAAAATTGACGGGCTAAATCACACTATCTATGCAGACACTATAACCATATGGGGCTAAATCACACTATCTATGCAGACAATATAACCATATGGTGCTCCACAGAGTCAGATGGCTTCATTGAGTCTGCCCCGCAAGAGGCCATCGAAACCGCCGAGTCCTACCTCGACCACACCGGTCTCAGGTGCTCACCCACAAAGTCGGAGCTGTTGATATATTTGCCCAAATGTCGGGGTCCCTAGCCCAAAGGACGGAAACCTCTGGCAGAACACATTATCACCCTCCAAACCATAGATGGTCGTACAGTCCCCAGGGTAGACACCATCAGGGTCCTCGGCACGATCATTGAGTCCCGGGGAACGAACACCCAAACAGTGCAGAAGCTCAGGACTAAGACAGAACGCCATACGACTCGTACGTAGAGTAGCCACTCCGCACCATAGCCTCAGAGAAGACAACCTGCTGTGTCCTGCACACGCGTTTGTTTTGCGCCATTTTACCTACGTTGCCGCTATACACAAATTGCGACGTGCTGAGCGCGATCAACTCAATGTGCTTATTCGCAAGGTGGTCAAACAAGCCCTCGGCCTTCCTATCACCACTCTAACGCACAAATTCTTCTAGCTTGGCATACATAACACGCTAGAAGACATCGCCGAAGCTTAGGAACGCATGCAATTGACCCGACTGACGACCACCAAGGCGGGCCACCATATTCTGTGCGAGATCGGCTTTTTCTCCTTGACGGCCAGAGACCCCCTAGAGTTGACTCAAATTCTCGGTGAAATCCACGACCTTAACACGATTGCTCCCATTACGCGAAATGTACACCCCGAATACAACAGAGGCAGGCGCCTTGTACGGGCTACTGCCATTCTCAAGCGCATAGACATAGAAGTGGGTGACGTCTCGTTCGTGGACGTCGCTGCCTATCACAACAATCGAGCCTTCGCCGCGGTCGTGGTATCATCCGCCCAGCATATTCTTAACTCTGCCACAATCCTCACCCGAAACCCCAAAGTAGCGGAGCAAGTAGGTATAGCTATAGGTATACTCGACAGCAAAGGGGAACTCATCTACTGCGATTCCAGGCCGGCCATCAAAACCTTTGAACGTGGCGTCATCTTCGACCAGGCGTTATGTATCCTGCGTAGCGTGGACCCGAGTGCCCTGAAGCACCACACTATCATCTGGTTCCCCATCTATCTCGGCCAGGTGCCGGGTGCCCCATTCAACCTCGAGGAGATCGCCCATGATGCAGCGTGCGCACTTACCGACTGCGTTGCCACAGGGCAACCCCAGCTCGTTGAGTTAGAGACCAATCGGGATGCACCCATTATATACAATGACATAACAAAGCACTTGCACTTTCTATTCTACATTTTTCCATCCCCACATTCAAAACTTAACAGACCGCAGGCGCTAACCCTGTGCCTATTACAGACCCACACGTACCCGAACCTTGCCAAGCTTCACGTTTATTATCCTAATGCAGAACCCAGCGACACATGCCCCTCGTGTGGACACACAGTGACACTGGCATGCATGCTTTGGGAGTGTAGAAACACTCCTCCTGACTCTACCTCAAACAAGTGCGAGAGGTCTCTCAGGTGCTCACTTCTCGTCGACCAGCAATGGGCCGTCTTGCAGGACGCGCTTAGCGTCCTGGAGGACTAAAATAAAGTTTTTTTCATTTAGTTCTATTATAAATTGAAGTCGTACCCCGGACTAGTTGACAATAGTTAAGATGTGAATAGAAAAGAGAATTGTAAACTAGGACTTTAATTTTAAGAGAGAGTGTATTTAAGCCAACCGACTATTTCCGTTATTCGAGCTAATTTTGTTAGCACTGAGTTGATATGAGCTTACCAAGACATATGCGCACTGAATACAACACCAAGGCAATAAAATGGTTGGCAATACAAACTGGGCGGAAATTGAAAATTATGTCTGCATGAGGAGGGATTGGCTTATTCTTGGCTCGAAATATAACTGCCTTTGTTTTATTTTTATTGATTTTCATGGTCTTGAATAAAGACCACTGTTACAGATTAGTTAAGGTGTCATTACAATTTGAGATGAGGTGGTCGATGCTGATCCAGAAAAAATATGGTTGTGTTGTCTGCATGTATGATAAACATGGCATTATTATTAATGTTAACAATGTCATTAATGTGAAGCTTAAAGAGCAAAGGTTCCAGAGTGCTGCCCTGTGGAACACTGCAAACTAGTGGCAGAATTCGGGATCGCGAGTTATTTATTTGGACAATTAGTCGCCGATGGGACAGGTGTGACGGCAACAAATTTAACCCATAACCACGAACACCATAAATATCTAACTTACTTAACAAGACTTCATGATTCACCAAGTAAAAAGCCTTGGAAAAATCAACAAATAAATAGATTACTATTGTCTTGCTTTCAAATTTCTGTAAAATATATTCGTTTTAGTGAAACAACGCTAATTTTATTGATCTGCTCTTCCGGAACGCAAACTGACGTGGTGTTAATATATTGGAGTTCTCGAAAAAATTTGAGAGGCTACAATGAATAAGTTTCTAAAGAGGTTTTGAAAAAATAGATAATATAGACAGAGGGCAGTAATTTCCTAATTCATTTCGATTCCCCTGTTTGTAGAGCACAGTTACCTTGGCTATTTACATTTTGACTGGGAGAGCTGATGTAGCTAAGCAGGTATTGAATATCTGTTTAAGACCTGGTGCTATTATGTCTACAACAACTTTCACAGGTTTTACCTGGATTTCATCTACCTCTGCTGCTGCTGTTTTTTTAAGTTTGTAATTGTTGACATCACTTCCTTAACTGTGATTGGCAGTATAAAGTTTTATTGTTTCTCATGTTCATATATTGACATGCATCTGCACGACTACCTGAGGTACTCATATTTGTGAAAAAATTATTGAATGCATCAGCCAATTCCAACCCATTTAACTCTCTTCCTTTTATTGCAAGTTTGGATATGCTGTTATGGTTATTACCATGATGGATTAACATGTTTAATTTGTCCCAAAGCAGCTCGCTAGACAAAGTTTGCACATTCATGAAAGACGAGAAGTAGTCTGTTCGTGGGATATGCAGATTTTTAGTTTGTTTTTATATATTTTGAAATTGGTCAAGTTGAAATTGTGAGTTTTAAGAAATTGTCTAGAAAGCGCATCCTTTGTTCTCACTTGTTGGTAGGGCTCATGCGTAATTCATGGTTTCCTAAATTTTTTATTTCTTTTGCGTGTTTTGACAGGAAAGTGAGCTCTGTAAACACTTCTAAATATATCGAAAAATGCATTGTAGGCAAGGTCAGCATCATCTAAATTAAGTGTCATGGACCAGTCAGCCTGGAGCAGCTTCTTTATAAATGCGGTAAGAGTTGTATCAGTTATTAATTGGTAGAAGCTTTCACAGGCGGGCTGTGTCAGGGTACACCGGCATTATTTAAACAGAAAAAACACAGGAAGGTGGTCACTTATAGAACATGACATGGCACCAGCTTTTATCTGTGGTAATGAAAAATTTGTTATGAATAGGTCTAATACTGACTGACATTGAGTTGTTATTCGTGTTAGATTATTATTAAAATTTTCAAACCCATATGGCATTAATATATTTCTAAAATTAGCACTATCATTAATATATTTCTAAAATTAGCACTATCTGGAGTAATCACTCCCATATCAATGTTATAATCACCCGCAGCAATCAACATGCACCTGGTGTCTACAAAATACGAAAGAAAACGTTAATAAAATTCAAGGAATGCAAGAATATGTTCACATGGCGGTCGGTAACATGATGAGTAAAGTATTTTGTCTGCAAATAATGTCAGCATTTCGGAATCGGATGACGTGATACTGAACGCATCTACTAGTCCATAGTGAATTTCTTCTTGAGTTCGTATAGCAACATAACCCCCACAACCAAAAGGTCGGTTTAAATAATGCGTGGTATAGCTTTCTATTCTGAAAATGTCACACTCGTTTGTGCTCCATGTCTCAATGAACATGATAATCGAAAACTGAAAACAAAATTGACTGAAGAATTTTTCTAAAGGAAATCTTTTATTCCATACAGACCTGGCGTTTAGATTTCAGCCCATGTGACCTAAAATCAGATACCAGACTATTCAAGTCATCAGGTGAATAGAACTCGTGTTCATTCATCTTCACAATCTTCCACTAAGATAACACTGGCCAAGCACATTATCTGGGCTGAAGGGGATCAAAGTCCTCACGGCGCTTCATGTGAATTGCATTCGCCCCATCAGGCCTTCGCAAAAAAACTTTTCCATGTGTACACCATGCATATTTAAACCCATATGCTTTGGCCCAGCTTTTTGTTGATTGAAGTAGCTCCCTGTTATGACGATTCAGGTTTTCCTGGATGAACAAGCTCGGATGCTTATCTTCTAGTTTATTTCTTTTGTTCAGCCATAAATCCCTGGCTGCCTGTCTTGTGAAGCGCACGATTATTCCTGGTATCTTATCTGTGAACTGAGACAATGTGTTGTTCAACCAAGTGAGGCCTTTCTAGCATGTCTGCAATGTCTGAAACTTGATTTAAAACTTTGTGCAAGTTTTCACCTGGCACAAAAAATATTCCATAAATTTCTAAATTAAGCTGTCTGTTACGAAACTCGAGATTGTTCACTTCTCACCGAAGCTGAGCCTAGACTGACTGGTTTTCATTATTCCTTTTTTCCAATTCTTGTACCTGTTTTCTGAGTATTTTTTTATTCTTTATTCATACATATCCCCGCTTTGCCAGAGGCGTTACAGCAGGGGGGTTACAAAATTGAAAAAAATACATCTTCATTAACACTGCACACTTGCTTAGATGTCAAACAATTCCATTCGTTAATAGTTTTAACAAAAAACGAGTTTGAATACAGGTTCGTCCTGGCCCGGCACGGCTTTATTTTGTGTATGTGGTCTGTACGTTGAGATATGTAATCTGGTCTTTTTAAGTAAGTGTCGCTGTCTAGTCCCGTTTTTTTATGAAATATCTGGTATAAAAGCTTCAAACGCAATTTTTTGCGACGGGACGACAGTAACTCCCAGTTTAACTCCTTTTTCATTTCGGTACAACTCTGCTTTTGTCCGTACCGACCCAAAACAAACCTGGCTGCTCTGTTTTGTATTTTTTCTAATTTATTTATCAAACCTGTTTGTGTTGGGTCCCAAAGAGTACAGGCATACTCCAAGATTGGACGAATACAAGTGAGGTAGGCCGTGCTTCTAAGGTTAGGATCTGCACATCTCAAATTCCTTTGAATATAATTCAACGCTATCGCGGCTTTGGAAACCACATAATCCACATGTGCATTCCAGGAACAATCATGCGACAGCAATACACCCAAATATTTGTACGAGTATTTTTTATCTAATTTATTTCCTCCTAGACAAAAATTTGCATCAAATATTTTTTTCTTCTTTGTAAAACACACATGAACGCACTTATTTGTGTTTAACTTCATTTGCCACTTAAGGCACCATTGATGAATACGTGCAAGATCAGCCTGCAATTCAAGGACATCATGTTCTTTCTGAATTTTTCTGTAGACTACGCAATCATCAGCAAAGAGCCGTATACTTGAGCTTATATCTTTGTTAATGTCATTTATAAAAATTGTGAATAGCAGAGGCCCCAATACAGATCCCTGGGGGACGCCCGAAGTGACCTCTAGAAATTCCGACTTAGTACCATTCAGGACAACACATTGGCGGCGTTGTGACAGGTAATTGATTTCATGTTCATGCTTACTAATTGTTGAATGAATGAATGAATGAATAAACTGGCAGACATGTGCTCGACAGACTGCTCCATTGTTTCCACCCGAGCCACAAGAGGTGGCAGGCTTTCTAGCTTCTGATTGATAGATGCCAGAATTGTTCTTATATCAGTTTCTATTTTGGTTTCATCACCATAGCTATCACTTTATACAGAGCTCCGGCAGTTTTGGCAGCGCCTCGCTTTCTTCACAGCTTCGGGCTTTCTTTTAAAAGACTTTTCTGCTATTCCCGCACATTTTTCAAAATGATACTGGTGCATACACTGAGAACAAGTTACACGGCCTTCATTTTGAAGTAGTACTTCATCACTAGCATAGCAGACATGAGACATTGCTTGAAGCTGTGTACAAGGTTACAGTGAACTCGGTATTGGGGTACAAATGCAAATGTTTGGGCACCGACAGCAGCAGCACAGGGCCTTTTTAAGATTTGGCAGCTGAAGGGAGAAGGGTATTGAAGGCTGCTTGGGTCACTGCTCGAGAGCCATTAGGGGCCTTTCTTCAGCGACTGAGTTACTGGTCGAGAGATGTCTGCGCACTGTGCAATGAAGTCAGAATAAAAGGAAGAGAAAGGGAAGCGTTTTTCAGCTGACTTTGAGAATTTATCATAAGTTTCAGGCCAGGTGCTGTGGTATGAAGTTTGGTTTGCATGTTCTCAGGAGCCTCGATAACCGATCAGCAATGTTTTGTGACCATGCTGAAAAAATGTAGCAGCACCCAACCTTTAGTTAGTTTTCTAGAGAGGTCTCTGTCTACTGTGTAATTACGTCATGATAAAAAGGAGAGAAAAGGAAATGATTTCAGTAGACTTCGAAAATTTATTCCCAAGCTGCATGCTGCGGTATAAAGGCTCCGTTTTGCTGTGTAAAATGTTCTCATGAGACCATTACCGATCTGCAGAGTTTTCTGAACATGCCCACTCATCTCTATCCTACTGTCACACGGCGTTACACATCGGGAAAAAAAAAAGGTTTATGCGTTACAATTGAATTTCAGCTGTTGAACTTTGTTTATTTTGGGAAACTTAGCTTGGGAAGAGTGGGACTGCTGAGTTGAGAGTGGAATGGTACACTCTCTCATTCATCTTTATTCTAATGTCACACTGCGTTACACATCAGGAAAAAGAAAAAGGTACAACAAATGTTCTTACTTGTACGCTAGAGAAGCATACTATCGAAGAAGAATTCAAACAGGTTAGCACACGAGTCTTAAAAAAGAATTGCTGTTCTTCAAGGGAACAAGGCACACTTGCCTTCGACGAGTCTGACAGCAATTTGTTAGGTTTGGCAATCACTTGCATGACATTTGTGAAATCAATTGGCCTTATGAATATATAATCGAGTGACAAAAGGCAATGCTTTTCTTGTCAGTTCTAGTTAAAAAAAAATTGTGTTCATTGCATGGGCTACAGTCAAGAGCAATAATAACATGACAGCATCAGTGTGCAGTTCCTGCAAAACAAAGAAAAGAGCTCTCAGTTCTACCTTCCTGCTAAGAAGGATGTGGGGGCTTCACCAGTTATGGACATTGTGATGCAGCTGCCAGTCTCAAAAGCTATCAAAGCAAAGTTAGTGCAATTCCTTTTAATGTTTGATGCTGAACTATCGGTCTATAATGGTTGCTGGGGACACTTGGACATTTGTGCTTCATTTGTCTTACTCCTACCAAGTGATATCCCACTGCACCCGCAGAGGCGTGTGGAATGGGACAGATTTCAGCTATTTTGCAAACTATTTTTCACAGCGGCACCTAGAGCCGTAGTAGCCTGCACATCTCAGAATTTCTGCAGCTTGTTAAAACTTGAATTATTAGCAATCAAATATCGTTCTGCATTCAAGTTCAGCAAACCTTAAAAAAGAATTGTGTTCCAATCTTTCCGACTCCCCCTACACATTTCACTGTCGCTGCAAATAACAAGAACACAAACAGTAGTGCACCAGCACTTTTTGAGCTACTGATCATACATGGTGAACATATTAGAGATGAAAAGTCATTCATTTCAAACTTCAGTACAGACATTCCTGTCTTAAAAGCACAATAAATGGACTGCTGATCTATCTAACCTTTCATCTTCTACATTTTCCTCGCACCCATTTCTGCCCGAGATGACGAGGGTCGATGCCATGGTAGATTTTTTATTGCTGATTTGAATTCTTCAGGCGAATTCATTAAAGAAAAATATTGTGATTTTTTAGCAGTGACCGTAGAGTGACAGAAAAATTGTTTATGTGGTCGCATACATGTGGTTTATTTATCACTAACAGCAAGATACAGTCGAACCCCTTTGTAAGAGTCACTTGCACTGGGCAGCAATATTTCTCTTTTATATGAGGTGTCTCATATAAAAGATTACCCTGTATGCATCTTCTTATTAACCTCTATTTTACTGTAGGCACACTGATTTCTCCTAACCCACATGTCTGTTACATTAGTGTCTCCCACAAAGGGGTTTGACTGTGAAAAAAATAATAACCTATATGACTTGTTCAAAAATTACGCATTGCAATAAACATCTTGTAGTTCACAAATGTACAAACATCAGTACATGAAGGGGCATCAAGTGGAAACATGGAGGAATAAAAGTCTTTTTTGATCCAGTCAGCATATTTTCGCCCCACATGCTTTTGAGATGTTGCTCGCTCATCAAAATCTGAGTTGAACTTGTAACTCCTTATATGATGTGTGGACATTTACAGAATCAAATTACAATTCGGCAGTCAAGTGCCGATCTAATGGAGAGACATCAGCTCAAGAAAAAAGTTCCATGTATTTCTGCTAATGCTAAGCAAAAAAGTTATTTAAAAAATGCACTTTTTTTAAAGATGCAAGCGATGACATTGATATAAGTTTCATCACTTTGAGGGTGCTGGCGAATCACATATTTGCTGACACTGAAGTGGTTGAAAGCAGGGTCAGTGTTTGCATTTTTTGCAGTGCAGGAGTCCATCTGGCAGTGTCTTGTTCACTTTTGCAAAGCCTGTCATTTATTCAGTGGCCCTATGTAACTCTTTCCACAATTTAATAGAATTCAGTTTTCAGTGCTAGTACTGCAGTCGACGTATGTGTTAGTGTGTCGTTTTCTACATTTGTGTTGAAATCAAATGGCAGATTTGGAGCTGCCATTGAACTCCACAACCAAGCTCTCGGCTTTGGCATAAAGCAACAACTCCAAATCTGTCATTGGAACACAATCCATGCTGCTGGAGCAAGCATGGGAACAGGGAGAAAGTAGAAGTGTTTGAGTTACCTTGAACACCTGTTTTATGTGTCATTTTTCTGTTCCATTGTCGAATACTGTCGAATTCTTGCTCTTATGCAGCAGTTTCAGTGTCGTTGCCATTATCTTATTAATTGTTCATACAAGAACTGGCGTTTTCTGACTCGGAGGTGTCGAGCAGCAGAAGCAATGCCTCACGATTTGCCCACCTCATCTGCCGTTGGGACACGAGTGGCAACCACAAGTGGGCAAACGTGTTAAAGGAAGTCGGTGAGGGTGGCGACTTAGGCTTGTTGGTATGGTAGCATGATAATTGATAATATCACTGTGGTGTCTTGTATGGGCTTAGCTTTATTCATGTCCTTAGTCTGCACTACCATTAATTATTGTGTTAAAGGGAGTACATCAACTTCTACTTTTGTTAAGGAAACATCTTCACCTTGGTGTACCTGTTTAAGCAACTTCTACACTTGTTCAGGAAACATCTTTACCCAAGTGCACTTGTTCAAGCAACTTCCATGTTGAGGAAACATCTGCACTCTGGTGTACCTGTTCAAACAACTTCTACTCTTGTTGAGAAAAAATCTTCACCCAGGAGTACCTGTTTATGCAACTTCCACTTTTATTTAGGAAATATCTTTACCAGGCATACATGTAACGCAACTTCTACTCTTGTTGAGTAAACATCTTCACCCAGGTGTACTTGCTTAAAAAACTTCCATGTAAAGGAAGCATATTTATTTATTTATTTATTTAATATACCTCAAAGGCCACCCAACAGGGGGCTTTACATGAGGGTGTGGGCAAACAATATAGGGTTAATAAAACAATGATTCTATGGCATTTTTAAATCTATCCGTGTTGCTATGATGGATGACACTTGGGGGAAGATCGTTCCAGTCCCTGGCTGCTTGAGCGAAGAAGGAGTGATGGTGGGCTGTGGTACATGCAGGAGGTGGGTACACGGCCTTGTGGTGGCTTGTGCGGGCTGAAGTACGATGAGCTGATTGAATGGGACAGTTGTAATGAAACGTATGATACATTTTGTGATACAAGGATAGTCTGGAAACCTTACGGCGTAGGTCAAGGTTAGGTAGATCTGCTATTCTTTTAAGGGTGGTAACACTGGTATGATACGAGTAATCTGAGTAGATGAATCTAACTGCTCGGTTTTGAATTAGTTCGATGGACTTACTTAGGTTAACTTGGAATGGGTCCCAAATGGCGGATGCGTACTCTAGTTTTGGGCGAATTAGTGTTTTGTAGGCTAGTAATTTGACTGATGGAGGGGCAAGATGCAAGTTACGACGAAGGTAACCGAGAGCTCTGTTAGCATTGTTAACTATTTTACTTACGTGAAAAGACCAGTTTAGATTCTGTGAAATGTTAACACCGAGATATTTAATGGAACTTAGGGAAGAAACTATGGAGCCATTAATATTATAGTTAGTGGTGGGTAAGTTTTGGCGTCTGTGAAATGAAATAAGTGCAGTTTTATTAGTATTTAATACCATGAGCCATTTGCGACACCACTCGTCCAGCTTTAGTAGGTCCTGCTGGAGAGTAATTGTAATACTAATTGTAATACTGGAGAGTAATTGTAATGCTGGAGAGTAATTGTACACCTGAGTAATATTAACTCAGGTGTACCTGTATAAGCAACTTCGGCTATCATTGAAGAAACATCTTCACCCAGGTGTACCTGTTCAAGCAACTTCCACTCTTGTTGAAAAAACTTCACCCAGGCATACCTGTTTAATCAGCTTCCACTTTTGTTGAGGAAACATATTCACCCAGGCGTACCTGTAATGTAACTTCTACTTTTGTTGAGGAAACATCTTCACCCAGGTGTACCTGTTTAAGCAACTTTCACTGTTTTTGAGGAAACATCTTCATCCAGGCGTATCTGTTTTAGCAACTATCACTCTTATTGAGAAAACATCTTCACCCAGGCTTACCTGTCTAAGCAACTTCCACTGTTTTTGGGGAAACATTTTCACCCAAGCATACCTGTTTAAGCAACTTCTACTCTTGTTGAGGAAACATCTTCACCCAGGCATACCTGTTCAAGCAACTTCCATGTTAAGAAAACATCTTCACTTAGGTGTACCTGTTTAAGCAACTTCTGCTGTTATTGAAAAAACATCTTCACCCAGGCATACCTGCGCGGTGTCACCAACCTGGAAAAGTCAGGGAATTTCTGAAAAACCTGGCCAGATCATGGAAACTGACTGCAGTTCTGTGTCGCTGTCACTAAAATAAGCATCACCATTGATCAAAGCTTAAAAATTCTCTCTTCCAACTTCAAGAGTGAGCTGCTAGAAGAGGTGTGAAAAAAAAAAAAAAACAATTGGCCCGAATCGGCATTTTACACTCCAAAGGTCATCAAAAGACGATAGTCTTGCATCTGGAGAGAGTGAAGAAAATGTTTATTTGATGTTCTGCGCAAGAGAACCGGTGAATAGTATTCTGAAGGTGCTGCATTAGATTGCCTCGAGCATGTAGCGGAAGCGAACGAGCGCATCGAGGCACGTTAGACACGAGTGCCATCAGACAGTTATCTTTGAAAACGAAGGCGTGCGTGCCCGCGGAGAAAGCTGCGTGCTAGTCTTGGAGGTGATAAGGTGTAGAACGCAAAGCGACGGGCAGGTGCCACCAACAGTACGTCATAGCAAAGCGTTGGAAACACTTACCTTTTTGAGCCTCGCGTTGTGTCAGTGCAGCGCGATAAACGCTACAGTCCTGAGTGTGTGCCTCTTCTAGTATAAAACCAGACATACAAAACATTGACGTGTTGTTATGGAGCCTCAGATATGCGCAATAATTGCTTTTTAATTGACAATCGCACAACTATTAACGTTAAATCTTGAGCATTATTCGTGGGCACTGTGGATGGGGTTGGTCGTTTCTGTGCCGTTTGAGGCATCGTTAAGATGAGACAAATAGACAAATGTACAGACAGACAGTCCAAAATTTTTTTCGTCGAAGGTCCCCAAGAAAGACTATTGTCTTTAAAAAAAGACAGTTCGTAACTGTTGCTTCTTAGTGTAAATGCAAAAGGATACACCTACCCATGGAACACAAAGTTTACTGGTGTTTCGGCGGTATATGGGAGAGAGCCTTGTTTACAATAAAAGCCATAAGAAAGGCACAGCATACTTAAAAGCACTCCTAAATACATGATGTAAAGAGCGAGAATAAATTGTCCCATCACTCCTGTTCAGCGCATGTGCAGTTGTTTGTATCTGGATTCCAGGTGCAGGCATGATGCAAGCTTCTTTTAAATGTGGATAATTTTATATGGTGTCATCCATACGCAGATTCAGGGCACTTCAGGTGATACTTTCTTTTGCTCCATTCGGAGCAAGTCTATTCCATTGGCAGATTGAGAGTGCTCCATATATGTTTCATTGGCACATTTGGAGCAGCTCCATCGCGAGATTCACTTCACAGAGCAACTTTTCTGCTCCTCGGAAATCGGTAAAGTCGACCAGAAGTCGCAAGCGCCCCGTGCCTTCAAACAGTGCCAGCTTTTGGCACGCCAATGGACACTGGTCGTGTCAGTTGCATGTCGCGTCGAAGCTCGCGTTTAGCAAGCGTAGCGTCGCTGTGCCAGCATGCCCACTCATGCAAGAAGAGAGACGCGCGCATCATGCTCCATTCTGACCCTGTCATTTGCTCCAGAGGGAATGCCTGTGTTCCATTGGTAGATTCCCTTCTGTTGCCCTCCGCCTGAGTGGAGTGCTCCAGCCCAGAGTTCGTTGGCCACTCCGAATCTGCCAATCGATGACACCAATAGTCACACCTACTCACAAATCGGGCGTTTGCGGTGGTGTCTACATCCCTACTGCGCATGCTTGTGTCTTGCGTCTCGTGCTGCATGCTCGCGCCTCGTGCCAACTGGTGCTCTCCCCCTCTCTTGCCTCGCAAGGACGACACAAGCAGCGTCTGCAAGTAAAAACCGGCTGCTCGCACTGCACAACTGTTCACTGGTCACCCTGTATATGTAGGCACTGGATCGGGAGTTCGTAATTCAGTCAAAGGCGTCTTTACTCTACTTTCGCTTGACGTGACACTTTTCTTAACTTGATAGATGTGATGGAAGCAACAGTACCTTCAACCAGCAGTGGAGCACAATCCAATATCAGTGTTTCACCACTCGTTGAAGGCATCGCTTTTCCTTCTTTCAATAAATACGAGTACTAATAAAAATGAAACAATAATTAAGCATTCCCAGACCATACCTAATTATGCAACATTCACGCGATACCCTCATTACTCTGTGACGCATTTACTCAATTTTCCTCTGTGGGAAGATGTGGCTTTTTTCTTTGTCCAGAACACACCCGTTTGATCAGTCTATTTCGTGGTGTGTAGATTCTGCATGTTCAGCGAGGGCAGTCAAGGTCACACATTGTTTTGTGGTGCCATATTTGTGTTAAGTCTTTCTTGAAATCATCAGTTTCACCTATATACTGGTTGTCACAATTGTGGCAGTCTATGACGTCTATAAGGAAATCTCTACTCGGCAACGTGACCTTCACATTGGATAAAGCATTCTTTGCTTCCACATTGGTACATGCATATTTTCATGTGTGTTGCTTCTACATAACACATGGCATATATGACTTTTGAACCGAAACATTACTCACATCGGTAAATTTATGTATGTGTCTAGGCCACAATTTTGGCTCTGCTTGAAGGTCGTCTGGTTTGTCTAGGCTAGAACTGCCATCAGCTGAACCTTGCCGGGCTACTGATGTCTTTTATTATTATTATTATTATTATTATTATTATTATTATTATTATTATTATTATTATTATTATTATTATTATTATTATTATTATTATTATTATTGGTGATACAACAGCAAACGTCCTCAGCTATGCACTTATTGCTGGTGGCTCATGTTTCAAAGATAGCACTTCTGCAATTTCAGCTAAATTTCTTATTTCCATTTCATAATAATATGTAAATAAATCTGCAATAATTTTTAGCATGACATCCACAGAAGAGTATGTAAATCAAGATAACGTGCTGGAATCCGTGATTCATCTGTAAAATCAACGTAGCTGTTGCGCCTTGACAGATTCCTTCTTGCCACCACATATCCAAACGTCGGCACTTTAAATGCTGTAAAAACTAGCTTTCGTTGCAGCCGTCCGAGGACTTCTGTTGCACTTGAAGTGTCAGAGCTCAGAGACATAAAATACAAACATGCATGTGCTCATCAGAAAAAGAAAGAAAGAAAATATTGCAGTACGGCTCTGTTCTTGCAATGTTGTCGTTAGTCGTTGTCAAGGCGAGGTACACAGAATACACGAGTAGTTGTTGTTCATTCTTTTTGCTGAGAAGTATGTTTTAGGAGTGTGCAAATGGGGTGGGGATGCCAATCAATAGTAAATGCAGCAATCAAGGTCGATTCAAATCTAATCTAATCCACATCCTAAATAGTTAAGTCAGTAAATACAGCAGTTCAGGTTGATCTAATTAAATTCAATCCAATCCACATCCTAAGCGGCATGGGCTACAGCCATTATAGTAAACTACATTGGAAGAACTCCAGCGGAAAAACCGGCCAGGCTCTTGTGTCCTCATATTGCATGGATGCTGCGAGATGGCACCACTTCTATGTTTCCTAGCAGCTTTGACTGCGATGTCGGACTATCGCAGGCTCCTTCAAACTTTCATCTGTGGTTACTTTTTACTGGTGTGCTTGCTTCATGGTTCTTCCAAACATGAAACAGCTGACTTGCTCACTGTCTGGCTTGGTAGTTTTATTTTGGCCAGATATATATATTTGTTCACATTTACCGCACACTTTAAGTGCATCTGATAAACATTTATACTGATTTTATAAGGGGTGCCTGATTTTTTTTTTTACCACTCGAGGGTTTGTTTCCAGTGCAAAGTTTTCCAAGCAGACGTGGCGGTCATAGAATTTGTTTTCAATCATCATGGAAAACCTGGAAAAGTCAGGGAATTTAGAAATATCAAATTGTTAGACACAAAAAATCTTCACCCAGGCATAGCTGTTTAAGCTACTTCCACTCTTGTTAAGGAAAGATCTTAACCCAGGCATACCTGTTTAAGCAACTTCCACTCTTATTGAGGAAACATCTTCACTCAGGCATACCTGTAATGCAACTTCTGCTCTTGTTGAGCAAACATCTTTACCTAAGTGTACCTGTTTAAGCAACTTCAGCTATTGTTGAAGAAACTTCTTCACCCAGGCATACCTGTTTAAGCAAATACCTCTCTTGTTGAGAAAGGAAGTTCACCCAGGCTTACCTGTCTAAGCAACTTCCACTATTTTTGTGGAAACATCTTCACCTAGGCATACCTGTTCAAGCAACTTCCATGTTGAGCAAACATCTTCACTTAGGTGTACCTGTTTAAGCAACTTCTGCTGTTATTGAAAAAATATCTTCACCCAGGCATACTTGCACGGTGTCTACCAACCTAGAAAACCTGGAAAAGTCAGGGAATTCGAACCCTTCTGGAAAATTCAGGGAATTTCTGAAAAATCTGGCCAGGTCATGGAAACTGACAGCAGTTCTGTGTAGCCGTCACAAAAATAAGCATCACCAACTTCTACTTTGTTGAGCAAACATCTTCATCCAGGTGTACCTGTTTAAGCAACTTTGGCTGTTGTTGAGGAAACATCTTCACCCAGGCATAGCTGTTCCAGCAACGTCAACTCTTGTTGAGGAAATCTTCACCCAGGTGTACCTCTTTAAGCAACTTCCACACTTGCTGAAACATCTTCACCCAGCCAGGCGTATCTGTAACACAACTTCTATTTTTGGTGAGGAAACATTTTCACCCAGGTGTACCTGTTTAAGCAACTTCCATGTTGAGGAAACATCTTCATCCAGGCATACCTGTTTCAGCAACTCCCATGCTTGTTGAGGAACCATCTTCACCCAAGATACCTGCTTGAGCACACCTTCTGCGACTGACATTGGGGCATGACAGCCAGCCTCCTAAACTTGTGTGGCTTGCAACCTGAAACTTGCATTTGTTATATGCGGGCATGACCCCTGCATGGTATTTCGACTCCTCTTTTTACTAGTTTAGAATTAAAATGCTACAAGTGATGTGTTAGCCTTATGATGATTTGACCATGTTGTCGGTGAGCACAAAGTTATTGTCAAAAAAACTTATGATTCTTTGACATAAATTTTTTTCTACCTTCTTGCGCCCTGTTTTTTTGTGCTAAAGGGGAGAAATTTGGCTTTGTTGGTGAGATATGGAGTGATAGTTAATGGGAAATAACACAAGGACGATAAGGGAGGACATTAACGAAAGGGTTTATTGCAACTGAAGTGCAAATATCTGTCTGCAGAATGTGAGCTGCTAGATATATATATACCGTATTTACTCGCATAATAGGCGCACTTTTTTTTCAGAAAATCCGGCTCGAAGTTAGGGGTGCGCCAATTACGCGGGGTAAAATTTTCGAAAATTTTTTCAACTCGGTCCTTGCGCTTTAAATCTGCACACTTGTCAAGTAAAAGGCGACTTTATCGTTTACCAATTATTTCAGCATATAACAAACATACCTACGTACCTTTTAATGAACAAGCGAGAGCCGTCAACTGCACACACACACGTAAAATTTATTTACACAAAAGTCGTAGCCGTTCCTCCTTTTCCCTATTTGGAGTCCAAGTCGGAGATCACACATTCATCCTCGCCGAGCAAGGATTCGTTTTCGGTGTCCGAATCGTCCGCACCCCACAACATGTCATCCTCACTCGCATCCAGTGCGTTCGAGACACCCGTCTTCTTGAAGCTTTTCCTGACGACTTCGTCGGAGATCGCCTGCCACGCGGCGATTTAGGGGGTATCAGTAATTGATGGAACAGCCGTTTTTTTTTTTTCGCTTATGGACGCTTTTTTTTTTTTCAAGTTTTTTTTCGACAAACACGTTGGTTAGGTCGTTGCACTTCGATTTTTTTTATTTGCTCGTCGATTTGCCTTATTTTTTTCTTCAGGGTACGGGGACCGTGTTCCAACTGTACCACTGGGGGGTAGAATCGTTTCTGATCACGGCCAAGTTCGGGGTGCGCCTATTATGCGCGCAATTAAAAAAAAATCGAATTTTCCGCGACCAAACTAGGGGTGCGCCTATTATGCGAGTGCGCCGATTATGCGAGTAAATACGGTATATATCACATACATTCCTGCTTAAGTTGCAATAAACCATTTTGTTTAAAGTTATTGTAAGTGTTGCATCCTCTGTTGTCGTCTTTGTGTCCCTTTGTGCTAAATATTAAGAGGGATGTGACACTTAGATGTAGAAAATCGGCCCTAAAATTGCATTTTATCTCTCATCATTTTTGCGTTCCCGATGCCCTTACACACCTAGCAGCAAAGTTTGGCTTTGAAATTCCACTTATCTTTCAAGTTATAACTCATAAAGAGAGCAACTTCGTGCAAGCGGACCTTTGTATTGAAGTGTAAACTAGCCATACTTCAACCGCTGAAGGCACGCGAGCTATGCGCTTCACCAGTGTCATTTTGGTCTTGTTGGAAAGGTCGCGTTTCTAGCTAATGTGATCTAAGTAGACGCTAATGTGATCAGTGCCAGTGAAGTTCGCGAAGCACATGCCGGCGAGACAACTACGATGCTTGAGGGTCTTTTATCGGTGTCAGCAACAGCGTGAAAAATTGAGTGCTTTTCGGAGACGAGCGGTGCGGCAGCGAGGCAAGATGCCAGCAAAGCGAGATTCAAAGTTCACACGCAAGCCTCCAATCCGTGATTTAAGGCCAAACCTCATAAGCGCGAAAATGCACGCGACAGCGACAAGCGACGCGACGTAGATCGGCTTCGCGCGATCAGTCGCTAGCGCAGGCAAACCTCATTCACGCGACGGCTTCGGCGAGCGAATTCCACTGTTGCTGGCATGAGGCCGTCTACTCGCACCAAGAAAACCGCGTAGCGAGCGGTATGCAATTTAAAAATAAGATATATTGTTGTGTAATGAAACGGAAAGTGTTTATTATTGCCTTGCAGCACTTTTTTATATGCACATGCGTAATAAACATTGCGTTATTTCTTGTTGCGCATACGTGAATCGGGCAGGGTCACGTGCACCTATGTAGTCTTTGGGCCAAACCACATAAGCGCGAAAATGCACGCGACAGCGACGAGCGATGAAACAGGGCGTTCGCGCGACGTGTCGCGGAGTGATTCTTAAGAAAGAGAAAGGAAGAGAAAAGTGAGCCCCGATATTGTCTGCTTCAGTGAGCGACACCGCCACAGGGCTCACAAGGGATGGGGGGGAGGAGGGATATAAAAGTTAGGAGTAAAGGTGTAGAAAAGAGGAAGAAGAAGCAACAACAAACTGAGGGGATAGGAGAGACAGGAAAGATGGAAGCACGGTCACTGGAGTCCGAGGACGGGGTACACTTGCGAGAGATGTTGTCGGCGTCTGTAGATGGCGTAGAGCACGTCCAGTAAGTCAGAGCTACTCTGCAAGATGTCAGTACAATTATTTTTAACACTTCTTGTAAGTCCCAGAGGGTGGCGCCGCCACCCAATGCACATGCATAGGCATTGCGTTGCAAACTTTCAAGCGGAGGTTTAAAAACGTGTACACTCAGCAAAGACTGCGGGATGGAAAATCGCCATGGAACATACACACACAAAAAAAAACTTTGGAAGTGTTAAACTTGTTCTCGTTATGCATCGAAAGACAATAGTTGGATTTAACGCACGTTTATAGTGCACTGTTGTACATTCTATGTTACTTTAGTGAAAAAGCAGCGTATGTGAGTCCTAGACACTGGTGCAGCCAGTTTAACCAGTGGATTTGTGCATGCTTTGACATTCATAGTTTCAAAATATTCATGCTTGTCACACTGACTAACCATAATGCATGGTGCAAGTGGCTGCAAAAGTAAAAGCCTGGTTGCATTCAGCTGTTTAAAGTGGTGTGCAGGCGGGAAGTAGTTGACATGCACCAAAGAGAGCAGCATGTGTGGCCATTATAGATGCAACACAGAAACGATGCTTACCCACACGCTGACACTGTGAGTGCACCTTTACAGGGACCAAATGTTTTCCAAAACAAGATTTTTTTCTGAGATTTATTGAAGAGCATACATTTTTTATAGCCACGCAGAAAAGAATATGGGGTTAACTGCTTGCTAGTGAGCCAGGCTGTGGCAACAGATGGGATTTCTTTTTTGTGCAGAAAGAAGTGGTTCAGATGGCACTGCAGCAGCGCCTTGAGAAGCTCCTCAATAAGGTCAACTTTCTGGAGCGGCGACAATCACATCCAAGATATAGGTTCCAAAACTCTGCAGCAGAGCAGGCCACGCACACTGAGCAGGTGAGCTCACAGGCACAGGCACTTGTATAGCCATGTCTTCCACAAATGTCTTCTGCAAAAAACATTTTTTTACTTCGTCACTTTGTTGGTGATGCACAAATATAATTCAAAAGGCCCCTGATCCACCCGTAAGTCAAACTTTTGTTATCTAAGTTGCAGTTGTGCATGAGTTAACCAAGAACCGATAGCTTTGAGAATTTTTTCAATGGTGCTGTAGTAGCAAAGTAGCACTTGTTTGGTTATCCAAAAAAGACCCTTGCTCGTCTTGCTCTTAGCCTAGCTAGGCTGCTCCTGGCCGAGGAGGAAGAGCGGCAAGTGAGCGTACCTGTGAGCAAATAAACTGGTTCTTTTTGCGAATGGCATGACCAGACACCAATAGCGCTGCCACGTTTGCTATGGTTGATTGTGATGCAGGCATTTACTTAAAATGATAAAAAAATTATTGGAAGTGGTTTCGGGGCCCTTTAAGTGGAGCATTCTTAGATGGTAAAGAGAGAAGAAATGGAAGGAAAGGCAAGGAGATTAACCATACGCACGTCTGGTTGCACTGGGGAAGAGATAAAGGGGAGAAGAGAGATAGAATTGGGGAAGCACACGCTGTCTACAGGCAGTCGCTCAGATTTGTTGAGTTCAGGTACTGCAGTAGCACTTTAGTCGCTTTCTGTGCTATCGAAGCACACACCCAAGGTCCCAGAATCTTCTGCACAGAAAATGGTCTGGAGTCTAGATGGTTCACGTGCTTTTGCAGGGCCTTGTTGGATTTCCTGGTCATGTCGTCGTCTCGCGTCATGTGCATCACCATTCATATATTACCGCATTGTTTAGAGAGTCGGCTGAGTTCTGGATGTGCATATTTATGCAGCTGTTGCACTTCAAAGATCATGCAATGTGTTAGAAGCCTACAGTGAGCGTTGGTCTTCATGGTTGCGAGTATGGTTCATATTTCTTGCAGTCGAAAGTGGTTGTTTTCAATGCTCATGACTGTTTTCTGAATATAGTTGGTGCTACAGCTTTGCTGTTTTTTTTCCGGCACTGTGCATCAGTGATGAAAGGCTAGAATTCCGAAACCAGAGCAGGTGTACCTGCGGCTCTGAATGCAAGAGACAGTCATACAATTGATGATGTGATACAGTTGATGATGTGTGAACTTTGATGATTGTAACTTCTGAAGTATCGTGTTCTTTGCTGGATTACTTAAGGAGCCGCGTAAATTCTAGATAAAAGTATAGAGACAGTGTTTGTCTCTACGTGTGCTTTTTTTCTTCTGGCAACTTCATCCGTGAGGTGGTTCTAATGCCTAACTAAGGTGACAGAAACATGGAGCCCAGCATACTTAGTCTTGCGTTTTGGGATGCTCGCGCAAAATTGCTAGTCGCAGTGGTCGCGGCAAACAGAGATTTGCTGGGGGGTCCACCGTCAATGCACAAAATGCCTATTCGTGGTTGTGAAGACCCAGCAGGTGACGTAACGTGTATTTTTCGACGAAGTACATTATGACTTTTTTGCTTCCGCATTGTGGTGTCAGGCATTTCATGTCCTAAATTCAAGATACTAATCTTAGAGTCGTGGGCTTACGATCAGTTCCGATTTCATGTGATGTGTCACATAGTGCCGCATGATGGCAATTTCTTGTAATAATTGTTACACGCTCTCTCCGAATAAAGAGCAGTTCCTTCCCCATTCTCCACCTTCCTTGACGCTGGTTACAGCGCTCCACCACTAAAGCACTACTTGTCTCCACTGGACCGTGCATCCGGTGACAAACTGGGGACGAGTTGAACCCGAAGTAAATATCTTACTTTCTTCGTCCGCCTTGTTCGTCGAAATTCAATGGGGATTGCCTCCTTGTCGGGCCAATTTACAGGGTACTGCCTTACTTGCACGCTGCACGGAATACGATAGCCCTACTGCAGCCATACTTTGTACGTTGGCTAATGCTTGCTGGCACTAGTGACTCGCCAACAATGCTTACTGGCACTAGTGACTCGCCAACATGTACTAGCGACTGCAACAGTTCAGCTCCTCATCGTTCCAGAATGACTTCCGGGATTACTGCTCCGCCGTTCTTGCAACCTCCGGGCACTCCTCCTGTGCCTTGGGCTAAACCCCATGTTACACATGCATCGATGTCATCACTAGAGACACCACCTGGCCCGCTCTCAAGAAGAGTCCACAACTTTACGCACTGGGAGTTGAGGGCTTGGACGTCTACTGGACACTACAAAATGCACAGGACCGTGTGAAAAGCGGAGACGGGATTCTGGACGAAGGCACGCAGGTTGAATACATCGCAGCACTCACTGATTGATTTGTCGGGTTTAACGTCCCAAAACCACAATTTGATTATGAGAGAGGCCGTAGTGGAGGGCTCCGAAAATTTTGACCACTTGGGGTTCTTTAACGTGCACCCAAATCTGAGTACACGGGCCTACAACATTTCCGCCTCCATCGGAAATGCAGCCGCTGCAGCCGGGAATCGAACCCGCGACCTGCGGGTCAGCAGCCGAGTACCTTAGCCACTAGACCACTGCGGCGGGGCTCGCAGCACTCATTCTATTTGAGAACCATTTGATGGCTCTAAGCAGTGAAGTTCTAGAGCATCACTATTTCAAATTGGACAAGCAAATACCGATGGAATTAGTTACAGATTTCGTTTGGTTTACAGGCGATGGCAAGCAAATGCAACTTCGGCGCCTCCACCAATTCTATAGTTCGTGATCAGCTGCTCAGCGGAATTACCGCACAACATGTGCGGAAGACGACTTTTGCGACTGGGCTCTATCGTTACTTCACAGCAAGCAATCTCAATTGTGAAGCAAGAGGAGCGTACTGAACTCGAAACGCAGGAGTTCACGAACATGCAGGTGGAGAAGATCGGATTACATCCAGGTCCACAAGATGGCCACCAAAACACTTCCGCTGCCACTTATTCTAAACAAAAGATTGATCGAAGGCCTTGCCGACACAACTCCGCAAGAAGCCAACATGGCTGCGGGTATTATTACACCCGTACTACTTCATTGTCGAATTGCACAACAACATTCTGTACCATCACAGCTTCACCATCAATGGCCCGGAATCACTACTCGGGCTTCCCCATCATCTGCCTACCAGCATTCTGGAACAACTTCACAACGTACTTACAGCCGCTCACCTAGGCTTCTCTTGTACCTACAATCATGTGCGACGTCACTTTTTTCTGGCCCGGCCTGTATCGTTCTGTGGTTCGCTACGTCACTGCTTGCAACCACTGCCAACGCCGCAAGCCCCCCTCTGTGCTATCATCTGGCCTCCTACAGCCCATCGACATACCTATGAAACCATTCTTCTGTGTTGGCCTTGACCTGTTGAGCCCGTTTCTTACATTCACTTCTGGAAATAAGTGGGTTGCAGTCGCCATAAATTACGCCACACGCTTTGCCATCACTCGACCACTGCTAACCAGCTGTTCCAAAAGGACTTGTTTTTGGGCTAGTTGGTGCATACTTGGTGCAGAAGACTGAGGCGCAAAAAACATATCGTGAAGCGGGAAGAGCAAGAGAGAAGACATGGGCCTCCGGAAGATACCTCCTTGCAGTTTTTGGACCTTAACCTGACAATTTCGGCTGGTCACGTATGCTGTGCGTACCTCCCTCGGAGTAAGAAGGAATGGTTACTTTACAATTCAGTGCATTCAAAGACTGTGAAACGCGGAATCGCTCTACTTTGCTTAGAGTTGGCACTACGCAGATCATGTGAACGTGTTATGCAAGCTAGCTTTATGCGTCAACTTCAAAGACTTTCCAAGGCCGGCTACCCTCAGTCCGTAGTTTGTTCCGTGGTGGAATGCCTGCTGCAGAAGGTGAAAGGCAGATTGTCTAATGCAAATGTGCGCTCGAAGGAGAGAGAGCGGGTTAAGCCTGAGGTGGTCCCGTATATACACCGTGTGAGCCATAACCTCAAGAAGATGGCTTCCCATTATGGCGTTCCAGTCGTTTTTTCAGCTCCCAACAAACTTGCTCAATTGTGCCCGCGTATCACATGCGATGAGCAAAGGAACTGCCAGAAGTAGCACACAAGACTTTTTGGGTGCTGCGCACAAGGCATGGTATATGGGACTCCCCTAGGCTATGGCAAGTTCTATATCAGTCAAACGGGGCGTTGCATCAATGACAGACTGAGGGAGCATGCCGATAGTTTAGGCAAAAGTGATCATGCGCATCTTCCAGTGCACTGTAAAGCCTGCAGATGTGTGCTATTGTTTGAAAAAACGGTGATTCTTGGTAAGAGCAAAAAACAAACACCTAGAGAGCTCTTGGAAGCCTATTTTATCAAAAAGAAAGGGCCTGATTGTATCAGTGATACATCTATTGTGTTGTACGCAACAGAAATGCATTTTTTGGATAACTTAGTGCCTTGATCATGACGCTGTGCGGTGTTTGTTGGCTGTGCACGCATGCGTGGTTTTGTCTTCTTTCCTGTGCATTTCCTAGACGGTCATTAAACAGTTGGTAGTTGGTGCTGTTCTGTCTCCTCTCCTGCTCTTCCTGCTTCACGATATGTTTTTTGTGCCTCAGTCCACCAAGGTTGCACCAAGTTAACCAGCTATTCCACTGACGTTGCTGACTTTTTCTTGTATGAAGTCCTTTTTCATCACAGCGCTCTGTGGCAGCTGCTTACTGATCAAGGGAAGTACTTCCTTTCACGTGTTGTGGATGACATCCTCCGTGCCTGCTCCACTGAGCACAAGCTTACCACCACTTATCATCCGCAAACGAATAGATTGACCGAGCGTCTGAGCCGAACACTGACGCAAATGCTGTCAATGTACGTTTCACCAGATTACCGTGACTGGAACAAAGCACTCTTCATTGTCAGCTTTGTGTACAACTTTTCACGGCACGAAACTGCTAGTTACTTGCCGTTTTATTTGCTATTTGGCCAACATCTAGCATTACCATTTGACACACTCCTTTCTTCGGCTCCCCCTCTTGTCTACTGAGTACACCAACGATGTCGTTTCTCGAGCCCATTCAGCTTGTCAGATCGTTCATGATCGGCTACACTTGTCATAAAAGCACCAAAACGGCCGTTATGACAGTCCCCATCATAGCGTGCACTTCCTGCCGGGGTCTCTGGTCCTTCTCTGGACCCCGAACCGCCAAGTCGGCTTATCAGAGAAGCTACTACCAGGCTACAATGGCCCCTACAAAGTGTTACGACAACTCAATGACGAGAGTTACGAGATCACACCCCTGAACAATGATGCTTCCACCCCCTCACTTCAGACGGACGTCCACGTTTCCAGACTCAAACCGTATCATCCTGTTAATTCGTCGTTGCCATACAAAGCACCATGACAGCGCTTCTGCCACAGGGGAGGGATGTTACTGTGCATCATCGACAGAAGCATGCGGGGCACTTTACAAAGATAACGAAGACACTTGTGCATTAAGCGCTTGCAGGAAAGGCAACTCGGCCATCTTGTTTGGCTGCCGATTCACAGTGGTCATTACACAATAAACGTGTATCTCTCCCCTTCACAATATTTATCTATACAATTATGGAGTAAAAAGAAAGCTTTCTCAAGCCGGAGAATATATGATTTCGAAAGTTTTCTAGAATTTTATCAGTATCACACAATAACCTTTGATGAATTGAATTGTCTCGTACTATTAATTGTACCTTGATGATGGGAGCAGCCTTGTCCACTTATTCCTTACCTTTAATAAATACTGAGCTGGCATTACGCTTGAGGTCAAACCGTCACAGAGTGGTTCTCAAATTTTCATAGGAATTGAGCTAGCAATTAGTTTCATGGCTTCAACCAAATTTAATTAGTGCCATGTTATGATAAAGTACACTGGTACATGTTCTTTTTGCTTATACATTAGTTAAATTCTCTTAAAATAAAGTGAAAACGATATTGGCCACAGAATTTGCCAATATCTACAACACGTACGCTGCTTACAGGGCTACAAGCTGCTTACTATCTTTTAATGCAGGTGAATGTGGAGAAAACATGTGTCAGTCTCTTTACATTATCTGCGTGTGAAGTTGTATAGTCACTCGGGTGGGCACAGCAGACCTTGAACATTCATTTTTCTAATTATCTAACCTTGCAGCAGTTTTACAATGCTTTATATGGGCACGATGCGTGTATTTCTGTTGTTTGTGCATACAATGCACAAGGTGAGCATCGCTGCGTGGTTCTATATACAGTCAAATCTCATTAATTTGAACACGCTTAATTTGAACTTCTGGTTAATTAGAACTGATGCTGTGGTCTCATCAAAGTTGTGTGTAAAAAAGTGGACAAAAACGTCCAGTAATTCGATTGTGCAAGCACTTGCGACGGTTAATTTGATTATACCATGTTCCGAAAATGCTCTCAGCGCCATGCCCAATCTCGGGGCGGCACCTTCGACTCCTGAACATTGCGCGCGAGAAAGGAAAAGAAAAAAAAAAGAAAAAAATTGGCCCGAATTTACATGTTACACTGTAAATGTTTTTATTTTTATTTAACAATACTGTAGGTCTTCTGCAGACCCATACAGGAAGCGGGCATACATCATCACAGGTAACCAATTAGATACAAAGTTCAGGAAATAGAATATTTTGAGGGACGATACGCTCAACAGCAAAACACATACAATAGCGGGTACAACAATACCACATTGGTGTTCTTCCCATACACGAGAAGACGAAAAAAAAAATAATTGAAACCACATACTACGTATGAAAAACAATATATGTGTACAAAAGATTACAATGCACCACTGCAAAACACGTTTTTCGTTATCGCAACAACAAGAACAGCAAAATGTAACTATACTGGCTCTGTTAACTGCTCCACAAAAAAAAAAATTAATCAATATTTGTATCATTAACAGCTTCACCTCGTAGCGCGTTCCAAGCGGTGACAGCGCGAGAAAAAAGGAATATTCAAACACGTTGCTGTGGGCACTGAAGGGACGTATACATTTATCATGGTTCGTCCTACTAGAACGGCCAGGCGGACGAATATAGTCGTCTTTACAGATTTTAAGGTGACCGTGAAAAAGGAGATAAAAAAACTTCATGGAAGCAACATGACGCCGGCTAGACAGAGTTGCTAGGTGCGCTTGATCGCATGTCCGTTGCACTGTCGCGCCAGAAGTATTCTGAGTATATAAACCTCAGGGCCCTGTTTTGCAATTTTTCAAGTTTTTTGCGAAGATAGTTTTGATAAGGGTCCCACACTATACTTCCGTATTCTAGAATGGGCCTGACCAGGCTTTTGTAGGCGGTTAGTTTAACTGCTGAAGGTGCTTTCCTCAATTTTCTACGCAGAAATCCGAGTTGTTCAAATGCCTTGGCACATGTATTGGTAATGTTCTGTTCCCATTTTAAATCTTGTGAGAATGTGACGCCCAGATATTTTACTTTGTCAACTTTGCTAATATTGAAACCATTAAGATTGTACACAAATGACAAAGGTCGTTTTTTCTTGGTTAGACTTATGAACGTGGTTTTAGACACATTTATTTCCATTCCCCACATCTCGCATCATTGGGAAATGTTTTGTAAACAAGAATTGAGTTTTATATTGGTCATCAATACCGCATATTGTAGTGTAAATGACGCAGTCATTAGCGAAAAGTCGCACTGTTACACCTGGTTCCTCACAAGAAGAGATGTCATTAACGTAAACAAGAAATAATGTTGGCCCCAAAACAGACCTTCGGGGTACACCGGAAAAAACACTGAGGCAGTCAGAGTCTACGTTGTTTAAAGTTACATACTGGGAGCGATTAGTTAAGTAGGCCGAAATCCACGCAATTACTTTGCTATTAATCCCAAGGGATTCAAGCTTGGCTATTATTTTGGAATGAGGCACACGGTCGAAGGCTTTCGCAAAGTTTATGAATGTTGCATCAACCTGAAGTTTGGAGTCAATTATGCCAGCAAAGTCATGCACTATTTCTGCAAGTTGCGTTACCCTGGAGAGACACCTACGGAATCCGTGTTGATTCGGGTACAGCATATTGTTAGATTCTAAGTAATTTACAATGGCTTTGTTGAGGATGTGCTCCATTAATTTACAACAGTAGGTTGTCAGCAATATGGCTCGATACGTGTCCACGAGAAACCTGTTACCACTTTTATGGATCGGAATTATTCTTGTGCGTAGCTAGTCTCTCGGAAGTGCACCAGTTTTCAGTGAAAGCATAAATATTTTAAACAAAAAAGGAGCAAGCTGTTCTGCATAATGCCTAAGAAAGGCATTTGGGATTTTATCTGGTCCCGGTGCTTACTTACCATCAAGTTGTAAAAGCAGGTTCAAGATACCTTGTTCGGTTATCTCGATTTCCGGCATGGCCGAGTCACAATCAAAAAGCGGCCCTTGGACTGGGCATGCTTGGGTGAATACCAATTGGAAAAAGGAATTGAACGAGTTAACTATTGCGTGCGTACTTTCAGTAACGATGCCATTGATTGCCATCTTACAGATTGGACTGTCCAGCTTAGCTAGGTAACGCCAAAATTTCTTCGGTTGTGTTGTCATAAAGTTGGTTAGGGTGTGTGAAAAAAAAATAGGTGTTCGCTTCGCGCAACAGGCTTTTTTAAACTCTTGGTAGCACTGACTTATTACAGCTGGATTGCATTTACGCTTCCGCATTCTTTTCAGCTTCCGTTTAATATGAACTATTTCTCGCGTTATCCAAGGAGTCCTTTGTTTTGTCCTCTTACGTTTCGTAGGAATGTAGGTTTAATCACAGTGAAAAATTGCTGCCTTGAATTTTAACCACAAGTTGTCAACATCAACGGGAAGGTTCAGCGTCAAAATCGTCTAACTGCATTCCTAAGTAATCAATAATACTTTTATCGGCAGCTCTGTAATAATGTTTAATAAATACTTGTGAATTTTTATTGTCACATTTTGCCAGGCTAAGATTGGGGAATTCGATTAAAACCATTTGATGATCGGAGATTCCATCTTGTACCATAACTTTAGCATTTATTGAGCTAGAAATTAAAGCAAGATCTAAGATGTTGGAAGCAAGCCCTTGAATGCGTGTCGCTTGCGTTATGCATTGAGATAATGAGAAACTTAGCATAGTATCCAGAAGTTGCTCACAGCTATTTGCCTCTCTATTGCTGGTGGTTAGGTTTTCCCAGTCTGTTCCTGCCAAGTTGAAGTCGCCAACAAGTACTAGCTTCGTCCGATCGTGCATTTTCGCAAGGAGATAAAGTTGCAGTTCCGTAAGATAAGATTCAGGTTCCCCAGGTCGTCTGTATATTTCACCTATTAGTAGAGGTGTGGTTCGAAATGTTACAGTGCACCACAGACTCTAGTGGTTCGGTATACCATGTTCTTCCTGGAACGCTAAACCATCTTTTATAGCGATAGCCTTTCCACCTCTGCAGCTGTCACGGTCCTTGCGAAGTAGGCTATAGCCTTCTGAAATTATTTCTAAATCATGAATACTTGGATGAAGCCACGTCTCTGTAATCACCAAAACGTCAGGTGCAAAAGCCAGCAAGATCTCTTCTAGTTTGTCCGTTTTGTTCACTATACTTCTGGCATAGAAACACAACAAAGAAAACGACGGCGTGTTTGCTTGGCTTCATGAACTTGAACTACTGCCTTCGCGACCAGCAGTTTGGGAACGCTCCGGCTGCAGAGGTATCCTCTTTCCCACGTGCCTATCCAAAACGTAGAGCGTGTCATTTATTTTCAGCTTATCGAAAAGAAGCACAACCTTATCGTCGCTGTCTCGGTTAGATTTTGAGGACTTCCATAATTTCCTGCGTGTTTCACGGACTGTAAGTGAAACATCCTCAGAGACCGATATGTTCGTACCTTTCAACTTTGAACAGTTGCGTAGTATTGCCATCTTTTCAGCAAAGTCATAAAACTGCAGTATGGCGGGACGATCCTGATCAGTTAATTTTTTGCCGACACGATGAACGCGCTCCAAAGTCTGCACTTTAGCTTTCAGTAGATGGCTGAAAATTTCGTTTTTGACATATTTTCTCAAAGATTCGGGGCCTTCATCATCATTTTCTGGTATGCCGTATACCACGATATTGTTACGGCGGCTTCTGTTTTCTAAGTCGTCCATTTTACTGTAAAATTGTGCGACTTGCTTTTGAACCACATGAACAGTTGCTTCACACTCTTCAACTTTTTACTTACAGTCGTTGAGCGATGCCAGTGTATTCTCAATGAGAGACAAGAGCTTTTGAACGCCCTGCATTCCGGTCTGAAGTTCAGTTTGGGAAGCCTTAATTTCTGTGATGGCATCTAAAATATTCTGGAGAACATGAGAATTAGGACCAGCTTCTACATCGGGATTAGGGCCTGGGTTTTTCTCTGCGTCACTGCTCAGAATCAGCAGTAACTTAACTATACGAGACGCATCCATGCAACATGACCACAAAGAGCCGGGGCTCGGCAACACCACAAGGCATACACAGCTAGTTCTGAAACACTTTGTGAAACGATTTTTTTCACCAACCTGTGCATAGAAGAGCACGAATTTTAGCATCGTGCGCCTGGCGGTGCCACCGAGCCCACTGAAGCCTGGGCGTAGGCGTTGCCCCATTTTATGCCGTTCCTCGTAGGTCGCTGGGTTTGCTGGGTTTCCGAAACTTCTATCAAAATGGACCACGTCACGTGACGCCGAGTCAAACCAGGGAAGCGATATGGCTGTAGCAGGGGCCAGGCCAACTTGATACGGTGCTGTCGATGTCACAGATGCAATGTGTCCCAAAGGCGCTGGAAACGAGGCATCGCTACGCAAACCCAGTCCCAGGAACACCTGTGCATAGAAGAGCACGAAATTTAGCATCGTGCGCCTGGCGGTGCCACCGAGCCCAAATGTTGTCGAAAGACGATAATATTGCGTCTGAAGAGAGTGAACAAAACATTCATTTTATGTTCTGCGGAAGAAAATCGGTGAATGGTATTCTGAAGGCGCTGCGTTACAGCGCCTCGAGCGTGTAGCGGAGACGAACGAGTGCATCGAGGCACGTTAGACACGAGCGCCGTCTAGCAGTTATCTTCGAAAACGAAGGCATGCAGCCCGCAGAGAAAGATGCGCGCCAGTCTCGGAGGTGATAAGGTGTAGAACGCAGAGCAACGGGCAGGTGCCACCACCGTGACATCGTAGCAAAGCGTTGGAAACGCCTTCTTGAGCATCGCGTTGCACTGTCAGCGCAGCGTGTTAAAGGCTAAAGTCCTTAGAGCTATTTGTGTGTGGCTCTTCTAGTATAAAGGCATACAAAACATAGACATGTTGTTGTGGCACATCAGATATGCGCAATATTTGCTTTGTTAATTGACATTTGCACAACTATGAACTTTAAATCTTGAGCAATATTGGTGGGCGCTGCGGATAGAGTTGCTATTTGGTGCCGATGGAGGTATCATTAGGTCGGACAAACGTACAAATGTACAGACAGACCAAAATTTTTTTGTAGAAGGTCCCCAAGAAAGACTATCGTCTTTAAAAAGCTGCAGCGAAATGTTCGCTCATTCTTAAATGTCTATATGCGACGCGCTGGTGCCACGCTTCTTCTTTCCCTTCCCTGTCACGTAGAGACCCTTCTTTTAACGCCACGCACGAAGAGAGCAAAAAAAGAGAAGAAGCTGTCACGGAGTGTTGGTTCTCTCTCATATGCCGATCTGCTTCTCTCCGTAGGGAGACCTTTTTCTTTTCTCATCATGTGCTGGCCACGCTGCAGCTGCGGTGCAGAGGGTAGCAGCGGAAACGCAGTCGATGTAGTCGTCGTATTTAGAGTAATGACGGATAACCTTTGATTTGTGAATAAATGTAAGCCTTCTGAAACTTACCCCTCGTCTGTTAGCTCAGTACACATGCGCCACTGCATGGTGAGCCCTCCATTCAATTAGCTTTCATTAATTCAAACTTTTTTTAATTCCAACAAATTTTTGGGCCCCTTCGAGTTTGAAATAATGAGATTTCACTATACTGCATAAAAACATAGTGAAGCGAAATAAAAAAAAATAGAACGTTCAGATGAATATATGCTCAAACCTCATTATAATGTAATGGGACATAACGAAATAATGGATAAAACAAAGTAAACAAAATTCTTCTTGAAAGCTGCATTAAAAACCATGCATTCTAAACCTTGTTGTAATGAAGTAAAATTGACTGTTAAATAGATGTAACGAAATAAATTAGTCCATCGAAAAAAGAAAAACCGATGGCAGTGCATTAAGTATATCGTTTTCTGTGGAGTTTGACGCTTGTTTGGCACAGCTCTTTCAAAACTCCCGCGCAGACTTTACAGCCATGCCACACGTGGCGAAGAGAATCATCCTCCTCGCACAGCCAGCAGGGAGGATCGAGCGAGCACTCGGGCCGGTTACATGACCGAGAAGCGGCGCCGCAGTGTCGGTTCACCCCAGGCCTGGTTCTTTCCTGCGCAGTTGTGGTTAGTCGCAAGGCTTGTGAACGTGTTTGCACAGTGCACATGCTCTTTGAAGATGAATATGTGCTAACTGCGGTAGCCTATGTAGGTTCACGTTGCCATGGATGAAGGCTCGGAAACGCGCAAACGAAAAACTATATTTTTAGAACAAAAGGCAGCTATTTAGAAGGCTGTTGCCTTGGGGACAAAGAAATCTTGAGTGGCTCTAGACTTCGGCATTGTAGTGAGTACATTGTCTACCATTCTTGCCAGCTGTGAAGCGATCACAAATGTCGTTGCCCATGGTGTGAAAGGCAGCCGCAAGAAGCTGTGAATTGCAGTGTTCAAGCCAGTCTAAGATGCTGTGTACAAATGGTTCCTAAATGCTAGAGCGGCAAATATGATAATAAGTGGCGAAATTTTGCAGAGAAATACTAGAAATTTTGCTTCAATAATGAGTCATGACAGTTTCTTTGCCAGTGCTGGCTGGCTACAGCGCTTAAGGAAAGACATGACATTGTTGGAAGAACAGTAGTGGGTGAGTCTCGTACCGTTGGTGCCAAGTCTGCAGCGGCATAGGTGAAAGGATGTTTTGGCCCAGTAAAAGACAAATATGCCCGTAACGACATCTTTAATGTTGATGAGACTGGGCTCTTTTTTCAAATGCTCCCTTACAAAACTGTGTCAAACTGTGTCACTCAAAGGTGAGCTGTGGCACGGCGGGAAGCACAGCAAGCAACGAATCACTGTGCTGCTTTGCACAAACATGGATGGATTGGAAAAGATGCGGGCATTCGTCATAGAGAAAAGCGCATCGCCTCAATGCTTCGAAGGGAAGTGAAATCTGAAGGTGCTATACGTCGATGACACGAGATTTTTTTGTGGAGTGGTTGCAGGATTGGGACGAGCAACTGCGTAAGCACAACCGCAAGGTGTGGGTAATACTGGACATTTGTACAGCCCACCACACAACTGTTGCACTTTACAATATTTAACTTTTGTTTTTGCCACCCAACTGTACTTCCCTCATCCAGCCGCTTGATCAAGAGATAAGTATGTCCTTGAAGGCAAGCTATCGCAAACGTTAAGTTGATCGCCTGCTTCTGAACATCAGTTTGCAGTGAGAAACTGAAGGACCAGTCGATGTCAAGACTCATTGCCTCAGTCTGCCCACAGAGTGCTGTAGTCTAAGATATGGCTATTGAAATGCCGCAAGCTGCGTGGACAAGCGTTTCCACTAGCACAATAGGCAACTGTTTCAGACATGCCTTGTGCGAAGTGGCTACATGCGACTCCACTAGTACCGAATGTGATGGGACTGCTGTAGACGAAGTTGGAGCGTCGTGGAAAGCACTCTGTGACGCCAGTGTTTTTGTGGCAGATGACTCATTCTGCAATTACGTCAATGCTGATGCCGACGCCGTGACAACAGGGAAGCCCACCGACAATGCTATTGTTGCAGCTGTCACCGGACAGGCCTACGCAAACAACAACAAAGACGTCGTGGTCTCTCATGCGTTCGACGTGCCGACGTCGTCGCTGGCGCTCGATGCAGACGACCTCCTACGCCGTTTCTTCGGCGCCCATGAGGATGGCGAAAATGGCATGAACGGGTAAAAATGGCCACCCCCAAGAAGGAAGTCTTTTGCTAGTGCTGTCCGAAGCAATAGAACATCACAGACTTTTTCTCAATCAAGTCTAGTGGGCAATAAAATAGCCAGTGTGTGCATTGAGCAAGCAAAATATTTGTCTGCTATTTATTTTTCGTCCCATGCAGGGTCGCATAGCGATGCATCGGGCCACGAAACGGTTTTCTTCTCTGCATGCTTATAGGTGTGTGCTTATCTGAGCATACAGAATTTTGGCTCACCTTCTACTTCGTTATATTGAGGCTTGATTGTCTTTATCAAAGCAATCGGTAAGTTCTTTAAGATGTCTACAAAGCATTTAGTGGTTTAGCTGTGGGTGTTTGTTATACATGTGTGTAAAAACTTTTGCTGCAGTTCGGGTTCACTACATTTAACTTGAGCTAAAATGCTTCTTCTTTTTAGATGGCCAAATTTTTTTGTATACCTTTATTCTCATTATAGTAGTGGTGCGAGCTAGGGTTCCTTCACATACTGTTCTTTTTTTGTTTTGTTTCGGCCCCACAATAAAAAAAATTATAGCTCTACCGGCGGATGGCAAGCTACAAATGTACAAATCTATCAGCGTGCCGGCACACAGAAAAGTGATACCTTTGCCTGGCATGTTCTATACCCCGAATCCCAGAGCCTGAAACGAAACACGCTTCCCAAGTTTTCTCATTTTGTAGATGCCAATCCTCTCAACGCGCACTAAAACAAACTACTCGTAAAACCGCGTGGAATGCCAATGAAGCTGACAAGCTCCCGTCACAGTGGCCTACACTACCCTCTCACCCATGGCATGATTTGGCCGCAAAAGAGACACACACAAGAAAAGGAACACTCAAACGACAAGCACAGGCGGCTTGTCGGCTTGTAACATCATGTTTTGGCCTAGCGGAGAGATTGCACAAGGCGGTGCCTCCAGGCAAAGAAAACACGGCTCGCTTTTCACACCTCCCCATTCTAGCCACCGTATAGAAGGGAAGGTGAGAGCAACGCTAGGGTGGCTAAAATGTTCTGGCCACCCTAGCAGAACCGCCTGCAAGGGGCAGTTCAGGGTGCAGCAGTTGTTCATGTTAACGAGAGGTGGCACACGCGTATTTTTTTAGATCATTCTGTCCGGTCAGAAGGGTATGGCACGCGTACAGTGTGCACCTTCGTTGCTACGTTTGCGCTGTCGTTGGTGAAACTTTAAAGCATTGCCAAAGCGTAAATAACGAAGAGCAAACCTACAAAGTCTGTGATGAGCAAGCCTGCAAAGTTGGAAGACTCATACACACTGCTTCAGCTTCAACAAACTGATAGCAAATAGTTTAACGGACCCTTGACACCAAATTTGGAAACTCAAGATGCTTGTGTTGTTTGATAGTCCTGCATGCGGGGCCATCTCTGATCAATATCTAGTGGCAAGCGCAGCCTAGGAGATATTTTAATTTGGTTTAAAGTAGGAGTGCATGCTCTTTCGATTACTCAGGTGCAATCAACATTTTATGTGGTTTCATGTAGACTGGGACTCCCCTTGTTACGTTGCATGGTCAACATTTGCGGGGCACGAACAATACCCAACTGGCACCCGACGAAAACTATTGTTCATCACACCTCTCGCTTTGTTGTTGAGCTGCTCTCAAGGTGGTTTTGGCTGCTTACGTCAAGAATGCTTTTCTTTTCTCTGGGTGGGACACACTCAAAGCACCTAGATCGTTTTATTCTTTACCGCATGTAGGTTCCCCTATTTGAAAACAGCTGAACAGTGTGTTTCAGCGACACCAAAGCTTGAGCACACTCAGTGTCGGGGTTGTTCTGCTGTGGGGCGCTAGTTTCTTTCGGTATTTAGACGGGCATTTCGAACTGATGCAAAATTGTTCTGGATTAACGCGCTAGCATTAATTATATGATGCAGTTGAGCATTTACTATATAATTGCGACATTACCAGATGCAAAGCAACAAACTGACCTGTGTTGGCTGTGAACAAAATTCCACATGTTTAACTAACACCCTGATCAAGTTCCATGTAATCGCATGGCTGCATTTTATAGTAAAGGCGGAAAACATGGCACGAGAAAGTAAGTGGCTATTCGAAACTTCGTCGCATTACTTACGTGTCATTGCATAATTGAACTCTTAATTTCCCTTAATTGTTTGAAAACTGTCTCTTGCACAAGTTTGTGGTGTACAAGGCTAAAAACGCAATTTTTAAGCTTGTGCAAATATTCAAACGAATAGTTCAGTATTTGGATTCGCTTCGATTTGAATTTCAATTATTGAATATTTTCGAAGTATTTGCAATGATTGAATAGGTGTATAGGTATTAATCTGCCTGTAAAAATAGTTTTACTGAAATGGAGGAGTGCTAAACTGCGAAAACACCTATTCAGGGAAAATTGGCTTTGCCGGGAAGCTCTTATTAAATATAAAGGAGCTCTGCAACGCTTATCAAACATGGTCAGAAAACACTGCCGATCGGTAGTCGAGGCTACCGAGAATACGCAAGCAAATATTATAGCGCAGCATGCGGCCTGTAATTCACAATAAATTTTCAAAGCTAAAAGTTGCTTTCTTTCCTCGGCAAATGACACTACAAGCTAAAAAAACACTTGTCACAGCCATTGGCTGATATGAGCATGGCGTGCTCGTCGTTACCGGGGCCGCCGTGCTCATTTGTCCATGAGTACATGTGCGATCACACTGAAAAGTCGCGAATTCCAAGAAAAAAAAAAAAGAGGTGCTCAATGTCACGAGGTGTGTGTGATTTATTTTCTTTCACCGTGACATTCCTCCCTTCTTAACTTCCAGCTATTTCATCGGGATGAGGAGAGAATGCAGTTGCAGCGTGCGAGAAATTTTTGGAACTCCGCTCGTACTGGACTAATTCTAGAAACTTTGCGGCAGTAAATTTGCGAGGCAGCAAGCATGTTTACTGGCTCCATGGCTACTTGAAAAAGTGTTGCAGGGCCCCTTTAAAGGAACATGTTACCCTCAAATCAATTCTTCATTTTATTAAACTTGTTATGACGGCTTATATGATCCAAGTATAATAAATATTAAAAAGTTAAGTATCATAAAGGTTATCACTGGCATCCTACCGAAACTACTACTCAAGGTTGTTTCGACTTCGTTTGAACGAAAAAAAAAAGGCATTTGCATAGAGCCCCTATTTAACTTCAAAAGAAATATTGTGTAGGTTAGTTAGGTCATGATAAATATTCCTTTTTTTATATATCATGTATACCATTCGAATTCTATTTGAACTTATTCAATTAGAATCACTATTCGCTTCAAATTCACTTTGAACCTAAAATTCACTGTTCGCACAAGCCTAGCACTTTTCAAGCCTTCGCACTGTGTCACTCGAGATGAAGAAAATGTACCAAACATGAAAAACTTTCATCTAACAGATGAAAAGTGCATAATTGCAATGTTAGTAAAATTGAATGCTGCCCCTAAAAGCTGCATAGTATTTAAATGGTTCATGTAGATCATCTCCTTTCATAATTAAGAGCCTTTACTCACTCCTGCACCTATGCTTTAGACAGCACATAATTTATAAATTAAGACACAGTGCGATCACGAAGTATGCTGTCTTTTTCGTTTGCATGGTAGTAGAAATAGCTGATTGCTTTGGCCTCACTGAATTCTGTGCAAAGTTTACCGCACCTATTAAAATGGGGCATCCCGTTTCCACATTTAAAAAATTAGGGGATCTTTGAGCTTCACCTTTAAGTTGAGCGTGGTAGTGATACCGTGTCCCTAGTGCATTCTTCAAATGCTTAGTGAAAGTTTTTATTGTATGACCTTATGCGAAAAGTTTAAATTGTAGATTACTACAATGTAATCATTAAAGTTGAGTGTGATTTCTGTCAGTGAAGCTTTCGCATATGGCTGCATTCTGCGTGATGGGTAGCATGCTTCAAACAATGATTAATTATGTGCATGAAATGATTTCCAACTCGATATATATATATGCACTCACTACGTGTACATAACCGAATACGTGCAGTAACTAGTGTGCCTTTTGTAATGGGTGGCCAGCTTCAAGTCTCAAAGTCCTTATGATAATCACATGTTCTGATGCCTGATGACAATGCATGTTTGTACCACACAATATTACTGTGATATTACATGTTGCATTGTGAAGCCTGACGTGTACAGGTCGCATGTGTTTGTGAAGCGTGAACGGTATTTTCACTGCATTCCCAAGCAGAATGAATGGCTGTGTGATAGAACACCTACTTGCCTGGGTTCAGCCCTCACTAGAACCCGGAAAATTATTTATTAATTATTTATAATTTTGTTTGCATCTTTCTCGTTTTTTTTGTGTCGCACAAGATAATGATTTTTCGATCACAAGCGCCGACTTCAAAGTCGACACTGACGTTGGAATTTCAGGGAAATGAGCTCTTCAATGCTATCACGTTAAAATTCATTGTTTGAAAGCTCTCGAGGTTCCTACCATCTCGATCACTGCGCACCTGGAAACTTGACAGCAGGCCATCTGCTGCTGCCGGCCGATCTGAGCTGCAACGGCACTACTGCCGCTGCTGACATGATATGCTGGTGCACCCCGCAGCCACTGTAGCTTCCACTTTTCCTTCTAGCCACCATAGCTCACTTGACGCTCCTTACAGCTCTTTAGTGCTTATGTGCCCACTGTCTTCGTTGGACGGTGCATCCGGCAGCGATGCGAAACACATATCTGCTAATGTGATGGTCTTACCCACAAAGTGGGGGGGGGGAAGCTAGGCCTAGCCACAACTTCGAGCAGAAATCTCGGTTGCTATGTGCAAGGCCGCTGTGCTCAATGCTTCAAAGTACGCCATGCTCAATTGGGAGTACGGGTAGGAACAGTTTTCCCGCTGTGGTCTTTGTCCCAAGGTCCGAGTGCTGATAAGCAACGGGTCCAACGAGACTCTATTTACAGAGGGTCCTGGAAGTGCACCTGGGATGTTCGCGACAAGTTCTGCGTGCTATCGTAATCTGATAACAGAACTTCTGCTTGCAGCTGTCTTAACTACATCACCACCCGTGAACACAGAACAAGTGCAAGAAAGTTAAGTAGTGCGATTTTTTACAGTTGTGCCATTTAGGTGTTATAATTGTCTGATAAATGCAGTTTTTTTTTTGTGACTCGCAATAATTTTTGCCATCTCAGCAGATGCACGCATATTTTACACCACTTCTACGTAGTTTTGGTGAGCATATCTTGGAATCAAATATAAAAAAGAAACAAAAAAGGCCACAGAAACTAAATCTGATCGTCAAAAAAATTTTTTTCATGCCCCCATTATGAGTAGGTCTGTTTATCACTTCTGTAACTCTCTCTCTTTATAACAGACCCATTCAGTGGTTCATAATTATCATCATTATCATCATCATCATCATAATTTATTAACCTTTAAAGGCCTATACAAGGCATTACATAAAAGGAGACAATATTAGGGACATGTAAGGACACAATTACAATGTTTTAATAGTAAGTAAAAAATCAAAGTAATCATACAGCAAATAAACAAAAAAGGCAGAGTAAATTGAAATAGTGTAAGAACTAATACACATTGTCGGTAGTCGGATGCGAACACCAATGAATACCTTAAAAAAAAGAACAAAAAGAAAGCTTTGATGGCGGGAGAGTTAACTAAAAAGTGAACACAACGACACTTTAAATTTGTCTGGGTCACGCTCCTGAACAACAAATTCCGGAAGACTCTTCCAGTGTTGCTGAAGGCAGGAATGATTTGTTAAAGGCTCGAGTTATTCCATGGAGACGTTGAACACTTTCGGAGTTGAACAGCCGAAAAGAGGTGCACGATGGTGGAATGAGTAGAGCGCCATGCAGATGAGAAAAGTTGTGATACAGTTTACGAAACAGGCATATCTGTGCATTTTTCCACGATCAGCTAAAGGAGTAAGCTCAAGAGATGATTTTATCTGAGTGACGCTTGCTTGTTTACTGTACTGAGATGATATGAACCGGGCGGCACGATTCTGAACTATGGAGTGTGGCTGCCAACCTATGGCAGATAAAGGCACTTGTTTGTGTGGCCATCGGGATAAGTGCACTAGTGAAGTGATGGAGGCTTTTTTCATTGAAAGGGAGGGGGAAAGGTGTGTGAGTAAGCCGTCTGTGGCCCTTGGTGAAAAGGAGGTTCGGTACTTGGGTTCAGTGCTGCCATGTTAAAGTGATTATTAGTTTGTTATGGACTGTTGCGTATGTTTTCGGTAAGCATAAAGGTGTGTTATACACCTGTTGCTGTTCACTAAGATTAGGCATCTTTCGTACCTTGTTTGATGTGCTGCGCAGACACCTTTGTTTTGCAATGTGACTGGGTCGACTGCATGATAGATGTGTGTGTGTCTTCCAATAAAGTTTAATTGCGAGTTCAGTGTGGTGTCGTCTCTTCCTCCGTCTTTGTCTATATTTTTTGCACTGTTTTCACATCCCAAGCATGAACCACCAACTAGCCCAACTTCCGCTATTAAATGCAAAGCATTTCTTAGCGAACTTTGGCGACTTTGAGCGTATCTATCTGTCTATCTATCCATCTATCTATCTATCTATCTATCTATCTATCTATCTATCTATCTATCCATCCATCCGTCCGTCCGTCCGTCCGTCCGCCCGCCCGCCCGCTCGCCCGCCCGCTTATGTTTGGGTGCTCTCGTGGTCACCCCCTTAACTTGGCGTGAACCAAAATTAGCATGGGAGGGTAAGATGGTTTGACGAATATGACGCACGGCTCAAGACCTCAATAATGTCACGATCCCGTCACGTACGTCGATCCCGTCACGTACGTCGTCAAACACGTCCCGCCAGACAGTGGCATATACCCAGGGGTAGGTATGTGTCGCTGGTATGTGGGTATGTGCCACAGGTGATTGACACTAGTATCTATCCAGGAATGACGAGAACACAAATTGGCGATTTTAACGTGCAAGCATTAAGAAATACCTGAAATAGGTAGCATCGTCCCCACCAATGCAAAGAATAAATGTCAGGGTTCCAGCTGGAATCGAACCCAAGCGTTCTGCATGGCAATGAAACATTTTACCACAGAGCTACACCAGTTCTCGGAACTACTTTTCAAATAGACCTTAATCTTTGTGAAACGTCAATACTGGTTGCAGTGCTGCCTGCCCAATTTTATAAACATTACACATGTGCTCCTTTCTTACATCCGTCACTTCGGGTTAACGTCAATTATGGTTAGTTGCCATGCGCTGAGGTTGATTTATGTGGCAGCGTCCAGGGCCAGCATCCTCGCGAGCATCAGTGCTTCATACTAACTTCTGGTGTTGCTAATACGTATGTTCCAGTTGACATCGTTGCGCAAGTGCAAATAACTGGTTATGTAAACATATGCAACTCTTCAACATATGTCTGTGCGTGTAACGTTTGCACATATATGTAGTGTCATTTCATGACATGTCCCACAATAAAATTGCAACACGGTCACCTTACCTCCGCATGCTTCGCATAACGTCGATTCCCAGGTGCGTGGGATCTGCCGAGTTTTATTGCAATTTATTTCTTGTGCATCGGGCTCTTCTCTCTATCCCGACGTTCTTCACAATGACCCTGCCTCCTTGGCTTCTACCATGGCTCTGTGTGTGTGCAGAGCAAGGGTATGCTCTTGGTATATAAAACAGAGCTTGTGCCCTCCGGAACTACAACGGATTTGCGGGCTCCTCAAACCTTCGGTGGGACACGCCAGAAGGATGTGCTGCATTTTGTGCTCTCAGTGGTGGAGGCAAGTTCGTTTTTTCCAAGACTGTTTGGTGGCAGCCTGCTTGACTGAGCCAACATACAGGCAACAGCGTCCCCTGAAAGAATGGAGGAAGATGACCAAGGAAATCACCGAGTTCCTTTGGGGCAAGGTGCGACCGACACTTCCTACCAGGAAAAAGAAAAGACTGACCCAAGGTGAAGTGCGCCTTCGGTGATCGTCCTACCCCAGAGGATGTTAACAGGGTTTTAAAACTGGGACCCAAGCTCGTGTTTGAACCTAATGTTCCACCGGTGGAAAAGGTTGCTTTTTCCGGTATGTGCCTGAAGGCGAGCAAATAAGGTGCGTGTCTGATTGTATAAATGTGTGCACTCAAACGTCGTTGGCTAGGCGAAGACTCTCCCCTGACAAGTTGGTCGTAAAATGTTTGGAGGGGAATGGGCTTAGGGTTTGTTTGTTGGATAAGGAAGGAATGTTTGTGGTCATGAAAAAGGGCGTTTTCAATGAAAAATCTCAGACAGCCGTATTGAAGAATTTCAAAAGATTAGACGTTAAACAGGGAAGGTGAAACAGCAGGCTATTTCTATGCTGCAAGATAAGAATCTGTCCAGTCTAGTCAGTGAAATAAAAAAGGCAAAAGACTTGCAGGTTTTTTTCTCAGTGAAAACCCATAAACTTCATTCCCCGTTCAGAGCAATTATATCAGAAAAAGGAACTTAGCTGTCTGAGATGTCGACTTACTTGCATATGCACCTAGAAGCCCTTAATGTAGTCGACCCTTTTGTAGTAAAGAACTCTGAAGTTGTAGTAGATTTTCTCAAAACTAATAACCCGGGTTTTCGTTTGGCTTTCAGCATCGACATTTAGGACATGTTTTACTCCATACCTCATGTTGCACTTCTGCAGAGTGTTAAATCATGTGTGATTGAGGACAATAATGAAGTGAAGTTCGTTGACAGTTGTGGCATTTCCTTGGAAAGCTTTCTGGAGCTGCTGACCTTTTACTTGCAGTCAATGTGTGTGGAGTGGAAAGGGGGCTTTTGTGTCCAGAAATCTGGTGTTTCATCGGATCTAGGGTGGCACCAGTTTTAAGTAATATTTTCCTAAGACAAGTCGACAGGTCCGTTGCCGATAAATTGATCCTGTGTCCTGCCATATTTTTCGTTATGTTGATGATTTCTTTAATGTAATTAAAACCGACAGTCAGCATAGCATGAGAGCTGACATATTGAACATTTTTAAGGATTCTGGCCATGGGCGAGAACCCTTAAAATTGCGGGACATAATTGAATTGTGTCCTGCCACATTTTTCGGTATGTTGATGATTTCTTTAATGTAATTAAAACCGACAGTCAGCATAGCATGAGAGCTGACATATTAAACATTTTTAAGGATTCTGGCCATGGGCTAAGGTTCAGCTATGAGCTGCCAGAAAAAGATGAGCTTCAGTTTCTAGATATTAGACTGCAGTTTCATGAGGAACATTTGTGTAAGCAGTACAAGCCCCTATCCGTAAAGCGTATCTTGCCGTTCACCTCAGGCCATTCTAAGATAGTTAAGTCCGGCATTATTTATGCTGCCCTGGAGGGTGCGCTTCTGAAAACGTTTCGAAAGAAAGTTTCATGAGCCAGATTGAGAAGCTGAAGTTGGTGGGTGATAGGGAAATCTTGAGGAGTTATCAAAAGCTAATCAAGTGGGTCAAAAGCGTAAGTGATACGCACAGGAGAACAGAGCGCGTGCGCAATGAAAAGAAACCAGTTGTAGTACCCTACCCTATGTGCACAAGTTTTCACATCGCTTGAAAAATGTGGCTAGTAGGTATGGGGTAGTGATGTCCGCTCCCAAGAAGTTGTCCTCTATTTGCTCCCGCGTGCATAAAAGAAGTTCTTAGTTTACGAAAGACCTGCGCATTCTGTCTGGAGAAGAGAAAAAATAGATATCCAGTGTAAATCGTGTGTTATATATATGTTGCCATTGTCATGTGGAGAAGTTTATATAGGACAAACCGGGCAGTGCATTAGCGTGAGACTAAGGGAACACTTGACCTCTTCAAGGGCTGCTGGCAGGTTGCACTTGCCAGATCATTGTAGGGAGTGTGGCTGCCAACCTATGGCAGATAAAGCCACTTGTTTGTGCGGCCATCGGGATAAGTGCACTAGTGAAGTGATGGAGGCTTTTTTCATTGAAAGGGAGGGGGATAGGTGTGTGATCAAGCCGTCTGTGGCCCTTGGTAAAAAGGAGGTTCGGTACTTGGGTTCAGCGCTGCCATGTTAAAGTGATTATTAGTTTTTTATGAACCGTTTCATACGTTTTTGGCAAGCATGAAGGTGTGTTACACACGTGTTGCTGTTCACTAAGATTAGGCATGTTTCATGCCTTGTTTGGTATGCTGCGCAGACGCCTTTGGTTTGCCACGTGACCGGGTCGACTGCATGATATATGTGCGTGTGTCTTCCAATAAAGTTTAGGTGCGAGTTCAGTGTGGTGTCGTCTCTTTCTCTGTCCTTGTCTATATTTTTTGTGCTGTTTTTACATCCCAAGAATCAAGAGAAGATCGGAGGTAATCTTAATGGGGGCTCTAAATGGCGGAAGCAAATTCTAGTTTGGTCCTTACGAACGTTTCGTACGGAAGTTTTCTGACGGCAGGAGGGGAGGGACGCAGGAATCGTTTGGAGAATCCAAGGGTCCTGGACACATCTGGTGCAAGTTTGATGATGTGGTCTGACCAGGTCAGGATACTGTTTATGAAGACACCCAGGTAGTGGTAGGACTTTTTTCTTGATATATTACTGTGGAGTTTAAGGTGTACTGAAAAATAAGGTTGAATTTTTTGTGAGAAGTGAGCAGGTGTTTGCGTCTGGAGACATTTGGTTCCATGAGCCAGCGCGGGTACCATGCTTCGATAATGTTAAGATCTTGCAGTAGTGATGATTGATCCGTACTACTGATTATCCTGCGATACACAACACAGTCGTCGGCAAAAAGACAAATGGATGAGGTAATTTCAGATGGCAACTCGTCGATGAATATGAGGAACAAAAGAGGGCCAAGGACCAATCCTTGAATAACCCTGGAAAGCACATCTGTTTTGGCGGAAAAGTCTCCAACAATAGAAGTGAATTGTGAACGAGCTGTCAAAGAACTTACTAACCATGACAGTGTAAGTTGGTCGAGATTTAGAGTGCAGAGCTTAGTTATGAGACGACGGTGGACTACGCGGTTGAAAGTTTTTGAGAAGTTGATGAATATGGCATTAGTTTGATAAGATGAATCAAGGTTTAAGCGCAGGTCAGTTGTGAATTCAGCCAACGGCGTTTCACATGATAAGCCAGGGTGAAAACCGTGCTACTTGCTGTAAAAGAAAGAGTTATCTTCAAGATCACAGGGGATAGGGGAAAATATTATGTGCTCTAATATTTTGCAAGACACGCATTTCAGTGATATGGGGCGGTAATTAGATGGATCAGAGCGGTCACCTTTTTTGAATAACAGCGTGACTTTGGCCATCTTTAAGTCCTCAGAAATTTGGCCCTTTAAGAGTGACTGGGTAAAAATAATGTGCAAAAAGTTGCCCGAAACAACTTTCATACTTTTTAGAAATTTGGATAGATGTTGTCAATGGGATGTTGTCACTTGACGTTTTCAAGTTGTTGATGAGTTCAGAAATTTCCTGAGCTGATATAACGATCCGTGCCATACCGCTGAAATATTGACGGGGGAGTTGTGGTACATTCTGGGAGAAATCGAGGGTAAAAACAGAATTTTACATATTCCTTTTACAAAAGACCTGAATTCACTTCACTATGGAGGTCTATTGTATTTAGGGTATATGGTAATCGATAGCATCTCGCAGGGCAACAATCTCCAATGCAGTTGATGTGCTCACTTTACAAAGTTTGTTGTTGAGATTGATGAATTGTCATTGGATGACAGTGACGGTGTTGTAAGTGAGAATTTGTATTATGGCTAACATGAGCATAACCAAGGAATCTAGTTGGACACGGTATAACAATGTTCACACTCCGCATTGCATGAACACGAGAGTAAATTTCTTTTATGATTTAGGCAATCTTCTTTTTTTTTCTTTCCAGATTGTCAACCTGAAGAAAGAAATTGCAATGCTGCAGGAACATTCTACAGGTGCAATTTCGAAAGACAAAGAATGGCACAAGGTGGACAGTCCTTGTGAATAAACGTGACCCCTGTGATTTTGTTAACGTTCTTTTTGAAATATATTGTTTGTTTTGTTTGTATTCAACAACACTATGATCTCATGAAGTTTTTAGCAATGTCAGTCTTGTGCAATTAACAAGCTTTGCCTCGAGAGTTCAGCATACATACTGCACGACTCATTTATTATGATGATGTTTATAAATACCTAATGGACACTGGTCAAGATCCCCATATCATTTGGCAGTGTGCGCTATTATTATGGTATATTCAAAGGCATTCAGTGCTATATTTAGAGGCGCATAGTTACACATTGCAAGTCAGATTCTTAAGTTTACTTCATTACTCTATGTGTTCAATATGTTCTAAGATAATGTGCTTCTCCAGCCTTTTTAGCTTGTTGCCAGTGAGATTGTCAAGCTTAATTCATTACTTTACTCCATTTGTTTAAAATGTTCTAAAATAAAGTGTTCTCCAGCTTGTTCAGGTTTCGAAAAAAAGTGTTTCAGGGTTCCTTGACAGATTGATTGAGGCACAGCACATCGTGCCGTGTTTAGGTTGAAAAAATATGATGGCATCTATAGAAGGCTGACATAGCTGTAACTTTCCTGTATGCCACGCCTCGTTTGGGAGTGCTAGACACTTTAGAATTACTGTATGACATAATAGATTAGAAAATTTTCAAAAAATTAATTTGAGTGCAAACAGACAACACATTCACATATACACACGCACACCTAGGCATCAAACACGCACAGCATTCAATGCCTGGGTGTGTGTGTGTGAATGTTTCGTGTGTTAGCGCTCAAGTTGATTTTTCGAAATGTGCACCAACTAGCCCAACAAGTTCTTTTTGATTAGAAAAATTTGTTCGTTTTCTTGTCTGAAATGTACGTTAGCTAGAATGCTACCAGTGCAGCACTCGCCTTTTTTGTGTAATATTTCAAGTATGTAGAAATCGCAGAGTCTGTGTTTACTCGTGAGTCCACTTTCATAACTGTTTTTGTGTGTGATTGAACCTGAAAGTCGGCACTCCTTCACTACATGCTCCAGGGAAAAACGCTTAGTTGCTGGGGTGTGTTATAACCTGCATTGTAATCCTTACATAATTACCCTTTAATTCATCAGTCAAGTTTCAGTAGTAGCATTAATGGTCTGTGTAATTCAAAAATCGAAACTACCCAGCGCACAGTCACATACCATTAGGTAAAAGCTTTATGATGCCATATATGCACTAGAAAAAAGTAGAAAGGGAACTCGTTGTTTGTTTGTTCGACACAATAAGAACTACCAGACAATACTGCTGGTGTTCTCTGTTTGTTCTTATTGATATATGCAGAAGGTGCAACAATTACGGTACATTGCTATAAGAGTTAAAATTGCTTTGCACTGCATTTAGTCAGTGGAAAGCACTTTGAATTGTAGTCTCATGCATTTAGCCATATATTTGTGTGTGTGTGTTTAACTGGTTGGTAAAGTTACTATTAGCATATTTATATAAGCTTTTTGTAATGGTTATCTTGAGTTTTGCAGTTACATAGAACGTCTGATTATGTTCAAAACAGTCAATTTTCACTAAGCAATCTGTATCTTTAGAGGTTATCTTATGTACTTTGACATCCATCACAAGGAGTTGATTAATGTAGGCTGATTTCATTTGGCATACCCATTGTAGCAACTACACTAGATTTTGTCTTGTAGACTTGGCGTTGAAAAAAACAGCAGTGATGAAGGGGTCAAGACAAAAGCTTTTCTTTGGGAAACCTCTGCCCGATAAACAGGAAATCAAATTACAAGCGATAGACGCTGTGTATTGATAGCGGCGAACAGAGCGTCAATTATGTGATTTACGACAAGGCGCGTCGACATTTATACATTCGAGAAGTATCACTGGTAGCTGCGTTTGTTCGAGAACAAACTCAGCTGGTCGCATTTACGGACTTAAGCCTAACAGGTGGTCCCAAAATAATCAGGCATGCTCCGAGACATTCTGGTGATGTTTGCACAAGGCAGTATCTCCTGATGCAATAGGCCGGTAACATTAAACATATATAACAAAAGGAGTGTGTGGCAATATTTGTTTGAGCAGCTGGTGGGAAATGTTTAGGCAACTAGTAGAAAATCTTCTTGCCAATTCAAAAGCTTGTTGCTGAGCTAGTTAGTTTTACTTTGGAAACAAACAAACGAAAAAAAAAAACAGCTAAGGCGCGAAAAGGACGGGGACGAAGAGAAGACACGAAATGATGTCCGTGTCTCTCAAGCCATGTTAGACTGTAGTTCCTGTCTTCGTCCTCGTCCGCTTTGTGCCTTACCTGCCCTTCTTTTTTTTTGGGGGGGGGGGGGGGGGAGTCATGATGGCTATGTTGTTGGCCAGCAACCCCTACAAATCATGCACAGCATTATTTTTCTGCAGTCAATGCTCTGCAGCCTTCATGAGAACATCTTGCCACTGTGGCGATGAAAGGCTCAGTTGCTGCGCTGAAAGTCATCATGGGGTCGATCCTGGCCAGAGTGTCACCTTTTGCTGGAAGCCCATGTGCTTATGTTTAGGGGCGCATTGAAGGACCCTAGGTGATTCTGTGGTGTGCCTCATAACCATATTGTGGTTTTGGCATGCAAAATCCTATAAATTCTGAATTATTGTTAATAGGTGACTTCTTAGACGTGTATGAAATTTTGCCTAGTGACTGCTGCTCCTGATTTATTTTGTCTCTGTGTCCATCGCCTGTAATATTGCGATTGTTTCATGCTCTCTTTTAAGGAAACCGCAGATTTTTGCCGAAGTATTTAGGCAACTAGTACTAAATGTTCTTGCCAATAGAAAGGCATCAGGGCTTGTTGCTGAGTTAGTTCATTTATACTTCAGGAAAAAAAAAAGACAGGTAAAGCGTAAAGAGGATGGAAACAAAGAAAAGACACGTAATGGTGAAATCGCGAGACGGTGCCCATGTCTGTTGGTCCGTGTCTTTTCTTGCTCTCAGTCTGTTCGCGCCTTAGCAGTTTTTTTTTCTTTTCGGTGACCATGTCGGCACTGCTGATGGCCAGCAACTTCATTAAGGCCCTTTTTCTAGTTGTGATTTCGCTCCTATAGTCACTATGGTAATGTGCTTTTTGTTATGCAAAACTCGATGTGAGCCTTTGATATTGCAGCAAACACGGTGCTTCTTTGGCATACTATTCTTATTTGAGTATGGGTTAGGTAGAGCTAGGGATTAAGCTAGTTTCAGTGGAAAGCAAGCTGCAATGAAGGCACACCTTGAAGCAAAGTTTTTGCTATGTCTGGGAACATAACCTCCAATTAAATGTGCCAGCCTGTACTCTCGAGATCAGAAGCATCATTCTCTAACAGAGGAAAAATTCCCATCGACAGTGAAGCTTTTGCCCTTCTATGACGGGCTTAGAGAATTTTGCATTGAAAACTGTAAGAATCTCCTGCATGACACGCTCTAGTAGTATAGTTTTTATGCATCACCTGAGCTGTTTGTTTTCCCAGTACCGGAGCACCGGATGAACTGTAGTTACTGTGTAGGCCTCAGGTGCAATCTACCCAATAAGGTAGTCTCTGTGTTGTTTGTGGCTGGCCACAAACACTAGAAGAATGAGCTGGTTGGCTGGTGAGTATACGTGTCTTGTAGTGAACTCTAAGTGCGCCACGGTGCCGCAGGTGGCACTGCCAGCGTGTCGCAGGTCGACAATTTTTTCCATCCTTTTGCACCACCAAGAAATGCGTGGGGAAGAAGAGGAGGAATGAACCGATCCTCGAGTTGAACGAACAATAAAGTTAGTTCTCACGGTAGCTTTTAGCACGAAATAAAGACGAGAGACTGAAAAGCACAAACTATCAACTGAATTTATTCGAAAGGCACACACATATATATATATACTTGAACAAGGTCACAATCGCGAGTCACATTAGCAAAAAATAAATTCTATTAGTGGCAGGCACTCTAATAATGTAACTCAGTGGCAATTTCTTGCGCAACTTTTTCTTTTGATCTTTCGAGCACCTTAGTTTCTGATAGCAAAAGTGCGCAGCTGCACTCCCTGCAATGTGAAGGAAAATTAGAACAAGGTGTTTCTCTCAATAAAGCCTTATGGCCTCATAATATATTGTTGAAACACCAACCCACGTGCCTGACATAGCATTTTCCACAAGATTATGATGTATCATATTCTACCTTTTTTTCTACACCTGACCAATTTATCAAGGTGCTTCATTTATTATTTTATTTATTTATGGTACCCACAGGGCCCGAAGGAATTACAGAGGGGAGTGGGGATACATAAGAATACAGAAAAAAACATCAAAGCATAAAAGAAAAAACTACAAAGTGGTTGGTAAAACTCGCATCAAGACAAATAAAGAGAAATAGCTGCAGCAGGAGTACAAAAGAACAACTTTGATAAAGAAAAATTTTACAAACAGTAACAAACAAATATATTCACACAATAGCAATTGTTTCACAAAACAAATTAATATGAGTTATGTCCGATGTTGAGGGGAAGGTCGTTCCAACTGACACAAGTTCTGGGTATGAATGAGTCATGAAAACATTTTGCATGACATGATGGAATTCCAAGTTTATTGCGGTGATCAGTGCGTGCTGATATATATGAGGGTTTTGTGAGTAAGTTGTTTTTCAGGTAAATTTTATGAAAAAGACATAACGAAACGACAGACCTGCGATGAGAGAAGGGAGGGATAAACTTGATTTCGTAGTGGTTTCGCTACTTATTCAATGATAGAGAGTATAAAACAACAGGCACGATTTTGGACAGCTTCGAGATTACAGATGAGTGAATCAATGCCAGGGCTCCAGAACAGATGCAGAATATTCTAATTTCGAGTAAACCAGTGTTTTATAAAGCAGTAATTTTATCGAACTGGGTGAATTAGAAAAGTTTCTGCAAAGATACTCAAGCATGCAATTGGCGTTATTTATGATATGATTGATATGAGTTTTCCAGGATAGGCTAGAAGCAATGTGAACAAGGAGGTACCTATAAGAGAACACAGGTTCAAGAGCAACATTGTTAATGTGGTGAGTATGAAGTTCATTTGAATTCCGAGAAAGGCAGATGTGCTTGCACTCATTAGTGTTTAGTTTCATACTCCAAGTGTTACAACAATTCAAAACCTTGTTAATGTCAGATTGAAGGTAAGAGACGGTACTGTCGTTAACTTCACGGTAAATAATACAATCATCAGCAAAGAGATTTATTGAAAAAGAAATTTTAGTCGGCAAGTCACTTATATAGATGAGAAAAAGGATGGGCCCGAGAACGGATCCCAGAGGCACGTCAGAACGGACAGGTAAGGGATGTTAATCAAAATTATTCGCTGTTACAAATTAAGAACGGTTTGAAAGAAAGCAAATCAACCATGCAAGTACATTAGGGTTAATGTTAAGGTGACGTAATTTGAAAAATAGCAGCTCATGCAAGACTTTGCCGAACGCTTTTGAAAAATCTAATATATGCAGTCTGCCTGAGATTTGTGATCGAGGATGCAGTGAAGGTCATGTGTGAAACATATCAGCTGTGTTTCGCATGAATACGACTTACGGAATCCGTGCTAGGATGTGCTGAAAAACGAATTTGATTCTAAAAAAGAGACGAGATGAGAGTATATGATGTGCTCCATGATTTTACATGGTATACTGCATGGTGAGAGAAATGGGACAAAAGTTGTCAGGGCAATGTTTATTTCCAGACTTGTGCAGAGGAATCGCCCTCCTAACTTTCCAATCACTTAGCATACAACCTGTTTCAAGAGATTGTTAAAACAATTTAGTAAGAATTATGGAACAATACGACTTTTTGTTAATCGAAAATTTGGAGTTAATGTCAATGGCACATGAAGAGGTAGGTAATAAACTTTATTAGGATCAAACGAGGAATTACTGGCCCGGGCTAGGCCTCCAGGAGCTGTCGTCCGCTGAGCATCGTGCGATGTCTTCGGCGATAGCCCTGGCTAGACCACCCTACCCTGGCTCGCTGGACAGCCCAGATTTGGTCCACTGCACGTGGGCTGAGAAGGGCGGCTCGCCATCGCTCAGCCAGTCGTCCTGGGGTACCCTCACGCTCGTCCAAGTAGTGGCGGCGAACACTGCACACGCACTCCCAAAGTATATGCGCCATGTCAGCTGTCTCGTGCCTGCACCACGGACAGCCGGGTGACAGGTGCAGCAAGGGACACTGTCTATGCAGGTGTCGGGGATTTTCAAATTTGTCGGTCTGCAGACGCCTCAGATCAGACACCTGAGACCTTTCTAGCTGCATGTGGGGTGGTGGGTAACGTCGTCGCGTTTTTCTGTAATGGTTTAGAATCTCGTGGAAAGTAGCCATGATATCCTTGCAGTCCTGTAGGGCCCTGGGGTCTGTTATCGTCGTCGTAGAGGTATTATGTCCTCAGACCTCAGGGGCCTCGCCATCGTCAATATGTGTCGCACATCGGTGGCCCTTTCGTCTGCGTCGCAGCAGGTTAGCAGTCTCGTGACGAAGTGGGCGCGCTCGTTGTGGTTCGACGGGGGGTCAGATCTTTGGTCACTGCCAAGCTCTCCTACGTGCGCGGGAAACAACTTGCGAGACTTGCAGCAATCGCACCAGACTTGAAATATTCGGCTCTGGCGTTTAGCATGTGCGCCACTTCGACAGATACCCATATCCCTTCGTAAAGTTTCGGACCGCCGTCTTGGCGTCACTTACGGTACGATAAGAGTGTCCTCGTTTCCACTATGAATTATTGCGAGGGCTATGGCCATTTCTTCTGCCGCCTCAGATGATGCATGGGAGCCTCGCAGATCCCGTCACCAGAGTTAGTTCCCTCGTGTCGACCACCGCCATGGAGAAGGCAGGTGTCGGTTGATGTTGCCCTCGTTCGTTCTGCTGTTGTCCTCGGTCGGGCCGGGGGTATCTAGCAGCGTCGACAAAAAAGGACACCCTCTCGGCTGCCGTGCACTTTGAGGATCGCCTCCCCTCTGCATCTGTGCCTTTCCGCATCGCGCACTGGGTGCATGTTTCTGGGCACATTCTCTGTGCGTATAGCATTCTTGACCGCTGGCAATAGCGCGTCCTTCAGTCCCCGCATCCCGCGGTAAGGAATCTCGAGGGAGTCGAGGATGGTTCTTCCGGTCTTGGTGCCCGACAGTCTTTCGAGCTGCGCAATCTTCTGAGCCTCGATGATTTCGGCGAGCGTGTTGTGCACGCCCAGCTCAAAGAGCCTGCAGTTGGCAGTGCAGTGAGGTGCGCCTAATGCAGTTTTGTAAGCCCTGCGGATCATCGTGTCCAGCTTGTTGCTTTTGCTTGTAATCCAATTGACGTAAGCAGCAACGTACACGATGTGGCTTTAAGCATACGCCTGTATTCTCACTATACATTGTGCTCTTTCATATTCCTTTCCTCTTATTCGTGATTCTTCGTACCAGGTTCCTGGCTGCTGTCACTTTCTTCTGCAGCTGGCTGACCAGCTCAGAATTGGCACCGTTTTCTTCCAGCCAGAGGCCGAGAACTCGTATCATGGACACCGTGGGTATGCGGACTCCTTTTTTTTTTTTTGTCGTGACACACATATGCCCGCCTGACGGACCTGGGCCACGTCCCTCCAGGGACGTCCCGGTTTCCGAGATCTGTGGAGCAGGATCTCCGACATGTTTAGAGCGCAGGTGAGCCCCCTGCCTTCTAGGTGCTTCTCAACTGCGCTTACCGCTCGCTGCAGCCTATCTCAATTGCATACTCTCCCAGAACTCATGCTCCCTGTACATGGTCCATGTCGTAATTTCGTCCGCGTAGATTTTATGGCTGATGTCTTTGATCGCATTGAGCCGCTCCGGAAGGCTAATCATAACGAGGTTGAACAGCATTGGGGAGAGCTCAGAGCCTTGCGGCGTACCGGCACCTCCCATCTCGACAATCCTTGGTGGTAACCCGTACGTCGATCTTGATTCGCGTTTCTCGCCCTTCGAGGAAGCTGCCGACATATCGGTGGAACCTCTCCCTTAGGTTTAGCTGACTGATCTTCTCCAGTATGGCCGTGTACCTCACAGTGTCGAAAGCACTTTTGAGATTGAGCCCGAGTATGGCGCGAACGTACTCGGTGCATCAGCGACTTGTTCTCTAATCTGCAGCATTTGTTAGCACATCGAGAGGTCCGGGGTCGTGTCGTGGCACACACCCTGCCCGATTATGGTGTGCGACATTGACTCGTTTAGCAAGGTGAGGCCGAGGTCGTCCACTAGTTCGGCCAGCCTCCTCCCCTTAGGCGAGGCGTTGCCGTATCCCCAGTGCGTATGCGGGGCGTTAACGTGTCCGTAAATCAACAAGGGTTTGAAGGCGGCTTTCGCCATCGCTTCGCGCAAGAGGCAGTCAAAGTTGTGAGTGAGACCTTTCTTCGAGGGGGCGCTGTAAACGTTGAGGACGAAGAACTTAGCTGTTATGCCCTTGCTTGGTATGATTTCTATCAGAGCGTTATCGATGTCGCTCGCCACGTCCAGCTTGTGTTCAACAAACGCTATTCTTCTTCTTACAAGGATGCACATCGTGATGCTCCGCCCAGTGCTCTCGGCGAACGGACAGTGCGTGGCGTACCCCGGAAGCTTGTCGTGGCCATAAGGCTCTTGTAAGGCAATGACATCTGGAAGTTTCTTTTTAGAAAGTGTTTTCATATACTGCATCAACATAGCTTTTTTGTTTTTGAAGCCTCTGCAGTTCCATTGCCAGACGATGAGTCTGCCGTTGTGCACGCGAGGCGTAGCCATGGTCATGCGAGGGTGTTGTAGGAGCTTACTGACCATGCATCCCTTCCGCTCCAGGGTGGGTGACATTGACTTTAGTGCTTCTGTTGACGATTGTCGGAATGCAAGTGACGGGAGGCTGGGCATCGACCCTTTATGGAGACTGCAGCTGCTCCTTTGTTCTAGGTCTTCTATTCGATGGTTCATAGCCAGAAGTTGAGTGTTTACGGTTGCGTGTTGTGCATTCCGTTCAGCGTCGGACTCGTTCAGCCTCATGACAAGCATTTCAAACATGCGTTCCGTCTCATCTACCAACTTGTCGATCATTTGCTCAAACATGTCTACTTTCTTGGCATTTGACCTGGGTCTCTTCGGTTCTTGCGTGTTCTCTGTGCCATACGCTTGCACAGCACTCTGATTTTCGCGTTTGGACCCAACTGTCGATCCTTCTACGTCAAGCATGTTAATCTCCGCTTCCGCCGCCGCACTGGTGTGCTCCATGGGCACACGCTTGGTGGGGGCTTCTACGGCGAATCCCGCCATGCGCTTGAGGATTTCGTTTAGCGTTTTTTTACAACTCGTCGACCTTCTTCGCCGATTTCTCGTTTTGTTGTCTCGCCCTGCTCAGTTCGTCCCTTAGTTGCCTGTTCTCTTTGTCTAATTTCTTTAATCGCATCCCGATTGGCGAGTTAAAGGTCTTCCCTAGGTCTTAGGGGAATGAGCTCCCTCCCGGACTCTCTTGAGCTGCCAGGTGGGACCAAGTAATCTTGCATGATTCCTTCGGCTTTCCGCCAGGTGAAGGCTGCCTGTTGCGCGACGAGAAACTGGGCTTGCTACTTGAGTCTCGTCCAGTATGGCTTCGGCTGCGGCTTTCGCTTCTACTGCGAGGCCTCTTTTTTACCGCTGACGAGGAGGAGTGCGGGGCAAGAGCTATGTTGCGTTGTCGGGAGCCGGACCTTGATCACGAACAGCAAGAGGAAAGCTTAAGATTTCGTATAATGCTCTGAATGCCTGATGCCTCAAAAACAACTGGGTTCATGAGAGGAGCATCAAAAACAGGGTAGTCGCAATTATCACAAGAAACATCGTTTGAAAAAACCGCCCCAAAAACATTGTTCAAACAGAAGTACATTCGTCCGATGGAAATGAAACTCCATCAGGCGATGCAAGTAGCAACGTGGTGGTGTCCTTTATATTTGTTACATTCCAGAATTGTTTCAGAATATTAATCAGCATAGCAGGCAAAGTGTGGTTGAGGAATGTATTTTTGGCGTTTTTCAATGCAGCTTTGCACTCGGTAGCCGCGATAAAGTAGGAATCCCAGCGCACCTTAGAATTTAACTTCTTTGCAGAGCGAAACAAGCATGTCTTCTTATTAAACAGTCTTTTCAAAAGTTTATTGAATCAAGGCTATTTACTGTCACACCTCAAAGACTTAAGTGGCATAAAAGCATTAGACGTTCAAAAGTGTTCTTAAACGATTCCCAATTAGTTTCGACAGAATGCTGTGAAAACTCTCGCAGGTATTCATCCACAAAAATACCTAGTTGACGGTTAATGGCGTTGAAGTCTGCCCGTTAATAGTCCCTAATTTACTTTACCTGATTAGTGTGCTTATATGCGGGGACCTCAACATCAAAATGAAGCAAGTAATGATCACTGAGGCAAGGTAAAAAAAAAGATGATGTGGTACGTTTGTTAGAACCAAATGGAAAATACTAGATGTGGTTTAAGTAGTTCGAGTAGGTTTGGTTACAAGCTATGAAGGGTTGAAATCCAAGCAGGTCATTAAAAACTTGCTACATTCAGTCGAAGTGCGGCGATGGCGTAGTGGTTAGAGCATCCGCCTCGCATGCAAGAGGTTCGTGGTTCAAATCCCGGTGCCGCGCAGTTCCCAACCGGCTTAAAAAAAAAAAACCCGCGTGTTGATGGAACTGCACTAAGAGGCCTGGGGTGCGGCCTCACCGGTACCCACCGCCGGGAATGCACTCCCTCACCAGAAAAGGATTGGCCACCCTGGTGCAGTATCTGGCCACTACCTCCCACATGCATATGTCAAATAACTCGCGGCCCTCAGTCACCAGCAGCTGCGAAGCAACTGACCGCGGCGGCGGTCAGATCTGCAACGCAGCAGGGGGTGCTAAGAATCTCTAGATCCGGACATGCCGCCATTGGAACCTGAACTTGGCAACGTTTAACGCTAAAACCTTATCTACTGAGGGAAGTCTAGCTGTACTATTCGAGGAGCTAGAGGGTGTTAAATGGGATATAATAGGTCTCAGTGAGGTTAGGAGGACAGATGAGGCCTATACGGTGCTACAGAATCGCTATCGAGGCTTAGCAGACAGAAGAGAACTGGGAGTGGGGTTCCTAATTCACAGAAACATAGCTGGCAACATAGATGAATACTATAGCATTAATGAAAGGGCGGTAGGTATCGTAATTAAACTGAATAAAAGATACAAGATGAAGGTAGTACAGGCTTACGCGCCTACATCCAGCCATGATGACGCTTCAGTTGAAAGCTTCTATGAAGACGTGGAATCGGCAATGAGTAAGGTATACACAGTATACTATAGTGAGGGGCGACTTTAATGCAAAGGTAGGGAAGAAGCAGGCTGGAGACCAGGAAGTAGGAGATTATGGCATCGATACTACAGGTTTTCCCGCTCAATTTAATCCAAGCGCCAGCCAAATTAATCTAGGCGCCAGTCAATTTAATCCAGCCGCCACTGAAATTAATCCAGGTGCCATTCATTTTAATCCAAGTGCCACTGAAATTAATCCAACCGCCAGCCGATTTAATCCGGACGCCAGTGAATTTAATCCTGATGACATTGTGACTTCAAAACGACCCAGAATTTTTGGGAATGCGTGGAGTGAATAGCTTTGGAGTGAATGCCATGAATGAGTGACACAATGTGACTCGCGCGACTTTATCACGCCTATCACCCGCGTAAGCACTATTCACACCTTCGACATGCATATCAAAGGAAAAGCTGTCCACACAGTAATAACTTGATAATTATTAACCAGGCCAATGATCTCATCACGAGTGACTTAGGTGACGTCCTCACGCGTATCACCCACGCACGCACTGTCTTAACCTTCCGTCATGCATATCAAATGAAACGTCTTTGAAAGGGCGGGATCTTGATACCTAAAACTCGGCCAAGTCACCTGATAACCAGTTCCTCAGGGGACGTCATCACAAATATCACCCGCACACGTAATTTACTCGCCTACCGACATGCATACCAAACGAAACGTCTTTGAGAGAGCGATAACGTGTTACCTATGACTCGGCCAACTGACTTGATCACTTGTGATTTAGGTGACGTCATCACGCCTATCACCCACGCACGCAATGTCTAACCTGCCATCATGTATACCAAACAAAACGTCTTCGAGAGGCTAATAAATTGAACGCTGTCAATCGGCAGAGTGACGTGATCACTAAGTGACTCGTGTGACGTCATCGCGTTTGACACCCACTCACGCAGCGTCTAACCTGAGTTCATACATATCAAATGAAACGTGTTTGAGAGAGTAATAACTTGAACGCTGTCACAAGGCCCAGTGACGTCATCACTAGTGACTGGCGTGACGTCATCTCGCCTAAGACTCACGCAAGCACTCTATAATGTGCCTTCATGCATATCAAACAAAACGTCTTTGAAAGGGTAATAACTTGAATGCTGGCACTAGGCCGCGTGACGTCATCACTAGTGACTCACGTGACGTCATTACGCCTATCACACGCACACGCAGTGTCCAAACCTGTCTTCATGCATATCAAACGAAATGTCTTTGAGAGAGTAATAACTTGAACGCTGTCACAAGGCCCAGTGACGTCATCACTAGTGACTGGCGTGACGTCATCACGCCTATCACACACGCACGCAGTGTCCAAACCTGTCTTCATGCATATCAAACGAAATGTCTTTGAGAGAGTAATAACTTGAACGCTGTCACAAGGCCCAGTGACGTCATCACTAGTGACTGGCGTGACGTCATCATGCCTGACACCCACGCACGCGGTGTCCAAACCTGTCTTCATGCATATCAAACGAAATGTCTTTGAGAGAGTAATAACTTGAACGCTGTCACAAGGCCCAGTGACGTCATCACTAGTGACTGGCGTGATGTCATCACACCTGACACCCACGCACGCGGTGTCCTAACCTGTCTTCATGCATATCAAACGAAATGTCTTTGAGAGAGTAATAACTTGAACGCTGTCACAAGGTACAGTGACGGCATCACTAGTGACTGGCGTGACGTCATCATGCCTGACACCCACGCACGCGGTGTCCAAACCTGTCTTCATGCATATCAAACGAAATGTCTTTGAGAGAGTAATAACTTGAGCGCTGTCACAAGGCCCAGTGACGTGATCACTAGTGACTGGCGTGACGTCATCATGCCTGACACCCACGCACGCGGTGTCCAAACCTGTCTTCATGCATATCAAACGAAATGTCTTTGAGAGAGTAATAACTTGAACGCTGTCACAAGGCCCAGTGACGTCATCACTAGTGACTGGCGTGACGTCATCACGCCTGGCACCCACGCACGCGGTGTCCTAACCTGTCTTCATGCATATCAAACGAAATGTCTTTGAGAGAGTAATAACTCTCTCAAAACGAGGCGAAACGAGGTGCTCCAGCATGCCGTTTGTCAACTAGTGCGAAAGGGGCGAATGTAAATGTTATAGCCTGCATGTCAGCAAATGGCCTTCTCCACTGGACAATTGCCGACAAGGTCCACTGGGCTGTCTTCAACGATTTTCTTGCAGAAGTGTCGAGTAAAGTTTCACAGCAGGAACCAGGAATACAGGCAGTGTTCCTGTTTGACAACGCACCAGCGCACCACCGCGCCGAACAGGCTGTCCTCGTGGCAAGCGACCACACAGTCAAGTGGCTACCGCAATACAGCCCTTTCTTCAATCCGATTGAGGAGCTCTTCTCAAAGTTCAAGGCAGGTGTAAAGGGATTCCTAAGCGAGCGGAGGGATGATCTCCTCACGACACCGGAAGGGATCTCCAAGAAAGAACATCGCCGTGTTCTGCTGGTTGAGGCCGCGGGGCGCTCTATGCAGCACATCCAGCGTGTGGACTGTGCCGCTTATGATAGGCACAATTACACTTTTGTACAAGCTGCCCTCGACTGCTTTGATATGTAGAACACTGCTCAGCAGCACATCTATGGGTGCGTGTTTATGAAAATTGCTTTGCCTGTATAATATTAAATTTTGTTTCTCACGGACTTGCCCCAGTTCTTTTTCATCACCCATTTCATAACCAATTTGACGAGCTCGACGTTATCAGAACAACAATTTTTTTCTTGAGGTACGGTAGATGTTTTAAACGGGCATCATCTTTGCTTCGGCGTTGCGAAAACATGTCAGGTAGGTCGTAACTATAGAGGCCAGCTCTATAGGCACTGAAAAAACCGGGATTTAGGCACCAATAATAGGTGGCCAAAACACTCTTTCAGGCTTCCAAAATTGTGAATATAGGCAGAATAATCTTTGACAAAACTCAAATTTTCCAATAAACAGGTGTGGTATCTGTCTCTACGACATGAAAGCAAGCAAAAATGTTCTAGTTTATAATTGTACAAACGGGTAATGATTTAGCATAAACATGCGTTCTTCCGCGGGGTTCGCAGAATACGGTCTCTCCATTTCTAGTTCAGCATGGTCAGTTAAGTGTGCACCATCGTAGAAATATGCTTCTGGGTCTCTTTCTGTGTGCCATAGCTAAGAAGGGCTATACATGCGCAAATAGTCAGAGTGCCAGGCACCAGAAGGATTTTTTTTTTGCGGCGTATTAACTTAGTCTAACCACACAGACTCAATTTTTCTTCTGTCTGTGAACACTTTAAGGGTCGTTACACAAACTTAAGAGTTTTGAGAAGCGTAAAGGAATGAATGCACTGAGCACTCAAGATCTCATTTACCAAGATTTCCAGTACTACGCGTGGCATAAAGAGGTGATAGGCCAAACTGAACATGGCTTCACCTTCATCTCATGGGCGTGCGCCCCAACATGGTGAAGGTGATAGAATGGTCCTGCCTATGTCAAAGAAGTACGTGACACTGCGAGAACTATTTGAGACAACGTGTGTAATTTGTACAAACTGTTGCCTAAATAGAAGCATGAAAGTTTACAAAAATGTTAGAACACACAGGCGAAATCTATTCGCCTTATTTATTTAATTTCATATCGAGAGAGACGCGAGACTAAGGTGCCTCCATTTTGTTGGCGTTGGTGTTCTCGCAGTTTGCGCATTGTGTCGGGGCCAGCATTCACAACGCTGGGCGTGGTTTTGGTGTATCGTCCCTAGCAGAAGATGCAGCGGTGTGACGCTGTGTATCGGGGTAAGGATACGTTATCCAAGCCAGCCTATCCAAACGTGCGCGCAGATAGGGATCCATCCCACAAAAACTCGCAGTACAATACAAAAGAACATCGAGACGGCAGAACACCGCTTGCACGCACGGGCTGACATGGGCATCTCATGCGAGTGTAGGTTACGCGCGCATGACGTGCTCATGCACGTCGTGTGATGCTCCAGCTCCAAGTGAATTTCATACCAATAGCGGGGAAGGAATTGGACTTACGAAGTCTTCTTAGAGTTAGTGGCGAAGGTTTCAAGCTCACCTCCTGAGATCATGCTTTCGCCGCTTCTAATGATCAAATTAAAATTTCTAGTGACACAAACTTTTCATTGGGCAGGCAACATTTTCCACTGCCTAAATAAATATTTTCAGGTGACCCAGTCAGGCACCACATGTAAATGACAAACAAAAAACAAAAACTACATAGATATTGCTTTTTTTATCTGCACTCTACTTCCTTACTTCTCCTGATGACTCTCCACAGTTTCGCATTCATTCTTCATCTTCCTGCCGCTGCACAGAGGCACCTCCTGCTCCCTACGCATCTGAGCGCACACTGGAAAGAGGCTGAGCAGACGACGCGACATAGATGGTATGCATGTGTAGAGGCTAGTCTACCTCCCTCTTGGCTAAAATGCCTTCTGAGTTTGACAGTTCTAAACGTAACTCGTGAAATAAATAGTAGTTTGCACCACACAGTGTCCCGAAACCTATATTTTGCCCGGTAACATGAATACCGGGCTCAGTGGTACTTGAAAGCAAAATTTCAGGTTAAATAGCGTTTATATAGGCATCGATTTTGAAAACAGACATTTACAGGCACCTATACGAATTGAGGCTACAACGCCCGAAATAGGTATATTTAGGCACTATAAAAGCACTATAAAAGCTCTCCTCGCCCTCTAATTTGTGCTCACGTGTCAAAATGACACGATATGAGCACAAGAAACGAAACAGGCGTTTGCATATAATTCGGCTATAGTCATAACACTGTATATCCTTAATCAAGCATAAGACGCACGGTCTGCCTGCTCCAAAGCTTGCTACAAAAAGATTTGTCTACCACTCCTTCGGCTCAACAATTATTTCATCTGGTTATCCTGTGAAACAAATCCGTTGTAATAGAGGGCAGTCCCCATACTTGAGATACATACTATTGCTATTTGCAACTGGCCATTTGCTGATGCGCCATTCAATGCTGTGGCTGACTCGTGCCTTCCTTTCTACATTCTACGCCACGCCGTTTCTTATAGGTTAGTGTGCTTGGAATAGTCGTGCCTGTTTAGTGTAGAACGCCTGTCCGTTCGCAGTATTGCGGCCTGGCTGCCCGCATTTTCAAGGCATTCTACGAAACACGAGAAGCAACAAAAAAGACGCGTACATCTACCCACACGACGAGCTGGAGTAAACGTGTCGCAGGGAGGTGAGGGTATCGGTTGAATGTTGCGTAATTGAGTATGGTTTGTAAAATGCTTAATTGTCATTTCGACTTCATTATTTCTATTTATTGAATGAAGGAGAAGTGCTGCCCTCAACGAGCGATGTGACACTGTTGTTGGGTTGTACCACACTGCTGCTTGAAGGTACTGTTGCTTCCATCGCATCTACACGAGTCAAGAAAAGCGTCAAGTCAAACAAAAGCCATGTAAAGACGCCTTTGACTGAATTCGAAACGCGCGATCTGGTGCCTACGTATACCGGTTAGCTGGTGAACGGCTGTGCAGCGCGAGAAGTTAGTTTTTTACTAGCAGACACTGCCTGCAACGGCCTTCAAGTTAATGTTCTCTCAATGACGTTTCGTTTGATATTCATGAAAGCACGTGAGAGAGTGCTTGCATGACTGTTAGTCGTGATGACGTCACGTGGGTCAATAGTGATCAAGTCGGTTGGCCGAGTCATAAGTATAACATTATTGCTCTCTCATAGACGTTTCGTTCAATATGCATGAAAACAGGTTAGGACAGCGCGTGCGTGTGTGATAGACGTGATGACGTCACATGAGTCGCTAGGCCTCGTGAGAGCATTCAAGTTATTAATCTCTCTAAGACGTTTCGTTTGATATACATGAAGGCAGGTTACAGAGTGCTTGCGTGGGTGTCAGGCATGATGACGTCACGCCAGTCACTAGTGATGACGTCACTGGGCCTTGTGACAGCGTTCAAGTTATTACTCTCTCTAAGACGTTTCGTTTGATATACATGAAGGCAGGTTACAGAGTGCTTGCGTGGGTGTCAGGCATGATGACGTCACGCCAGTAACTAGTGATGACGTCACTGGGCCTTGTGACAGCGTTCAAGTTATTACTCTCTCAAAGACATTTCGTTTGATATGCATGAAGACAGGTTAGGACACCGCGTGCGTGGGTGTCAGGCGTGATGACGTCACGCCAGTCACTAGTGATGACGTCACTGGGCCTTGTGCCAGCGTTCAAGTTATTACTCTCTCAAAGACATTTCGTTTGATATGCATGAAGACAAGTTAGGACACCACGTGCGTGTGTGATAGGCATAATGACGTCACGCCAGTCACTAGTGATGACGTCACTGGGCCTTGTGACAGCGTTCAAGTTATTACTCTCTCAAAGACATTTCGTTTGATATGCATGAAAACAGGTTTGGACACTGCGTGTGCATGTGATAGGCGTAATGACGTCACGTGAGTCACTAGTGATGACGTCACGCGGCCTAGTGCCAGCATTCAAGTTATTACCCTTTCAAAGACGTTTTGTTTGATATGCATGAAGGCACATTATAGAGTGCTTGCGCGAGTCTTAGGCGAGATGACGTCACGCAGTCACTAGTGATGACGTCACTGGGCCTTGTGACAGCGTTCAAGTTATTACTCTCTCAAACACGTTTCATTTGATATGTATGAACTCAGGTTAGACGCTGCGTTCGTGGGTGTCAGGCATGATGACGTCACGCCAGTCACTAGTGATGACGTCACTGAGCCTTGTGACAGCATTCAAGTTATTACTCTCTCAAAGACATTTCGTTTGATATGCATGAAGACATGTTTGGACACCGCGTGCGTGGGTGTCAGGCATGATGACGTCACGCCAGTCACTAGTGATGACGTCACTGGGCCTTGTGACAGCGTTCAAGTTATTACTCTCTCAAAGACATTTCGTTTGATATGCATGAAGACAGGTTAGGACACCGCGTGCGTGGGTGTCAGGCGTGATGACATCACGCCAGTCACTAGTGATGACGTCACTGGGCCTTGTGACAGCGTTCAAGTTATTACTCTCTCAAAGACATTTCGTTTGATATGCATGAAGACAGGTTTGGACACTGCGTGCGTGTGTGATAGGCGTGATGACGTCACGCCAGTCACTAGTGATGACGTCACTGGGCCTTGTGACAGCGTTCAAGTTATTACTCTCTCAAAGACATTTCGTTTGATATGCATGAAAACAGGTTTGGACACTGCGTGTGCATGTGATAGGCGTAATGACGTCACGTGAGTCACTAGTGATGACGTCACGCGGCCTAGTGCCAGCATTCAAGTTATTCCCCTTTCAAAGACGTTTTGTTTGATATGCATGAAGGCACATTATAGAGTGCTTGCGTGAGTCTTAGGCGAGATGACGTCACGCAGTCACTAGTGATGACGTCACTGGGCCTTGTGACAGCGTTCAAGTTATTACTCTCTCAAACACGTTTCATTTGATATGTATGAACTCAGGTTAGACGCTGCGTGCGTGGGTGTCAAACGCGATGACGTCACACGAGTCACTTAGTGATCACGTCACTCTGCCGATTGACAGCGTTCAATTTATTAGCCTCTCGAAGACGTTTTGTTTGGTATACATGATGGCAGGTTAGACATTGCGTGCGTGGGTGATAGGCGTGATGACGTCACCTAAATCACAAGTGATCAAGTCAGTTGGCCGAGTCATAGGTAACACGTTATCGCTCTCTCAAAGACGTTTCGTTTGGTATGCATGACGGTAGGCGAGTGAATTACGTGTGCGGGTGATATTTGTGATGACGTCCCCTGAGGAACTGGTTATCAGGTGACTTGGCCGAGTTTTAGGTATCAAGATCCCGCCCTTTCAAAGACGTTTCATTTGATATGCATGACGGAAGGTTAAGACAGTGCGTGCGTGGGTGATACGCGTGAGGACGTCACCTAAGTCACTCGTGATGAGATCATTGGCCTGGTTAATAATTATCAAGTTATTACTGTGTGGACGGCTTTTCCTTTGATATGCATGTCGAAGGTGTGAATAGTGCTTACGCGGGTGATAGGCGTGATAAAGTCGCGCGACTCACATTGTGTCACTCATTCATGGCTTTTCCCTGTTAAATTCACTCCAAAGCTATTCACTCCACGCATTCCCGAAAATTCTGGGTCGTTTTGAAGTCACAATGTCATCAGGATTAAATTCACTGGCGTCCGGATTAAATCGGCTGGCGGTTGGATTAATTTCATTGGCACTTGGATTAAAATGAATGGCCCCTGGATTAATTTCAGTGGCGGCTGGATTAAATTGACTGGCGCCTAGATTAATTTGGCTGGCGCTTGGATTAAATTGAGCGGGAAAACCTGTAGAAACGCCAGAGGAGAGCTACTAGTAGAATTCGCAGAACGCAATAATTTACGGATTTTGAATACCTTCTACCGAAAGCTAGAAAACCGCAAGTGGACATGGAGGAGCCCTAAAGGCGAAAATAAGAACGAAATAGACTTTATAATGAGTGCACACCTAGGAATCGTGCAGGATGTGGAAGTGGTTGGCAAGGTACGATGCAGTGACCATAGAATGGTACGGTCTCGAATTTGCCTAGACTTGAGGAAGGAACGACAGAAACTGATACGCAGAAAGCCAATCAATGATCTGACACTGAGAGGGAAAGTACAGGAATTCAGAGTGTCGCTGCAGAACAGGTACTCGGCCCTTAGTGAGGAAATCAACCTTAGCGTAGATACAATGAATGATAAACTGACGAGTATCATTACGAAGTGTGCAGTGGAAGTTGGAGGCAGGGTAGTTAGACAGGACACTGGCAAACTTTCCCAGGAAACGAAGAACCTAATTAAGAGGCGTCAAATCATGAAAGTGTTAAGTACAACAGACAAAATAGAACTGGCAGAGCTTTCGAAGTTGATTAATAGACGTAAGGTATGCGATGTAAGAAGGTATAACATGGAGAGAATAGAACACGCTCTGAAAAACGGAGGAAGCGTCAAAGCAGTGAAGAGGAAACTTGGGATAGGCAAAAGTCGGATGTATGCACTAAGGGACAAAGAAGGCAAAATAACTAGCAATATGGATAGGATAGTTAAAATAGCGGAGGAGTTTTACAGAGATATTCACAGTAGCCGAGGCAACCACGGCTTTAATACTCTAAGAACTAGCAGTAACCCAGATGAGACCCCACCAGTAATGATAGAAGAAGTCAGAAAAGCTTTAGAGAGCATGCGAAGAGGCAAAGCTGCTGCTGAGGATCAGGTAACATCAGATCTGCTGAAAGATGGAGGAGAGATTGTGTTAGAAAAACTAGCCACCCTGTTTCCGAGGTGTCTCCTGACGGGAAGAGTACCAGAGTCTTGGAAGAACGCTAACACCATCTTAATACATAAGAAAGGAGATGACAACGACTTGAGCAATTACAAGCCGATCAGCTTGCTCTCTGTAGTATACAAGCTATATACAAAGGTAATTGCTAACAGAGTAAAGAAAACAGTAGAATTCAATCAACCAAAGGAACAAGCAGGATTTCGAACAGGCTACTCAACAATTGACCACATTCATACTATCAATGAGGTAATAGAGAAATGCTCAGAGTATAACCAACCACTATACATAGCCTTTATAAATTACGAGAAGGCGTTTGATTCAGTAGAAATATCAGCCATCATGCAGACACTGCGGAATCAGGGCATAGATGAAGTATATATAAACATTCTGGAAGAAATCTACAGGGGATCAACTGCTACTGCTACCATGGTGCTTCATAAAGAAAGCAACAGAATACCAATCAAGAAGGGTGTAAGGCAGGGGGGCACAATCTCCCCAATGCTATTTACCGCGTGCTTACAGGAGGTTTTCAGAAGCCTGGAATGGGAACAGTTAGGGATAAGAGTTAATGGAGAATACGTTAGTAACCTGCGATTCGCCGATGACATTGCATTGCTGAGTACCTCAGGGGACGAATTGCAACTCATGATCACGGAATTAGACAAGGAGAGCAGAAAGGTGGGTCCTAAAATTAATCTGCAGAAAACGAAAGTAATGTACAACTACCTCGGAAAGGAGCAGCGCTTCGAGATAGGTAATAGTGCACTTGAAGTTGTAAAAGACTATGTCTAATAACTGCAGAGCCGAACCACGAGATTGAAGTAACTAGAAGAATGAGATAGGGGTGGAGCACATTTGGCAAGCACTCTCAAATTATGACAGGTAGATTGCCACTATCCCTCAAGAGGAAGGTATATAACAGCTGTATCTTGCCGGTACTTAGCTACGGAGCAGAAACCTGGAGACTTACAGAGAGGGTTCAGCTTAAATTGAGGACGACGCAGCGAGCAATGGAAAGAAAAATGGTAGGTGTAACCTTAAGAGACAAGAAGAGAGCAGAGTGGATTAGGGAACAAACGGGGGTTAAGGATATCATAGCTGAAATCAAGAAAAGGAAATGGACATGGGCCGGGCATGTAGCCCGTAGACAAGATAACCGCTGGCGATTAAGGGTAACTAACTGGATTCCCTGAGAAGGCAAGTGGGGTAGGGGGAGACAGAAGGTTAGGTGGGCAGATGAGATTAAAAAGTTTGCGGGTATAAATTGGCAGCAGCAAGCACAGGACCGGGTTAACTGGCGGAACATGGGAGAGGCCTTTGTCCTCCAGTGGACATAGTCAGGCTAATGATGATGATGATGATGACATTCAGTCGAGAAAGGGCCAGAAGATAAGGGAACGGCCAGATGTGTTAAAATAAGACGTTGTACTATTCCAGACAATAGTGGGGTAGTTGGAAGTCTCCAGCTAAAAGAATAGGAATGTTGGGAAAGCGTACAGCGATCATGTTAAGCAAGTCATGCAATTCGTCAGAGAAAGTTGAACCTGAAGATCGGGGGGTGGGAACATATGCCCAAAATAATTTTCTTGACATGTACACAGAGTTCAACAAAGATTAGTTCCAGGTTACTTGGGAAATTATAAGGTGGTGCAACAAAATTATCTGAAATACAGTCGAGCCCCGCTACAACGAACGCCGCTTCAACGAAAAATTCAGGGTTCCCCGTCAGCAGTCCATTGGAGTCAATGCATATTGTCGCCGCATGAACACTTCTGCCGTCCCGCTTCAACGAAATGTTACGATTTAATTCCAGGCCAGATATTTATTGCTATACAGTAAACCCAATCTTTAACAGTTTAATGCATTTTGAGAAACTGAAAATACATCGACGAAGTCTAAAACACGCGTTCGCACCACCAAAACCACCGTTGTTCAGCAAACATGGGCGCCGCCATTGCTCGATAGCGATGGCAATGAAATTGCCCTGCTTTTGTCACTGGCAAAAGCAGTATTTTCAGGTTCTGAACACGCATCAGATTTTAAAGATTAGGTTTACTGTATAGCCGCAGACGGTCCGAAGCTGAACCTCAGTTGCTTAGTTCTTGGTTTCCTTCGCGCAGCTGCTGGGTGCATCTGCGGAACAATGCCTTTTCTGATTCCAATGCTTATTATTTTGTTCTCGCTTGGCCAGTGTGGTAACTAATCAGAGCGGCTGTTCGTCCGCCCTATCAACAAAATCAGCTAGCCGCGATTGATGGATGTAAAAATGGCATAAAATAAGGCAGAAGTCACCATTGCACGATACCCTGCTGCTATCTCGGCGTTTTGACGGTAGACAGCTGCTGGTGTTAACGCATTAATGCAACTGTTTGGTTCGTTCACGAAAGCGTTTGTGGTCATTGTTTCAGCGTGCTTTTCATCATGGCCTGGCTATGCATGGGTGAGAATCGCGTCGTGACGCAGCTGGTATAGAATAAAAAGCAGCGGACACTTGAATTTTGAGAATAAAGGTTCCTTTGTTTCGCTAGTTCAAATTGGCTATATTTTTTCACTACAACGAAATTTTCACTTTAACGAAATTTTTTCCGTGTCCCTTCAGTTTCCTTTGAGTGGAGTTTGACTGTAGCTATTAAAACACTACCGCCACATCTTTGGCCTCCATCTAAGCGAAATACGTCAAAGCTCTTTCTGCAGTTAAACAGTTCCGTTCTGATTACCTTGGAAGAAAGCCACGTTTCAGTTAGTAAAACAACATCGGCATCACAAGAATAAATTGCAGCACAAGTGTCAAGTTCATCTCGCTTTGTTGATATACTTTTTTATATTGGTAAAAAGAAAAGAAACGGAGTTTACTGTAGCAGGCACTGAACCACTGCCCCCCGCGCATCCCTATGACATAGTGCGCAGTAGAGCGTTGATGTCGCGGGTTAACTGCCGATTGTGAACCAGCGCGCGAGCGGATTGAGCAGCGTGCACAGTATGTGACCAGTCACAGATACAGTATTAGGGTCAACGTTATCATTAGGTGCCTGGCCCAAAGATCTATTATCCATAAAAACGTGGTCATGAGCAGCGTTTGAGCTGCAACACTGACTATTAATATACAGTTTGTTATACCTCAGCTTGTACTTTGAGCCTTGATTCTTTGCAAATTGCTGCAGCTTTTTCCTAATTTGGCGAGTTTCCAAACAAAACTACCTCTGTCTTTGAGCTTTACTGACTGGGATAGAATTAGCTGCTTTGTTTTAAAAGAACGGAATTTCACAATAACAGGATGGTGTTTCCCCTCTGGAAATGCACCGATCCTATGAGCCCGTTCTAGTGCGTTTTTCGTAAGTACAGAGTTAAAACAGCTAGAAATCATGTTTAACAGCTTTTCTTCCGTTGCCTCTCATGATTCCGAAAGACTGTCGTGTACACCAAAAACCAATAAATTGTCTCGTCGTTTTCTGGCTTCGAGCTGCGATTGGCTAAGTCATAGTTTGTTATTTTCACGAGCTAGGTTATCCGCGAGTTCACGCTAGGCCAACAGATCTTGTTGAGTAGCATCTGGCATGGTTTTTTTAGTTTCAACGGCGGAGAGCTTTGTATCAATATCAGCCATGTTGTTCTTCATGGTTTTCTGGGCCTCTTTTAATTCAGCAACAGACGTAATTAAACGTGACGGCTTGGTTTCCATTCTAGCTGTGCGTGGGTTCACGCTTTGCAATATGGTTAACATATTATTCAGCTTCTTTTGCAGTGCCTCATCGCTTGCAGTGTCTTTAGACCGTCCAACAACGCCAGAAACGCCAGAAGCATCATTCGAAGGGCCAGGGTTTAACTCTACATCACCTGATTGCAAAAACAGCTGACCACACACATCGATTGATTGCACAAGCAAAACAAGTAGCACTTGTGGGTATGGGAACAGCAGGAAACAGGCATTGCTAGATTTCTTAGCGAACAACGAAGTGTCATTACTGACCTGCATGAACACTGCCCCGCCGCGGTGGTCTAGTGGCTAAGGTACTCGGCTGCTGACCCGCTTGTCACGGGTTCGATTCCCTGCGGCGGCGGCTGCATTTCTGATGGAGGCGGAAGTGTTGTAGGCCAGTGTGCTCAGATTTGGGCGCATGTTAAAGAACCCCAGGTGGTCGAAATTTCCGGAGCCCTCCACTACGGCGTCTCTCATAATCATATGGTGGTTTTGGGACGTTAAACCCCACAAATAAATCAATCAAATCATGACCTGCATGAACAAACGCATGTTGTGAAGCAAACGAAGAGTGATGCTGTTCACACGCCCACTGGAAGGTGCGGGCCGTTGGTGTCCTGAAAACGGTGACGTCGTAGTCGATGAGCTGAACTTATGTGATAGAGCCATTATGCAGGAAGGTTGCCAAGGCAAGTCAGGTCCAATGTGATTCAGCTGGCGTTCGCAAACTGTAGGCGAACACGGGGCGATGACGGCTGCAGTGTTCGATGCAGCGCAGCTTTGAAAACATCCCATTATCTGCATGAACAAACGCATGTTGTGAAGGAACCGAAGAACGATGCTGTTCACACGCCCACTCAATGTGGGCGTGTGAATAGCATCACACAACGAGGGCATGTGAACAGCATCATCACCTGTGGTACCGCTTGCTCTGTCCTGATAACCTCTTATCCACAGCCGCACAAATCCGCCCAAGCTTGTCTGCAGCAGAAAAAAACCACAGTACATCCACACCTCTCACCAACTTTTTTCAAATAATAGTAAACCCCGTGAACATACACTAGCGAAAATGCCAATAGAAAAAAGCTGTTGGTCCGATAGAGAAATCTTATTGGGTCTGTAAGAGCTGTACTGGGACTGTATAGGTCCTATTTGAATTCTATTGTCACCAATAAATACCAATTGACCCCATCTATTTGTCACTAACAAAACCCATAGGTTGAACCTATTTGTAACCTATAGAACCAATAGACACGCATTGGAACCATTAGGGTTCACTAGGAGACACCCGTTTGTCTTCAGTAGGAATAATAAATATGTATTAGTACCTAGAGGCGACGTGTATTTGTGCATATTGGTACCCATAGCCTGTAATAGGTGAGACGTATTTGTCGCCTATAGAACCATTAAATAGCAGCTATTTGTCATTCATAAGACAAGCAGGTGTGAATTGGCACCAGAATCAAATAATTGTTGGTTTAAATGCACGGTATAAATGGTCATCCATATGTAAATCACCTAGTAGCGAATCTAATGGAAGAGTTTTAGATTTGCTCAACATGTGAGCAAAGTGACAGCTCTTATTTTGATGTGTGGGTGTTCCAAAATATTGCACCTAATTTTTTTCATAAATGTCCCCAGAATGATTTCATACATGTCAATTTGAGTGATTTCATTCTGTACTCAACACTATGATTATTGCACTTGTGGGATAAGACCGCAAAAATTAGTTCAACTTAACATAAGAGTTGAAAGAAGAGCGTTGCTGCAACTAATATGTTTCAGCAAAGAAACTCGATGTTATTTTCGAAGAGCATGCAATGGGGGGACGGGAGGGAATAAGCTAACAATAAAATAAGCGAAGCCGAAGTGTATGATATAGATTGTCACAGCCTGCTTGAATGTATCTTCTTTTTCATCCGTAGGGCGAATACATTTCTCCCAACAATAAAAAAAGAGTAGATCCCACGTACAGTGGCAATCGATCGATGATATGCGAAGCACGAATGAGAAATGATATGACACTTTAAAATCAGCACAACGTTTCGCGGTGGAGGTAAATGATGCCGTACTTCTCTTCTGTGTCATGATTATCATGTTTGAATGTGTTGTTTACCTTCGTCATCTATTCACGTAACGTGATACCGAAGTTGGTATATGTGGAGCTAGCGAAACGGCCGCGAGCACGCTATAACCGTGGTATGTTGTATTGTTCTTACATGACGCGCGTGTCAGGATTATCGTGTTTGTACCAGTCATATATTTTGTCATCCATTGACGTAACGTAACACCACATTTGGTATATGTGGAGCCAACAAAACGGCCGCGAGCGCATCATGGAGGGCCCAATATACTCCATTGTAGCGTTGACGCGTGCGCACGCTGGGCACAGCGACGCTACGCTATAAAAACGTGAGCACTCTATAGTCTGACGCCAGGTGCGACCAGCGTCTGTTCGGCGCGGCCCGACGGCTACCGGTGCGAAATCCGACATGCTGCATTTCACACCGATGCGTTACGCAGACAACACTACATCTCCCTCATTTTGTGGCGAAGGGACGTCGGATGCGCTGAAACATGCATGCGTCGAAGGAGCGCGGCGCGCGCCTGCGAGTATATAGCAGGACCAGCGCCTGGCGTGGCAACGCCAGCGTGACGCGACGAAATGAACGCCCGCGAGCGGGCGCACCGCGTCACGTCGAAGTGTATTAGCGCCTTGACTATGGCATGTAGTCATGTTCTCACATGACGAGCATCTCATCATTATCATGTTTGCACCAGTGACATGCCTTCGTTATTCATTGGCGTCACGTAATACCAAATTTGGGATATGTGAAGCTAGCGAAACGGCCGCGAGCGCATCATCAGTGTGGCATGTAGTCATGTTGTTACATAACATGCATGTCGTGATTATCATGTTTGCTCCAGTATCATACCTTCGTCACCCATTGACGCCCCGTAAAACCAAGTTTTGTATATGTGAAGCTAGCGAAATGGCCGCGAGCACACCATGAGCGTGGCATGTAGCCATGTTGTTACATGACACGCCTCTCACAATTTTCATGTTAGGGTCTGTCGCTGGTGTTCGCCATGGAAAACATGCCATGTGAACGGAACCACCGCAAGAGCTGCAGGACTATGAAATATAAATCATGATATTCATGACGTACATATCAAGATTTTCATGTTATGACTAGTAAGATGTTCTTCATACAGTTATGCTGTACCAAGTTTGGTATCGATACCATTATTGAAACGGCCAGGAGAGCTGAAAGTCGTAGATAGATAGATAGATAGATAGATAGATAGATAGATAGATAGATAGATAGATAGATAGATAGATAGATAGATAGATAGATAGATAGATAGATAGATAGATAGATAGATAGATAGATAGATAGATAGATAGATAGATAGATAGATAGATAGATAGATAGATAGATACGCTCAAAGTCGCCGAAGGAGGAGGAGAAAAAATTGGCAGATCCCACGTACACTGCAAATCTATGATATGCGAAGCACGAATGAGGAAGGTTATGTTACTTTAAAATGAGCACAACGTTGCGAGGCAGAGGTAAATTAAGCCGTACATCACTTCCTTGTCACGATTATCATGTTTGAACGTGTCATTTACCTTCGTCATCTAATCACGTCACCAGATAATAAAATAGGTATATGTGGAGCTAGCGAAATGGCCACAAGCGCTACATGAATGGTCCAATACACTCCGACGGGCCCCGCCCCGCCGCGGTGGTCTAGTGGCTAAGGTACTCGGCTGCTGACCCGCAGGGCGCGGGTTCGAATCCCGGCTGCGGCGGCTGCATTTCCGATGGAGGCGGAAATGTTGTAGGCCCGTGTGCTCAGATTTGGGTGCACGTTAAAGAACCCCAGGTGGTCTAAATTTCCGGAGCCCTCCACTACGGCGTCCCTCATAATCATATAGTGGTTTTGGGACGTTAAACCCCACATGTCAATCAATCAATTACTCCGACGGGCCCAATACACTCCAACAAAATGTTGACGCGCGTGCACGCTGGGCGGAGCAACGCTGCGCTAGCAACTCCACCACTCTATAGTCTGACGCCAGGCGCGACCGGCACGACCAACTTTCGTCGACGCGGCCAGGCGGGAACCGGCGCAAAATGCGACATAGTGCATTTCGCCCTGATGACGCTACCCTGACAGCACTGCGTCTGCCTCTATTCGTGACGGAGAAATGCCCGCCGCGCTCACACGCGCATGTGTCTAGCAACGCAGCGCGACGCACGCCTGCGAGTATATGGCAGACAGATCGGCGCCTGGCGTGGCATTGCCGTCGTGACGCGATGAAACGAACGCCGGTGCGCACGCGCGCCTGGTCCCGTCGAAGGGTATTGGTGCCTTGAGCCATGTTCTTACATGACACGCACTTGATGATTATCATGTTCGCACCAGTCACATACCTTCGTAATCTATTCACGTCTCGTAATACCTAAATTTGTATAAGTGAAGCTAGCGAAACGACCGTGAGCGCATCATGAGCCTGGCATGTAGTCATGTTCTAACATGACACGCATCTCATGACTATCATGTGTGCACCAGTCATATACCTTAGTCATGAATTAACGTCCCGTAATACCAATTTTAAATATGTGAAGTCAGCGAAACGACCGCAAGCGCACCATGAGCGTAGCGAGTAGTCATGATGCATGACATACATGACATGCATTGTCATCATTTCTATGTTAGGGTCTGTCTCTTGCGTTCGCCATGCAGTCATGTCATACCATACCATTTTTGCAACATTTCATGTGAACGAAACCACCGCGAGAGCTGCAATATCATGAAATGTAAATCATGCCTTTTATGACATGTCATGATTTTTGTGGCATGACTAGTCAGATATGTTCTTCATACAGTCATGTTATTCTATACCAAGTTTGGTATCGATACCATTATTGAAACAGCCAGGAGAGCTGAAAGTCGTAAGCGGCTAGATAGATAGATAGATAGATAGATAGATAGATAGATAGATAGATAGATAGATAGATAGATAGATAGATAGATAGATAGATAGATAGATAGATAGATAGATAGATAGATAGATAGATAGATAGATAGATAGATAGATAGATAGATAGATAGATAGATACGCTCAAAGTCGCCGAAGTACGCTAAGAAATGCGTCGCATTTAAAAATTTTATTTATCCCAAGAAGGAAAGGTGCGGTGGTGGAGTGTCAGAGGAGCCTACCCAGCGTAGGTCTCTGCTACCCTCTTGGCCATATCCAAGGTCTGGTCCTGCAAGTTCGCTAAGAAATGCTTCGCGTTTAAAAAACGTGAACAGTACTTCTCCCCGATCCGCTGGTCGCATTAATTCTCAAGCACTTCTAGTCTTGGTGGTAATGAAAAGACGAGCCATTCATGGTGCATAATAACCAGATTTGCGTGACCTAGCTAAGAGCGCGCTGAGAGACAAATGCGAACCGCGTGGTTCGCGTTTCTTTTCGTCAACCCTGTACGTAGGCGAGCTTGCTTCAGCACTTGCAAGGTGAACATCGATGTTCGCGTTCGCTGCCGCAGGTTCGTGTACCACAGGAGTGACTTATTGCGCACCACTAGCACAAATTAAAACGAGAAAAGTTTTAACATTCGAAATACGCAGAAGTATGATACAGATAGGGTAAAGACGTGAAAAACTAATTGAAAAAAAGGCTATGATGTCGCCTAAGGGTACAGCCACATCCGTCCGTCTGTCCGTCCACCCACCCATCTATCCATCCATCCATCCATCCATCCATCCATCCATCCATCCATCCATCCGTCCATCCATCCATCCATCCATCCATCCATCCATCCATCCATCCATCCATCCATCCATCCATCCATCCATCCATCCATCCATCCATCCATCCATCCATCCGTTTTCAACAAAGAAGTGCCTTATGCACCACAATAGACAGGGATGGATCAAGTGGCACAATTTCTCTAGTTTCACAACGAGAGTGGGAAAGGGCTGAGAAGAGGGTTCCAAGTAGTACATCAACATGCCCAGATGGCATTCCAATTATGCTGATAAAGACACTGGGTCCGAAGTCTGAACAGACTTTGAGAGAGGCAGTAAGCAGAACAATAATGAATGTTGAAGTCCCCGATGCATGGACGCTTTGCAGGATGAGCATGATCTATAAAGGAAAAGGGGACAAAGCTGACATTAGCATCTACCGTCCTATAACAGTGACATCAGTGGTCTACAGGTTGGCGATGCAGATTATAAAGGAAAGATTGCAGGCATGGATAGAAGATGAGGGGTGCTGAGAGAACTGCAGAATGGGTTTCGGAAACACAGTAGGTTGGAAGACAATCTGTTCTCACTGACGCAGTGCATCGAAATAGCAGAAAAGGAACTCAGGCCTCTGTGGCTAGCATTTTCGAATATCAAGGGAGCGTACGATAGCGTGGTCCAAGAGGACTTGTGGGGAATACTAGACACACTAGGTGTGGAAGATGGAGTCACTAATCTTTAAAATAAATCTATAACAGTAACAAGGTAGTTTTAAAGTGGAAAAAACAGGTATCCAAGACCGCAGAGGTGAAACGGGGGCTTAGGCAGGAGTGACCTTTGTCACCCTTGTTATTCATGACGTACCTACAAGGATTAGAGGCCAAAGTAGAGGGAAGTGGACTTGGCTTAAACCGCTTTTTGTTAAACAAAGAAAACTCATATATCAGGCACTACCAGCATTATTGTATGCAGATGGTATAGTGCTAATGACCGACAACAAGAAACATTTGCAGAGATTGATGGACATTTGCAGTAATGAGGGAGATAGGTTAGATTTCAGATTCAGTAAGGAAAAATCACCAGTCATGATTTTTTAATGAGAACGAAGGTAGTGAGCTTAGAATACAGTAGGTCGCACTAGAGATAACAGATAAATACCAATATCTGGGTGTATGGATAAGCAATGGGGCTGAGTACATAAGGGAACACGAAATATACGTGACGACTAAAAGTAACAGGAATGCAGCTGTTATGAAAAACAGGGCACCGTGTAATTATAATAGGTATGATGTGTTGAGAGGAATATGGAAAGGGGTCATGGTTCGTGGTCTTACGTTCGGCAATGCGGTCTTGTGCATGAGATCAGAAGTTCAAGCGATATTAGAAATTAAGCAACGTGAAATAGGTAGGCCCGCCTTAGGAGCTTACGAGAATACACCAAATCAGAGAGTACAAGGTGATATGGGATGGACATCATTTGAGGGCAGGGAAGCTAGCATCAAGATAAAGTTTGAGAAGCTATTGAGAGAAATGGTGGAGTAACGTTGGGCTAGGAAGCTATTCAGCTACTTCTACATGAAGAATGTCGATACAAAATGGAGGAAGCGAACCAGAAAATTTACTGGTAAATACTTAGAAAACAGCAGGGGCGAAACCAAAAAGAGTTATCGGTTAAGAAGAAGGTGAAGGAAGCTGAGACCGATATGTGGAGAATCGGCATGAATAAAAATTTATCACTAGCAATCTATTGGATTTTTAAGCGGGAAATCACCAAGCAAAGTATGTATGATAATACTCGGGGTAGTTTTTTACTGTTTGAGGCCAGGACGGGAGTATTGCGAACCAAGACATATCGGGCCGAATACGAAGGGGTAGACACGGTATGCAGTGCGTGTGGAGAGGAAGAAGAAACTGCCGAACACTTGAGAATGTTCTGTAAAGGACTTCACCCTATAGTTCAAGATGATGGCGCAGAGTTTTTCAAAGCACTGTGGTTTAGGATCAGGGAGGGCAAAATAGACCTCAAGCGGGTAGAATTAACTAAAAGGAGGTTATTTGGCTGGTGGCTAAAGTCAAGGCACAAGTGAAAATTATACCATTCACAGCAAAGTACCAGTCCTATACTTCACAATTTAAAGGGAAAAAAGATGAATCTAGTTGGTGGTTAACTAAATATTACGGCTAGGTGGCGTTTGCTGCCGCCCGATCTAAAGGGTACAGCCACATCAATCCATCCATCCATTCTGCTTGGGACAGCCGCCACCATTGCAGATTTCCCGAAGGAAGCATAGCGCTCGGTTAGCTCGGCAACGCGACGTCGCTCTTTTTTTTTTATCGTGCACGTGTTTGTTCCACGCGGGTCGTGAATTTTGATCTGCGAAGATAATGCCCTACAAAACGAAGCAAAAACTGAATGTTGCTGCTTCGTTCTTGGCTGAAACTCGGGTATAGGTGGAAAGAAAAAAAACAACGCTCTTTCGTGCACCGGCGTGCAAAGAGCAATTTGAGAAGTGGGCTTGTGCGATCCCGAGAGCTGACAGTTGCAAGAGAACTCGGCAGTATGCGAGAAACATTTTGACGGAAGGTAGGTAGTTCATGATAAGCTTATAAATTTCATGCAAGAGCCGTCATTGTGCAAAATCACCATAACAGATCTCTGCCTTCCTATCAACCTTTGCGTTTCGCAAGTGTTCACCGCGGTAATTTTCGTGGCTAGCGCACCATTCCTAATTGTGACGTATCTTTTTTCTTTAGGCAGGTTCATATGGCGCCATTTTGAGCATAATATAAATGGGAGAGTTGTCGTTGTGCCACGGGATGTCCCCGCGCTTGCAAAAGACGCGGTGCCGACCATTTTCCCGAACCTGCTGACCTGCTTGAGCAAGGCACTGCCAAAGGAACGCAAAAGGCGAAGTACAGCTGTGGAAGCCACCGTTCCAATAAAGAAAAGAAGTGTGATGCCTGAAAGTTTGCAAACAAGCCTGCAGGTAGAAGTAACAACGGACACATGTGAAGCAGGAACGCCGACCAGTTCAAGTTTATTCAAATCCTTGCCATGGCGCTTCACGGCCCCACCACCCTGTGGTCTTTGCAAACTCTAAAAGATCTTAGTGTTCTCGCGTACCAAACGGCTGATTTCGTCAGTGAGGCAACTCCTCCTCTTATTTACAGCAAGATAGTCGTATTTCAAATCATCATCATCATGAGCCTGACTACGTCCACTGCAGGACAAAGGCCTCTCCCATGTTCCGCCAGTTAACCCGGTCCTGTGCTTGCTGCTGCCAATTTATACCCGCAAACTTCTTAATCTCATCTGCCCACCTAACCTTCTGTCTCCCCCTAACCCGCTTCCCTTCTCTGGGAATCCAGTTAGTTACCCTAAATGACCAGCGGTTATCCTGTCTACGCGCTACATGCCCGGCCCATGTCCATTTCCTCTTCTTTATTTCAACTACGATATCCTTAACCCCCGTTTGTCCCCTAATCCACTCTGCTCTCTTCTTGTCTCTTAAGGTTACACCTACCATTTTTCTTTCCATTGCTCGCTGCGTCGTCCTCAATTTAAGCTGAACCCTCTTTGTAAGTCTCCAGGTTTCTGCTCCGTAGCTATGTACCGGCAAGATACAGCTGTTATATACCTTCCTCTTGAGTGATAGTGGCAATCTACCTGTCATATTTTGAGAGTGCTTGCCGAATGTGCTCCACCCCATTCTTATTCTTCTAGTTACTTCAATCTCGTGGTTAGGCTCAGCGGTTATTACCTGCCCTAAGTAGACATAGTCTTTTACAACTTCAAGTGCACTATTACCTATCTCGAAGCGCTGCTCCTTTTCGAGGTTGTTGTACATTCCTTTCGTTTTCTGCAGATTAATTTTAAGACCCACCTTTCTGCTCTCCTTGTCTAACTCCGTAATCATGAGTTGCAATTCGTCCCCTGAGTTACTCAGCAATGCAATATCATCGGCGAAGCGCAGGTATTTCAAATAGAGGAAGGCAAGTCACTTCTGAGTTGCAGCATTTTTCTAGTGGGACTTCTGCACAATGTATGTGATTTTAAATCAGCGCAAAAAGCCCAGGACCTTTTTGCATATTGTCGCGATGTGAAGACAGAGGGCGTATTTGAAGACGCTGAGAAAGCAGCAGCGGGTCGGCCTTTTTTTATTCACCGCGCGCCAGAGAGTTCCTCGTCTTTCTCGTTGTTGCGTTCTGCATAAAATCGTGCAGATGCGCGTATGCGCTGTCGCTTTCGTCTTGTTCGCGGGACGCACGTGACATTTGCCTCCCTCCAAAAATGGCATCATCCCGATGCGCAGCCAAGGCGCTCTACTTATAAAAACGCACATATGCACCGGCACCCACAGGACTAACGAGAGTTAGCTGGACAAGTAGGGTTTCATCCGGATGACATGCACGATCTCGGGTGAGCGGTTTCGGCGACTGGAACTGCAATCGCCGTCGGGAATAACTTCGTAGTTGATATCATTGAATCGTTTGGTGACTCGATATGGGCCGAAGTATCGTCGTAATAGCTTCTCTAAAAATCCGCGTTGACGTATTGGGATCCAGACCCATACCTTGTCGCCTGGTTTCTAGGTTACCAATTTATGTCGTAGGTCGTACCGTTTCGCATCTTTGTGTTGCTGGTGACAAATACGCACGCGGGCTAGCTGTCGGGCTTCATCGGTGCGTTGACCAAATTCTTCGGTGTCAGCAAGAGTGTCGTCACACTCGTGCGGCAGCATAGCGTTCAACGTTGTAGTGATTAAACTAAACGGCGTCATTCCGGTAGTTTCCTGCCGGGCGGTATTATAGGCGAAGGTCACATAAGGCAAGATTTCGTCCCAGTTCTTGTGTTCTGTGTCGAAATACATGCAGAGCATGTCTGCGAGGGTCTTATTAAGCCGCTCTGTCAGTCCGTTCGTTTGTGGGTGGTACGCCGTTGTTCTCTGGTGAGCTGTACCGCTGAGCCTGAGAACCGACTCCATAAGTTCTGCCACGAACGCAGTTCCTCTATTCGTGATGAGTACTGTTGAAGCACCGTGCCGAAGGACGACGTTTTCTATGAAAAAATGAGCCGCTTCTGCTGCTGTGGCCCTCGGCATGGCCTTAGTTTCTGCGTAGCGAGACAAGTAATTGGTGGCGACAATTATTCATCTGTCCCCTGTGTTAGAAGTTGGAAATGGGCCCAGGAAATAGATTCCGATTTGGGCGAATGGCATTGCTCGTACTTGGACGGAATGTAATAAGCTTGCCGGCCTGCCGGGTGTTGCTTTGCGTCTTTGACAGTCGGCACATGTTTGGACGTGATGTTTCACAGCAGCAGGTAGGTTCGGCCAGTAGTAACTGTTTTGCAGGCGAGACAATGTTCGAGTGTAACTGAGATGACCGGAAGTGACTTCGTCATGGCAGGCTTCCAGAATTTCTTTTCGCAGTGATGCAAGGACAACGAGCAAGTATGGGCTGCTGGTGGGAGAGAAGTTTTTTTTGTATAGGACGTCGTTCCTTAAACAAAAAGATGGCACTCCTCTCGCAAAAACTCGCGGCACGTCTTCACGTCGTCTTTCTAAGAAGTCGATAAGCGGAAGCAGGTCAGGGTCACTGTGCTGCTCTTGTGAAATAGTAGCCGCGTTGATGACTCCCAAGAATGCGGCGTCCATAGACTCGTCATTAATAGCGGCAGGCTCGACGGGTGACCGCGAGAGACAGTCTGCGTCGGTGTGCTTCTTCCCTGATTTATAAATAATGGTCATATCAAACTCCTGAAGCAGAAGGCTCCAGCCTGCTAAATGGCCGGATGGGTCTTTCAAGTTAGTGAGCCAGCAAAGCGAGTGGTGATCACTGACGACCTTGAATGAGCGGCCGTACAGATACGGTCGAAATTGGAGAACCGCCTAAACTACGGCTAGGCATTCTTTCTCGGTAGTGGAGTAGTTCTCTTCCTTGCGAGAGAAAGCTCTGCTGGCCTAGGCTATAACTTTCTCGGAGTTATTTTGCCAGTGTATCAGTACGGTGCCCAGGCCTACATTGCTTGCGTCGGTGTAAAGTGCTGTTGGCGCTTCCTGGTCAAAGTGCGCAACAACCGGAGGTGTTTGGAGGCGTTGGCGTAATTCGTTGAATGCTGTTTGTTCCTTTTTGCCCCCCAAAAAAGGGGACATCCTCTCGTGTGAGCCGCGTCAAAGGCGCCGCAATAGACGAAAAGTTGGCGATGAATCATCGGTAATAAGCGCAGAGGCACAAGAAGCGTTTCACTGCTCTTTTGTCGTGCGGTGTGGGAAACTTTGTGACAGCGTCGATTTTGCCCGGGTTAGGTCGAACACCTTCGTGGCTGACCACGTGGCCTAAGAAGCAAAGTTTGCTGAAACCGACATGGCACTTCTCTGGTTTTAAAGTCAGGCCAGCCAAACGTATAGCTTGTAGAACTGCGAATAATCGACTTAGGTGTTCCTCGAATGTAGCTGACAAGACGATAACGTCGTCTAGACAGACCAAGTATGTCTGCCACTTCAGTCCTGACAGCACAGTGTCGATTAAACGCTGAAAAGTGGCTGGCACAGAGCATAACTCGAATGGAAGCACTTTAAATTCATAAAGACCATCGGGCGTCATGAAGGCAGTTTTCTCACAGTCTCTCTCGTCGACCTCTATTTGCCAATAGCCACTTCGCAGGTCCATCGATGAGAAATAGCACGCATGCCGCAGCCGATCAAGAGAGTCATCTATGCGTGGCAGTGGGTAGACGTCTTTCTTCGTGACTTGGTTTAACTTGCGGTAATCTATACAGAAACGCAAGCTGCCGTCTTTCTTTTTAACCAATACCACGGGGGATGCCCAGAGACTTTTGGAAGGCTGTATTACGTCATCTAGGAACATCTTCTGAACTTGCTTTTGGATCTCCTCACGTTCTTTCGAAGCCACAAGGTATGTGTTATGACGGATCGGTCTCGTGCTTTCTTCAACGATGATTCGGTGCCGGGTCAGTGGTATTTGCTTGACTTTCGACGTGCACGAAAAACAATTTTTGAACGGGTGTGTCAGCTCTAGTAGGCGCTGTTTATCCGAGGGTAACAGGGTAGAGCAAATGTTCACAGACAAAGGTGTTGAGGCTAAGACGGTCGCGTCCTCCGTTTGCAAAGCGAAGCAATCTCTGGCTTGGTCCACATCGTCGTAGTAGGCAATCGTGGTGCCCTTCTGGATGTGACGACGCTCGTTGCTGAAGTTGGTAATGAGCACTTCTTCCCGCCCATCAATTAGTGCCAGAACGCCTCTCGCTATTGAAACACCTTGTGTAAGCAATAGCGTGTCTATTCGCTCCGCTATCACCTCATTATAGCATGGCCTTTCACATAATACCGACTCAAGGCAGCAAGATCTCCGCAGGAGCATCACATCATCGGCTACACGTAAACGTTGCAGTTGTTCTTCAGTGGTGGCGTTGACGTAAAGATGGGCGGAAAAAGTGACGATACGTTCTGGAATGTTGATGACAGCACCGTACTCTCGCATAAAATTCATACCCAAAATCAACTCTTTACAACAGTCTGGTAAAATGACAAAAGTGGCGATGAAGCTCGAATCACTGATTACGAGCCGAGTGGTGCATTTACCGGTTGGCGTCATTAGCAGTCCTTCAGCACTCCTTGTGCTCGGCCCACTCCACGGGGTCTTGGCCTTCTTAAGGCGGTCGGCGAGCTCTTGTCTCATAATAGAGAAGTCAGCACCAGTGTCAACCAGTGCTGTTACGTAGTGTCCGTCTATAATAACGCTAAGGTCGGCACGTACAAATTCATTGGCGTTAGCACTAGTGGTTGTCGTCGTCTTCGTCATCACTGTCGTCACGTCGTCGTCGTGTAGAGGCAAGGGGGTCTTTTTGGCATCTTGGTGATTGGCAACCTTGGCCCCGGAGGTCGCGGCAGTTAGTTTCTCTGGCACGGGCTTGGGGAGCGGTTTCTGACGGCGTCAACGTATTTTTGGCGATTCGGGGAAGTCTGACCTCGTGCAGGTGAGGGAGACTGCCAGGGACGACTTGGTGAAGACGCTTGGTAGGTTGGTAGGTGATTAGTACTATGGTCACGAGGGTCTTCAAAATAAAATGAAGCGGGCCGAGAAAAGTTTTCAAACCAGGCTTATCGATTACGGCAGTAGCGCGAGATGTGGCCTGGTTCGCCGCAGTGGAAACAAAGAGGTCGACGGTCGGCAGTGCGCCACAAGTCGGTCCGGCGTACTGGTGGTCGCCGCACAGATTCCCGCTGCCACCAACACCAAGGCAAGGCAACGGGCCGTGGCTGAAATGGTGCTTCTTCTGGGGCAGGCGGATGACGGCGGACGGCATTAGCATAGGTCAATGGACGTGGTTCGGGTAATGGCGCTGGTGATGGAAAGGCTTCCCGTAGTTCCTGGCGCACGATTTCCGCAACAGAAGCAACTGGAGGCTCGGTTGACGGAAGGCCGAGGGCCCGCAGCTCTTCTCGCAGGATTTCCCTAATCATTTGCCGTAAAGAGTTTTCGTAAACGGCAGCGTTTTGAGCGGCGGCACCAACAGACGTTTGGTCGGGCAGACGATCAAAGTGGCGGCATCGTTGCCGGAGCGCCCGCTCGATGACAGTCGCCTCTTTGATAAATTCATCCACTGTTGTTGGCGGATTTCGTACAAAACCGGCTAAAAGCGGTTCCTTAACTCCCGCATCAGGTGACGAACTTTCCTTGCCTCGGGCATGTCAGGGTCAGCGTGGCGAAATGGACGGGCCATATCATCAGTGAACATGGCGACGCTTTCGTTCGGCTTTTGCACGCAGGCTTCAATCATATGTTGTGCGATATCCCGTCGGTACGTACTCAGGAACGTCTCGAGAAGCTTTTGGCGGAAATTGTCCCAGGTTTGGAAAGTAGGCGCCCTGTTCTCGTACCATGTGCGAGCGCTATTTTCCATTGCGAAGTAGGCACGGCCAAGTTTCTCTTGCACGCTCCAACGATTCACCACGAGCGGTCCGCTCGAACCGGTCGAGCCAGTCCTCGACACCTTCATACGGTTCTGCACGGAGGACTTCGGGAACACGAAAAGCCTCGAAAGTTACATGGTAAGGATCAGTCGTCTGAGGCGGAGGAAGATTCGTAGACGTTGAAGGGGCGGCCATGTTGGTAACAGGAGATGCCGTCAAGAGTTCTGGACTTAGGCCTAGTATGCGCCCGCTGAATCGGTGTACTGGAGTCGCAACAAGATGTTGAGACTCCGGACTGGGTGTACGATTCCGAACAACGGTTTCCTGCATCAGGTTGCAGGCTCCAGCACCTCCACCAGTGTCGCGACGTGAAGAAAGAGGTCGTATGTGAAGACGCTGAGAAAGCAGCAGCGGGTCGGTCTTTTTTATTAACCGCGCGTCAGAGAGTTCCTCGTCTTTCTCGTTGTTGCGTTCTGCATAAAAGCGTGCAGATGCGCGTATGCGCTGTAGCCTTCGTCTTTTTCGCGGGACGCACGTGACAATATGCAGAGAGCCTCGCAACATGCTATGGGATCGGTAAAGTATGCTAATTCGATGCAGTACAGCTGGGCAACGTGACTAGAACATATCAACACCGGTTGTTTGCCACTGGTTGCAATGGGTCCTTGCCACTTTCACAACAAGATGTATTTGCTTTTTGACCCATATTTTACTAAGCGGTGTTTTACAAGCGAGCATTCTCAAATGCCCAACTCGTGGTTGCCATTGGCACACATTTCTTATAATTTCAGGTGTCCCAATTCATCCCATGCAGCGGTGCTCTGCATGTAGTAGCACCAGAAACACTCTTGTGACTCGCCTACTACATTTGAAAAAAAAAAGCTCGGCGTCCACTAGCAAGAACTGCTGCCCAGCAATTGAAGTTTGCTGCACGTACTTCGAGGAAGAAAAACAAGAAACTTGCCTCTCTTCACGAAGCCCTAGGAAGGCTCAACTGGCGAATTCCAAGATAGAGGCATCTACAATTGAGCACAATGTATGCCAATCACTGTCCACATTAGCTCGAGAACCATTTATAGTGCACTGAATGATAAACGCCTGTATACACTATTTTTCAGCTGAATGGTCTCCCAAGGAAGCAACAAGCTGCTGTGCGGGCCTGTTTTGATGCTGCAAAGCGGAAGTGTTTGCGAGGATACCGCTATAACAAAGAGTGGCTTCTCGAGTGCATTATTTTACGAATGAAAAGTCCCCAACTTTATGAACACCTGCGGGCCCACAGAATTCTTGTCCTGCCTAGCCGTGCTTGCCTGCAGAAGTACAATAAGGTGGTTGCATCTTTCGGTACTATGAAAACAGGCTGATTCATCATTTCTCGCTTACAGAGATTTAAAGCTTCATTCGGCTTTAATGACAAGTTTTTGCAGTCAGTAAAGGTAAAAGCTGAAGAAATGGACAAAATGAAAAGGAATGGTGGCCTAGTAGCAGTTGAAATAAAACTTTCTACTCATCCTGACATGAGATCTTGTGGCCACATTGAAGGATTTGTCAATTTGGAGAATTATACTGATGACTGCGACAAGCACACAAAAGCAGAACATGGTCTGGTTGTCATGTTTCTGCCGTTTATGGGAAAATGGGTTCAAGTTATAGGTATGGATAGTGTTCGCTGAAGCTGTCACAGTAAAACGAGTTCACTTATTTGCTGCTACATATTTTTTGTTTTTCAGCTATATTTGCGTCAAGAAATGTCAAATCTAGAGTAATCGTCAAAATCCTTTTGGAAACAACAATCCTTTGTGAAAAAGTAGGTCTTCATGTAGACTACATCTGTTCTGATGGCGAAGCTTGGAACCGCTCCATGTGGAATGCTTTTGGCATACATGGCAATTTCAAGGATGTGCGGTGCAAGCTTATTCACCCTTGTGACACGAGCAGGTTCCTTCGTTTCGTGTCAAATTTTCCGCACCTCATTAAATGTGTGCAAAATGCAATGATGAAAACAGGCTTCAACACTAAAAATCGAGGGGTACGCTTCTTTTTCTTCGGTGGGCTCGGTGGCTACGCCACGGAAAAGTCATCTAACCCGCTCCTGTTTGCCATGCAGGTGTACGTGATGCTTGCCATTTATGCACTTGCCTCCGCCTCACAGGGCGCAGTGCCTCACAAACCAGCAGCATGCGAGCCTTTGTGACTCGATATCAGCGCGGATACGCCTACGCAATGCGGTTTAAACATCGATACGCTGGCCTGTCAAGCGGCGCCCCCGCCAGAGGAATGCAAAGCAAAAGAAAGCAAAAGTTTTGCCTGTGCTCTTAAAAAATACTTTCTGCAGAAAAATGAACAGGTACACTAACACAAACCTCGTTGTAATCTCCACTTCGTTATGTATAGATTATATGTCTAACAAAATCATACTTGACATGGTATACGTACCTTTATGTATTCGATGTATTGTATACATGCAATCCGTTGTTTGCACGGAACATTGCTGCAAGATACTGCAAATGACTTATCACAAATTTGTTTCCTTCTTATATTTTGTTTCGATTTTTTTCTTGTATGATTGAAATGTACCTATAAAATATCTGCTTTGTAAACACAATGTGTTCCTTTAAATGCATATTTATTTAGACCCCCTACTAGCCAGTGGCTATGGGTCTAACCAGTGTTGTGTATTTTGATGTAATAAGAGAACTTGAAATAAAATGAATGAATGAATGAATGAACGAATGAATATGGATACGGCAGCCACTAGCAGCCCAATCTTCAGCATCACCAACAGCTATAAAACCGGAACATCCCCGCGTGGCGTGCTGTTGACTCGGTGGCTACGCCACGGAACAGTCATCTAACACGCTCCTGTTTGCCATGCAGGTTGGTAGAAAAAGCTCTTTGTTTAAAAAAAATCAAGTAATTACTGTCTGATCCAGCTGCCGAGCCCGCAGTACTGTGTATGCCTTGCTTTTGAATGTATCGATACCATTCACTGTTTATTACTGCTTCTGTCAGAGGACATAGAAACCAATCCAAGGCCTGCTGACCCTGTCATTCTGGCTGAGCTGAAAAAAAATATCTACCGGGCAGTCTGCACTCCTTTCCGAAGTGCAAGACTTAAAAGTACAACTGAATACTACGGAAAAAACTATTCGTGGCCTAAGTAATAGAATAGCAAAGTTGGAGGAGCACCACAAAACCCTTACAACTGTGCAATCAGAACTAGTGACATTACAGACCAGTACGGCTGCCACCAGCCGCCTCATTGAAACTTTAGAAGCCCGGTTTGAGGACGCTGAAAATCGCGGCGTGACGCAACACCCTGCTATTCGACGCATTTCCAGATACTGTCCACTCTGAAACTTTCTCGGAATCGTAAGGATTAATTATGAACATCTGCAGTGAGCACCTAAACAACAACAAGTCGACCGCTTTTTCATGCCCTTACAAAACGTTGTTTCTTGGCTCAAAGAAGTATGCCTTCGATGAAGTATCGCAAACAGTCAAAGAAATCCCATAGCAAACCAGGCAGCATCGCAAACTGCCACACCACCCCAGTAATGACGCCCGAGCAAATATCACTACTTCCGTGGTCTACACTAACGTGCGCAGCTTCCTTTCAAAACGAGAACAAATATGTAGTCTTGTCTCATCATCTAGCAGCAATATAGTCGTGCTCACCGAAACCGGGCTTTCTGATGACGTCACAGACGACGAAGGTCTGACCGATCTCCCAAATTTCAACGTTTTTCGTAACGATCGTAAAGGCGCCCGTGGGAGAGGTGTTCTAATCGCCACTATAGTAAGCTACTCTCGTGCTCAGTTGTCGACATTACGACTGACTTAGAAATCCTATGGCTTCTCATTCGTTCTACCCCACTAACATTGCTACTTGGAGTGTGCTATCGGCCCCTGCAAAACAGCCCAGACTTTTACAGAAATTTAACAACATAATGAACCATCTCATTTCGAAGCATTCCAACGCGCGCGTCCTAATTTTCGGCGGGAGTAACTATCCCGATATCGATTAGCAAGATCAGGCAGCTTTGTCAGGAACAAGCGCGGAAGCAAAATATTTCGTCAATATCTGCCTAAACTTCAACCTCACACAGCTGGTGTTGGAGCCAACCCGCGTGACAAACAGTTCAGCGAACATATTAGACTTGATATTAACAACACATCCTGAAACACTCTCTTCGCTTACATACCTGCGCGAAATCAGTGACCATAAGGTTATACACTCAGTCTTTGATTTCAGTCACTTGCCAGCCAGATTTAATCGAAGACAATCGGTCTGTATGATAAAGGTAACTACGAGGCAATCAACAACGAACTTCAAGGCTTTTTACCAGACTCTGAAGCTCGTTTTTAGAGCAGAACGGTGGAAGACAACTAGACAATTTTCAAAAACAAAATAGGGGAGTTAGCAAGAAAGTTCATACCTACAACTACATTTCGCACGTCTTCCCAGAAACCATGGTTCTCAAAAGCCTTGAAAAGACTAGAAAATAAGAAAAAACGGTTATTTCGGGCTGCCAAGCTAGAACACAGTGCTCAAGATTAGAAAAAATAGTATGCGGCTGAAAAAAGCATATTTGCTCGCCTTGCGCTGCGACAAGCACTCGTTTTTTCACACAGACCTACCGAAGATACTTACTAATAACCCCAGGAAATTTCGAAAATAATTAATCTGCAGGAAACGAGCAGCATTACCCTGAAAAGGGAAGTGGGCGACAATATTGGTAATTTTGAGAGAACTGAACTACTCAATACTGCTTTTTCATCCGTGTTTACCCACAAAACTTTTATGCCATTCCCTGTGTTACCGAATCGTGTACCGTCTTCTATGTCGCGTATAACATTTATCCCAGAGGGTATAATATCTGTCATTGAAAAATTGAAACTCTTCTTCAGCAGGTGGGAACGGAATTATTTCCAAAACTCTCAAAAAACACTAAATGTATTTCTTCAGTGGTTCTGTCGCTGATTTTCTCACAGTCACTTCACACCAGGCACTTACCAGCCGACTGGAGGATGGGCAAGGTCACTCCGGTCTTCAAAACAGGTAACAAAAAGAGCCCTCTAAACTATCGCCCCATTTCTTTAACAACCGTACCCTGTAAAATCATGGAACACCTCATATTTTCCCAAATCATTCATTTTCTTGACGGCAATAACGTCTTTACCCCGCACAGCATGGTTTTCGTAAGGGTTACTCTTGCGAAAACCCAATTAGCCCTCTTTTTTCAGGATTTGCCCCACCGTGGTGGTCTAGTGGCTAAGGTACTCGGCTGCTGACCCGCAGGTCGCGGGTTCGAATCCCGGCTGCTGCGGCGGCTGCATTTCCGATGGAGGCGGAAATGTTGTAGGCGCGTGTGCTCAGATTTCGGTGCACGTTAAAGAACCCCAGGTGGTCGAAATTTCCGGAGTCCTCCACTAAGGCGTCTCTCATAATCATATGGTAGTTTTGGGACGTTAAACCCCACAAATCAATCAAGGATTTGCATGCAAATATGGACACTAATCTGCAGACGGATGCAATATTTTTAGATTTCTCGAAAGCATTCGACACGGTGCCTCATAAGCGGCTCATAATGAAACTTGAACCTTTAAATATACATCCCGACATAGTAAATTGGATTGATAAATTTCTAACCAACCGCTCGCAGTTTGTCTCCATCGATGAAGTACCCTCTAGTCCCGTTCCAGTAGTGTCAGGTGTCCCCCAAGGCTCCGTTCTCGGGCCCCCTTTTCTTCCTGATTTACATAAACGACCTAGCTTCATGCGTCTCTTCTTGTATTCGTTTGTTCGCCGACGACTGCGTAATATACCACCCAATCACCAGCCCCAACGATCAAGCCGCTGTCCAAGATGACCTAAACCACGTGCAAGAATGGCGTGACCTGTGGCTCATGAAACTTAATCCCAACAAGAGCAAGACAGTTTCATTTCACCGCCGCCACAACCCCATTCTGTTCCCTCATGTAATTACTAGCGTTAACCTCGAACACGTGCAGTCATACAAGTATCTCCGTGTCACCATATGTGATGGTCTGAACTGGTGCGCGCATATTACTAACGTTATATTATCAGCGAACAAATCTCCGGGTTTTCTGAAACGTCACCTCCAGCACGCACCTAAATATGTCAAGCTACAGGCCTACAAGTCCCTTATCCGATCCAAATCGGAATAAGCATTTCCAGTCTGGAGCCCAGACGAAGCCTATCGGATCGACTTACTCGAGGCAGTTCAAAGCCGTGCCATCAGGTTCATTCATTCTTCGTACTCATCCAATACAAGTGTAACATCGCTCAAAAAAGAATCGGCTATTTTAAGCCTTGACATTTGTCGCCACATCTCAAGTCTAAGCTTTTTTTCATAAGTGTTTTCACAGCACGGTTTCGTCATCCCTACATCGCCCCACCGGCTCGCATATCTCACCGCACGTGTCATTCACTTCAAGTTGCCCGGCCGCGGATTAAGACGACCACCTTTTCTATGTCCTTCTTTGTGTAAACAGCAAAATACTGGAATGACCTTCCCTATGTTGTCGTCACCACTGAATTCTCATCATCATTTTTTAATCAATTATGTGTCCATTTTCGAGATTAAAACTTGTGGCAATAAAAATTATATGTTAACCCACTCCTTATACCCCCACAAGGGGTTTTTAAGGAAAATAAAGTTATGTTATGTTATGTTATATATTACCTCGATAATTTGTGAAGTATTAACAAGGCATGCCCATTGCATAATTTTCGTGTTTGCATAATATTCTTATTTGTAAAATTTTTCAGGCTCACTGGGAGCACGTGTCTACAATGTGAAAGATAGACAGCGACAGTGTCACCTTAAAGGTTTCATCAAAACTCACGAAAACCCACTTGTTCCCAAATGGGTTTCAAAAGATGAGGGTGGATTCGGCTTTCCAAGTTTTCAATGCTGCAGTTGTACATGGCATATATTTACATAAAGAAAAAATTGAAAGTCAGTATTTAAGGACATTCATCGATCTTATGGCCGACTTGATCGATGCCATGACGTTCAGATTTCCAGCTGAAGCTCTGAGGTTGGACTAGGATAAATATCACGCTCCTATGTATTGTAAATGAATTCTAAGATGTTTCATGTTATCATTCCAGACCAGGCAGTGCGAAAGAGGCCACTCTCGACCAGATGGAGTTTTTGGATTAATGAGAGGATCACTCTAAAGGATTTGGCTTCTTCAGCAAGAACACCTCAGTGGGTTTGCGTGTAACACTTCAGACAACCAAAGACTTGCTGAGCTATCTCGCGCAGAAAGTGGCGTTCAAGTATCTCATGACTGCCCACCTCAGCCAAGATTGTCTTGAGCGAACTTTTGGTACAGTTAGACAGGCGGGGGGGGGGGGGAATGATCTCCCTACACCCGCTAAGTTCGTCGTAATCATGAGGCATTGTAAATTTTATTTCTCTTCGACTTGATATGCTTTTTTGTCACATTATATAGGTTCATCAGTTTCTGCAGCCTGGCAATGAGTCCAAAAGGTGGTAACATCTCTGATGGTGTGCTGGAGTCACTACTGTCTGTGGAGCAACTGCTCCCTGAGAGCAACGAAAGTAGCGATGCTGGAGCCAACACAGATGTTCCATCAGATGCCGTGGGAATATCTGTGAACCACGTTTTGTACGTAGCCAAAAGAAGTGATGCCCGCCTTGTTGATTACATCACGGGCTGTGTGGCAAGGAAACGGATTCTTTCCGTAACTTTCGACCTTTGCAAAGCAGCTTGCTTGATTGCTAAAGAAAATGTAACCTCAAATCCACCAGCAAATGCCTGTTTGAAGTGAGAACTCGGTGGACTCCTCCATCCATAAGGCGCGCTGTACGGCCTCATTCAGTCGCTTGAGAACAAGCTCACTCATTTTTTCAGCACAGCTCGCCTCCATGCCCATTATGCTGCAGACATGTGGCAGAAGATTGGGCAAACTCCACAGGTTGGCTGCAATGACCATTTCGTTGGGCTGACTCGATCTGTTGTGCGTTTTTATTGCCTTACTCGACTGCATTTCTTCTTAAAAGGAGTCAACGAAAAGGATGGAGAAAAGAAAGCCAAGTGGCCTAAGCCCTGTGTTTGTAGATAACTTTTTATTGCAAAGTTCGAATAAACTTTCTTTGTGTACGAATGTGTTTTTTAACTAATATTTATTCTTTCTGCTGATGAAACGTACACACGACGGTTTGACCAGCGGCTAATGAATAGTAATGGGTCCAAGTTTGATGACAGGCAAGTTTTTAACAACACGAATGTTTGGAAAAAGTTGCAGTGATGCATAATTGTAATTGTTGAAAGGTGAAAAAACTGCTTCAGTGCGCGAAATTCCGCGAGCGATATTACTCTATAGCGCACGCAGTGCTACATGGTAAGCAGCCTGCTACCCAGATAATGCAAACGATAACTATTTTTAAAGGAGGACAGGAAGTCTACCTTTGTTAGTTAACTCGCTTAGGGGGAAATAAGAGACGATTAGCGCTGCAAAGTGTTGCACGCAAAAAATAGCGCGAGCCATGTTCGTAGGACGCAAGCAGGACTGCGCTATACGTCGACTGCACAAGGCCATACGCCCTAGAGTTACTGTATATGCTACCTACCTAAAAGTAATTCTAATGCGCCCCTGCGTACAGCGCCCCTTGCGGCATCGGCGCAACTTGGGGACCTGTTTCCGCAGCCGCTTTTCACACCTCCCGATTCTAGCCACCCTAGTGTATTGTGGCCACGAGGTTGTCAGTTCGGCGTAGTCGTGTTCGACTGTTTAGGGGTTTAATTTGCGCAAAAAAAAACGTACGTGGGAATCGCGATGACGATGCTATGTTAGTCATGAGCGTCAAAGGAGTAATGGATTACAGTGAAAAAGCGTCTCGAACATCAAAAGCAAATGGTACTGTGTGTGCCAACAGGATGCCCACCAAGGTGGTTTCTTCCGAGCGAATACCCTGCCGGTGATAGCTAAGTGAACTATTTTTTTCTAGCCAGTAAAAGTTACTACCACTGCGTGGAGTTTTACGTGATAGAACCACGATATAATGGTGTTCTTTAATGTGCTCTGATGAAAATTCTAGGCAGCCTCGTTTTTTTCAGTATTTTTCCCTGTGCAGTACAAAACTTTTGAACAGAATGTGGGCTGCTCGCATGTACAAACGCTGACATAGATGCACGTTATCGACTTGCGCATTGAAAGACTAAAATGTGTAATCGTCTTCGTTCAATAATTGTAATACACTTCGGGGAGAGGCAATGAGTTTATTGCGAACAAAAAAATCTGTGCTGCTGTCCAACCAATAATACTGAACCCCGCTCTGTAGCATACATGGTTGCAGTAGAGAGGCTCTAATTTAGTGATTTTTTTTTTGTGTGACTCCCGAAGCTGAGACCTTGGTATCAGTTTCCCCTAGTGCCGTTTCGCCTTTCCCACAGGTGGCCAAACAGGTGGCCGAGGTTTTGTTTCTGGGGCATGACCATAATCTAATCCGCTGTACAGATGTGTCAAAATATCCGTCCTTACCGTGTGGAAGCTGTTACCTACTGCCAGCACACCAGAATTTCTTTTATGCTGATTCTACATTATTATATACCTGCTCATTTTTTTTATTCTAATGATCCACATTTTTCAGTAGCACTTCTGAAAAATTTCCCTCCTACTTCCTGGTATTTCTTACTTGCTTTTCTTTTCAGGCACTACCTGGAGAAGGACCTACATTCGACAAGGAAGAACAGCACGCTTGGAAAACTTGTTGCGGGGAATATTGCTGATTTTATTAAATTATCTTGTAGTATTTATAAATATAACACATGCTTTGCTTCAAATAATTTTTTTGTTTTACAGAGGTGCTGCTATGTTGCAGTCCTCAAATGCCCATTATGTCACTGCAAAAACCTCGAGTTCTCAGCTGAGAAATGGGCCAATATAGTTCCACTTCACAAGTACAGTACTAATAGACAAATAGAGTGCCAACAGACTAATATGTCAATAGACCAAAACGCAATAGGCTTATAGAACACCAATACACCTATGCACTAATAGACCAATAGAAGTCCAATAGACAACAATGACACCTAGAGACCCATAGGATACCAGCAGACCAATATGTTGAATAATCCGATAGGCTATTGTTTTTTATAGGCCATTTTTTGCTAGAGTAAAGAGTGCTTACAAAAGGTGCCCCTTTCGTTTTACTAGCCGTACGCCCCGCGCTTCCAACTTCATCTTCTGCAAGATCCTTTCGCTTAAAACCCCGAATTGCCATTCTGGGAACCTATACTGCCAAAGTCTCTCAATTTGCCTTGCAAAACTCTCATGCATGTGATGTGGATACAACTTTTTAGTGACGCACCCAGAGAGGCCATCGCAACAGCAACGAAACAACTCGCCCAACAGGTCACACTACCAAAGTTAATTGACTAGAGTATAAAGTTGGGCATGTTGGTAGGACATAGTTGATCGATGTAGCACGTTTAGAAACATAGGACAAGGGAAAGGGCAGAAGGGAGCGCTTTACTAGAAAGGTAATTGACTAGAGTATAAAGTTGGGCATGTTGGTAAGACATAGTTGATCGACGTAGCGCGTTTAGAAACATAGGACAAGGGAAGGGACAGAAGGGAGCGCTTTACTAGAAAGGCAATTGACTAGAGTATAAAGTTTGGCATGTTGGTAAGACATAGTTGATCGACGTAGCGCGTTTAGAAACATAGGACAAGGGAAGGGACAGAAGGGAGCGCTTTACTAGAAAGGCAATTGACTAGAGTATAAAGTTTGGCATGTTGGTAAGACATAGTTGATCGACGTAGCACGTTTAGAAACATAGGACAAGGGAAGGGGCAGAAGGGAGCGCTTTACTAGAAAGGTAATTGACTAGAGTATAAAGTTGGGCGTGTTGGTAAGACATAGTTGATCGACGTAGCACGTTTAGAAACATAGGACAAGGGAAGGGACAGAAGGGAGCGCTTTACTAGAAACGTAATTTACTAGAGTATAAAGTTGGGCATGTTGGTAAGACATAGTTGATCGACGTAGCGCGTTTAGAAACATAGGACAAGGGAAGGGACAGAAGGGAGTTTCTAAACGCACTACGTCGATCAACTATACCAAAGTTAGTTTGCGTCGAGACTCTCAGCAGCGCACTTCGTCTCTGCGTTCCTAACACGTACCAACAGGTGTTTTCTTTAGAATAAAGATTTTTTCTTTGTTTTTGTCAAGCTTATGAGAGTAAGGTTACTGTAAATTTTGTACACGAACTCCACGTCAAGGCGGAAATACCATACCTACAGGTGTGCGCCATGGTGGTTTCGACCGGTGGTGGCGTGGGGCTTGTTTCGAGGTGGCGGCGGCGGCGCGCGGCCACTTTTCGTCGTTGGTGTTCAAATCGAAGCTACAAGTTCGGAAAAGCTATTAGATGTGAAGCATCTTTTGCTCTGGCCTACAAACTAAGAGAAAAATGGAGTAATCGGGGAGTAATTCTGCTACACAACAATACATAAGTTTCATGGACGTCACATCCGGAGTGTATGAGATATCCGATCGCCATGATGGAGAACTGCCAGTGTTGTGCTGTTAGAGTGTTCTAGAAGGGGTTAGTGGGATCAGCTAGCGTTTCTAGTTCTAGAAACGTTGGGACCAGCAGCCGGAGCGTCCTATGCGTTCAAGCGAGGCGGCGAGTGCGGATGAGACCCGGATGCTGGTGGCGGCGCTGTAGTCACGTGGGCTGGCTGGCGTGGCTGCCGCTGATGCTTCGCGCGCTTGTTGTGACAGCCGCATGCACGGATGCATGAACGCACCCAGCAATCAACCTAGACACACGCAGCTCCTGATTGTCGTTAATTGACTGTAATTTTATAACCTTAATAAGACCGTACGCTCGGGCAAAGTTGACCTTACCGGAGCTAATGCAAAAATAGTTCTCTCCTGAGTGTGGAAGATCCTCCTGCTAATGAAGCCAGCGTTCCTGCAGTGGACCATCTGATTGAGAAAGGGACCCTAGTATCAGCTGAACGCATGCTTCGGAGTATTCCTGCAGAGCACACAGGGTTGGTTGGGCAGAAGAGCGAAGACCGTCGAATACATTATATCACAGGTTATGTTGCTCGAAATTAAGTTTCTGAAGCGTTATGACTGCATGCCTTGCAAGATCTTCTTTTGGAAGCCCCTAATACGGAAAGCAGAAACACTGAGTTGACTGTAATATGTGACAAGGGAGTCTTGTTGTATCCCTCACAGGAGTCTTTTAAGGCAGTTAAGACATCTTTACTGTGTTTTTCAGCCGAGAGAAACTCTTCAGGGGCAACACAGTGGATGTGATGTTGCTGGTGAATGAGAACTTTCGTAATGCCCTAGGTTGCCGCCAGCATCCAGATGCGCTCACGACAGAGTTGACCAAGTTTTATGTGCTGATCATGCTGCATTTTATGTAAAAGGGCTCAAAATTGCGACATGAATGGCGTAAAAAGAAATTGCATGCGAAGATCAGCCGCTGCTTTTAATGCCTCTCTCATTGCTGCCGTGTACTTTGAGAACACTGTGGTGTTTTCTGCCAATAAAGTTTATTTTGTTGCTAGTCTTGTTTTTATTTTTTACTTCGTCATAAAACTTTGCTATCTCGGGTAACTAGTACAGCCGTGTCATAACGACATCGTCTTGGGAATAATTAAATTCTAAGCTCTCAGCGGATATGTACAACCGTAAACGAAACCGCTCGTAATGAGATCGATATAGGACATATGTTCCGAATGTGTTAGTACATGCGGCGCTGCAGTTGCTTGGCTTAATCGTACTTGTGAATGCGATTGAGACATAACGTGTGACAATCGTCGATGGCAAATAAACTGCACAATTTGAACATTAAAATTTTTACGTCTACAGTGTTCGCGAGCCTTTAGTTTATGAATCGGCCGCATTGTCCTGCGGCCATTTCCTGCCCTTGTGAGGTCAGCTTTATTTTCACACTAGTTTAAAACGTCCGCTTGTCCAGGTTACTCTGCACTTGTCTTAACTCAGACGAAGTTTTCGAAAACATGCTAAATAACTCTGCGATTCCTTTTTTCAACAAAGTTCCCTCCTCCCAAGGAGAAGATTGTGTTGAAATCATGAAATCTGTGGGGTACGAAATCGGTTGTTTCGTATCATCGAATGATCCGGATATTGTTCATCGCGTGCCTACTCGATCAAATGCCAAAAATTTTCATCACACGATTTTGTTCTAGAGCCAAGAAGGCTGACTCTGTTAGCAGAGCGCGTAAAGCCAAGCTCTGTCTTAGTGACATCGGATTCTCTGGCTCTCACAATTATCCCGTGTTTGTGAATGAGCACCTGACGGCATGTACCATGGCTCTCTTCTCCAAAACTTTAACTCTGAAAAAAGAGAAAAACTGGATGTTCCTGTGAACGAACAACTGCCAAATCAAAGCTAGGAAAACAATTCGCAGTAAAGTTCTGCAGCTTCGAGATGAATTCAACCTAAACAGAATAAAATAGAGCTTATTGTTTAAAAATTTGGTGCCATAAATATGGCTTCCGCATGAAAACCAGATCAAACGCATTCTTTCTTGAATGAATTTCATTCCACCATTCACTTTAACGCGAGAAGTCTTTGTAGACGCTTTGACATTATTGACGATTTTTTCACCTCGCTATCTTGCTCATTTGTGTTGATCGCCATAATTGATACTTGGTTATCTGAAGATGACAAAAGTTTGTATTGCTTTCATGGTTATAAATCTGAATACTGCAATAGAGTAGCGAACAATCATGGTGGTGCAGTTATATATGTTTCTTCTGATATTACTTATCGATGAAGACATGGCCTAGCACTAACTGTTGCCAATTGTGAATCCGTTTGGATTGAGACTGATTGCTGTTTAACTAGAGATAAGAAGAACCTCATATTTGGCTGCATCTACCGCTCTTGTTCGTCATCAGTTAATGATTTCTGTACCTGTCTTCACCATCTTTTACGTACTTTTTCACTAGAAAAGAAAAATGTCGTCAGAATGGGTGACATCAACATCAACTTACTTGACGAAGCATCACCTGCCTGTAATAACTGTACCAGTTTGTTTCACGGTTATGAATACGACTGCCTAATCAACTCTCCGACACGTGAAGATTTTAACGGCTAAGGAACGCTTATTGATCACGCTCTCTCTAACCTGCTTGATCAACCAGAGGCGAAAGTTTTGCACGTAGACATTAGTGATCATTCCCCGTCGTCTTACGCTTCAATACTAATGTACTCCCTTGTACATCTGCTCACACCAGATATATCTTAGACAAAGATGGCTTTATAACAGCCGTTGCTAACACTAACTGGTTTGAAATTAAGTCAATAAACAATCCACAAAAGCGTTCTTAACATTTATTTCACTAATTACATTGAATTTAAGAAAGTTCACTTCCAAAAAAATGTAAAAAAGTTGTTGCTTTTTCGTACAATCCGTGAATCTCGCAAAAGAGATAATTTATATAGGAAAACTAAAAAAACAACCATTCAACAAGAAATTGCGTTCCCGTTACAGGAACCTTTGTAACACTCTTAACTACAAACTTAAAGCACCAAAAAGTTTTATTTTGAAAAAAGAATCCTACAGGTGGCTAACAACGCTAAAGAGAAATGGGAGATTGTCAATTACTTCTTTCATAGAAACACGCGGCAAGACGAGGTACGTCGAATTTTAATTGACGGAATAGAACACTATTGTCCTTCCGATATAGCTGAGGATTCAGTAGTTTCGTCTTCCCAGATGATTCGAATTCTCCTTCAGAAATTATCAACATGAGTCGTTTACCCCACTCATTCTTCTTATTTCCTACTACACCGGACGAAATCATTACTGTAACACGCAATTTAAAATTGAGAAGTGCTGGAATAGATGAGATTCATCTCGTTAACATTAAATCTATTGTGCACTTAATAGCTGATATACTTTCGTTTAATTTTAATTTATTATTTAAAAATGGCATATTTCTTTGTGAACTTAAGCATGGCAAAGTGATACCTGTACTAAAAAAGGCGACAGATCTTTATTACATAACTACCAACAATGTTGCCGTTCTTTGGAAAAGTAATTGAGAAACTAATTGAAACACGGTTAACAAGATACCTCTCTAAGTTTAACATCCTCTCTTCTTGTCAGTTTGTGTTCCGCCATGGACATTCAACTGACATGGTGCTTATTCATCTTACTGATCAGCTAAAAACGTTAATCGATGAAGGATGTCTTGTTGCCTCAGTATTCGTTGATCTAACAAAAGCCTTTGATAGTGTAGAGCATAATATTCTGTTCACTAAACTCGAGTTGATTGGCGTCTGTGGACCCGCTCTTTCACTAATAAAAAGGTACTTATACAACAGAGGTCAAGTTGTTTCTATATCAGGTATTTATTCTTGACAGCGAACTACTTACATCGGTGTGCCCCAAGGCTCTATTCTGGGGCCACTCTTGTTTTTTATTTATATTATTGATTTGTCTAATTGTCTTTCTTCATCCCAGTGAATTATATACGCCGACGATACGACTATATTTGCCTGTCATGAATATATCTCATCTCTCGTTAATGTAATGAATGCTGATTTATATAATATTTTAAAGTGGTGTAATACAAACATGTTATCCATCAATGGTACTAAAACCAAATTTGTTGTACTCAATTCACATCAGCGTAACATATTATCAATACCACATATCAGTTTTGGTCCCCACTGCCTCTCTCATAGCCCAAGTTCCTCTTTTCTAGGGATTTTTCTGAATAGTAACCTGAATGATTAGTCATATTGCTAACATCAAAAATAATATAGCCCATGATTTACGCGTCCTCATTAAAATGCACCCCTACTTCTCACGCACCACATTGCTGTCTCTCTATCACTCTTTCTTCCATTTTCATTTCACTTATGGTAGAACATGCTGAGGAAATACATACAATACTCATATTGCGTCCCTAGAGATTGTCCAGAACCATACTATAAGAATAATTACTTGCAGCCCACGCCTCTGCAATGCCAAATCACTACAACGCGAGAATAAAGTTTTACGAAGGGGCGGATTTATTGAAGAGCGAATGGCGAAGGGTAGCCGCCCCCACATCGAGCTGCTTCCAAAAACAGACCACTCCGTTCTCTTCTTCCTCGCTTCACACGTTGCCGCTTCAGCGTAACACTCCCCCTTTACCAGACGAAGCCCCCTGGGTGAGCTTCAGTCACGAGGATGAAGGCGCTTTAGGCTGGCGGCGTGAACAAGCTGCGTCTGCCTAGAACGGTAGCCACGAGATACAAGACGAGCGATTGAATATGTCACATTACTTAGGCGATCGACGATAACAAAAGGACTGGTGTAACGAGCCAGGAACTTCTGGTACATGCAACGCTTGCAAAAGGGTGTTCATAGGGATACTTTTCTCCTTTTTCGTATGACACGTTCTTCTGCTGTAAAACATAGGCGAACTTGGAGCAATCTTGGGATGCCAACTTACGGAGCTGAGATAGGCGGCGTGCTTCCTCCACGTGGAAGAGAGCCTGGGCAATGGAAGTGTCTTCATACACATAAAAAGGCAGAACGATGTCAAGAAATTGGTGGGGCGGTATGACATAAAGAAGATAGAATGGACTCTAGCCAGAGGTTTCATGCTTTGTCGTGTTGGATGCGTAGGTGATAAATGGCAAGATGTCATCCCAGTCCTTGTGTCTGGAGTCAACGTACATCTAAAGCACGTTGGTAAACGTACTGTTGGTGCGCTCGACGACGCCATTTGTCTGCAGGTGATATGGGGTCGAGTGGCGAAACTGGCAACCACAGAGACGCAAGAGTTCTACAACATCAACTACGAATTGTCGACCACGATCACTCAGAATAATCCTAGGCGGTCCATGGCTCAGTATCACAGAAGAGAGGAGGAACCTCGATATATCGATGGCCGTGGCTGTTGGTAGCGCTTTGGTTTCCACATAACGTGTCATGTGGTCAACGCAGACTATGATCCAACGGTTTTTGTTCAATGAGCGCGGAAATTGACCGAGAAGATCCACTTCAACCATTTCGAAAGGAGACGAGGGTGACATCAAGGAATGGAGGAGACCAACCGGGGTAGTATTTGGTCGCTCAAATTGCTGGCATTCATCACAACTGGCCACATACTTTTCTGTAGTGCGTTGCAAGGTAGGCCAGTAGAATCGAGCCAGCAGGCGGTGGTACGTTTTGGCGAACCCCAGGTGCCCCACTGATGCTCGTCGTGCATTCTGAAATTCCTGGGGACCATTAAAAGAAGGTGGGCACCATCAGCCGCGTAATGTTTTTTGTAAAGTAAGCCATATCTGACGATAAAGCCATGGCTACCGATCCGTTGAGCGGCTGAGTCAAAAAGATCATTCAAGCTGCGGTCGTTGCGCTGTTCTTCCCGGAAGGTAGCGAGGTCAGGCAAAGTAGTATCGTCGATGGCAGCTAGAAAATTGTCAAAATTGTCGGCGTCACATAGAGTGGTTGCTAGGGGAAGCCTCGAGAGACAGTCGGCGTCTGCGTGATGGCGGCCACTCTTGTAGCATATTGTAAAGTTAAAGTCTTGCAAACGTAGCGCGAATCGCGTGAGGCGACCAGAACGATCACGGAGACCAACCAACCAACATAGTGAATCGTGGTCAGTCACGATCATGAACTGCCGCCCGTAGAGATATGGGCGGAACTTATGCACAGCAAAAACAACAGCGAGGCACTCCTGTTCAGTAACGGTGTAATTCTTCTCGGCCTTGCTCAACGAACGACTGGCGCAGGCGATGACATGCTCGGCGTCATCGAAGTGCTGGATGAGCACGGCGCCGAGACGAATGCCACTCGCGTCGGTGTGCACTTCTGTCGTGCCACACGGGTCGAAATGGTGTAGTATGGGTCCAGACGTGAGAAAGAATTTAAGTTCATAAAACGAGGCATCACACTCCGCTGTCCAGATGAAATCTCTATCTTTGCAAACCAGTGAAGTCAATCTGTAGGCAGTATCAGCAAACTTGGACAGAAATCAGTGGAAGTATAAACAGAGACCCATAAAACTTCTTAGTTCGTGTTGTGACTGCGGTTGTTTGAAACATGTAACTGCAGCAACCTTCTGAAGGTCTGGGCGCACACCATGTTTGTCTACAAGATGACTAAATGGCAGTGCTTCTCGCTGACTGAAGTGAAATTTCTTGGAGTTCAGCGTAATGGCAGCTTGTTCAAGGCATGTTAAAACAATGTCAAGTCGATGGCTGTGTTCAGCAAAAGTGCGTCCAAAAATGACGATGTCGAGGTAACATAAACAAATCTCCCATTTGAGACAACGCAGTACCGTGTTCATAAACCCTTCGAATGTCACAGGGGTTTGCACAAACCTAACGGCATGACATTGAATTCAAACAAGCCATCTGGTGTGACAAAAGCGGTTTTCTCTTTGTCGGTGTAATGCATAGGTACCTGCCAATAGCCCGATCAGAGCTACACAGATGAGAAGTAAGATGCCGAATGAAGACAGTCTATAACGTCATCTATGCGGGGGAGCAGATACACATTCTTTTTTGTCACCGAATTTAGACGCTGGTAGTCAACGCTAAACCTCCAGGACCCATTTTTTTTTCTTCACGAGGATGACCGGTGCAGCCGAGGGGCTAGAAGAGTCTTGGATGATGCCCTTAGTCAACATGTCTTCTACCTGTTCGGTGATCACCTTGCGCTCCGATGCAGACACACGGTATGGTTTCTGCCTTATGGGATGTGCGCACCCCGTGTCAATCTGGTGGCCAGCCCGCGTATTGGGAACACGAACTTTGGTAGCGTCCTGGGGTAAATGAACAATGAAGCATGCCTACTAGGGACGCTGACCAGGGCTTGACGCTTCTCAGAGCGTAGTGCCTTGCTAATCATGTTCAAAAACAGCGAAGAGTCTTCGGGGACACCAGGGCTACGCTCAGGCGCCCGGGATTCATTCGAGGCGTGATTGCTTAAGACGTCAATATTAATAAGGCTTGTATCCGCTTCAAATAAGGCAAGTCGCATACCACTTGAAAGCACAACAAACTGGTTGGACAAATTTGACACCCACAATGTACTTGTGGCACAGGCCACAGCGACAATACAGCGAGGCACGAGCAAACCCTTCTTTGCGACGATTAGTGGCATCAGCTCAACAACAGCGTCGAATACATTATTGTCGGCACTAGCAACAGTAACTTGAACGCTAGATAACGAACGGGGCGGTACGACGGGGTCTTTTTTATTTTTTTATTTACAGGATTTCTGCTGGCTTCAAAGTGAAGCCATAAGCAGGAGTGGGTAACATATAAATATAGCGCACTGAACATTTTCACAATATACTACGCACAGAGAATGCTGTGGACACACAGGTTTTAACGCGGTAAAAAGAAAAATATACAGTGCACGACATGCAATTGCGCATAGCATAATACCTATATAAGTGCGTACTAACATCACTTGTGTACTAACAACGCAACGTCACAAAACAAAGAGTAGAAATATGGCAGGAAGACATGCTATAAGTTTTTGAGCTCCGATAAGAATGACGCCACTGTCGCTGCCTCCACAACCCCATCAGGGAGGCGATTCCACTCGCGTACAGTTCGTGGTAAAAAAGAGCCCTTGTATAAGTACGTTCTGCAAGAAAATTCCTGTAATTGTTTTGAGTGATCCGCCCGTGTGGGTCGTCGCACGACTTTTTCTATATACGCACTTGAATCAATGCCAAGCTTATCGTGGTAGAGCAGGTACGTATATTTTAGTCTTTCGCGATATCGCCACAAATCTAAAGCTTTAAAGTTCGCTGTCTGAAGCAAAGCAGTGACCTACGTAAGGCGATTGTATGAGCGAACGATAAATCGAGCAGATTTTCTTTGTAGGTTTTCTAGTTTATCAATAATTTTCTTGGTGTCGCAGACCACGCAGGCATATTCCAAAAGGGGACGAATGTAGGTTTTATATGCTAATAGTTTTATTTCTTGCGTTGACTGTCGTAACGATCTTCTACGATATCCAATCTTTTTCATGGCTTTCTTTTCTAGAAAAGTGATATGTTCATTCCCCCGGAGGTCTGAAGTGATTATTAAACCTAAGTATTTGTAACGATTTACAGCACTGACACAGCGACCATTTATTGAATACTGAAAAGTAAGTGGTGCCTTCTTTCTTGAAATTGTCATTGAGACGGTTTTTGTAGTATTGATGCTCATCTGCCATTTTTCGCACCAAATATGTAGTTTGTCCAGGGCACTACTTAATAATTACTGGTCGGCAGGTTTGTTTACTTCCTGATATAAAACGCAATCGTCCACGAATATTTTGATTTTGACAGGTATATTGTTTACGATATCATTTATATAAACAAAAAAGAATAGTGGCCCGAGAACCGACCCTTGGGGAATGCCTGATCGCACGGGCGCCGGGCGTGAACACGAGCCGCCAACTGATACGCATTGACTCCTAGACGATAAGTATGACTCTATCCATGAGAGAAGTGAGTTATTTTGTAAAATGGGTTTTAATTTTAACAAAAGCTTATGGTGCGAGACACAATTAAATGCCTTCTGGAAGTCCGGAAAAATTATATCGATTCGTTTATCTAAGGCTAAGGCAAACTCGTGTATTGTCTTAAGGAGTTGGATAACCGTCAACATTCCCTTACGGAAACCATGTTGGCGGCAATCAATGAATTTATTTTGTTGCAGAAAGTTTGAAATATGCGTAAAAATAATATGTTCTAGCAATTTTGAGCAGGTACACAGTAAAGACGGCGAGGGTGTGCGAACAAGCAGCAGGTTAGTCGGCAACGAAAGGAAAGACAAAAAGCTCGCCGGTACCACAGTCATGAGTGGCACCACGCTGTTTAAGGAAATCTAGAACCAGAATCACAATATGTGTTGATTTAGCGAGCACTGTGAATTCGGCTTGATAGGCGTTATTAGATAAATAGACGTTCGCGGTACACACACTAAGAGGTCACAGTGATTCTCCACTCACAGCATGAAATCTGCTTGCATTATCCCGCTTGAACATCAAATTATGACCTAATTGGATTTTGAAATGCATGCTCATAACGGAGACACTTGCTCCCGTGTCCACTATAAAGCTGTCGTCGTAACATTGTCCACAGAAACACAAATCTTGTTATGACACATAGTCACTGGTGGATGCGTAGCGGCATGTAGCTGAAGATGACTGGCGACCTCACCTCCATCGGTCGCGCCGCCGAGTTTCCCGGCGGCGGTGAAGTGGGACGTCGTCGAGGAGATGGGGATATTTGGTAGCGTGAAGGTGGTGGCGTCAAGCTCCGCACAGATGCCGGTGAGTCACTGCGGTGATTCCCCCCCCCCCCCCCCCCCCCCGATGGTTTGGCCTGCTGCCAGAGTCTGAGGGCCAGTGTGTCTCGTAAACGTGCTGATTGCTGCGCCCGTAGAAAGTGCGTGGTCGCCCATGGGACGGTACTGCCGTGCGACGGCGATCGGGGCAGAATCGGGCGACATGACGGCCGATGCCGCAGTGAAAGCATATGGGACATTCGCGGGGTGCGCTGAGGTCAGCAGTAGGATGAATGGCCCGGCCGTTCCATGCTTGATAACCGTTAGGTGGTCTGCGTGCGTAGTCGTCATCCAATAGGTAGTACGGACGCACAGCTTGGCTTGGCCCTCGAGGTCGAGGCGTATAGTTGTAGGCATCGAGGGAGGCGGCGTTGATAGTCGTAGCACTGAAGTCGAAGGAAGGAAAGGGTTTTCGGACATTTGGTGCCGGCCGAGAAGCCACCTCGCGTAGGTCAAGCTCTTCGTGCACTACTTGGCGAATCATGGACGCCAGATTCGATGAGGTTGGATGCACGTCGACACTGGCGACATTAGTGACGTTGGGCAGGCGGCCACACTTTGGTGTATTTCGCCGCGCTTTCAGCGCTTCAAACGTACGGCAGTGCTTGATAACGTCACTTACATGATCCAAACTTTCTTTTGCGATGAAGAACTGGTAAACATCCTCCGCGATCCCTTTTAGAAGATGACCAACCTTGTACTCTTCTGTCATCCAGGGATCCAGTGCCTTGCACAACTTGAGCACTTCCTCGATATACGCCGTGCAGGTTTCTTCGGCGACTTGCACTCGTTGCATAAGAGTTTGCTCAGCACGTTTCCTCTTCGCTGCCCTGAAGCACAACTTAATTTCATCGACGAACTTTCGCCACGTCGTCAGGCTTTCTTCATGGTTTTCAAACCATACAGATGCGGTTTCTTCGAGAAAGAGTCCCACATTATTGAGCTGGCCGGTGGCATCCCAGCCAATAAACCGACTCACCCGTTGGTAGGAGCTGAGCCACGAGTCAACACCTTCTGCAGCTTGTTCAACGAAGGATGGAGGCTGGATGTAGGGCTGCCACGGAATGCGGGAAGCAGGTGGCTCGTTGTCATTGTTGTCGTGAGACGCCATCGCAGGTGGCAGACCGGCAAGTAGTCGGCTTCGGCGAAGCTCCACGTATTGCACCTCAGCAGTCGATGAGTCACCGTTCATCGGGGGCGCCGTTATCGTACCCAGTACCTCTCACCAAAACTGTTACGATGGGGCTTATTTATTGAAGAGTGAATGGCGAAGGGTAGCCGCGCCAACACCGAGCTGCTGCCAAAAACAGACCACTTCGTTCTCTTCTTCCTCGCTTTACACATTGCCGCTTCAGCGTAACAATATTCCCACCATAACTGAACTCACTAAATATTACACAGTTATTTTTTCCTACAAGCTTGTAAATAACAAACTTCCGCCAGCCATTCTTCCATCATCTAACCTCATGATCTATAGCACTACTTGGTTCGCAATGAACAAGAATTTTCTTCTACCCAAAATTCGGACTAACCACGAGAACCAAACTGTAGCATTCACTTCTTTTCACTTTGGAACACCCTTCCCCTTATCATGAAAACCTCAAGACCGTTACATCATTATAAGAAGGAACTAAAAATGCACTTACTTCATTCTGAATAACGAAAGAATAACTGTCTTTCATTTGGGATACATGTGCTTTGGTGTTCAGTGTAGTTTAGGTATAGATCATCTCACTGTTGTATTACTTGTTTTTTTCTTTTCCTCTTCTCTTGTAAGTTTTGTTTTGCTGCGATATGTTAAAATCAAAATATTTTATGTAATCACATGTAGTCTTTTTCTATGAATGTTATGTTTCTTAAACGACCGATATTGCTACTGTTGCTACTATGATGTGCTTTTTTACCTGATTTTATTTTGCACAGGAGGTCCCGAAGCAGTCTCTTGACTTTGGGACCACCTCCTGTATACGACGCGCTGGTAACTTCACTCAACTTTTAATAATATTAATACAATTCTAAAAATTCTAAAGTATGGTGAAACACCAAGCGCACATGGCTTTCTCCGCATTGCTGAGGCTCTGCGTTTCGCGTTTCGTACAACTCTCGCGTTGGTTGCGCCATCTCGAGGCGCCTACGTCAGATTCCGCACCCGCGCGCTCTCCCTGATCCCACTATATCCTTCTAGAACACTGAAGTGCTGTCATTGGGTGCATGTGCAGGTCAGATATTTTCGCGCTTAGCGGGTTCAGTAACTGTACGGCGTCGCATTGCTGTTTTGTGCGATGACCGGCTGCCGTGCGAGAAGCACGTCTGCCGCACAGAAAACAACCCTGGAGCCAAGAACTGGGCTCTATACCGATTGTCGAAAGTGGTCACTCGGCATTGCCACCACACGAAAGCATTGTCGGTGGAGCCTCGGCGTCTTTGTCTCACTCGCATCAACAGAAAGAGCCTCCAGAACCTGTATCACCTTTGTATATGCGGTCGGCATTTAATCTCAGGTACGCAACGCAGTGCTTACAATTGCCTGCAACACAGCCGTCGCTATGGGTATTACAATGGTTTCAACTTCGCAGAAGCACTCTGTCACATTAGAGCCCGTTCCAGGCATTCCGAATCTTACGGGCACTTTCAACGGTGGTTCCGCGCATTGCAATTGAAGTAAAATGTGATTGTTTGCACCAACCTGCAGAGTTTAACGCGCTCGATGCACGTTTGTACCATGCGTTGAAAATGTTATTGATTCCCCAGACAACACTCAATGTCCTGAGGTCGTCCTCATATGGTACAATCGTACTCGCACAGTTCTTATTGACCTTAGTACTTAGTGAGGACGACACGAGCTGGTTTGACCCAGACACATCTTTTCCAGTGCTTTCTTAGGACAACAATTTATCCTGAAAATGTAATTTTAAGGACGTTTTGGAGAGGACAACAGCAATGCACTAGCGCCTGTTCAAACGTCTTTTCAAGTCCTTTCTGAGGACAACAACTGGTCGGGAAAAGGTCCTGTCAATGACCTTTTGGGGATGACAAAAGCATTGCACTGAACACTTGCATATAATTTCTAAAGACCTTTGCGCACAAAGTAGGTGCATTTCATATGCGAAAACTTTCTCCGCGCGTTCGTTTCATACACTCATAAAATATTGTATATTTTTGCCTCGTTTATTTCTTTTTTGGCAGAAAAATTTCAAATTACGTATTCCGCTTCATGAGACACGTACAATAATAGGCTTAGGTATTGAATCTGGTATTGCGAAAAGTCCATTTGAAAGAGTGTGTTCTTAAATGTCACAGCCTTCAATTAGTCATTATATGCCGCTGTAGCGCGTAATAACAAACTAGCAGCTGGCAACCATTGACCCTGTGGCACTGTTCTGGATAGCCAAGTAGCCAAACCATTCCAAGCCAACTGACTGTCAAAATGGTGTCTGTCAGAGGCGGTGCAGTGTACTGAAGGTTCGTGTCCTCTGTCGTTTGTGTGCATGGTTAAAAGTGAGATATTTGTGAGAGTGTAAGCCGTAGGTGATGACGGGAGGTCAATTGCTGTGTTGATGGATGCGCTGGGCTGCCCAACGTTCCAACGGATCAAGGATGTATTGTCACCAGCCGACCGCGGTGAGGTGTGGTTTGAAGCAGTCTGAAACACCAGCCAATCGCAATCAAGTGTGCTTCGAAGCAGCCTGGTCCCAACGTGAAAGGATCGACTTCTTCATCTGACACATGTCCCGACCCCGGGTAAGCCAAGTCAACACCCGTGTGATTGTACTGGTAGGCTGTCAGAGCGGAGCCTCTAACCCTAGTGAGTGCATTGGGCACGATACACGAGGTGCTGAGGACACTGTGGTAAACTTTTGAGGAAGATTACAAACGAGATTGATTGAGCTGTGTTGACTTCCTTGATATTGATTTTCTTTTTCAGACTCTACGCGGGCTCGAGTGCCTGACAACGCTGTCTGTGGTGATTATTTACTGTTCAATAAATTAATTTCAGTGAACAGCGGGTTACTCCTCAGGGTTCGTCCTCTCGCCCACGCTCTTCAGCCTTGTGATGATCGGGCTTTCCGAACGACTTTCAAAAATCGACGGGCTAAACCACACTATCTATGCGGGCGATGTAACGATACGGTGCTAAACAGGGTCAGATGGCTTCATTGAGTCCGCCCTGCAAGAGGCCATCGACACCGCCGAGTCCTACCTCGACCACACCAGTCTCCGGTGCTCACCCGCGAAGTCGGAGCTGTTGACATATTTGCCCAAACGCCGGGGTACCAAACCCAGAGGGTGTAAACTTCCGGCGGAACACAATACCACCCTCCACACAAGATATCGTCGTACAGTACCCAAGGTAGACACCATCAAGGTCCTCGGCATGATCATCAAGTCCCGCGGAACCAACACCCAAACAGTGCAGAAGCTCAGAACTAAGACTGAGAATGACATATGACTCGTACATAGAGTAGCCAATAGGGACCATGATCTCAAAGAAGACAACCTGCTGTGTCCTGTACACGCGTTTGTTTGGTGCCATTTTACCTACGTTGCCGCTATACAAAAATGGCTACGTGCTGAGCGCGATCGACTCAATGCGCTTATTTGCAAGGTGGTCAAACGAGCCCTTGGCCTCCCTATCACCACCCCAATGCACAAACTTCCCGAGCTTAGCTACATAACACGCTAGAAGAGATCCCCGAAGCTCAGAAACGCGTGCAATTGACCCGACTCACCAACACCAAGGCGGGCCGCCATATTCTGCGTGAGCTCGGCTTCTTCTCCTGGACGGCCAAGGACCCCCCAGAGTTGACTCTAATTCCCCGTGAAATCCACGACCTTATCATGATCGCTCCCATTCCGCGAAATGTACACCCCGAATACAACAGAGACAGGCGCCTTGCGCAGGATACCGCCATTCTCAAGCGCATAGACATGGAAGCGGACAACGTCTTGTTCGTGGACGCCGCTGCCTATCACAACAACCGAGCCTTCGCCGTGGTCGCAGTATCATCCGCGCAGCAGATTCTTAACTCTGACACAATCCTCACCCGAAACCCTTAAGTAGCGGAGCAAGCAGCTATAGCTATGCTCCAAAGCAAACAGGAACTCATCTACAGCGACTCCAGACCGGCCATCAAAGCCTTCGAACACGGAGTCATCTCCGACCAGGCGTTACGTATCCTGCGCAGAGCGGACCCGAGTGCCCTGAAGCACCATACTCTCATCTGGTTCCCCGATCGTCTCGGCCAAGTGCAGGGTGACCTATCCAACCTCAACGAGATCGTCCATGATGCAACGCGCGCACTCACCGACCGAACGGCCACAGGGCAACCCCATCTTGCTGAGTTATAGACCAATCGGGATGCACCCATTACGCACAATGACATAACAAAGCACTTTTAACTTGAGCGCCGCATTTTCCACCTCCAATTCCGAAACTTCACAGACCGCAGGTATTAGCCCTACGCCTATTGCAGACGCACGCGTACCCAAACCTTGCCACATTTCACGTTTATTATCCTGATGCATACCCCAGCGACACATGCCTATCATGTAGACACATGGCACCACTCGCACACATACTTTGAGAGTAGAAATGCTCCTCCCGACTGTACCTCAAGCAAGTGCGAGAGGTCGCTCAGTAGCTCACTTCTCGCCGACCAGCAATGGGCTGTCCAACAGGCCCACGAAGTGGCCGCCAGGTACTCCCTGTCGGTCCCTAAGTGGGAGGCGCCCGCTACGCGCTAAACGCATCCTGCAGGACTGAAATAAAGTTTTCTTTCATTTATTCATTCATTGAACAAGCTTTGTTTGTTTTGTCACCTCTCTGTTGATTTATACAGTATATATACATGAGACCTCGAAGGTGTTTTTTATGTATGGAAATATCATAAAAAGAAATAAATCCTAAGTAGTATCTCGGCCCACTGTAGCGAACATGCCACGCTATCGTTGTTCTGAAAAGATTCTGAAAAAGTCCTAAATAGTTGTTTTGAGCCGTTCCCAAATGAAGAGTCGGATTTTAGAACGCAGTTTCGCAACTGGTATGATTGAATAACTCTGTTAGTATTGTAGCCTGACGTCAAGTTAGTGTCAATGTCGGTAGATGCGCCGCGAAAAAAAATGACTTTGATATCATGATAAAACTATTCTCAGCGTTCGCTGAGCGTCACACTTGCTCATCAGAGCCGTCTCTGTATACAGGAGACTTGTATGGCACAGTAAACTCGCCACCTAAAAAAGGGTGTCAATACCTCCTTAAATTCTCGCAAATGATCGAAATGTGTCATTTCCTGAACTTTTCTTCTGTAGACTCAGGTGTCTTGAGATTGCTAGAAATTCTTCGGGACACTAATTAAGGAAGTTAAATTATTTACTCTTATTTAGTGGAGTTAGGCAGTTTTGTATAACGGAAGAGTTGAAGTTGGTTGGTTCCTTGACAGTTTGCTGCAACCCACTCAGGGGGATAGGCCATGAATCGGATGGTACCTTGCTTATTCAACTAATTCACTTCTTGATTGAAAGAGTTGAGTCAATTAGGTATAACAGTAATAATTTAAACTTGTAGGATTTTAAAGAAATTTTGAAAAGATTGACATAATAAACAAAAAAATTGTCTGTGCCTAAAACGACTAAATTCAGCTACGTTTAGCATTACACTTTTTTAGATTCTCGTAAAACATTTGTAACACCGCTCAAAACGCTCCTGGGACTAAAACCAACTCTCCTCTTTACAGAAATGTCTCACTCCATTCAGTTCAGTTTCTTTTCTTTAAAGGCCCCGTTTATAGTGGAGATACGTAAGGGGTGAAGTTATGTTACAATGAATACAATACTAGACAAATAGTGACACTAGAAACAAAAAAACATGCGGTAAGGGATCAGATCGTACAAACAACGATAACTAATTTGGCAAAATAGAGGAAACCGTGGCGTTGAACATAGGGCGGTTATTTGTAGATGCAGCATGGTGGGGAAGGTCATTTCCATCTGACACTGTTCGAGAGGAAAATTCATTGCGCAGCAATGAATACAGCTACCTGAATTAATGCACCAAATGATGTTTTTGCCATCTTAATACGCCTGCGGCTACAGAAACAGTAATCTTGAAGGCACCGGCATATGTCACATTTTCCTGTTTTTTGAGAATTTAGGACACACTTCTTAGAATAGCTGGTACAGTAAAGTACCTATTACATAAATTTATATAATAAGTGCCTATATATTTGACGAAAAGAAAAATAATTGTCTCCTTTATCCGGGAAACAGTACGGACTATTCAGTTGTACAATTTTTTTAATCCCCTTCAAATGTGCCATTGGACCCAATGTATGCTAACGCATTTAAGTTCAACAAAATTTTTATTTATTTATTAATACTGTAACCCTCACTTGAGGGTCATTACAGGGAGGAATATGAACACAAAACAAAAACAATACACAATGACAAAACAGACATTACGTTTCATGTTGCCGTTAGTACAATTCTAGCGAACACTCTAACTCTTTGACATTTGCGCTAGTAACAGCGTACTCTGAAAGTCTATTCCACACTTCTATACTATACGGAAAAAAAAGAATTTTTAAAGTCATCCAGACGCGCCCAAAAAGGCCTTATTTGGTGACTATGGTTCAACCGAGCTCCTCGTTTGGGTGCAGGTTGTATGTATGTGTCTTTATTTATTTTGATTTCGCCTCTTAAAATTTGAAACAGGAGTTTTAACCTTTGCTTTTCGCGGCGCACTTGCAGGGGTTCTAGCGCACATGATTTTAACAAATTTGTGACGGATTCTGTCCTCCGGTACCGCGAGCAAATGAAGCGCACTGCTAGCCTTTGAATTTTTTCTATTTTATCTCTCAGTGACTGCTGATGAGGACTCCATACAGAAGACGCATACTCCAAAATAGGGCGAACAAATGTCTTATATGAAAGTAATTTGACATCTCTAGGGGCATCTTCGAGTTTTTTCCTCAAGTAAAACAACTTCCTGTAGGCCTCAATGTTAGTGAGAAAATAAAAACACCTAGGAAAAAGTAGCGGCTTTCGCAAATAGCTTGCCATTCATAATGTTGCTTGCTGTAAATGCCATTGGAATGTGCCTCATAGTTGATTTCTTATACCGCAACCAACCGACTCGTATTTTATGCTTTCAAGCATCGTTTGTTCATTGTGAGCAGTCCAAAAAGACAGCTATTCACAATGTTTACTGGCTGTCGCGCCGCCTAGCGGAATTCAGGAGCGTCCTCTCGAATATTATCAGTAGGCAGACGCTTCCTTGTTCAGCTGCGCTAGCCTCAATGTTCACGCGTTAGCAAGAAACGAACACAAACCGCTTTGTATGTTCCGTGCATCAGTGAATATAGCGGATGGTCCGTAGCGTGATAAATCTGATTCGTTCTTGCGAGACGCGAAGTTTTTGTGATACGTGGCAATTCTCCCGTTCAAATACAGCCCGCAGAGTAGACATATCAGCCTCGCGAAATTTTCTGCAGCCACAATAAATAGTTAAACCTTATCATCTCGCCTTTGCAGTTAAAACTCATCTTGTTTTACGAGTGTATGGCATTCGTCGGTGCTTTATTTAGTACATGAATCCCATAACTGTCATTGTACGTGGAAAGTAGCGCAGGCTTGCCATTTGCTCTTCCAAAGGTTGGCCAACGCTGCGTCGTTTGATTTTTACGTGCGTTGATAGATGGCAGCACACTGAAATTGATTCACTTCTTGCCGGGTGTCGGAGCAAATTGTTCACCAAGCCCAGATAAACGTGGTGAGTGACACCATGTTAGTGTCGTGCGCTGTGAGTGATGTGTTGTTGGTGTTAATGAAGTCCTTCGGTGGAGAGAATTCCTAAGATTACTTTCAGCAGTGGTGTTCAAGGAAACCGTTTTGACGTTGAGGATTTTTCACTGGACGTGGAACGCTCCGAGAGTGAGAGTGACGACGCACGATCAGCTGCTAACTCACTGACAGCGTTGAACTTCACGTCCCCTCGTGTGTTGGTGTTTTTTACGCCCGTACATCGCTTTGATTGTATTTTTCATATAATATACTAAAGCAAGCTCAAAATAAAATCATGGTTTTTCTTGTGCGTTGCATGTAGCCCAATACAAGTGGGTATTACGGAGTGCCGCATGCCGCCAACATGCTCGAGATTGACCAGCGAAGAGAAATGTTTAGAGCAATGAAACGGGCAGTTGTGCAGTTATTACAGTTCACGCCTCTCTGTTTTTTTCTGCTCCACTTCATTAGCACTAAATATTGTTCAGTTTTGCTTTGCTGTGGCAGCGCAATAGAAAATCTTGATAACATAGTGTCGGCGAAGATCTGAACAGCTGCTTTGGCGTCTTGCCACGCTGACTGCGCGTTTTCATCTGCTAGCGGAACATTGTTACGCCGCCAGCGCCACCAAACCGAAGCTATCCCAACGCCGCGCGATGGGTCGGCTGACACGGGGAGTTTTGCAACTTTCCTGGTTCGAAAAACGTTGCCTCGCGCATAGTCTGAAAGAACGGCGGATGCAGCCTTGCAGTGCGTTAATATGAAAAGAAAATTTTACGAACGCACAAGAGAGGACTAAGAACAGTTAAATAAAACAACACGGCTCAGAAGGCAAACAAAGACGCACATGCACCGTACTCGATGCAGTAAGTTACTTCTTTTTCTTTTCTTCTGCCTAATGAAGGTAATGAGTGATTTCGAAAAACTAACTCTTTCTAAAAATATTGAGAATATAAAGAAGTTCATTTATATAACAGGACACCACCCGTTTTATAGCTGATATCCCGAGGTGGGTTGCGTTACAGTGGCTAGTTGCGCCAGTTCAAGAAGGATGAACCAATCAATCAGCCAGTATGAAAGTGTTGTGCATAAGGAAATTTCACAATGATTACCTTAACGCCCTTGTCAATTACCAAAACAACCATGACAGGCCGCCAAGAAGCGTATGCTACGATGGCTACGACGCCTTTCGCACGAAGATTTCGCATTGCAGCAAGCGACTAAATTACCGCTTGCTACATTGCGTCGAAACATCAAAACAAACGGGCCTTTGATAACGAGATTTAAGACGAAATACGGCCGCTCTCCCGACGGAAAGAGTACCAGACTCTTATAAGGATGCCAACGTCCTCTTAAAACAGCACTGACATCAAATTTACTCATGTCAAGAGTTTTGCGTCAGCGAGTAGCTATAGATCCCGCAGCAGCGATTCGCGACCTAAAACACAACTGAGGAATGAATAACTATCACTTTTATGTATTTATATCACTGGTATTTAGCACTATTCAAAACGGCTGGTAATCCCCCGCCATTTTTAGTGCTGGGAACACCAGCAGTGGCGCTACCTCGCGGTCACCTCCAGGTCACGCCACAGCTGACCGCTTCTCTACAGAAAATAGTGACGTCAGACTCAACTATTCCGTAAACATTTCGTCTGCTAGGCGGACACATTCAGTCATGCCTTGTTCAGTTCGGACTGGCACGGTAGATGGATGTGTTGAAATAAGTGGTTTTGCATGTTTTGAGCTTGCCTTTATAATTATTAAGGCAGCAGTTAAATTATTTGTAGCACTTATTACATTGTACGGCTTTTCCTGGGGTCAGTCACGAGGTATTTACTACTTTGTGCGTGTGTGTGTGCCTGTTTCTTCGCATTTTTCCCTCTTGCCACCCCAGGGGGGGGGGGTGGACGTACATTGAACACACAAATTTTTGTAGTAGAGCTTAGACTTTCCCTTTTACGTAGGACAGGGTTCGTGTTTTGTAATTATCGAGTGAGACAAGTCATAACGACAGTTGGTGCCATAAAGACATGGTTAAAAAAGCTGTAAAATGTTCAGGTTGTAGGGTGGGTTTGAAAGTGGACCCAAGTGTAGAAGCGGATGGAGTGTAGAAGCGGATGACGTCCCATTGCCTGACGCAAAGCGTAGGTAATTGGACGTCAAGGAAAAAATGAAGAAAATGATGGTTGCCCAGAGTGACCAGCTGATGGGAATCACCGAGCTGGAGACTGCGTTGGCGACAGAGCAAGAGAAAACGAGGGAAATGGGAGAAAGGCTGAAGTCCGCCGATGAAGCACTAGCCAAGGTGAACAAAGGAGTGGCCGACGGAGAGAACAGTAAGGCAGCGGCAACCAGAACGGTGGAGAAGAAAGAGCAAGCAAGTTCGGATAAACCAGGTTCAGCCGGTTCAATTGTCGCAAGGCCCAGCTTAAGCTAAGTAGTGGTGGGGCTGGGAGGAGACAAAACAGTTGGCGTCACAGGCGCAAGTAACCCCCACGTGCAGGACGGTCCAGCTGAAAAGTCACAGCATGTGATAATCGCCGGGGATTCAAATTTATATCGATGCGCAGAGGCAGTCAAAGAGAAGGTAAGAGGTGACAAGAGGGTTGCAGTAGGGACGCTCCCAGGACGCAAGCTGGAAGCAGTCATGAGACAAGTGAGCGCAAAACTCAAAACTACAGCTGACAGACGAAACCTCGTGATAATTTCAGGTGGTTGATACGATGTCTTAAATGAAGATACGGCAGGACTAGCGACCACACTGGCGAAAGGGGCCGATGACATGAGCGCCACTTCTCCTCAGGTACAGGTAGTGATATGCACGATACCGGAGGTACCGGTGCATGACTGCAACCTGCAAAGAGCGGTTGTCAACGCAAACCAAGAGATATGGCGGATGAGTCGAGAGAAAGCCTTTGAGGGGGTGGAAATATACAGAGAGGTGCATAGGTGGGGTGGTTTTCAACGAGGCAGAATTGACTTCAATGAGCGGCTAGGTCATCAGGTTGGTTGGCGACTTGCAGGACGCGAAGTAGCTTTTTTGGGGGGCACGAGGGCGCTTTGAGAGGCAGGATAGCTAGTAATAAGGGAAACAACCAGGGAGACCCTTTGACAGGTGGTATGGACAGATAGGATTCCAAAGTGGCACCAGTATCTAAGATAGGTAGAGTCCGGGGCAGAAATAGACGTAGCCATGAGTGTCGAGCCAATTCAGACATAGGGTATATTAACATGCAGGGTGGCAGGAATAGGCTGAAGTGGGAAGAGATAGAAGAACTGCTAAGGGAGGAAAGGCCGATGGTATACGGTTTTGTAGAAACACATCTTAGGGACATGGAACGACCTCCTAAGAATCCGGACTACGTGTGGGATATTGTAATAGAACAGAAGGCAGCAGAAAAGAGGGTGGTATTGGGGCATTTATTCATAAAAGTACAGACTGGCAAAGTGTCAAGCAGGAGTGCAAGGAACAATTATGGCTAAGTGGGAAAGTGGCAGGGCAAATGACACTCCTTGGTTTCTTGTACTTGTGGACGGGAGCAAAGGCCACAAAGCAAAACCAGGCAATGATAGAGTGTATATCAAATGACATTCAGGAGTTAGGAGGAGAGTGCAAGATAAGTATACTAGGAGATATGAATGCGCGCACTCTTAAAAAATGGAGAGACGTTCTCTCCATTTAGAGAGGAACGGCGATGTCCCCAATATTCGTCTTTAAATAGAGAAACGTTGCTCCTTCATCCACGGAGAAACATGTTCCTCCTTATGAAAATCAACATGGCTGCCCCCGGGCGAAGCGAGTAGGCTTAGCAAATGCAACGATTGTCGACCGATAAGGAGTACACGGCACTGTAAGTTACAAAAACGGTCCCGCTGAGCTTGATATTGAACGAAATGATTATAAAAACAAGCAGACGAACCTGTGGCAATGAGCACATCGCGAAATAGAACGACGGAGCAAGCAGGTTTCGTTCGGTCAGCGAAGCCACGTTCACTCCGAAAGACACGGATACTGCAGAGCCCTCACCTGAAGAGTGCATGCTAGGCTTGCTGTATTTAAATCTCGCAGATTCACATAGTGTAGCGACGTTATCCATGCGTTTACGGGTCCGCAGGTCACGAGATGTGACTCCAAACCGTACACTCGATCGCAGCGAAACCATTCCGACTGAGTAGTGCAGTTTTGATAGATAGATGTTCAATGTCATATAAGTAGCTGGAGGCGTGAGAGCGTCATAGCCGTGAAGTAGGGGGTAGCTGGCGTCATTTGAAGGGACTGAACGATACTAAAAAAAGTTTTCTGCCGCGACGTACGTTGTCATACCCACTATTACGGCTCCCTTGCGAATTGTTTACGCCTCAATCTATTCAGGATTACTCACTGACACCGGAAGCCTAATATGTGCTACTGCAAGGCATATAATTACAGGTGGACACATGCTACACATATAGTACGCAACATGTACGCTAACATATAGCGCTAACAAGTACGCAACAAGAGCACAATAAACCATTCACAGCAACGGCCCACACTTCGACGGTTTTACTCACGCCCTACTGTGAAAGCGCACCAGCTTATATAGCGATGAATTTCGACTGACAATAGTGGCACAAATTGCAAGTAGGTTTTCTTACACTTTTTTTTACGTTTTGTATCAATACGACAACATGCGCACACGTAAATATATTGTATCTGATGCTTAGACAAACGTAAGCTTATCAATGGCTGCACAATGATGAACGGAATAATTACTAGAGCTTATAAGGTTTTCACGAAGGCCAATACCCCCAAGCCATGCATAAAATGCCCACGGCATTCCGAATGCCGCACCATCTCTCGACCACTGCCACGGTTACTTTTTTTTTTTGTTGAAGCCTCCGAGAATGCAAACACTTTCCAGGCGTTAGACATTTAGGAGGTCACGTTTTTTTTATTCTTCTTCTTGTTACTTGGAGAGGGTGCAGCATGCAGACCAAACTTTGTCTCCGTAGTGGTAGGTGCTCTGTGGTCACGTCGATCTCGTTTTTTTGTTTTGTGTTAACGTTTGCTTATATTCTTTTTACGTGCGTACCACAAGTGTGACCGTTAGCCATGGATACAGTACACCACTAGATCTTCAATGACAATGTTTTTGATGCGGTAACGACCGACCTAGCAGTGTATACGTACGTTACAACGCGGGTCTTGTGAGAGAAATAAGCGATGACCTCGCATCCGACGGTATTTTTTCGTGAGCTAAAACAGTAGCTGTTGGCGTCGCGGCAGCTATAATACTTGAGTGGAGGAACTATCGCTGCAGTGCGCAAATTTACTATAACTTTATAGAATGTTGTGCCTACATACTTTTCTGCTTCAGATGCCTCTCACGATTCGCCTCGCATGTCAACTTGCAATTATAGTGCGTGCCACAATCTTGTTAGCGCTGTGGCTGTGGTGGTTATTACTGTGGAATCAGAATACTCTTTTCACAAAGGTGAGTGAGTGTTAGTACTTACTTTCTGTGCACAGCTGTTACTAGAAGTGCATTTTGTGTTCAGTTTCTCACGACAGAGGAGAATTATGGACAAGAAAGGCACACTGCACGCATGCATATTTCCTTCCTACTTGTCAGTGCTGACATGGGCAATTAAAAACGAATGCGATTGAGAATTCGGTTTAACCTACAGAAGTCATTGGTTCACATTTCACAAAAGTTTAGCTATGATGATGTTAAGAACGTTTCTGATGGTTGTAACCTAGTCTGGCGAATAAACGCTCGGTGAAACTTCGCAGCCTGTTTCCCTTTGTGCTTTCACCTGCCGTGGTAGCATAGCCTTATTGGGTGTCGTGTGACTATGCTGGAAGACGCAGGTTCGACTTCCGGCCACGGTGGCCGTATTCGAATGGGGGTAAACTGCAAAGAACATTTATATGGCGGTAGTGGCACGCATAACTCTATCGATTGTATATGATCGTGCTTTCACGCATGGACTGTAGAGTGGTATCAGGTTTCCTAGAATGTTGAAAAATTAGGTGTGATGCTTTTTTACGCGCCTCGTGTAAATCATGAGTGCTATTGGTGCCGTGCGAAACTAAATATGCGTGGGCTTACCAAGTTTGTCGACACGGAAAAAAATCATTATTTTTGTACACTTTAAGGTAATCGATAAAGCAAGACTGCTTGGGAAGCAGAGCTCCTTGTATTCGTGACAATTTGGTAGTATGAAACAACACGAGACGCACATGGAAGTGTGCAGAGCATCGTGCGAGTGCCTGACGATAAAAAAAGAGAGGCTTTTACTCTACACCAATAAAACAAAAAAATACGTCACTCCTGCATTGCTTACAACAATCTTAGGTAAAAGCAATCGCTCGCGACTGGCCGCGGCCGGCTAGGCTTGGCGTGCACATGCGCGTGCGCAAGACCCCCGTGATTGAGGAGAAACTTGATCGCTGAAGGAAGAACGTTGCTCCTTTGGTCCTTGCCACGAGAGGGCACGACGGGTAAAGCGCCCGAAAGGGAGGAAGTCGCTGTGCCGAAGGAGGAACGGAGCCCGTTTCTACATTCTCGCTCTCTTTTTTCTTAGAGTGTAGAAGATATAGATGGGTATACCAAGCTGGCAAGCAAAATGATCATGCATATGCGTGAAAAGTGTGATTTGATCATTTGCAACAGTACTGAGAAGTGTGAAGGGCAAATAACATGGGAGGTAGGAAGGCTGCTGTCATCGATAGATTATGGACTGATGTCACATAGCATGTAGGATAAGCTCAGGGGAATGCACATAGATGAAGGTGGCTCCAGATGTCTGGGTAGTGATCACAAACGTATCAAGCTCAGTTTTGGAAGAGCAGTGAAAGCTAGAAGGAGACAAGATGGGTAACTAAAGGGAATTTTTTATTCAGAAAGGCAAGTATAAAAAGCTATTAAACATAATGAGAAAGTTATCACTCAAAATAAGAAAACAGTGTGGACATACACGAATCTAGTTAGACTCTTTGAGCTAGAGCTTGCTAAGGCACGTGACAAGTCACCCCGGAAAAGAAGACACAAACACAAGAGTTGGTGGGACGAGGAAGTTAAGAGAGCCATAGCAAAACGTCAGGAAGCTTCTAGGGAACACAGACATGCTAAGCAGCAAGGTGAACGGACAGATGAAGTTGAAAAAATTGAAAAATCTCTTTAGGCTGTATAAGAGAAGCATTCCCTCTGATCAATGAAAAGATTAGAAGAAATGGAGCTCAGCGGCAGGCAGAAGTACATAAAAAGTGGAAAGGCAGCTGCGAAATTTTTGAATCATCTAAACTCCCTAAGAAATAAGACGAACTTAGAGCAGAGGTTCATAACTACAGCTCAAGGTGATAGGCTAGAAGGGGACGAAGCTATTGAGTATATAAGAGTAAGGGCGACAGAAAAATTTCCACAAAGAAGTGCTTTGTGCACCACAATGGACAAGGATGAATCAAGTGGCGCAATGGCTCCATTTTCACAACGAGAGTGGGAAAGGGATGAGAAGAGGGTTCGTAGTAGTACATCAACAGGCCCAGATGGCATTTCACTTATGCTGATTAAGACATTAGGTCCGAAGTCTAAGCAGGCTTTGAGAGAGGCAGTGAGCAAAATGATAATCGATGGTGAAGTCCCCGATGAATGGAATCTTAGCAGGATTAGCATGATATATGAAGGAAAGGAGGACAAAGCTTAAATAAACAACTACCGTCCTATAACAGTCACTTCAGCGGTCTACAGGCTGGCAATGCAGATTATAAAAGAAAGACTGCAGGCATGGATAGACGATGAGGGGGTGCTGGGGGAACTACAGAATGGGTTTTGGAAACACAGGAGGTTGGAAGACAATCTGTTCTCACTGACGCAGTGCATCGAAATAGCAGAAAAAGAACACAGACCCCTGTGGCTAGTATTTTTGGATATCAAGTGAGCGTACAATAACGTGGTTCAAGAGGACTTGTGGAGGATTCTGGGGACTTGAGGTCACTGGACACACTAGGAGTGGAAGATGTAGTCACCAATCTTTTAAAGGATATCTATAAAGGTAACAAGGTAGTTATAAAATGGGAAAAACAGGTATCCAAGCCTGCAGAGGTAAAACGGGAGCTTTGGCAGGGGTGTCCTCTATCAAACTTGTTATTCATGATGTACCTACAAGAATTAGAGGCCAAATTAGAGGAAAGTGTACTCGGCTTCAACCTCTCTTTCGCTCAACAAGAAAAAATCATTGAACAGACACTACCAGCATTGATGTACGCAGATAATATAGTACTAATGGCTGACAACAAGAAAAATTTTCAGAGATTGATGGACATCTGCGGTAATGAGGGAGATAGGTTAGATTTCAGATTCACTAAGAAAAAATCAGCAGTCATAATGTTTAATGATAATGAACGTAGTGAGCTTAGAATACAGGAGGTCACGCTAGAGATAACAGATAAATACAAATATCTGGGTGTATGGATGAGCAATGGGGCTGAGTACCTAAGGAAGCACAAAAAATACGTGACGAATAAAGGTAACAGGAATGCAGTGGTGATGAAAAACAGGGCACTGTAGAATTACAACAGGTAAGATGTCGTGAGAGGAATATGAAAAGGAGTCACGGTTTCTGGTCTGACGTTCGGCAACGCGGTCTTGTGCATGAGATCAGAAGTTCAAGCAAGATTAGAAGTTAGGCAACGTGCAATAGGTAGGCTTGCCTTAGGAGCTCACGGGAATACAACAAATCATGGAGTACAAGGTGATATGGGATGGACATCTTTTAAGGGCAGGGAAGCCTGCAGCAAGATAAAATTTGAAAAGCGATTGAGAGAAATGGGGAAGAAGCGTTGGGCTAGAAGGTATTCAGCAACTTGTACATGAAGAATGTCGATACAAAATTAAGGAAGTGAACCAAAAAAATGACTGGTAAATACTTAGAAAACAGCAGGGGGCCAAACGAAAAAGAATTATCGTTTAGGAAGAAGATGAAGGAAGCTGAGACTGATATGTGGAGAATTGGAACGATTAAGAATTCCGCACAAGAGATCTATCGAACTTATAGGCAGAAAATTGCCAAGGAAAGAATCTGTGATAATACTGTTGGTAGTTGTTTACTGTTTCATGCCAGGACAGGAGTATTGCGAACCAAGACATATCGGGCCAAATACAAAGGGGTAGACACGGTATGCAGTGCGTGTTGAGAGGAAGAGGAAACTGCCGAAAACTTGATAATGTTCTGTAAAGGGCTTCATCCTATAGTTCAGGATGATGGAGGAGAGTTTTTCAAAGCACTAAGGTTTAGGGACAGGGAGGGCAAAATAGACTTTAAGCGGGTAGAATTAACTAGAAGGCACAAACGAAAATTAAACCCTTCATTGCAAAGTACACGTCCTCAACCTCACTATTAAAAGGAGAAATATTAATCTAACTTTCGGTCCACTAAGTATTACTGCTTTTGGGCGCTAGCCAGCGCCGGATCTATAGGGTACAGCCATATCAATCTATCCATCCATTCATCCTTGTCACCTGCATTGCATTCGTCGCCGTACAAAGTGCCCACTCGGGTTCAATAGGTGACCGGTAATATGGGCAATCGCAGGGAAGTCTGATTGATTGATTTGTGGGGTTTAACGTCCCAAAACCACCATATGATTATGAGAGACGCCGTAGTGGAGGGCTCCGGAAATTTCGACCACCTGGGGATCTTTAACGTGCACCCAAACCTGAGTACACGGGCCTACAACATTTCCGCCTCCATCGGAAATGCAGCCGCCGCAGCCGGGATTTGAACCCGCGACCTGCGGGTCAGCAGCCGAGTACCTTAGCCACTAGACCACAGCGGCGGGGCGGGAACTCTGGGATACCACGGCTTCCGGTTCAACGCACCATGCGGGTTAGCAGCGGCACGCGTGCATTTTTGTACCTCTCCGTTGAAAAAAGCATCTTTCTGTGCAACTTCAGTGCTTTAGAAGTTGTTTTTTTTGTTTCTGCGAATCATGCCTGCGACGATGACAAGCAACGAAAGCTATGAACGACAAGAAAATGTTTTTAGTGCTCTAAAATGATCTGAAATGCTCTTATGTAGCTCGGGGTATACTGTCAGTTTCGCTAGCACATCACTCGATACAGAAGACAGTTTTCATTGTATGATACGTTACTGCAGATAAAAATCACCATTTCAAAGATATCATGGGATGTGGATGACTGTAGCAGTGTGCTAAAAGTTCATTTCGGTATCGCTGCTGCAGCCGACATCGTCGGTCTATCGGCATGAAGCGCTGCACTTATTGACCGCGTTGAGATATCCTTTTTTTTTCTAGCCTTCAGCGCGCCATAAGATGCATTTCTTAGGCGATTTATTGATTGAATGATACGTGCGGTTTAACGTACCAAAACCACGACATTAATATAAGAGACGCTGTCGCGGAGGGCTCCGTAAATTTTGACCACCCATTTCTTAGTCGAAGCCAGATGCTTATTGGAACGCTAATATTGATCAAGCTGCGACGCACGGCGGCACATAAACGATATAGAAGGCACGATATAGAAGGCACTGAATAATTCTAACCCTGCGCTTGTTTAACGCAGTTCCTAATATGTGTGCCGCCCCGCCGCGGTGGTCTAGTGGCTAAGATGCTCGGCTGCTGACCCGCAGGTCGTGGGTTGAAATCCCGGCGGCAGCGGCTGCATTCCCAATGGAGGCGGAAATGTTTTAGGTCCGTGTGCTCAGATTTGGGTGCACTTTGAAGAACCCCAAGTAGTCGAAATTTCCGGAGCCCTCCACTACGGCGTCTCTCATAATCAAATGTTGGTTTTGGAACGTTAAACCCCACATATCAATCAATTAACTTTGTGTGCCGCCCTGGCGTAGAGTTTAACCAAGATAAAAGCAAATGAACTCATCGAGCTCTTCTTGTAAACTTACTTTTGAGTGAACCTTTCGCGTTTTTCGTCATATATTATATGGGTGCAATTGCCGGCACTCCTCTCCTATGGCGCCCGTGTACTCAGATATGGGTGCACGTTAAAGAACCCCAGGTGGTCAAAGTTTCCGGAGCCCTCAACTACGGCGTCTCTCGTAACCAAATAGTGGTTTTGGGACGTTAAACCCCACAAATCAATCAATCAAATCATCTCCTATGGCAGGCAGATTTCGCCCGCGCGTTTTCATAATATGTTTGCTAGGTGCGCCTGCGCGACAGTTTATTTCTCCATATATCACAGCAAATATCACAGCAAATCTATGCGTAAGCTTTTTATTAGTGCGTAATACATACGTACCTGTGACAGGGGCGGCGCCAGGATGTTTTTACGGGGGGGGGGGGGGGGGCAACCACGAAAAGTGAGTTCCTCCAGGGGGGCAAGCAAGTGGGGAGCTTATGCGTTGTATTTTCACTGTCTTACTCTCTTCCCCTTTTCTTCTTTTATAAACGCCCAACTTCTTCGATGGAAGTCTACGATATGTCCTGTTACATGTCACCTACGCTTCGTTCAGTAGCTCAACACGTTAATAAACATGCGTATTGTTCTGCTTAGGTGAGTTCAACGTAATATATTATCTGAAAGATTTTCTCTTGATCTAAATCAACTCTTACACTCTTACAAAAGAAATCACCTAGGCGCTAGCTTTATACGGGTTAGAATGGGATTAGCTGGGCGAAAAACAGCTGATCTATAGCTTCCTTGATAATATTACCAGAACGATAGCAACTTGAGAAAATGGGCGCAGCTGTGATGTAGTCGGAGGTAGCCAGCCAAGCCTCTGGGAGAAGTCGAGCCGAAGCAACGCCTCCTAGAACTTGTCAAGCCTGCGTGCCACGACGTCAGCTACGTCATCAGCGTCGACCGGTTTGACGCCGCTATGCTGCTTCGCTGTCTTTGCTGTCTAGTACACTGTAGCTGTATCTACTGCTATGCGCAGTTCACTGCAATCTCGCCAAGGATAGCTATCTATTAGCTCACCTGCAACTGCTTCATTTGCTGCACGCAAGTGCTGCTTAGTCACGAAATACCACAATCTTTCACCACAATCTTCCGAAAACACAAGAGGACACCAATTAGTCGGTGGCTGAAACCGTTTGACTGGGCTAAAGGCCCAGGTTCTAAACACACCAGTGTAAGTAAGATATTCGAGCAACGCAGTAGGATACAACTTAATATTTAGCATGTTTACACAGCAGTTGTATTGCTAGTAAAATGAAAATTGATACAGTTTGTCAAACAACCGATATACAAAATGCATTACCAAATAAAAGAAATTAAGCTTGGTAACCAGCAGCAACAAAATAACACGTGTTAACTAGATCACAATATAGCTTCGAAAGAGTAATTTCAGAGCATCAGAGATAACTAACACCACTAAGTAATGTTCATATCAATTCCAAGTTTCGTAATGATGCGCCAGATTACAAAATGTTAAAAGGCTGTTCTTGCACCTGCTGGTGTTGCTAAACGTTGGAAATGGGAAAAGAAAAAAGAAGCAATGTAGCAAAAGAATAAACAAATGAAGGGCATAGATTTGTAAAACTGGATCACGCATAGGCAGGTAAGTCATTTCACATCTGACTAAACAGTACACCAGTTTTCACAAACGTGTCAGCTCTCCTACTAGGCACTGTTCACCACACAAGCGGGGCACCGACATGGCCTCAGACAAGCGGGGCACCTTTTGCAGTTTGTTTGAAAGCGAGGAAAAACGGCCGGAATTATTCGATGGCGAAGCGGGTTTCCGTGCCCGAACATTTTTCTCATGAAAGTGCCGCAAAGGTACTATAGAGTTTCATTTACCGGCATACTAGTGCAGACGTATACGCCGATTATTGTGTGCAGCATCGAACATGTCAACAACATGCTGAAGGTCTATCTTATTGGCTAGAGACCGGTCTACCGCAAGCACAGCTAGGTCGCTCAGACGGTTGTTAGTCATTTTGCTGCGAAGATAAGTCTTCAGTCTTCGAAGGCACGAAAATGTGCGCTCGCAAGAAGATGATGATGCCGGTATCGTCACGGCGATAACACTTAGCTTGTGCAGTTCGTGAAAGGCTAACTTATACTCTTCCAAGACGGTGACCAATTGCAGCAATGTTTCTATCTTGCACTTCCTTTCGGCTTCGATGCGCTGAAGAAGTTTAATTACCAACTTGCATTCAACTTCAACGCTGTTGATGTCGCATGCATAGTGCTCAGCGAAAGGCTTGAGCAAGGAGACGTCCATAAAATTCTCACTTTGAGGGTGGAAGGCGCTGACTCCGCAGAGTACGTCATTATTTTCCGCAAATCGCCTAGTCAGTTCCACAATGAGGTGGTCCAAAACGGGCAGAAAAACTTTGACTCTGAAAGTTTCTTTTGAATCTGGAGACTCTTCTTCAACGGGCCGTCCTTCACTTAATACAAACTGCTCTAAATGGAGCGGAAGGCGCTTCGTTCTCTGCTTTTCCCCTTGGGGGACCCCGTTCTCCTCAGAAATAGTGCAGGTTTGCTCCCACACAGTGCCAAACGCGCTCTGCGAATTTCTGATTTCGGATAACTCGTCAATGACAGTGTGCGCCATGAGGCATGCCTGACTAAGGTTGCAGTCTTTACTTTGTAATATGTCCGAAAAAACCTTAAGGCGGCTGAGTAGCTTGGTGAATAGCCTTAAATGGAAAAGAAAAGAGAAGTTCATTCGCTCCAGCAGACCCCCGGCTTCCGTTGCCCGCCTGCTGTTTGTAGCGATGACTTCGCTGAGGCATACAAGAATGGCAGGAAAGCTTTTCATGGCAGCTGTGCAAGCCGTTATCTGGCAGGCCCATCGTGTATCGCTGAGACGCTGCAGCTCTGTCACAGGCAAAGACAACCTTTTTTGAACATCTACATAGAGGGAGTGAACTGCAGATCCACTTAGGAATACATAAAGGCTTTCCAAAAGAGAGAAAAAATCCCTCACCGGTTTTATCGCCTTGCAGACATCCACGATGACAAGATTGAGACGGTGGTTCATGCAGTGTACGTACACTGCCTGCGGCACTTCCTGCCTGAATAGTGCCTGGACGCCTCGTGACGTACCGCTCATGACACTTGCACCATCGTATGTTTGAGCAATGCACAGTTGAGAATCAATGCCGCAGCGATTCAGCGTTTCCTTGACGTAGCTCAGGAGCGACTTAGCATCCAATTGCTCAGCGTTGCGGAATCCAAGGAACCTCTCAAAGACAGCCCCATTGAGGTAGTACCTTACTACCACTGACAACTGTTCCGTCTTACTTAGATCCTTGGTTTCATCGACGATAAGTGCAAAGCACTGGGAGCTTTTCATCTCTTCCTTTATACTTGTTAATGTGATGTGGCTGAGAATTTCGAGGATCTGGTCTTGTATCGAGTGATGAACGTACTTCGCATTCGCTGCTCCACCATTCAGTTTCTTTCCTATAATGTCGTCATATTTAGCAAACAAGTTCAAGAGCTCAACGAAGTTTCCTTTGTTTTCACTTCTGGCACTTTCATCGTGGCCCCTCTGAGAGATTCCCTGAACGGCAGTAAATCGTAATATATCGGCAACTCTTGCTATATAGAGGCGATTTTCCTGCACCTCCCTGGAGTACGCGTCGCTGAGATGTGTTGCAACCGACCTGCTTTGTCCTCCCGCCTTCATCTGCGTGAAGAAAACCCACGATGCCTGGCAAGTCTTATGCACGAGTGAGTTTTCGTGCTTCCTGAAGCCACCGTCTCTTTCTAGGGCATTTTTCCAATTACTGTATCCACCATTGACAAATGCAGATTTCTCATTGTCACCAGTTGAAAACATTCTGCAAGGGAAACAGAAAGCTGCGTCAGCCTGCGCGCTGTACTCCAACCAAGGAAATAGGCGGTACCAGTTTGAGTTGAAGCTCCTGCTCAATTTGCCGTACTTCTTAGATGGAAATGGGTTCAGTATTGGCTGTGTGGGTTGCTCTGTCTTGAATTTCGAAATGTCCAACTGGCCTGCGTGGTCGACATCCACATAAGAGGCGGTGAATTCTGTCGCAGAATCAGGTTGATATCTTGCTGCACACGATGCGGAAAGGTCATCACATTCGCGGTCCATGTGCCCTGACGAGGACGGGCAAGCATCGTCAGACGCGATGCTACGCACAGTCTCTTCAAGCGGAATTGAAACAAAGCACTGAGCATTTTTTTGTTCCTGAAGCGTCTCCGAATCTTCTGCTGTGGAAGCAAAAAGCTCGGGGGAGACAGCTTTTTGCTTGGCCCGCTTGCTCGAAGGCGAAAAAAAGTCGGCAATAGACCTTTTCTGTGACATACTGAGACAAGCCAATGTAGACTGCACGTTGGAGGGATGGCAGGGGAGACCCACGCCGTAGAGGGCGCTGCGGGGTCGGCCGCTGCCGTTGAATGGGGGGGGAGGGGGGCAAAACTCGTTACAAGAATGTTGACCTCTCCGATGTTCCCTTCAACCTGTCTTTAAAAAACATGTTCCTTTGCTCCCACGCTACACGCGTTCTGCACGTGTTTTTGAGAGTTTCGCCTCGCACGCGGTTAGGATGTACACGCTTTTGTCGCGTTTAAGATCGCCGCAATTTAAGATTTTTTTCGTGGCAGCAATTTGGTGAAAGGTCAGCGATCTGCTCAGCCATGTAGCAGATGCGGAGCAAGTGGTAGCAGACAACGCCATAATGAAACTCTATAAAAACATGTGCGATGGCAAAATGCCTCATTAAAAAAAAACTAGCGATTGCGACCATCTGGTGTGCACAGAAATATGTCATACGAGAACTGCACGGAGATAGCTATGTATGGAAATTTATTTATCAAACATTGTGCGTAGTCCGTTGCTTGAATCATTATTACATTTAATGAAAGGTATCCAAAGAGCAATGCGCTTGTTGTACTCGTTGTTAGGCTAGTTAGTACATGTCTCAATTAAATAGTCAATTTCGCGCCAAAATCACGACCATACTGCAAATGAAGAAAACACATAGACAGGGCGGGCGCGCTTGTTGCATAGACAAATGTCCTTGTTACTAACCGCGTTCCAATCTTACCCTTAAAACGTGGTGGTATGAAGGGGTCACGTTTATGATAAATACCCTTTTATTCTAGCTTTACTTGATAATTGCCCGTGCGCGGAACAAATTTTCGCTGAGCGTAAATTTTGGAATCAACAGTCTAAAGAGAATGCTTCAAAATGCATAGTCAGTTATGCGCTTCGCTGCTTATCATACCTCTGCGCCGTTTCTGCGTGAGATGCCCGTTTCCTGTAAGCCGCTGGAACTATCGCCAGTACATAAGAAGTGTGCTCGCTTGAGTCACTTTGCAGTTTTCCACAAAATGGCTGCTACAAATCATTGTCGAAGCTTTTGGCAACCACATTCTTCAATCGGCGCTGCTTAGATACAAAAAATATATAATCACACATCACAAATACCACATGTGTACACAACTTCAACTACTACAATATCGAATAACAGTAGCAGCATAAACATGTCTTCGCAATTTTTTGACAGTGCTGAAAAGATGCAAGTTGAAAGTAATATGGCAATTTGCGCTTTTAAGATGCAGATATGTATCTCCATGTAACTCAAAAGCTTAGAGGAGTGGTGACGCAGGAATAAACTCCTGTCAGGTTAAATGCATCGTGCACGTGCTCATTTTTATAAAAAAATTTACTTGTCTCGGCGCACTGTTGCGATCCATGCTTGTCCCCTGCTTTTTCTGTTTGGGAATGTTGAAGTCGACCCCTTCGTGTTTACATGGCCATTGTCACAGTTGACGACACAGCTATGATTCCCTCCTCTTTGTCGCGTTGACATGGCGGAACGAGGGCTGTTTCACGTGCAGCGCGCGCTTCACAAGTATACGCGGGAACCAAAGGGAGCGGAGGCTGTACGCTTTTTCCGGCAGAGAAGCGTTGACGTCGCCGGACAAACTTCTCGGGTCTTCTCTCTCACGACGGGGGGCAGGGGGGGCGCAGTCAGGTCTGCACATTGATATAATAGAGGCTGCGACTGGGGGGGAGCGCCAAGTCAGCCCCATGCATTGACATAAGAGGGAGGGGTGGCACTGCGACGAACCTTCGCCCCTCCTGAAGGGGAACCCTGCGTATGCCTATGCGTGACACGAACACTGCTTGGGAGCGAGCACAGAGTAAGAAAATAAGAAAAAAGTGTGTGTCTTACACCGCGAGAGCTAGCAAACGAATGGAATACCACGGCAGTTTGTCCAGTTTTGTTTTTTTTACGTGCCGCTTTGGCATCGCCTAAAGACGACACGCATATCCGCGTGTTGTGTGTTCTAGATTTAGTGCCAGGGACCCCCAGCCGCCGGCGTACGCACGCTCTGGCGTTCCATTGTACTCCCAACTGCACCTGCAGAATATGCAAAGAAACGTATGTGGGCGGCTGGGATCTCCCTATGTCCAAGGTTAAACTTCACATGAAAAGATATCGAAACCGGCTCCGTATATGAACGTCTACGGTTTTGAGCCCACGCTGCTTGCTGCTCCTGTGTTCTAGCCTGCTTATGGCCACACGTGCACAGGCACGCAGGCAGAAATTTGTTTAAGGTGAGGGGGGGGGGGGATGCTACCTGGATCCGAAGTTGGGGCCGGCCAGGCAGACGTGGTCGAGCGTCGTTTTGTTTTGTGCCCTGTATGCGATGGCATTTTTGGAGGGAGGGGGGTCACAGGCCTAATGTGCCACCCCCTGGCTACGCCACTGCACGTGCACCCTGCCTAAGGTTCCCCAGCGCTCGTTGCCCCAGCAGGGCGAAGCTTATTCTCTGCGGTGGTGGTGTGTGAGGGGAAGGCACGCCTCGAAAAGAGGATCTCGCACGAGCTTGTTGCTTCACACAAGCAGAGCAAACTACAAACTGTAGACTTTCTTGTTTCAATCTACTATCAGTCAGAGCCATTTCTTTTCTTATCGTGCCTGTTCGCACTGTATTTCAAGTGCCTGTTTATCACAGGCGAGAGGGTAATAGCCTGTGATCAGAAATTTCCAATAATTTGATACTTTATTTTGATACCGCATCCCTTGGGTAAGCTTTCCGGGCAGCATATATTGTCACGTTAAAGAGACAGGAGACGTTTTTAAGGCGTCCTCACAAAAGTCCGAAGAGCGGTCGGCTCAGCGCAGCCAAAAAACAGAACAATGGCACGAGGGGAACTGCCACTTCGTCTGCCTCTTTTGCGCTGGCAGATCAAGCGCGCGGCACTGCCCCTCCTCCCTGAAGAGCATCGCCTCGATGCTAAACGAAGCGTGTATCGTAAAAAAAAACATTGTCACAGTGTGTGGTACGGTTTTAACCGCACCACGTGCACAATCTCGGGTCGTAGCTGTCGGCGTCGGGGTGGTTGGCTTCCGTCCGGAAGGACTTCGTAATTGACGTCGCTCACTTGTCGTAGCACTTTGTACGGGCCAAAATACCGACTGAGAAGCTTCTCAGAGAGACCTTTGCAGCGCACAGGGGTCCAAACCAACACCTGGTCACCTGGTTTATAATCGACTTGTCTGTGGCAGCGGTTGTAGCGCTGTGCATCGACGCCTTGTTGTTTCTTGATGTTTACGCGGGCTAGTTGACGTGCTTCCTCGGCTCGTTGCACGAAACACTCAGCATCTTCGTCGAGATTCTCGATGTTGTCAATGTCGCATGGGAGCATTGCGTCCAACATCGTCTGAACGTCCCGACCGTATAGAAGACGAAACGGAGTGAATCGTGTGGTCTCTTGCGTAGCGGTATTATACGCGAATGTTACGTAAGGCAGTATTTCATCCCACGTCTTGTGCTGTACGTCTATGTACATAGACAGCATATCAGTCATCGTTTTGTTAAGCCGCTCGGTCAGTCCATTTGTCTGAGGGTGATACGCTGTTGTCTTGCGATGCGTGGAGTAACTTAACTGAAAAACTTGTTCAAGGAGCCTTGCTGTAAACGCTGTTCCTCGGTCTGTGATGACACAGGATGGAGCACCGTGGCGTAATACAATTCTCTCGATGAAAAACTGAGCAACTTCACAAGCCGTGCTTTTAGGAAGCGCCTTAGTTTCAGCATAGCGGGTTAGATAATCTGTAGCGACGATTATCCACTTGTTGCCGGAAGATGACAAGGGAAACGGACCCAGGAGGTCCATGCCGACTTGATCGAAGGGTGTTCTGGGTGGCTCGATAGGGTGAAGTAATCCCGCAGGCTTAACAGATGGGGATTTTCGGCGCTGGCATTCGCGGCAGGCTTGAACGTACTGTTTAACGCAAGCGGCAAGTTTCGGCCAGTAGTAAGACTTTCGTACCCTAGCGATGGTTCGGGTGATGCCCAGATGGCCCGATGGAGGCTCGTTGTGGCAGGCAAATAGAATTTCCTCACGCAGCTCTGCGGGGACGACCAAGAGGTAAGTTTTGTTGCTGGCGGCTGCGTTCTTCTTGTACAACACGCCCTGTCGTAAGCAGAAGGATGACAATCCGCGAGTTATATGCTGGGGCAGTGATACGTTGCGGCCCTCTAGATGTTCAATGATAGGTCGCAATTGAGCATCTGCTCGCTGCCGTAAAGCCAAGTCTGTTACGCTTACGGAGCCAAGGAAAGGGCAGTCCTCTTCGAAGCTCTGAGCGGCAGGCTCAACTGGCGCGCGTGACAACGTGTCCGCATCTTCGTGTGCACGACCGGACTTGTACACGATAGTGACGTCGTACTCCTGCAGACGTAGGCTCCACCTTGCCAGTCGTCCGGAGGGGTCTCTGAGGTTCGCAAGCCAGCACAGCGAGTGATGATCCGTCACTACTCTGAATGGACGGCCGTAAAGGTAAGGTCGAAACTTAGCAATTGCCCACACGACAGCAAGGCACTCCTTCTCCGTGGTACTGTAGTTTGACTCCGGGCGTGTTAGGGTTCGGCTTGCGTAGGCGATAACCTTTTCAATTCCCTCCTGCCGTTGGACGAGTACCGCGCCCAGACCGACGTTACTGGCGTCGGTATGAATTTCTGTTTCGGCTTCCTCGTCGAAATGTCCAAGAACAGGTGGTGATGCCAGGCGAAGCCGAAGCTCTGTGAATGCTGATTCTTGTTCAGCACTCCAAACGAACGGCGTATCGTCTCTAGTGAGTCTAGTTAATGGTTCGGCAATTTTCGAAAAATTGCCTATAAAGCGCCGGTAGTACGCGCATAGACCAAGAAACCGCCGCACACTTTTCTTATCGGCAGGAGTCGGGAAGGCTGCGACAGCGGCGGTTTTCTCAGGGTCAGGACGGACGCCTTCTGCGCTTACGACATGTCCAAGGAACTTTAGTTCTTCGTAACCGAAATGGCATTTTTGCGGCTTTAACGTAAGGTTAGCCGTCCGAATCGCCTCAAGTACTTGTCGTAGTCGCTTCAGATGTTCGGAGAAGCTGGTTGAAAACACGACCACATCATCCAAGTACACAAGGCAGCTTTGCCATTTTAAGTCAGTCAACACAGTGTCCATCATGCGTTGGAAGGTAGCTGGCGCAGAGCAGAGTCCGAACGGTAGCACCCGAAATTCGTAGAGGCCATCCGGCGTGACAAAGGCGGTTTTTTCGCGGTCGCGCTCATCAACCTCAATTTGCCAGTAGCCACTCTTTAAATCCAGGGAAGAAAAATACTTCGCTCGTCGTAGTCGGTCAAGCGAGTCATCAATACGCGGCAGCGGATAAACATCTTTTTTTGTGACGTTGTTGAGCTTTCTGTAATCTACACAGAAGCGAAGCGTACCGTCCTTCTTCTTAACCAGAACGACCGGTGAGGACCAGGGACTGTTCGAAGGCTGGATAACGCCGTCGTCGATCATTTCTTTCACTTGCTGCTTGATAGCTGCGCGTTCTGTCGGCGAGACGCGGTATGGCTGTTGGTGAATAGGTCTTGCGTCGTCGTAAGTGATTATCCTGTGCTGTGTAATTGGCGTCTGACTCACTTTAGACGACTGAGCAAAGCACGCCCTGAATTCAAACAATAGCTCTCGCAAGGCCCTCTGGTTCTCTTCTGGCAGTGCACTGTTCATGTCAACATCTATTACGGTTTGTCCATTGCGGCTACTGTCTTCACAGGCAAAACACTCAATGACGTCCTCCAAGGCTTCAGCGTAGGCGACCGCAGTGCCCCGGAAAAGGTGACGATGCTCATTGGTGAAATTTGTAATCATGACCTCGGCTGTACCGTTCCGAATGTCAATGATGCCTCGTGCCACAGAAATTCCAAGCGCCAGCAGCAGGGAGACGTTGCACTCTGCCACTGTTTCACCGTCACTGGTTCCTTCGGAAGTCACCTGAATTAGGATACTTGCACGAGGTGGTATTGTGACACTGTCGTCGGAAACACGGAGGGCGGTTGTACGGCGGTTGGAGTCCCTTGACGTAGCGTTGACTGTCGAAAAGGAAATGCAGCGTCGCCGTAGGTCGATTACGGCGCCATATTCCCGAAGAAAATCGAGGCCGAGAATTAATTCGCGGGAGCAGTCACGTAGCACGATGGAGCTGACCAAAAACGTGCAGCCTCGTATTTGTAGCCTGGACGTGCACAAACCAACCGGCGTTACAACATGTCCGCCAGCTGTACGTACATGCGATCCTGTCCAAGGCATTATCACTTTCTTCAAGGTACGTGCCAATTGTCCGCTAATAATCGAGTAGTCAGCACCAGTGTCTATTAAGGCAGTTAAATTGCGACCGTCGAGCAGCACAGGTATGTCCATTGAAAAGTCGCTCAGCTGGGATACAGGCGCCGGCGTAGTCGAATTTCCGTTGGTCCGATGTCGCGTCGATTGGAGGGCGAGGTCTTCATCACGTCGAGAATCAGCGGCCTCGCCTCGAAAGGTCGCTGGCGTTAGTTTTCCAGGCGAGGGCTCGGAGACCGTCCTTGCGGCCTTCGATTTCCGTTGCCTGAATAAGATGACGACCGCGGTGACGGTGAGCGCGACTGACGCCTGAGTGGGACGTTCTGCCGAGCGATAAAATCTTCAATTTCTGGTGGTCTCTGTCCAAACCGGGGGCGGGGTGAATTGGCAGGAAAACCCTGCAGCCCAAGTCGGCGGTACTGGCAGTCTCGGTAGAGGTGACCCGCTTCACCGCAGTGGTAGCAAAGCGGTCGTCGGTCGGGCATGCGCCATATGTCGGATTTACGCATGACGGGTCGAGTGTCTGCAAAATAAGGGACCACCTGTGCGGACTGCAGTGTGGCGTACGGGGTTGCGGCTGGTAGTGGGACTGGTGCAGGTGCGTTGTGTTCGAACGTGTCGGTATAAGTGGTGCGCTGGAAACCACTCACTGGGGATGGTGTCGTGGACGACGGAACGGTGCGTCTCAATACGTCTGCGTAGGTCACCCCTAGAGGTTCACTTGAAGTTGCGAACGCCTGAAGTGGTGCAGCAACCTGCGTTGGTGTCTCGCGGCGAGGTGTGCCGAGCGCATGCTGAACTTCGTCACGTATGATGGTGGCGATGCAATTCGTGGAAGGCTGCTGCTGCGCCTGGTTCAGCTGTTGCAGCTGTTGTAGCTCGTCGCGAACAACCGAACGTATCAGCTCGCGAAGCGCTCCCACGTCGGTCGGGAACGAGCCTAGCCCGGTGGTATAGGTAGCATTCACTTGCCGATCGTACTGGTTCCGCTGCTGCAGCGCCTTTTCCATGGCGACGGCTTCAGTGAGGAACTCCGCGACCGTTCTAGGCGGACTACGAATGAGTCCAGCGAAGAGCTGCTCTTTCACACCTCGCATCAAGTGTCGCAGCTTCTTGTCTTCCGGCATGGTTGGATCAGCGCGAGTGAACAGATGAACCATATCCTCCACGTATGTAGCCACACCTTCATTAGGCATCTGCATGCGGGACTGGAGGGCCCTTTCAGCGCGCTCTCGACGATCGAGACTCGAGTACGTTTCGCGGAGCCTGTGACAGAACTCATGCCACGACGTTAGGAGGCCCTTGCGGTTCTGGAACCATGTGCGAGCACCATCCAGAAGACTAAAGTACACATTCTTGAGCTTCGCTACTTCGTCCCACCCGTTGAAATCCGCTACGTACTCGTACTCAGCCAGCCAATCTTCCACATCTTCATAGAGGCCACCACGAAAGGGACTCGGAACACGTGGTTTTTGTAGCGTGTAATGAGTGGGTGCAGCGGTTGGAGCAGCGGCGGCTCCAGCGGTAGGGGAAGCGGTGACAGCAACAGTATTCTCCATACCAGTCGACGTACTTGTACTGTGAGGCACAAACTCGGGGGACAGTCCTCGAATCCTCCGACTGAAACGGTGTACCGGCGTAAGCTCTGGGTTTTGGGTCACGTTCCGGCTGCTAGAAGGAGTCTGTTGCATAGGTGAGGTTACCCCGCACCTCCACCATTAAAATGTCACGTTAAAGAGACAGGAGACGTTTTTAAGGCGTCCTCACAAAAGTCCGAAGAGCGGTCGGCTCAGCGCAGCCAAAAAACAGAACAATGGCACGAGGGGAACTGCCACTTCGTCTGCCTCTTTTGCGCTGGCAGATCAAGCGCGCGGCAATATTGAAAACCTAGTAGGAGCAGAGCTAGCAACTGGCGGCGAGAGCTGATTGGCTACTTGAGCCGAGGGACGCTGTGATGTCACGCCATAGCAACGGCGCCGGCGCCGCTTCGGATCTTGGCCGCTTTGGCCGCGCCACCGTTACCGCTGCTTCGTACGCGGTTTTGGTTTTCGCGCTGCGCGCGTTTGGCCGCCCGAACCGCTCTCTCTCTCGCGGCGCTTCTCGTTTTGCGCTGGGCCGCCGATGACTACTGGAGAACCTTGCCAAACCATGAGCGCTACGCGCACCGTTATTTAGTGAATAAAGTTGCTTTAATTAGGAATGCATTCCTACACTTCTCCAGGGCATTGCAAAAAACAATAAAATGCTGCGCCGTTCATGGAGTTATTTGAACTCTATTAAGAAACTTCATGTAATCGCCAAAATTACGCATCGCAATACAATGGCTGTACTTAAAGCTCATAGCGCTTAAAGCTCATAGTACTTAAAGCTCATAGGCTGTACTTAAAGCTCATAGCTATCTCCTATCGCATCCGACGCGCATTGTTTAGTGAATAAAGTTGCCTTAATTAGGAATGTATTCCTAGCTTTTCCCAGAGCATTACGCAATTTTGCGCCGAAAAATTGCTGCGCCGTTCACAAACTTTTTTGAATTGTAATAAAAAAACCCTATCAGCAACATGCGGTACCGAAATAACGGGCTGTAATTAAAGCCATGGAATACATCGTAAAAGCGCTACCACACAACACAAGGGAAGAAGAGACGAGCACAGGCGCAAACTAACAACTGATTTATTGAACGCATATCAACAAGTATAAATACCAGCAAGCTGCGCAGGCGCATCGTCACAGCGATCCTTAGAACAGGAAACAGAAAAAACGTTCAAACAAGGCGCGTCAGAAATTGAATTTCGGCTTTGTACAGCGCAAAGGAAGTGTCGCTGACACAATCCTCACCTGCTTTTATAATGAAAAACGCTTCTAAGGTTTCACGGGCCGTTTTTTGCCTACTTCTGCTAAGGATTTTTGCGCAGCGGAACCATGGTTCACAATTCGAGCACGCCGCGCAGTGCTGAACAAGATGACTTCTCTCGTTATTGTTAAGATTTCTTTCGTGTTCCCTGAGTCGGTAATTGAGGCAGCGCCCTGTCTGGCCGATGTAGCTCATAGTGCATTGAAGGTGCCTCCCATCGCGCGGAGAGCTGCTTTGTTAAGTACGCGCAGTATCTGGAGCCAGCATGTGCCTTTATTATATCACCTAGTTTGGTCCACATGTTCTAAAACGCCCGTTAAGTTATTTTATCGAACAGCAAATAATAATAAAATAATACGTATTAATTAAAGCTTACAATGCATTGCAGGCGTTTCCCATCGCGCACAGTTTTGCAATAATGCGCACGGCGCAGTCTCCGGAGCCAGCACGTGCCTTTATGTCACCTATATCAACTTTAATCGGAACTGCGCAGAGCCTACATACACGCACTTTGGCCGATTTGCGACCCAATCATGCCACGTGTAACTCGTGAAATAAAGGAAACTGGTATACAGCGTTGTACATAAGCTGCGACCCTTCAAACACCACGTTTCTATCTTACAAATAAATATCCGCGAACTTGAGCAAGAGGAGATGAACAGTTGGAAGTATTGTTTCTCTGAAATGTAGTTGATAGGTTTGTTCGTTTTCTTGTTTTGCATGACAATTTTGTTTCAGGGGTTAACTTTTTTTGCTCCGAACGGCCACGTGCGCTTTTCCTTCCCGCTGTCCACGGCCAGCATTTTTTAAGTCTTTCGCGGGTTGTGGGGTCCTTGAGGCTGGCAGAACGAATCTTTCTCCCCTTCACACCAAACCACATTTCTGCGTGCTTTTGTGCAGCGGCCTACGCGGTTTAAGCTTAAACAAGGCCGTGCCGCTGGTGCGCTCTGGGTTCCACTGCCTACTGTAGTCTGGAAAGCGATCGCTGAAACGAGCGAGCAAGCAGCCTCCATATCGAATTGCCACATCGAATTGCGTATGGCTTGATTCGATATGGTCGTGCAGCCCAGCTTCTCAACGGAAAAGCTCGCGCGGCCAAGGTCCGGAGCGGCACCGTCACCGTTGCTATGGTGTGATGTCAGAGCGTCCCTCAGCGCAAGTAGCCAATCAGCTCTCACCGTCGGTTGCTAGCTCTGCTCCTACTAGGTTTTCAATATATGCTTCCGGGCACTTGGGTGGGCATAGGGGGGCAGGCGAGAATTTTGGGGGCGCTCCAGCCCACCCTTGCCCCCCCTGGCGCCGCCCCTGACCTGTGATAAAATGGTCTTCGCACACTCTTACTTAAACGTTCGGTACCCAAAGTCTACTTGTCGCTGTAGCTCTCTTCACAGCCGTGGCCTACCTCATTTTGCTTTCTTCGTTTCATGGGAATAGATGCATTCGTTTGCCTTCCACGCTCGAGTTGGAGCAGCCAATGACTGAACAATCGACCATGGTTTATCAGGACGAAGACGCTCGCGCGAATCCCGAATAATCCAGGGCGGGAGGCGAAGCAGTTCACCGTCGTATGCTCTTTTTGAACCAGAAGCCAGCAGCAGATGACGCATCCAACGATCCCTCGCTCTTTTACTGGTCACCTATACGATAGTCTGGAGCTTGGAACCCCAGCGATTTCTGACGTTGCGAACAAATTATTTTCGCTTCAGTCGACTGTTTAGCAAAGTGATTCCGAAATGGACGCCGTTGCAAGCAGCGCTGCTAGCCCCCATAGCACTGCAGAGGTGCCCGAGGCTGCACGCTTCAGTCAAGTTCGCTCGTTTGTCTCAGTTATGTTGGTGTGTTTTGGCGCGCAAATCATTCCGGTGCACGCAGGAGGGTGAATGCAATATAGCTATCGCAAATGAGCATCAGTGGAGAAATAGAATAAGTTTCCTGCATGCCAGGTTCTTTTTTGCGCCTCCAGATGGCCCCACCTATCTAGCCTGTCGCGGTTAACACGGTATTACCACTTTTACGTGTACGCAAAGTATACAGATGAATTGAAATTCAACAATACCTGCGTATTACTTGTTAGCGATGATATCTGACTATACGCCGTTCCACTTTTGATAGCTTGTGATCGTGTTTATTTGTAACACATACGTGATATAAAAAGGCACCCTCATTGCGCTTTTTCTGTGCTTCGAACTAGACGACTGCAACTCATATGCAACTGACGATTCCCCGACATGCTCACCGACAAGCACACGTTTAATCATGCTATTTTCTTTCGCTGTTCTTTTTAAGGTCGTTTTTATCTTCATAATATCATGAAACTGGTGCAACGAAGGACAGACGCGACGTGCGAGTGCGTTTCTGCGATTTGGCGCCAGTCAGAGCCACGATAAGAAGGCTCGGATCATACACGTCATCGCTACTAGGGCATCGTCACTCAGGGTGGTATTTGTGGAATGTATCTCACCGAATACGTAGCACTAGTGTCGATGTCGTAGGGCAGTCTATTTCCCGTTTTTTTTCTCCTTAGCTTCTCTACGCTGTTTGACATCGAATTAAAATAACTTCCACGTGACGGATGCTGTTCAAATTTGGCCAAGAAGACCTATGCATACCAAGCAATCGAATGATGGGCACATCTCAATCTTGAATTTTGATGTCAGTGCTCCTACAATACATAAGGGAGGAGATGACAAGGACATGAAGAATTACTGGCCGATCAGCTTGCTCTCCGTTGTATGCAAGCTATCGACAAAGGTAATCGCTAACAGAACTAAGGCAACATTAGAATTAAATCAACCAAAGGGCAAGCAGGATTTCGAACAGGCTACTCAACAATCAACCACATTCATAATATAAATCAGGTAATTGAAAAATGCTTAGAATGCAACCAACCACTATACAGAGCCTTCATAGATTACGAGAAGGTGTTTGATTTAGAAGAAATACCAGCAGTCGTGCAGACACTGTGGAACAGGGGCGTCGACGAAACATATATAAACATCTTGTAATAAATCTACAGGGTATCAACTGCCACCATAGTGCACCGTATATAAACCAACAAAATACCAATAAAAAAAGGTGTAAGGCATGGGAGTAGAATCTCACCATTGCTATTGACCGCGTGCTTACAGAACGCTTTCTGTAGCCCAGAGTGGGAAAAGTTAAGAAAAGTTAATGAAGAGTACTTAGTAACCTGCGCGTTGGCGAAGGCTACTAAGGTTACTAAGATTGCTGAGTAAGTCAGGGTCGAATAGCAACTCATGATTATGGAGTTAGACAAGGAGAGCAGAAAGGTAGGTCTTAAAATTATTCTGCAGAAAATGAAAGTAATGTACAACAACCTCGCAATAGAACAGTCATCGAGATAGGTAATAGTGCTCTTGAAGTTGTAAAAGAAAAAGTCACAGCTTTGCTGGAAAGACGAAGCAATGAACGCGATAGCAACGAATTTAAAGGTGACGCGCAGAATTGAAAGCAGATCGAAACATGCCCTGTGTTCCTCACGCACAGAACTCACTCACAGGTACGGGTGCACGCGAATAAGCAGCTCATTTGTTACTTTGCTGTGTCGGAAAAGTGCACGCTTTTCGCAAACGGAGACTGGAAGGATTGCAGTGACTTTTGTGCACCAGGTAACTACAGCAGAATCGTTCCAGTTAAAGCCCGAGGCCAGCCAAGTTGTACGACCTTCCCTTCTCCACCACAGCGAAATAAGGGCGCGTGAGGCCTCCCTCACGCACCCTTATCTCGCCGGGCGAAGTACGCGTATGAGATCAGAGCGGGCACCGCCGAGCGATGTGGCGACGCGCGCTCTTTGCGCCATGTTGCTGGTAATGCTGAAAAAACAACTCCCTCCGAGATACTCGGGAGCAGCGGTAAGTGGTGCATCCTACTATGACATTGCATGGGATTGTTTTTCGATGGTTTACCTGTTACTGCTTCCTCGTGATATTGAAGCTAATCTGGGCCCTGACAAGCATACTAACGCTCTGCTCGATATGGATTCATTCCCTGATGATCCCTCCGAAAAGATGGCAGTCATATTACCTCATTAAGGACCTTCATGCGCCGTCAACTCAATCAGCCAAAGTGCAAAGCACGTTAGCAACAGACGTCAAAAAAATAAAAACGAGCAAAAAAAATCAAAACTCAAGTTGCAACAATACAGAAGAGGCTGGATGATATAGAAGCAAAAATAATATATCGAGCACTTAGAACAGGCTGTTGATGGCGTGCAAGTGTCAGTGGCCAGAATAGGAAAGTGTGATGAACGTGCCGGCTAGCGCGTAACGCCTTGAGAAGAAACCGCCAGGTTGCACTGGCACACGTTTGCACGTCACCCGAGCTGGTGATGCGCTGCGCAGAAACGGGAATCAACCACGCGCGCGGGCAATATGTTTTGTTGCTCGTGCATGGTTTCGAATGGCAACCGAGAAAATATGGTAATTAGCTTCTGGAATTACGGGATGCCTACGCGGGTGCGCGACTAAACTGAAATATTGTCACGGGGTCGTGATGTGGCCGAAGACAGGAGACTTTGTGTTGGAATTTAACTGTTTATTTGGGCGAACCTGTGCCCGGTAAACAGAAAGTCTGATCACAGTAGCAGTCTTGCACTGATAGCGGTGAACGGAGCGTCGGCCGTTGATCAACTATAGTGACAAGCGACGAAGCGCGTCGGCATTTATACTCTTGCCGTCGAATGTTCTAGCGTTATCGCTGGCGGTGGCGTAGGTTCCAGAATAATCTGTACCGTTCGCAGAGTAGGCGTGATCTTATCGAAATTATCTACTACAGTCAGGAAGCATCTCGAAAACAGCAGTTGTGGTTCGCACTGAGAATCGTGTAGTGTTTTGGGACGATAACAAAACTTTGGAAATGGAACGTGGCAATATCAATAGGGTGCTGAAAGTGAGAACTAAGTTGTGATCATTGCTTGCCACACCTTCCGTGGTAAACCATCATTTCCTCTAACAGTAATCTGTAAATAAAGCCCCATCATTCGTAACGTCAAACTCAGAGACGAGATGCGAGCGGTACCTAGATAAAAACCTTTTATTTTCTGCACACTGGTCATACAACGCATTTCCGAGTAGTGACTCACTATCTGTTTACAACAATGCATTCTTAATAATTGGTCATGCGTATTTTTTTATCCTCCCCCCCCTCCCCCCGGGAGATTCATAGCTCACAAGCACCCGGCACAACATTGCTTTCCTTGGGCTGGGAGCCTATAGTGACGCGTCTGAGCTTCAGGTACTTCCACTTGACGGAAAGATGCTCACTCCTTGTGGAGTGCCTTTGTGTGAAGACGCAAATGGGTGAGCAAAAAAAAAAACTTGTTCACTTGATTGGTGAGGCTCGGACCATGTTGTGCGCAGCCCAGTGTGGCATCTTTTTTTTTTTCAATCAGTAAACAAGCTCTTTCAAGCTGTCACTGTGAAGCTCATCGTAGCTAAACCACTTTGAAAAAGGGATTTCAAGGGCGTCTACAAATGCGAAGAGCTTGTCCGAAAGCCCTACCCAAAGGCGTCCGCATGAGGGGGCCAAAGGGGGCACCCCCCCTAGTCACGACCTGGGAGGGGGGTGCTAAATCTTCTCCATACATTGACTAGGTGGCGGGGCACTCTTTTAGTCAACTGAAAGGTGGGGCGCGAAATCTGCCTCATACCCTGAACTAATGGGAGGGAGTGCTCTGCAATGAACCTAGCTTATTCGCCCCCCCCCCCCCTTAACGGCAAGCGCACCTATGGGCCTACCACTTTAAATGCGGAAAACTTCGCCGTTCACAGCGAGCTCGAAGTGCCGGGAGATGTACCTCTCGTCGAAGTGCCACTCGCATACCGCCAACATGTCAACGCGCGCGATCGCTTGATCTCCGCCACTGCGCAGGACTTCATCGTTTGAAACGCGAACAACCTGACTTGTAGCCTGTTGCCTACCCCGGGACAAAGCAATTACTTTGTTTTCGCGCCATGAGAGTGCATACACAAGCATTGGTGTGAGAGTGCCACCGCAATAAAAAAAAAAACGAGGATGAACGCGCCCGCCGAAACTGTCGGAAACGTGCAAACAACGTATAAATAGAGTTACTCTATATGCCAATTTAGGTAGCAGAGTTGCGCCACTGTTTTCCGGGTGCCGCTCACCCAGCTCCTGAGAATTTCAGTAACGCTATTGGTCGCCCGCAATCACGTGGTTATAGGTGGTTCAAATGCACTGCGAAGAAGCCAAATCTATGCAGACGACGCCGACAACGCCGATGCTCCATAGAGAAATAAAGAAAGGTGAAGAGTGGACACTCCCGTAGACCCCAGCGGCCCAATCGACCCTAGCACACCTGGTGGTTGTGAGAGCAAGTGGCGCGCGCTTCCTGTTTCGGTTTCACTGGCGCAAATTTTGAATTTTTATTATTTTTTTATTTTATTTCGATTAAGTTATAATAAAGAGAGATGCAGGTAGTGATAATTCACTACGATTTTATTCATCACGCTTGTTTTTGTTCTTTTGTTCACTTGTTGATCACTTGTTTTTTTGGAACAAGTGATCAATGTATATATCAGTCAAAGAGACAGAGTATCCGCAATGTTTTATTCAAAGGCAAGGTAGAGTCTGAGAATATAAAAAGCACAATATGACAAAGGTAGACAACAAATGCATCTCGCCTTACATATAAATTGTAACAAATATTGTAACAAATACAGAGAGAACACAGACAACGCACACATCGCTAGAGTTGGCAGAGGCCGAGAAGCAGGTGAAGTATGACACACCGGGCCCGTAAGTAAGTAAGGATCTATAGCAAAAACATAGCACACAATGCTGAAGAAGAAGAAAGAAGTGACATATACACAGCAATGAAGATGAATCACGCCTGGGGTTAACCAAAATAATGCACAGAAAAAAAGAGTGCACAGAAACCACACGACACAATATAGCAGAAAGGCAAAGCTGCAGTGTGCTGGCTGGCCCCGCCGCGGTGGTCTAGTGGCTAAGGTACTCGGCTGCTGACCCGCAGGTTGCGGGTTCGAATCCCGGCTGCGGCGGCTGCATTTCCGATGGAGGCGGAAATGTTGTAGGCCCGTGTGCTCAGATTTGGGTGCACGTTAAAGAACCCCAGGTGGTCGAAATTTCCGGAGCCCTCCACTACGGCGTCTCTCATAATCGTATGGTGGTTTTGGGACGTTAAACCCCACATATCAATCAATCAAATCAGTGTGCTGGCTGTGCTTAAGAACAGCTAGCCCAAAATGAAAAAAAAGCAGACTTGATGCCTGCTTGTCCTCAGAAAGGTAGGGCTTTGCAGCTTGCTCACTACGTGAAAGACAAACTTTATGCTACAACACTGGCAGGTCTTGTGGCTCTTCTTATTATCAAAAACTTAAGATCCCAAATGATTTGCGTCTGGGTGTTGTTGTGACGCTTGCGAGCTAAAATAGATTGTAGTAATCACTTATCCAGAATTGTGGACCTTAATTGGTGTTACGAGAGCGGTATTACAGGGCTAATAAATAGCAGAAGGAAACCACCTTGGCTCATTATTTTTCACAAAGGCTCTACATCGCACGTTATCACTCACAAGCTATATAAAAATAAAATGGCAGCGTCCGCAGCCCCATCAAACGCTACAAGTTTGGGTATTCTTTTGAAAATTTTGATGGGCGAGATGAGGAGGTTGATGAGAAGCTAAAATACAAAAAGCGTGATAACGTGAACTGTGCCCACTTCATACTGTGTTCCTTACCCGCTCGAAGACATTTCAACAAGCGGTTTTGTTATCAATATATTACTTGAGCTGGAGAGATAAAGCATACACAGTGACCAAGCGACCCACAGTAAAGTGTACAGTTCGCCCGCATTTGCTACAAAAATACAGACAGGATACCCAACATTCTTTTTAAGGTTATGCAAATCACTTCGAGCGAATACACAGTGTCCCTACTCCTCATAGCGGGTAACCAAAACAATGTATGCAACGAATGAGTGGTTAGTTTGGTGAGGTTGTCTCCGCCGTCTTTTGATAGTTTTCCGCTGTGCTGCTACTTTGGCTTGCAGATGTTTAATGGTTTGCTTGTACTTCATTGATGGAGACATTGTCGCTGGCACACAGGAACGCACTGCAATAAACAAAAATGGATGTAAAAGCGAAGAACAACTAATCCCATACGAGCACTTTCCTCGCTCTTTCAGACCCAAGGTGCACAACTTTCGGTAGTGCAAAGTTTTCGATTCCACTACCTAAAAACAAACCATTCACAATGTTGACAATGCACAAAAAAAAATGAAAATCACTGAGAGCCTACCCTTACATTTTGTAAGTGCACACGTAGTGTCCTTTCGAGGATAGTTTCCTCAGAATGTCCTAAACATAAAATAGCACATTAAAAACAGCTGCAATAAAAGCATAGTCACCATTTTCTCTAGGGCACTCAGACGTGGAGCTGTTGGCGCAGACATCTTCTGGAGGGTCTTGTGAAGCTTGTTCAGTGCCTCGGACAGTGCTGTCGGAACAACCTTGCGAGCGGCCTGCGGAAGTCTCAATATCAATCCACTCTGGTGTTGAAGTGAACATACAACTTACCGGTCACACAAGTTCCTTTTGTGACAGCTGAACGACTGGTTAAGGTTTTCTCCGGCAAGACGAAGTCAGCAGAAATTCTTTTCACCAGCTACAAGGGAGCTGCCACCTGCAGAGGTTTGGTCAACAGTCAATTTGGGTAAAAAAAAAAAAAGAAATCGCGACACTGAACGCACCCTGTTCATCGGGGCAATGGAGGCGGAAATGTCGTAGGCCCGTGTGCTCAGATTTGGGTGCACGTTAAAGAACCCCAGGTGGTCAAAATTTCCGGAGCCCTCCACTACGGCGTCTCTCATAATCATATGGTGGTTTTGGGACGTTAAACCTCACAAATCAATCAATCAATCATCGGGGCATCTCAATGTGTGGGAGCCGCTTTTTGAAGCCTCTACCGCAGGTCCTGAAGAAATGAAATTACGACATTGTGTCAGTAATAGGCTTAAAATAACACAAACTGAAGCTCATCCGCACCTTGCAGTGCAGCTTCTGCAGTCATGTCACAGTCACTATTTGAAGCGACGCTCAGAAAATCTGCATATACGTGCAGTTGGTACAAGTTACAAAGCTTGTAGCATGGGGAAACTTAAACAACTCTTTCAAACACATAAATTGGTAGAACGTGGAAGAAAAGAGAAGGCACCAACAAGGAAACAAGTAATTTGTGATTTTTGGAATTATCAACAGTGCCAGCTTTCACTGATGGAAGGTACAGATGCTCGCGTCCGAGGCAGACGCAGCACGCGTCGCCTCGGCTTGACGCCGTGCCGCCTATGCTATACTGCATACGTTGCACAGTGTTCCCGTCTAGCCGCCGCATAGAGCCGCAAACTTTCTTTTTAGCGAACCTCCCCGTCCTTACAAGCTACAAAAAAAGGTTACAACTGCGTGAATGAGACGCCACGTAAGAAACAAACTCGCACACACGAAGCACAATGTGTGTGTGTGCATCTTTCTATGTTTGTTGCATGGTGTCTTATTCGCACAGGTGTAATCGTTTTCTGAAAAAAATGACCGAACAAGACCAACAACATGTCATTCAACAAGCTTCGCTTGAAAACGTGCCTCACCTGTTATCTCACGCTTGAAAACGCCGACGCAGCCGACGTTGACGAAAGCGACGAAAGCTTCTCGCTGTCAGTCATGCATGGGCACGGAGGAAGGAAAAAGGTAAGGAGAGGGCATGCCCAGCCGGCGCAGGGCGTAAAAAATGTGGTGGAAATGACATCATGGCGGCCATAGTCAGTAGGCACAATGGCGGCGTTGTTATGGTTACGTGTTGCGCAGTGAAGCTGGTCTAGCAATGAGCGGCCGCGGCTGGCGGCGGAATGTGTGCCTCCCCAGGTCTCGTGCTGAGCCGTGGCGAACAATATCTGTGCTCTGCGCCGCGTTAATGGTTACGCAGTGTTCGTCTGGCTATTACATTACTCTTAGCAACGTTTACAAATCTCTTTGTCCATCACGGGGTTTCAACAGTGCGTAGAACAAGTGCATATCCATGTGTCGTGCGGCGGATGACGCGGATGAAGCAGTTAGTGTTCAGCGAAATGGCGTTGGGCACCATGACGAAGCTGAATGACGACGAACACCTTGCAGGCCAGTGACGGTTGAGCAGTGCTCCTGCTTGTGACAACGGACGACGCTGTTGAGCCCAGCAAGACGCCGTGAGGACCATGTGCACATACGTAGTTTCGTGTTGTGTGTGTACAGTAACAACTTGCATGTGCGTATTAAAACACCTTTTCTGTTCCGCTTGGTACACTCTCCACCAGCATTGCATGTAATCTCAACGTAACAGCAACCACGTTCAACTGTCACTAGCACCGTGCTCAAAGTCACCACGGTCGCAGAATGCTGACGCAGGTGAGTTTCACGCGGAACACGGACACAGTGGCAGGACGCTGCGTCAGTCGCGTGGCGGAATGCAACCGTAGAAGACGCACGACCGATCGTGTTGTCTGTACAGTTGCTGAATTAATGACGTGAAAGCACTCGCCGTTGTCAGTGCATCTAGCGCGCGTTCTTTCGTAGTTGCTTCGTTGTCAGCGAGCTACTCTTTGTTATTACTCGGACGAAGCGATTTCGCTGAAGGTGTCCGGCTGGCTCGGAGTGATGAGCCCCGTTCCATTAGTTTCGGATCGTCACGACACACGCGCTGCGCCGCCCACGTGCTTTCCGAGCCAGAGAGGGAGTCGCGCCTTCTGCTTCGCATTCATATGTAAACAAGAGAGGAGAATTTGCCTACTCAATATGGCCAACTTCCGGCTTTATCGCGGCTTCACAACGAGTGACGTCAGGGCCTCTCCTTACCTTTTCCTTCCTCCGTGTGCATGGGTACAGTGTACTAGAAGAGGGCAGTGGGCTTACTCCGCAGTGGGCTTACTCCTCTGACGCAGTTGGTGTCGCATAGGAGAGGTGGCGCCACAGGCATCTTCGATGGAAGCTTCGCCTGCAGAAGCTGCTCGCCGCTGGCCGCTCGTACGAGTTGCGACGCGCGTTTCTTCGATATTTATAATAAACTTGCTTGTATTAACTTCCCTTTGACTGTACTGAGAGCGTATGTTGCTCTCGGTTCGCCATTATTTCCTTTTTTTTGCGATAGATTTGCCGAAAGTCAGTCCGATGGCAGCTTATGCAGATATGCTTGCTCCTTTCTAGTGCGACGCAGTTAATGCTTTTTTTTTTCTTGGGGGCGGGGGAGCTTGAGTTCTTTGCACATTTTGACAAGCACTACATTTGTGCAGGCCACATCGTATTTTCCCCGATATAACACCTCGCTCGCTTCCTAGCCGAGCTTTAACATGCAGGCGTGCTGGCTGAGTTTGTGCCTTTGCTATGATGAAATGAAATTGTAGCTGAAATATCTTTTGTTCTAATTCGGTTGTTGCACATGGCACAGTAGTTTTCTCGGGGTTTTTAATAACTATAATTACGCAGTTACACATCTGTTAGGCCTATGTACAAGCTTCTGTTCTGGACATGAAGCTCTTATTTTCAAAACTGAAGCACAATATTCAACCACTGATTTACACACTTTATTCACTTCATGTGCAACGGCTTAGCTTCAGCTGCTTGGCCCTCTGCCGCTTTCCTCCTTTGTCACTGTTCAGTCCTTTCACATAAAAATGAAGACGTGTGACAACGTAAAAACTAATTACTTTCGCTGTGAGAGTAGCTGCATGCACACTGCAACCAATTTCGATGGAAAGTCTGTGCTGAACAACTGCCAGCATGTCCATAATGCTGTCAGAGTGCAGCTCGCTCTGGCAGAAACAATCTGTGAAGATATCTTCGAGCTTTTTCACAAAGCCGTACAGCTGACTAGAGGGATGGAGGAGGCCTCCTCGGTATCCTCGGTCACAATAGTTTGTTAGCCGAGCAAGCTGAAAACTTTCACCAGGTGAGGTCACGGTGAGCAGCTTGACGCAATCTTGACATTTTGTTTTAGTATTGACAATGCATTTTCGTGCAACATAGCCCGAAATATGGTAAATGAGCCTGGAGTCGCTTCTGACCACGTGCTGGTTATGGTCACTTGAAGCCTGCGGGCCAGCATTATGCTGGTGTACCATGATTTTTTTGTTTTCTCTTCAGCTGCAGTGGCAGCAGCAGTTTGACTGCACTCCTCTCTATCAGTTGATGATTCGAGCGAGTCAACTTCCAGCAAGGAGGCCAGGGTACCCTCCTCGCAGTATCCATTGCTAACAGACCTAACCAGACCATAAAATGAGAGGCAATTCACAGTGATTAGGAACTGTGTTGGAGTCGGGTGATCGTTATTGCCAGAAGCTTGTCTTACAATTCCGAAGAAATTCTCGAGTGGGTCCTGGCCGGTCCTTGATGTCATTAGGTACTTGTATCCAACCTTGGATGTCAAGTAGGCAAGCAACTAGAGAGTGCTTGAAATGGTGACACGCAAGCCGGCTGCTGTGGAGTCACATAAAAATCCACCAGTTCCTTTGGCATGCCTTTCCCACTGATCAAGGTACGACAGGAAGTCCTTCAGGGTTTCTTCTTTCAAGGAGCCTGGCCGGAGAGCTTCAGCAGCATACCGTGATGTCATCACTGATATCAACTGGCTCACCTTGCTGAAAAAATAGAATAAACAATATTGCTTGAATTCTTGTTGACATGGCCTCTCGGATTACAGCCACCGTCATGCAGTCGAGCAAAAAACTGCCAACTCCTTCATTTTCACTTTAAGGAATGTTTACTAAAAACATTCTATAAGCTGGCTGGCAGGGAGATTGGTTAGTTTGGGGCACGGTGTTGTCTGGGGTGAAGGCCTCGTCAGGAGACATACGGGTCATCTTTTGCCTAAGCTCGAGGACATAATTCACATTGTGTATTTATGTCTAAAATAACGAAGTGAATTGAATTAAATAGCGGTACAGTTACCTGAAGAATTCCTGGGTGGCATTGATGGTTCCAAATATCTTGTCCAGCTCATTCCTGTAGAGGTGGAAAGCCTGGAGGACTCTCGCACCGAACAGTTGAAACGCGATGCTCACTCTCATTTTTTCAAAGCCATTTGGATTGAGATGGCACTCGGTGATTCCGGGCATAGCCTTGAGGGTCACATTATTGGCATCAATCTTGTAGGCTTCCCTCACCGGCCGAATGCTGACCTGGAATATGATTCCAAGACAAAACCAGACATTTGTTGCGATGCGCACTAGTTGCAGCCAAAATGTAAATGAGCCTGCAAATGTTCGTTGATACCCTTCAGGTTAATTTTCCCCAAATAAATAAAGCCCCACGCACAATGTAAACCCTCCAATGATCGACAAGCAACAGGAAAAGTAACTGCCCTTTAGGCAAATGGTCCCTACTGCAAAACGAATTTTCGAGAGGAATGAACAAATCATATTGCATTGTACTGTTAAACGAATAGCTCGACACTGAAAAACTAGGCAAAATATGCAGTTATTAAAAGAGGCGATACATGTTACACATGCAGAAGCTTACATGGCCAGCTGGGGTGTTGAAGCCGCTCTTCAACAGGGAGTTCCGGAGGCATTTGATTAGATGAGGAAAGTCTGAGTTGAAGAACAAGTGCCGCTTTGGGTCAGAAGGGTGCTGGACCTTGCACTTAATCGAACTAGCAGTTGCATGTATTCCCATCATCCTCCACATCTTTCGATTCCAGCTTGCCCCATCAGTTGTTATGAAATCGACAAAGAGCCCACTTTTTTCTGCTAGTATTGTGGCCTCTACAACAACCTTGGCGAGAATATCTGCTTTCATGTTGCCATTCGTTGCGAAGCACCCTATGACCTGACTCCATTTTCCTTGGAATGGAACAAAAAGTACCACCATACCATGGTCAGATGGAGTGCTCTTGTCCTTTTGTGTGGTAAATGGGCCCAAGTCTACAAAGCCTTCAATTGTACCACTGCTCCTAACAGACAAGCTCTCAGAAAGTTTCAGCTTATCGATGAGCGATCCCCCGTGCCTCTTGCTGACGTCGAGCTCCGCTGTTTTACTATTCAATTTCTTCAGGATTTTCTCATTGAAGCCAAAAAGTGTACGGTAAACAGATACATAACGTTTCAGAGTTGATTTGCTTGGCAGGGCAAGAATTTTGTTTTTACGCAAGTGTTCGCACAAGCGGGGACCCTTGATTGATTGATTGATATGTGGGGTTTAACGTCCCAAAACCACTATATGATTATGAGAGACGCCGTAGTGGAGGGCTCCGGAAATTTAGACCACCTGGGGTTCTTTAACGTGCACCCAAATCTGAGCACACGGGCCTACAACAATTCCGCCTCCATAAGCGGGGACCCTTCATCTTCATTATGATGCAGTCGAGAAGCCAGCTCTTGCTGTATCGAAGACCATTAGGTTTCACTTTAGCTGCTGCAAAGCAGTGTTTAACAGCTTCTTGCTGATGGGTAGGTAGGCTCCCAATCTGTTCCTGGAGAACATCTGCATTTTTTGCTGCAGCTTGCTGTTGCAGTTTCGCAAGGCTCTCCCTTGTATCAGAGAGACGGGTGGAAAGGCGCTTATTTCTTCTTACTGCTGTTTTAAATTTCTGGGCAATGTTGAGGCGTGCCTTTGTGTTCCTACGCTGCACTCGGCTTCGGCGTGTCAACAAAGCTCGCCTTAGGTACCGACAGGAGACGCATGGCGTTCCTGAAAAAGACACGAAAGCATGGTAATGCACAGCCTCTTCTACGCTAACAGCGTGATGTGTCATTGTTCAAAAATAAAGAGTGATAATTACCTTCTTTAGGCACCTGGCCTAGGCACTTCCTGCTGAAGTACAGTCCTTGGCGCGTCAACACGTGGTCCCTAAGCTTAGTTGTGAAGAGAGCTTCATCATAGTCCTCGAGCCTCATTGCACCCGCACATAGCTGCATCCGGTCAGTCTTTCGCAACTCGTCCTCGGCCTCCGTTTTTGTATGCACCGGCCCTTCCTTTATCAAAACGCCTCTAGCAAGCACTTTGCAGTATGTGGCACATTGCGACTCTGAAAACATTACCACCTTCTCGGAGAGCACTTCGGCATTAGTGGTCAACGCGGCCGTGCAGTATACAACACCGGCATGGCCAGGGAAACTGTGCTTACTCCAGTATGGTGAAGGCACTTCTAGGTTGAAGTAAAACTGATTCACATTGGCAGATGGTGGAGATGTAGACGCTTGTGGACATTCTTCACAGCCTGCATCAACAGCGTCGTCGGTGTGTGCAAACGCCCCAGACACCGCATTGTCGGAAGGACAGAATGCGGGCTTTAATTGCCCGTCTGAAGATTCCGATCATTTCCTCTTACGAGCGGTCCTCTCTTGTGTCGGCTTTTTACTAAGGTAAGCTGGCAGATTGGGTAGAAGCGTCGGCACAGCATCAGCGCGGAGAATGGGTCTCCCGCGAGGTATCCGCACTTCTTTTCCCTCAATAATATGCACATAGTCTCTGAGCACATAACGCGGCTCGAAGTGGAGCTCGCACACTGCGCTGGTGTCTTCCAGGGGCTTGCCCGCTCTGCGCAGGTTCTTCTCCCATTGTTTACGCCTGTTCTCATCCTTCGGGACGCCAAACAACGACAGCTTCGGCCCACCCTTCACGAACACATAGTCTGTTTGGCACCCAGGCGCGTAGCAGTGGTTTTGCCGATATCGCGGCATGGCTTAGGCACTAAAGAACATACCGATTTCTTGAGTGGTGCGTACGGCTCACAGCCGACGGCAAAAACTCGGCGCTACAATGGCCACAGCAATAGCACGTCGCTCGACAACTGCTGCTGCGCAAGAGCTGGCCAGCACTTTCAGCCGCCACGCTCCCCCAAAGTTCTATTGATGGCGATGCCAGCGCCGCCGCCCGGGCGAAGAGAGAAACACACACTGGCGACGTTTGTGGAGCCACCCCACCGCACACCCTCCGCCGGGGAGCAAGCCCACTGCCCTCTTCTAGTACACTGTAGCATGGGCTTGTGGCTGGGTGGATGGTGTTTATGACAGTACGACTGAAGAAAAATAATCGCGTAAGGTGTGTTGAATAAATTGTTTTTATGTATAAAGAACATACCTAGTTTGGGCGTATAATTATTATTTTGTGAAAACAATTCTGTTGCATTGATTATAACTGTTTTTTTTTTGCGCTTGCGCTCTCTGACGTTTGATGAGAGCACTAGTTGATTACGTAATCGTGACGCACTTCCTGAGGCCAGGTTTCGTGGAGTGTCCTCTCTTGTCTTCTTCTTTCTCTATGGATGCTCCGCAGATTCCGGGCAGCCCAAGCGCTGTTAACATTAGGTCCGTTCGATTCACCTGCACCGGTCGGAACCAATTCACGGCTGTGCACGCGAAGTTCAGAAATTGTGCAGCGTAAGTTCAGCGGTGCAGGCACAGCACGACACCCGAAACGAATGACGATGTGCCGACAAGGTGCAGGCCTTATTTCTTTTCGCTTAATTTACACCGTTCAGCAAACACTGACCGATGGCAAATCGAACATGCGCACAGTTTATGAGGCGCAAACATCTTGGCAAAACACACCGCATTTGTAGAGGCGGGTACGGCGCCTAAGCCACCTACGTCTATGTGCTGCGTCGTCTGCTCAGCTGCACGCGCGCCTGCACCAAGCCGGCACCGTCAGCGAAGGAGGTGCAGGAAAATCATGAACCGGTGCTGCACCTATCCTGCACCTTTCGAAACGAATGGCAGGGTTCAGCGGTCGTCATTGCTGCACCGCTGAAACGAATGGCAAGGTGCAGCACCTCGTGAACTGGTTCACGTGGTGCAGGCGAATCGAACGGACCTATTGGGTGGTTCTGTTATTCTCGCGCATTCTCACGTTTTCGCCACGCTTATCAACGAATCGGTACTGTAGCGATGTTGCCTGTTGGTCGCTAAAACTACGGTAGGAAGGGCTTTCTATGTTGAATTGTATTATGTAAAGCCAATGGGTTAGACGCATCGAGAGGTGCTTCGCAATGACAGGGTGTTGTGCGCCGAACTGTCACAACCGCAGTGGAATTGGCAAGGTGCTTTTCGCGGTGCCACGAGCAAAATGTGCTGCGCAAGTACGCCGCCGACTCCAGTGGCTTCTGCGGATGGGCCGTGAGAAGCTGCCTCCGAAAAGAGCTAGGCTATGCGAGGTAAGTTGCATTCGGTCTTTGTGAAAGTCGTTACTGTATTCATTAACAGCGCACATGAGCATTCACTCTGTGTGCGTGTATAGGTAGAGGGGTTGTATTGTGACCATTTACGGGCTGTGTTCAATTTTCCTTATGTACTATCGCTGACTGCAAGTTTATTAAAGTTGTTGCAGGGCCATGATAAGAATTAGCAGCGTCATACGATCGTGTAGCCGTTGTGTCGAGCTCGCCCGCCTTCGTGATGAGCATGGTTGTCGTTTCTGTGCTTATGAGCTATTTGCTTTGGTGTATTTTAGTTGCGTTGTCTTCTTTGTTTTTGTTTTGTTTTTAGTGGACGTTTCTTTGTTTCGAATCAGAAATTGCAACAAAATGCATGTTGTTGCTTGCCTCGGGAGTAATTTACGTTATCGGCGCAGCATTGACGAAAATTATTGGCTATTTAAAATCGCCTAATGAGCTGCTATCTTAGCATGTGTATAACAGTTATTAGAAACGAATTGCAGTGTCACATATACCTCAGCCTTGGCATTTGACTGTAGCTTCGCTATTGTGAATCTGCTTTTCGGGGGCCCATATCAAAACGGTTTTGTTACCTTGATAAGAAGTACTTTGAACAGCAGGGATAACACTGACAAGCTAGCTATCGAGTTGTGAAAAAATGCTAAATTACAGTGGCATGCATGGGCTCACCATGCTGAATTTTTATTACTCTATTAGCCCAACAGTGCTTATGTCTTTGATGCATTGTCTCTTGCACTAATTGTTAATTATTACTCTGTATATCTGGAGGACCACTTCACTCTTGACCAGGTTGAAGAAGATAGTCGAGCAGGAAGGAAACGACTTAAGTCAGCTGCAGTTCCCAGCATTTTCTGTGGTGAAGTTAAATTTAAACAACTCTCAGTGCATTTTGCTAACATTCTAAATTTTATAGCTCACCAGCGTGCCATAGTATCTGACAATGGCAGATCATCATTGGCTCCTGACAAGAGTGCAGAAGCAGGGTTATCACCATCAAAGCTAGGTAAGTATCTAATGAAGTTCACAATTTATCAAGATTACTGTTATGAATGAATACCTGCCTTGGACCTTCGTATTGTCTTTACGTGTCCCCGTGTTGAAGGCAGACATGGAGATGCAGCAGAAAAGAGCTGCACCTACATTATCTACTGGTGCTAAAGGCTTGTATTGATCTTCAAATGGCATGACACATGGCTGCAATGTTTAGCGTGTTTTATGCAATCTTATATTGCAGGTGAGATGCCAGAAGTATCAGCTACACCTGATATCCCTGCTGCGATGATCCTGGAACATTTATTGATTCCACTGTCGACAGGCGAGTAAATAGGGTACACTTTGAAAAATGGCTTTATAAATAACTTTCAGTTTCATGCTTGCGTAAGGATATTCGCTTCTATTTTTATTTATACTGTAACGGCCACAGAATCAGCATTGCATTCATACTACCGGGACGCTTGCATAAAGAATGTGCTGCTAGTGCACGCTAGCGTTCGGTAGCAGTCAATAAAATACTTCTGAACTTAGCGGTCTGTTGGGTTCACCCGCCGTCTGTTAAAACCGAGACTTTGCCAGTTTGCCACGTGACTCATAGCCACAATACATATGCTCAGTGTATCTATTTTGCCACTCTCAAAGCGCCACTTTTCTAGTACGACAACCTTTGCTGGGTCATTCTTTACACAGATATTCTTGATAATTTCATTCTGTGTTTGGCTTTGCAGGAGTGACCGGAGCACAGCGGTCCGTTGATTGTTCACAGCACTCACCGCCTGCCTCACAAGGTCTTCTCATTACTCCAGCTTTTCATTGGACAAATTTAAGCTAGTTGTAGTTAGGCATAACTATTGTTCTATTAATTTACTCTCATAAATATTCTAGAACATTCAAACTAGCAATTTAAACGTTGTCACAGAGTAATGATATCGGAGCCTAGAGCTCTGCCTTCTGAATGAGTGAGTTACTTCCTTTACTCTAAGCATGCTTATATCGACAAAAGTTTAAATGAAATAAGCTTAATAATGCTGTAATTTAACTTTATATCTCATCAAATATTATGCTCCGATGTGTCGACGGTATGTTCTTTTTGCTTGCTGTTAGCTTGCCTTTTTTAAACTCGGCACAGGGAAGTAAGCCTGCATATATACAGAATAATAAATATATGTCCAGGCATGGAACTTCGTATGAATTATGATTTTGTTGCTCTTATTCAGCAGTAACTATGAGCTGGCTTACTCATGCAAGAGCTGACGTGCTCAGTCTCAAATCAAGTTTTGAATCTGAGTCAAAGTGTGGGTGTGTAATATTTTGGTGAACTTGAGTCTGCTTGAGAAAAATTTTAATGAGTTTGTGAAAGTGAGGTCGAATTGAATAACATATTTATTGTGCGGTGCTATCTTGTGGTGCTACCGACTCAACTCCAGAAATACTGTCAGGTTTACATAGACCCATGTGTATACTCGTCTCTCCACATACTTCAAAACATGCAGAACATGAAAATTTTGTCCAGTGGTAGAACTGTTAGGACAAATTCTGCATTATATGCATTCTTTCAGCAACTGTGATACCTGCCAAGTCCGACAAAGTGCTTGATCTGGAGCGCAGGCTTGACCTGGAGAAGAACCGGCGGCGTAAAGCAGAAAGGGAGAGAGACAGGCTTCGCGAGTCACTTGGCCGTTTGTTTTCTAGGGACCAAATCAATGAACTAGAAAAAAACGAACCATGCGAGGGAAGTTTTGGTCGCCAGCATCGCTTCAAAAGGCGCTCCACGTAAAATTAGCCTGTGGCAGCAAATGATATGAGTTTGTTAGAGAAAACATTGCCCCTTTACCAGCAACAAGAACCCTGCAGAGACACATTGAGCACATAAAGTTCAAACTTGGTAATTATCACTACACTATCATTTCTGAATTATTTAAGACGTCCCCTGAGAAGCTTGGACCACTTAACTTCGAGCAGGTTGATTTTGTAGAGTTTATGAAAAATGAAATAAAATAAAGCTAACCAACCATTTATATGCAGGTATCCTGCATGAAGTTTTTGCAGCCCTGAAAGAGAAGGTGGCTACAATGGCCCCAGAGAAGAGACATGCATGTCTTTAAAGGACGAAATGCAGGTTTCACTTGGGCTTGAATACGACGATATTATAGGTAGGATAACTGGGTTTATCAATTGACTGACTATGCTTTAGGTGGTTATGTTCATGCATTTGAGTGGTCTTTAACTTCATTGATTGTATTTTTTTGTTCTTTCAGGTCAGCCAGCCATGCGCCCTTCAAATGCATCCACAAACGACCAACTTGCAAACCATGCACTTGTTTTTACGCTGGCGGGGTTGACAAGCAGGTGGAAATAAGCCGTTGCTTATCAGCTGACATGTAAGTTGTGAAGCTTCTTTCAATGCCTGTGCCACTTTAAAACATTTAAATTTCCTGGCCCTACATATTTTCTTTACCGCACCCATTGTGCACTGAGGCTGGTTGCTGTTTTTCCTAGAGGTTATATGTCTAGTACCTCCACATAATATGAAATGCAGTTTAGAATATTGCCCTAGCACCTTTGTTCTAGAAAGTTGTGCATATAGGCCACACTTCTGCTAAAATTATTTTTACACAGTTATCTGATGTGCGTTTCCTGATTTTTTCCTTGGTAGCTTCATCTTTTGAGGCAGGGGTAGTAAAGAACTGCCTCTTCGATGTAATTAAGCAGTCTGAAGCTGTTGACATAACAGTCAGCGCTGTTGCGACTGACATGGGACCTGGCAACATGGCCATCTGGCGACTGTGTGGTAAACAAGCTTTAAAGTATGGGAAACCAAAAATATCATACCCCCACCCTTGCCGGAAAGGAAGGCAGCTGTACTTCCTTGCTGATGTTCTCATCTTTTGAAAAATCTCAGAGGTCACCTTACTCGAGGCCAGGAGATAATTCTACATGACACCATTGTTAAAAAAGAGAACCTTCCAAGCAACAAGGTAATCTTAGTGTATTGCCTTCTAGTTTCACTGGCTTGGCTTGGTTTGTGAACACAAGTTGCTCACTGGATTACAGATGCTGTCAATAGTTTTTTATTTGTTAGGGAACGGGCGATACCACGTTGAAAAGGGTTTTTTTTCATTTGAAATTAACTCTGCATACCCTAATGTAGCCACTACGGCCAAGCAGCAACAGCTATTGTAAATGTGCTGTAAACGGCATATTTTTAGTAGTTTAGTAGCGCTGACAGTTGGTATGGATTCATGGTTAAGAACTGCGCAAGAATACGAGACACAAAAGGAAGAAAGCACAAGAACGAGCGCCTTATCTGTTTTTTTTTGTGACCACGTGCTTTGATATACAGTCGCCGACCGTTTTTTCGGACGCCGAAAATTCGGACATGCCCGTTTATTCGGACATCTTCATGGCACCGCCACACTCCCCATTGATCCTAATGTAAACTCACGACCGCAAATTCGGACGCCCCACTGTGCGCCATTCGGTTATTCGGACTCCGTTTGACTGACTGGATGCGTCGCCGTATGCCATTACACGCTGAGAGCGACATTAACAATATGTTTGCTAGGTTGCCAGCACTGATATGCTGCACTAGCTATGGATGGATGTCTGGCCAGTGTCAAAATGCACGCAGAGATTGCCATTGCCGATCTCGAAGGCTATGTCTGGCGACGCTTTTTTTTTAGCCAGTCGAGCGGCCAAGCCAAGCCACCTACAGAGTCTGTTCGCTGCGGCGTTTGTCAGCGGTGTCAGTCAGCTGCTTTTGCGGCTAGGCCTGATTCGTCTTGTTGTCTGTGTTCTTGCTCTCTTGCGTGTTCCGTGGCGTGCTGAAATGGCTACAACGCCACCCATTGTTGCGCTGTCGGGAGTGAAGAAATGCGGCCAACGTGGGAGCTACAAGACGCTCACAATGACGAAGAAAGCGGATATAATTCGCCAGGTAGAAGGCGGCCTACTATTTCTAAGCAAACCGTCTTGGAAGCGTGCGTGTGTGCAGACATGACAGTTTTTTCGGGCGATAGGGCCTATAAAAGTGCTTTTTTTTTTTGAGTGAATCCGTTTTTTCGGACTCCGGATTATTCGGACGTTTTGGCGGTTCCCGTCGAGTCCGAATAAACGGTCGGCGACTGTATGTGTGAGTCGAATAACAAAAATTGGTTGAGAGTCCGGTTCCCGTCCTTATGCTTTCGTCATTTTTGTGTCACATGTTCTTGCGCCATTCTCAACCATAATCGTGTTTGCTTAATATTTGGCGAAAGAACTAAATACCATTGAATTGAGCTGTGCAACATTCTTCAGTATGTTTATCAGAAACCTAAGCCTAAATTCTAACAAGAGGGCCTCTGGCACGGCTGCTCAAACGTGTCCATGCTAGCGACCATAACCATGCTTTCGTTGCGCGTATTCATTACGAAGCCGACATGAGCATGTTGAATGCGAAGCCGTAAAGACAGTTCACACAGAAACTGAGCCCTGTGGTCAGTTACAAATAAAAAACACTATCACGCGTTCTAGATGATAATGGAATTATCAGTTTTGTCGTCATTTGACAATAAACATCAGGGAAGTTGCCGTGACTTGTAAATATTGTCAATCACTTGCCTCCCATTTGTTGAAGACTACGCTTGTGAGTGTGCTCAGTGCGAGTTTCTTGTAATTCAAGCATTCATAAAAATAAATATATAGGCTGCCATGCATTGTAAACTAGCTGTTGCAAAACAGTGCCAACAGCTATGTCAGAAGCATCCACCATAATGGAAATAGGCACAACTGGTTTTCTGTGTGCCACCAACATTAATACATTACACAATACACAATACATTAGAAATCCAATGAGGATTGCATCCAAGAGAGGGCAGGAGATTTTGAGGAAAAATTCGTAAGCAGGGGCTGTATTGCAGCTGATCTTTCTACAAGTGGGCATGTCCGCTTGTCGAAACAAGTTGTAAGCCAGTCCACTTTTCAAAATGCTGGCTGCCGCATAAACCTCATTTACAAATTTTTAGTCTCTAAATAGTACAGGCCATTTAAGATTCAGTTAGGTTGTTATTAGACAGAAAGCCACTAATTAAATCGTGCAAGTAAAACAAATAATTAGCAGTCAGGGGTCGTGTAATTAGTAATGCACATGCTATGCTGTGACAACTTGATAACCATTTAAGTCAAAGTGCATACTGATGTCCTATATTTCTCGGGTCTCCCTAGAGCACATAGAAAAGGCCTGTGAACTTGACGCCAAGCATCAGCTGAAGCTCTTGCCACACTTGAGGAGTCGGGACTTGGACCCTTCGCACTTCGAAAAAAATGAACGTTGCTACAGCACATGCTCTTGTTCACCATGCTAAAGCTGCTGGCCTTCGGTACCTTGTTCACAAAAATCATCTCCCAGAAGAAGCTCTCACTACAACATTTTTCTTTGAACAAGTTTTCCGATGGTTTGCTATCATAACGTCACAAACCATGAAGACTGCTCTGAGTGAGCTCTGCCCTCATAAAGGAGATGAAGCGAAGTGCTCTCTCATTACTTTCATAGGCATGGTGACAGACATGGTGATTGTCGACAGAACAGGTAAAAGTTCCTGGAAGCCTTTTCAAACAGGTGTATGTCTCTCCACACTTTGTGCTGTGGAGTTACTTTCATAGGCATGGTGACAGACATGGTGATTGTCGACAGAACAGGTAAAAGTTCCTGGAAGCCTTTTCAAACAGGTGTATGTCTCTCCACACTTTGTGCTGTGGAGTTACGCCAGATGTATATTGCAGAAAGGCAATTTAACTTTTTGATGTTGAGCAGACTGAGCCAAGATGCCTTAGAAAATTTATTTAGCACAATTCGTTTGAAAACACTAATTACACATGCAAGAGAATAAAGGCAACTTTCAGGGTAATCGTGCTGGCACAATTCTCGCAACCATGCCGCCATGGCTCCTATGCAGTCGAAGACGCGCAAGATCTTTTAGCTTTTCTGAAACATAAAGGTGAGTACGAGAAGCAATTAGGCGAACAGGGGGATACTAGCTTTCAGAGCAACTCAGAGCTGTGTGAGGAGGAAGAAGATAGCTTTCTTCTGAATACATCGCATATGCTGTTATTCACAAGTACAAACTTTGCTATATATGCAAGAGGAGCATGATTGACAGCAACAAGGCCATTGCTGAGCTTGTGGCCTTGAAATGCTACATAAAGGAAGGACGAAATCCACTGAAAGTTTCGTCTGACTTGCTTGTAAAATTTCTGCATGAGTGTGAGGAACTTGTTTGAGTGAATGAATCTCGGCTACTCGATTCAAGCTGTTTAAGAGCTTAAAGAAGCCTGCTGAGGAAAAGTTTGAAACTTTCAAAGAAATTTCCATCATGCCACAATGTAGCACAGAGGGCTGCAGCTATTTTTTTCTTTGCAGGCTGAGGTTTGCATTAAAAAAAATGCTGAACTTTTGATACAACTTCAGCAATTTGCCAAGTGTGGCTCCAAAAGCGTTGGAATGCGCATATTGTGCCAAAGTGTCAATTAGGGCACCACGTTTACGTTATCATTCAACTCATTTTAGAGGTATAGCAATTATAGTTGCTGGGGTTTGACTTCGCACAACCAAATTATGATTACGAGAGATGCCGCAGTGGGGGGGGGGGGGGGGGGGCAGACTAAAAGTTTCGACCTTCTGGGGTTTCCCAACATGCAGCTAAATTATTCTCAGTTTCAGCCGATGACAATGCCACTAGAGTCTGCAACATCAAGCGTAACAGTGTGTATGCTTCCTAATGGATCGCCATTACTAATTTAGAGTTCATGCTTTGAACTTTTCTTTCAACATTTCAGGCACCACCCATGATGAATGATTCTCTCTTAGAGAGGCAACTCTGTGTTTCTTTTTCACGGCACTCGGTATTGCAACAAAATTTGTCTAATATGGTAATTTATGTGTTATAGTAAATATTTTTAATTAAACTTCTTGATTCTGAAGCCATTCATTCTTTGTTAATGTATCAGTCAAATGAAATCTTCGGCAAGAAGTATACTTGAAATTCGTTTTTGGTTATGCGGACACTAGGAAGAGATAAGTTGTGCCTTCGACAAAGGTCAAGGAACGTAGCACGACTGGTCGAATATGGTACTGTCTTCATATGCAATTGTAAGCTGCAAAATGAAATTGAATGAAAACAAACTTATTATGCAGGAGGTTGCATATGCCCAAACCTCATTGTATTTTGCTCTGTTGTCCTATTGTAGATGCCGGTGTACTTTGCGATGTCAGTGCACGTCAGACACCAGATGGTCAAAACTTTCGAGTCCAATACTACAACATCTCTCATAATGATATCGTGGTTTTGGGACGTACAACCCCAGATATTATTTCCTTGCTCCTAGTCAATTCGAATAGCAAATACAAGAGGTGTACAAAAGTTCTGCATAGCGTGTCAAGTGCTAAAGTTTGTTCAGTCAAATGAGCTAGCACTTGGCATATATTTTGTAATGTTATGGAAGTGCAGTGCAATATGTATTTGCTTGTGTTCATTGTATTAGGATGAGAAAAGTGCACTAAAAGCCTCGATATGTTTTTGTGGTGTTATAGATGAGTGCAATTGACGCCTCGCTATGTTTTTGTAGTGTTATAGAGGTGGTAGTGTTATTAATGTTTCTGTTTGCTTGTGTTCTTTGTTTTAGGCTGTGGCAAGTGCAATAAAAGTCTCATGATATGTTTTCATTGAGTTATAAAGATGCTAATGCAAAAAAAATGGTTGTATACATGCTTGTGTTATTTCAAAATATAACTAGTGCAATGAAACCTTCATGATAAGTTTTCGTGGTGCTATAGAAGCGCAGTGCAATAAATATTTGTATGTTTGCTTGTGTTCATTCCTTGAGTATGTGAAGAGTGCACTGAAAGCTTCTATAAGTTATTGTAGTGTTGTAGAAAGATGTGACGAGTGCAATAAAAGCCTCCCTATGACTATGTGTTTCAGTGTTATAGAAGTTCTAGTGTGATAAATGATTCCATGTTTTCTTGTGTTCATTCATTCAGGTTGTGACAAGTGCAATAAAAATCTCATGATAGGTTTTTATAGTGCTACAGAGGTACAGTGCAATATTTGTATGTTTACACGTGTCCACTGGTTTAAAATGTGACAAGTGCAATAAAAGCCCTATGAAGATATCAATTTTCCAGTCAATGTACATGAAAATTTTGAGTACAAGGCACCAGCTATGCTTCGTGGTTGTATAATTACTTTATTTGCATGTTGTGCAGCGGGTGTTGCTATGGAAAGATTAGTGTTCAGTGAGGAATAAATAAACGCTTGGCTTCTTTTTATCTATGCATGGCACTGCAAAACTTGCTCTATTTGCATTACCCAGAGATGCAGTGAATAAGTTATACGTGGAGAGTTGGTCAGCGTATGTCAGCTGCATACGTCCAAATCGTTCTGACTGTTGAAACGCTAAAAAAAGGGAGAGGTTAACCTAGATTTATTCGAATCGACAAGGTGTTTTAGTTATCGCGTTAGATTAATGCAGCTTCTAAACATTAACAGAAAGGAATGTTGGACGCGACAGGGCTGTTGAATGATTCAAATCAGCTGTTGTTGAGTCGCGATTGTAATACGAGAGCCCTGGGTAACACGGGCGTTGGACGGCCACTCTGGATCGCTATCCAGCTCGATTCAGTTGAAAAATTGAATACAACTGGCTTTCTCACTCAGTTTACGAATGAGCCCAACGCAACAAAAAATTATATCACTGACTGGCTCAATCGCGATCAAGAGTGCAAAAATAATCTGATATCTGTAAATGGGTTAAAACAGCGGAATAGAAAACGAAGCGAATGTGCGGGCAACTATAAATATATATCCCGCTGTTTCAATGAGCCGATTCACTATGTCTCAATATTATATATCAAGAGCGTAAGCATAATATCAATGCTTGTTGGTGTGAATGTAGCAACCGAGTTTTGCTCGTACCTTCCCAAAAAATGAAAAGGCAAAAAAACAACAACAATGCAGGTACTCAGAAGCGCGAGCGCTGCTTCTACGCGGGTGGTGAGTGGCTTTCCCGCAAGACATTTGAACCTAAGATGGCGTACCTTGGCGCAACTCTGCTGCCTAAAGGTAGCATATAGAGTTACTCTAACCACCCGATGTTAACAGCGCTTGGGCTGCCCGGAATCTGCGGAGCATCGGCGTTGTCGGCGTCGTCTGCATAGAGTTGGCTTCTGCGCAGTGCATTCGAACCACCTATAACCACGTGATGGCGCGTGACCAATAGCGTTGCTGAAAACGTCCGGAGCCGGGTGAGCGGCACCCGGAAAACAGTGGTGTAATCTGCCACCTAAAGTAGCATATAGAGTAACTCTACGATGGATGGATGGATATGTCTGTACCCTTTAGATCGGGCGGTGGCTAGCGCCACCAAGCAATAATACTTATTGAACCAAAAACTAGATTTTTTTTCTTAAATAGTGAGGTTGAGGACGTGTACTTTGCAATGAAGGGTTTAATTTTCGTTTGTGCCTTGACCTTAGCCACCAATCAGATAATCTCTTTCTAGTTAATTCTACCTGCTTTATGTCTATTTTGCCCTCCCTGTCCCTAAACCACAGTGCTTTGAATAACTCCCCTCCATCATCCTGAACTATAGGGTGAAGCCCTTTACAGAACATTCTCAAATTTTCGGCAGTTTCCTCTTCCTCTCAACACGCACTGCATACCGTGTCTACCCCTTTGTATTTGGCGCGATATGTCTTGGTTCGCACTACTCCCGTCCTGGCCTCAAACAGTAGAGAACTACCCCGAGTAATATCATAGATCTTTTCCTTGGCAATTTCCTGCTTAAAAGTTTGATAGATCTCTAGTGCAGACTTCTTAATCATGCCAATTCTCCAGATATCGGTCTCGGCTTACTTTACCTTCTTCTTAACCGATAATTCTTTTTGGTTTGGTCCCCTGCTGTTTTCCTAGTATTTACCAGTCAATTTTCTGTTTCGCTTCCGCCATTTTGTATCGACATTCTTCATGTACAAGTAGCTGAATACCTTCCTAGACCAACGTTCCTCCCCCAGTTCTCTCAATCGCTTCTCAAGTTTTATCTTGCTGCTAGCTTCCCTGCCCTCAAATGATGTCCATCCCATATCACCTTGTACTCCCTGATTTGGTGTATTCCCGTAAGCTCCTAAAGCGGGCCTACCATTCCACGTTGCTTAATTTCTAATCTTGCTTGAACTTCTGATTTCATGCACAAGACCGCATTGCCGAACGTCAGACCAGGAACCATGACCCCTTTCCATATTCCTCTCACGACATCTTACCTGTTGTAATTCTACAGTGCCCTGTTTTTCATCACCACTGCATTCCTGTTACCTTTATTCGTCACGTATTTTTTGTGCTTCCTTAGGTACTCAGCCCCATTGCTCATCCATACACCCAGATATTTGTATTTATCTGTTATCTCTAGCGTGACCTCCTGTATTCTAAGCTCACTAACTTCGTTCTCAATAAAAAATCATGACTGGTGATTTTTCCTTACTGAATCTGAAATCTAACCTATCTCCCTCATTACTGCAGATGTCCACCAATCTCTGCAAATCTTCCTTGTTGTCGGCCATTAGCACTATATCATCTGCGGACATAAGTGCTGGTAGTGTCTGTTCAACAAGTTTTCCTTGTTTGACGAAAGAGAGGTTGAAGCCCAGTCCACTTCCCTCTAATTTTGCCTCTAATCCTTGTAGGTACATCATGAATAACAAGGGTGACAGAGGGCACCCCTGCCTAAGCCCCCGTTTCACCTCTGTGGGCTTAGATACCTGTTTTTCCCACTTTATAACTACCTTGTTACTTTTATAGATTTCCTTTAAAAGATTAGTGACTACATCTTACACGCCTAGTGTGTCCAGTATTCCCCACAATTCCTCTTGAACCATGCTATCGTACGCTCCCTTGATGTCCAAAAATGCTAGCCGCAGGGGTCTGTGTTCCTTTTTTGCTATTTCGATGCCCTGCGTCAGTGAGGAAAGATTGTCTTCCAACCTCCTGTGTTTCCGAAACCCATTCTGCAGTTCCCCCAGCACCCCCTCAACCTCTATGCATGCCTGCAGTCGTTCCTTTATAATCTGCATTGCCAGCCTGTAGACCACTGATGTCACTGTTATGGGACGGTAGTTGTTTATGTCGGTTTTGTCCCCCTTTCCTTTATAGATCATGCTCATGTTGCTAAGTTTCCATCCATCGGGAACTTCACCATCGATTATTAGTTTGCTCACTGCCTATCTCAAAGCCTACTTAGACTTCGGACCTAATGTCTATATCAGCATAATTGGAATGCCATCTGGGCCTGTTGATGTACTACTAGGAACCCCTTTTTCAGCCCTTTCCCACTGTAGTTGTGAAAATTGAGCCATTGCACCACTTGATTCATCCTTGTCTATTGTGGTGCATAAAGCACTTCTTTGTTGAAATTTGTGCGTGTGCGTGAAACACTTGGCGCTAAAAACAGGACTCCGAAATTTAACTGGCACTTGTGGAAACTTAACAGCCATATCTTGAAAGATGAGTCTTATGGTAAAAATGTAACCAAACCCCTCACGAAACTCTACGGTAATCAAAAAGATGACTGGGAAACAAAGTGGGAAATTTTCAAACAATAGGTTAAAATGAATGTGATAGAACTATCTACAAAAAAAATTCAGAAGAACCAGGCGGAAAGGAACCTGCGAAGGCACTTACAAGTGCTCTTGCAGGAAGAAATTGTGAAACCCGGCTTCTTTACCAATGAAATAACAGATACTAAAACAAACTGGAGATTTTAGATAAAGAGAAGTATAAAGGCGCTATAGTAAGAGCTAGAAGTGAAAAACTTTGAGGTGAAACACCCACGTAACGAGCTTCGGGTGACGAAAAAAAATACGCACAAAAAAATCAAATCAGAGAAATAGTGCGCAATGACAGACTGACGAATGAAAAAGGTCAGATAATGGCGTTTGCGGAATATTATCGCGATCTGCTCGGAAAACGAGTACCGATGGCAACGGGATTTAGTGATGTCTTTCTTGATATCAAGCCCAAGCTTGACGCCGATACACGAGAAATATTAGGGGCTTCTATCAGCGTACAGGAAATTAAAAAAGCTATTGATGACCTAAGTACAGGCAAGACGCCCGGCTCAGATGGAATCGGGGCGGAGTTTTATAAAGTTTATAAAGAAGGCGTAGTAGTTGCGCTATACGAAGTTATTGTAGAAGCATAAAAAAAGAAAAAAACTGCCACGCTCTTACACGCAGGCGCATACTGTCTTGATTCCGAAGACAGATGATAGCAGCAAACTTCAATCTGTAACGTCATATCGACCTATCAGTCTTTTGAACACTGATTATAAAATATTCATGAAGGCTTTCGCCAGGAGAATTCAGAACATCATTGAAAAGATTGTAGAGACACACCAGACATGCGGCATAAAGGGTCGTAGCATCAGAACGAACATACATATAGTAAGAAGTGTACTAGAGATTTGTGACGCCTTTGAACAACGAACAGCAATCATGCTGATAGATTTACAGAAAGCTTTTGACCGTGTCTCCCATGAAAAGTATTGAAGCATGTGGAAGTTGGTGACGTAATTTTTGATGGTTTGAAGATGGCATATTCACAGTGTGTAACGCAGTTGATAGTCAATAAGCAGCTGAGTGAAGAAATTGAAATACTGAGTTCTATAAGACATCGACGCCCGGCCTCAGCATTGTTATGCGCCATCTACCTAGAACTTTTTTGCTTATCAATCATTCAAAATTCAAGTGTGCATGGCTTTCGCTTACAGAACACGGAGATAAAATTACTTGCATATGCTGACGATGTTGCAGTACTCTGCCAAGATAGACAGAGTATACCGGGTGTTCAAAATTAAGCTTTATGATTTTTTTAAAATTAGGCGCTCGAAGGCACGTGAGAACCACTTGTGCAAATAAGTTAAGCGGCCAGGGGGACAGAAAGTTAGATGATAATTATCGCTGTCAGCAGCCCAATTAACTAAAATTTAATAATTAACTTTTTACTGGCTGCGGTAAGTTGGCATGTTTATATTGAAAAAATGTAGGCAGTGGTGTTTGTACACAGTTTCAGTTGGAAGATTTTTTCTAGCACGCCTGTGTTCCGAGATATCCGGCTCCAAAGTTTAATTGTCTTTCGCACGATTACGCATGCAAGAGGGTGAGGGTCCGCGCAAAGCTCCTCCCTAAAGTGACGCATCTGTTGCGTGTGGTGTTTAGTGTGTGAAGAGGGTGGAAGCGTAGGCATAGGTGATAGCAATTACCCTTGCCCTCTTCGGCCGTCGAAATCAAAAATCGAAGAACGCTTGCAACCAGTGTCGTAACACGCAACTGCAGAGCCTCTAACGATAGTGGCAGATACCATGCCGAGATAATGGTGCGAGCGGAGAATCTGGATGCCAGTGCGCGTGCGTAATAATCACTAGAGAAGCATGCGTGGTCGTTGCCTGGGCTACGCGAATAGCGTGACTGCTGATGTCCGAGTACTGTAACTTTTATTGAAACAAGAGCAACAACTCCACCAATAATAACTGAAACAGTTTTATCCTTGCTAACGCATATTTCCTGCTGCTACATAAGCATATTTCGGTCATGCACAAATCTCATCGAAACTCTTCACCTCTCAAGACGTCAATGCCCCAAAAAGTGTTCAAAATGCCTGCCTTCGGCAGCAACGCAAAGCATGAACCGCTGTCGCGTCGACTCGATGACTCGGCGCAGTACTTCTGCAGGAATACTCGCACAGGCAGATGTTATCCTGTCCTTCATGTCATTAACATCGCTGGGCTCTGTTACGTAAACTCGATCTTTAACGTAGCCCCAAAGGAAAAAGTCGAGCGGAGAAAGGTCAGGTGATCTTGGTGGCCAAAACATCGCTCCTGCGCGCCCAATCCACTGTTGTGGAAAACGTCTGTCCAACCAGTTCTTCGCCCTGGTAGAAAAATGTGGTGGTGCTCCATCGTGCTGAAACCATACTTGGCGCAGGTCATTCAGGGAAAGACTGCAGACAAGATCATCAATGACAACACCTAATATTTCTTCTGTGTACATCTTTCCGTTCAAGTTGTCCTCAAAAAAGTGAGGTCCGATGATCCTGTCCCCGAGTATGCCGCACCACACATTCACACTCCAGCGAACTTGATGCTTGTGCTGCCTCAGCCAGTGTGGGTTTTCTTGTGCCCAATAATGGGCGTTGTGAAGATTAACACTTCCATTTCGGCAAAACCGAGCTTCATCAGTCCAAATTATTCTGTGCAAAAAGTCATTTTCTTGATCAGTTTTGATGAGGCCCCAATTGCAGAAGTCAACTCGCCTTTCAAAGTCCGCCTCATTTAGGTCCTGATGAAGGTAAACGTGATATGGATGGAACTTGTGCTTTCTTAAAACATTTGTGACTGTTCCGATGCTGCGACCGCACTGATCGGCAATCTGTCGGATGCTGAGCTCTGGCATCGAGGTTACGCACGCGACAACGTCGATTTCAAAGTCTTCATCGACGATTGCCTTCCTGGTCCGTCTCGGAAGGTGGACAGAGCCTGTTGTGCAGAAGCGTCGAAACAGGTTTGTGAAAGTGGGCCTTGTTGGAAGGGGACGGTGTGGGTGGCGAGACGCGTAAAGCTCCATTGCTAACGAAGCGTTGCCATTCATTTCAGCCATTGCAAGCACCACGTCTACTTTTACTTTGGTAGAATACCTCACGCCAGAAGCAGCCATATTAGCTCGAAAGGACTCCACGTGGATTTCCTTGGTAGACCTTCAATGCAGAGACGCTGTGCTCTAACCGGAGGCACCCTAGTGCAGGACGGTCCTGCTAACGCGTTCACAAGAAGATGTCTCAGTGTGATCTAAAGTCACGAAAAAACGTCGCGAAAAATGGTCTCCTGTTATCGCGTTCATCAGGATCATGCGTAAGGCTCATGGCGCACCGCGCTGTCACATTTTGATTTCGCCGGCCGAAGAGGGCAAGGGTAATTGCTATCACCTATGCCTACGCTTCCACCCTCTTCACACACTAAACACCACACGCAACAGATGCGTCACTTTAGGGAGGAGCTTTGCGCGGACCCTCACCCTCTTGCATGCGTAATCGTGCGAAAGACAATTAAACTTTGGAGCCGGATATCTCGGAACACAGGCGTGCTAGAAAAAATCTTCCAACTGAAACTGTGTACAAACACCACTGCCTACATTTTTTCAATATAAACATGCCAACTTACCGCAGCCAGTAAAAAGTTAATTATTAAATTTTAGTTAATTGGGCTGCTGACAGCGATAATTATCATCTAACTTTCTGTCCCCCTGGCCGCTTAACTTATTTGCACAAGTGGTTCTCACGTGCCTTCGAGCGCCTAATTTTAAAAAAATCATAAAGCTTAATTTTGAACACCCGGTATGTGAAGTCGTTTACATGGCGAATAAATTTTGTGACATGACGGGCAGTGTAATTAACTGGCATAAAACAACTGCCTTTTGGTACGGCAATTGGGATGTAAGGCCCGAGGTGCACCTTAACGTAAAATGGGAAAGCAAACCCCAAAAGTACCTCGGTGTACCCTTGGACAGCTATCGCGACAACGCAGATTACTGGAAAGGTAAAGCAGAAACCTTCAGACAAAAAACAAATGCCTGGGGTAGTCGGGATCTGTCTATATTCACACGTGCGATTGTATGCAACATGTTTTTCATATCCAAAATCTGGTATGTCATGAAAGTTATTTGTATGTCACGCGTCAATGTACAGAAGCTTCACAGGATTTTTGCTATATTTGTGTGGAAATCGCCGTGGGAACGTAAAAGCCGGTCTAACTTATTCCAGTTCGTTAGCAATGGCGGAGTCGGTGTATGTCATTTATTTATTAGACAAGTTATCTCTCGGTTTATTTTCATTCGCGATCAAAGAAACAAATTTCTGCAAACAGTGATAAAAGTAAGGCTGCCATAACGCATCCCAGACTTTGTTGTGTCTACAAACAGTGGTATGTGCCGATATGTGACTGGTTTTTTGAGAGAAGTTATACAGTCTTTTGAGTTTTTAAAAGTGCGTTTTTCGCTGGAATATCTTGCCACTGTTAAGCGAAAGAATTTGTACAGGGATCTCCGTGATGTCTTGTTCCCAATACTCTAGATCTGTACACTCTGTACTGATCTATGTGTAATAGAGGATCTGGACAGGACGTTTTGAAAAGGGTTAAAAGAATGAAAGTAAAAGCCGGCGTAAAAACTTTCTTTTTTAAATTGCATTCCGGGACTCTCCCCGTAAAGCAGTACCTAGCGGATAAGGGAATCGATGTACCATGAACAACCAATTGTTTATTTTTTAAAACACCTGACACAATAGACCATGTCTTTATTCACTGCTGGGACGCTGTCTTTCATTGGGACATCCTTCAAAGAACATTGAAAAAAGATCTCCCCATTACAAGCCATGGCATTCGTTTTCTCTGTGTGGATAATGAGGACGGCATACCGTACGACATGGTTATAATAATTAGCCTTCACAGCATCTGGCAGACCACAATGGCTTACAGACATCTTGACCAGAACATACGTCCTGTCCGGGAAAACTTCATTGCAATTATGCGGTATATAACTGAGGTGTATAAACAACAAGAAGAACCTCCCAGCTAGTTAACAATGTTAGAGGAATCGTGCGACCTGAAAAAAATTAATGTGAGTACTTCGGATCAAATATTGGCCCAAGTGTATTTTATCATTCATGTTTTTGTGTGAACACCTGTAAAGAAAAACAGGTAATAAAGAAAAAAAAAGCTCCGGGGTGGCTTAGTGGTTTACGCCTCGCTTTCACGACGCAGTGGTCTCACGTTCGATTCCGCGTGCCGAAGTGTTTTAAAGACGATAGTCTTTTTCGGGGACGCCCCACCGCGGTGGTCTAGTGGCTAAGGTACTCGGCTGCTGACCCGCAGGTCGCGGGATTGAATTCCGGCTTCGGCGGCTGCATTTCCGATGGAGGCGGAAATGTTGTAGGCCCGTGTGCTCAGATTTGGGTGCACGTTACAGAACCCCAGGTGGTCAAAATTTCCGGAGCCCTCCACTACGGCGTCTCTCATAATCATATGGTGGTTTTGGGACGTTAAACCCCACATATATATTTCTTGGTGACCTTCGACGCACAAATTTTGGTCTGTCTGTCTGTACATTTGTCTGTTTGTTCACTTTTAATGGCACCAGGTACTTGAAACGGCCGACCCCATCCGCAGCACCCACCAATTTCGCTCAAGATTTAGCGTTCTTTCTTGTGCAATTGTCATTTAATAAGCAATTATTGCGCAGGTCTGGGGCACCATAACAAAACGTATATATTCTGCATGTGCATCTTTTAGTAGAAAAGGCCAAGTAATTTTAAGGGCCGTAGCGCTTATCACGCTGCGCTGACCATGCAACGCTTGCACAAAAATGTAAGTGTTTCCAACGTTTTGCTAAGACGCGATGGTGGGGGCACCTGCCCGTCACCTTGCTTTCTACACCTTATCACCTCTGAGATGGGCACGCACACCCGTCTCTGAGCCACGTGCTTCATTTTTCAAGAACACTGCCAGGCGGCACTCGTATCTCACGTGCGACGTGACTTGATGCGCTCGTTCGCCTCTGCTGCACGCTCGAGGCACTCTAACGCAGCGCCTCCAAACTACCATTCTCCGTTTTTTTTTGCGCAAAACATCAAATAATTTGTTCACTCTCTCCACACGCAAGGCTCCCCTCTTTCGACGACATTTACAGATTACATGCATATAGGGGGCCATTTTTTTTGGATTTCTTTCCTTCTTGCGTTGTCATATATATAGATACGTATACATATACGGTGCATGACATCGATGCCAGCGGCAAAATCCAGCCGAAAGAGTCCATATAATTGCTATCGCAATAATACGTCTACTTAGGACAGGTGATAGCCGTGGAGCCGCACCAGAAGATTGAAGTAACTGGAAGAATAAGAATGAGGTGGAACACATTTGGCAAGCACTCTCACTATCATGACTGGCAGATTGCCACTATCCCCCAAGAGCAAGGTATATAACAGCTGCATCTTGCTGGTACTTAGCTGTGGAGCAGAAACACGGAGACCAATAAAGAAGGTTCAGCTAAAATTAAGGACGACGCAGCGAGCGATGGAAAGGAAAATGATAGGTGCAACCTAAGAGACAAGAAAAGAGCAGAGTGGATCAGGTAACAAAGCCGGGTTGAGGATATCATAGTTGAAAACGAGAAGAGGAAATGGACATGGGCCGGGAATATAGCGCGTAGGCAGGATAACCACTGCTCATTAAGGGTAACTGACTGGATTCCCAGAGAAGGCAAGCGGGTCAGGGGGAGACAGAAAGTTTGATAGGCATATAAGATTAGGGAAATTGTGGTTATAAAGTGGCAGCAACAAGCACATGACCGAGTTGACTGGTGGAACATGGGAGAGGCCTTTGTGCTGCAGTGGACGTAGTCAGCGGGGCTAATGATGATGATGATGACGGCTGCTCTCTCACTCTCAGCGCGAGATGAGAACCTAAAAAGGGTAGCCGATATCTTGCACTTCTTGACGGTCGTGCGGATAACAAGCATCGAGAGCAAATTACAACCGAAGCGAGAACCAAGGATGTTATGTTGCTGCCATCAGCCTAAGCAGTTTCACATAGTGCCACAAGATGACGCTCTTTACAGCTATTCACTAAGTCGCTCACCCACGAAAAAGGTCGTAAGTGAGCGACGTGCTGCCAAGTGAGTGATGTGCCGCTAAGGCGAATGTCAGCAAGTTCTGTGATCTGGGAGTGCGGAGAGTGTCTCGCCGAGCTCAGGAACCAACGGGTTACCATCTATGTGCGAAGACAATGGAGAGCTTTAGAATACCGTTTGCAAGCGCTGCAGGCGTTGCGGGTGAAGCGGGCGCCATAAGGGCCCTTACACGCGCTACCGCACAGCCGCTCCGCACACCCGCACCACACAAATGGGTGAGAGCGGCTGTCTCTGTGACGTCAGGCAGAGCGGCTCTCAACTTTTGCAAGCCGCAAGCTCGCATGGCTCGCCTCTCATTGGCCACTGCGAAAAACGGTCTGGATGGCCGCCCTGTCGGCTCGCTTAGCAAACATGGCGCTTGCTGAAGCGGGTGCTGCAGCGACATGGAAAAAGGAAAAGAACAGCTGATTTTATCGCTGTGACCATCGTAAGCGCTGTGAGACTCCAGGGAAATATCGGTAGCTAGCCAGTGTTCACTGCCCCGTCAGCACGTGCGATCAACAGCGGAAACGACGAAACGAGCACAGTGTAGAAAGTGTGTTTGCGGATGCGAGTGTCGTCGTTTCGTGTGTTTCCTGGGTTGTAGCGTCCATATTTCAAGTGTAATCGCAAAGAACTTCGAAGATTTCTGTGATGTAATCATCCACCTTTCTAAAGCAGGATATGCGTTTAGTGCGAGCCGAAGTGAAAAGTTTGTAATCATCGCAACGAGTGTTAGCATCGCGTGTGTTCTGTGTGTGCCGTTCGTCGCAGGGAATAGCATGCACAAATTTTGTACGTTTGCGTGTGCTAGCTTCTGCTACGATAAGGAAGGGCAAGTTTTATTGCCCGTCATTGTTGTCATTCGTAATGCGCCACGCCATACGAGTGCTGTTGTGTGTAGCACTGTGGTGAAATTCTGTGGGCCGTGTCACATTTGAGCGATTCTCTCCAGTTTTGTGAAGTGTGTTCATGAAATGTAAACGGTGAAATATTTAGGAGTGTACAGCTCGGTTTCCGACTCGTGTAGTTGCGTGCATATGCCCTGAAAAGGAGCTTGCATATAAGAAGACACTTTTGTGCATGTAGCCTCCCCATTATTTAGGGTACGCATTATGATCGATTGTCTATGAATGCGTGAAATAAGTTATTGTAGACCAAGTTGAAAGCAAGTGTAAGTATCGCAATAAATTGTCAGATCTTCGACAGTAGCTGCTAATACAGTATTATTAATTTTGTCAATATTGCAGGCAGTCATGCTACATTACTTGAACACCATGACAACTGATATAATATGCGATGGTTATCTGCTTGCATCAATCATTTGAAGAATAGTTAAACAATATTTTCAATATTCTGCCGAAATGCCCATGTCTGTCTTGTTAAACATGCATCTGTCATCATCAAGTGTGTAGCAAAATATTTCAAGCACATGTCAGGTCAAGAAAACTTCAAACAACAAAAATGCTTATTATCGTTAGCTCAATGTTGGATGTCTGTTCCTTCCCAATAGTGCACAGAAACTGAAAAACGTATGCCTTGTCTCCAAAGAAGGATGCTGTTTCTCAATCACCTAAAATATTTTATCAATGAATAACATGAATACGATGATAAATCATCATTCTTGTCGGTATTCGATATTTCTCAATTAGTACAAAGTAGCTGAAAGAACTTGTTGGCAATCCTGTACACTGATCATTTGTCATTTGCAGTTGTTGAGGCTTTTTGGGTGAATGAAATCAGCATAATCTTCCAAGCAGGCTATAATGATTAAATCCAGCTAAATGTGCATGTTTTTGCGGGGGAGGTGTTGAGAGATTTTTAGAAAAAGCTGGAGCTATTCCACTCTGTGAAGGTGGGTGACCAGCCAAGCTGTGTCGCACAAGGATTTTGTTTGCTTACTTTTTATATTTATACATCTATTAGGATTTTTAAAATTTTAGCATATGCTTTTTTAAAGCAGTTCCACCTCAGTTTATGTGGCCTAGAAGTGCAACATGTCGGTTATGTATTTATGTATGCATTTATTACTTTTCTCTTTAATTTTTTCATTCACCTTTTTTATGTCTAATTTTTTATGCACCAATAGTGAGTGGCAATGTTTGTCCCATTTCTGTGGTGCATACCCACTAGGAGCTTTCTGTAGATTAGGTATGTGTTTGCAGAGTCGCAGTACAGCCATACTTATTACTCTCATCGTTGCACTGACGTCAGTCAATTAATATGGTGCGTCAGCTGCCAATTAAACTCAGTCTGGACGCATACAGTCCCTTAATGAAAAATTGAATCTAGAGACAGTTGACGACCATAATTTTCCGTTCAATATGTAAGCTCGTGGAGTTGTGTGGACCTACACAGTAGAACCTCACTGATACATTCCCGCTTAATACGAGTTCCCAGCTAATCGATATGTGTGGTTTAACTTCCCGATGTGATTATGAAAGATGCCGTAGTGGAGGGATCTGGAAATTTCGACCACCTGTCGTTCTTTAACGTGCACGCAAATCTGAGCATACGGGCCTGCAGCCTTTTCACCTCCAATGAAAATGAAGCTGTCACAGCCTGAATTTGATCCCCCGACCTGCGGGTGAGCAGCCGAGTACCTTAGCCACTTGACTACTGCGACAGGGCACTGATTTCCCGGCTGCTACGCTCGCAATCGTATAAATAAATTAAATCAATTTAGATCATAAGTATTCTCCGATCCTGCATTTATTGTGCGCATTTTGTTTCAGAAACGTATCAACGTTTTAAGCGCGAGACAGACGTGCGATTTTCCGTGCGATGCGGCGTTCGGCGTTGCATGGTACGGCGTGCCGCATGCGACGTTTTGGGACACACGGGGGCGAAGAAGCTATCAGCGGCAGGCTCCACCCCCATGCGGTGCCTCGGCATGCAGGGTTGAACAACTTGGTATCCTCGTAATGAGGCTCAAAACAAAGAACATTACACAGCCACGTGTTGTTCCCCGCAAAAATAATTAATAAATCGCATTCGTGAACGACAAGCACGTCGTAACCACGGCAACAGCTGATTATTCACGACTCGAACAGGTAGGCCTAGCATCGCGGGCGCCGGCCGTCGCCTACGCCATTCACACGCGAGCTCATCGTCGAGCGATTGTTTTTGACAACACTATCAAGCATTGCGCTCGTATGTAATGCGTTAGCATACATTATTACTTTATCAATTCCATCGATGTGAAGAGCAAAGGTGGAAGCGAAGCGAGCCAGCGCAGAGACACCGGTAGCTGTGTTTACCTGCGAAATGACCTTGCATCGCTGCTCACGATCTCCGATCTCCCTAGCGGTTTAAAAACGGGCGTTGTCGTGCAGAAAAGGCACACTTCAAGCATCACTTTATTCAATGCGGAATAATATCACGTCACCAGGGAAACAAACGTACTCGATGTTTGTCACGCCGCCGCAGTCGGCGATGTCAGCAATCAACGCTCGCACCGCTCCATCAACTCGCCTGGAGCCTTGGAACACGGGTGATGGGAGCGACGACGGGGAGATGGCGCCACTAACATCGTGACGCCACTCGAATGCTCGCGCTGTGATTGGCTGCTGCCATGCGGCGGTGCGATGCTGCGACGAAAATATCTGGCCGGTTTGATGCTCACCGCACCGGCTATGCGGCTGTGCGATGCGAAGATACGTCACGAAACGTCACGAAACGTCACTACTCCGGCAGTCGCGTCGTCGCACCGCACGCCGAATCGCAGAGAAAATCGCACGTCTGTCTCGCGCTTTATTGTATATTGGCATGCATCATGAATGTAAGACATGATTAAAAGATGTGAGACATGATTCCAACATCGCGGCTTAGGTAACTTCAAGGCAGTGTAATCACGTAGAGATTAACCTGTTTTAGTGGGACGTCGTCGCTGGGATGTTGTTGTGTCTCTGTGTGCATGATTAACAAAGGAACCAGCACGTAATGTACTGATAGCACTGACGTAACAGCAGAGCTCGCATCCCACTGTGTTGGTACTGCAACATAGCTGTTTTAGGGCCAGCAGTGCAAGCCATTCTTAGCCTTGCTATCAAGAACATTGAGAATACTCGAGTGCAGTGTGATAGCATTAGCAGCACCCATTTCACTGTATTCACATTTGCTTGCCATTCTTCATTTCTTTATGAACACGTGAACCATGCCGTGAAGGATGAAAAATTTGTGCACATTGTAGAATATTGGCCGCTGTAAACTTTCCCAGGGTGTCATTTGCGATTGCGACCGCAAAGTACCTACTATGTGTCTATTAAGAAAATCATGCTCCTGTGTAGCTGTGAATTTTTTAAATGGTGTGGTAGTTGATCATGATAAATTATAGCTGAGCACATTGTAATGGTTTGTCTTTCTATGAGTTTTATTAGAGGCTGATAAAACACTGGGCTTTTGTTAAAATAAACCAGTAACGGTTTTGGTGATTTTGTACAAACACAATGGGCTGGTAGATTAAGTCTCAAGGGTTATTTAGAGACCGATTTGAACACTCTGCGTAAAGTGTGTAATTTATTACTACGCTTTAAAGCTGCCAATTGCTAGAAATCGTTGCAGATTGTTGCAACTCGGTCGAATGCCTTTTAAACTGCCCATTCATAGAGCAACATGCTCCTCCCAGAGCACGTCAGCAGCCACGTCAACATGGCTGGTTATCTGACTGGCTGTCATGGGCTGTAGAATGTGCAGAAGTAAGATCAACTGGTAGGGTGGCAGCACCCATCAGAGAAGATATCAACCACTTACTTCGTGGTCTTTGTTTCTGTTGCCAGACGGCATGCATGCTGCCAGGCGCACTGCGTGATGGCTTCCGAGACTGCACGCAACCTGTCGGTGTGCCATCTCGGAGGTCTAGACTGGTAAAAGCTCTAAAAGGCGAGCTCACTCATGAGAGCTCTGCGATCGCCAGCGTGCCTCGTGAGTTGCGGCAGTCAGGCATAGGTGAGAAGGAGGGCATGATGTAATTGTCTGTAGTGGCCTTGGTACACTGCGTGTCACTCAATTTATGGTGCGAATGGTTTGATGATGCTCTAACCTAAACGCTGACAAAACTTCAAAAAACCGTTTCAGTGTCTCTTCAATGAAAGTTCGCCGAGTTGAATAAGCGTTGAAGTGCAAGAACAGGTAGGGCTACATAAAGGCAGGAATGCATAATGGAGATTCAGGTGGGGGAGCGGCTTATGTGCAGAGTCGGAGGGGCACACACTTGATACTTCATGAGCTCGAAAAGGAGGAGGAGGTGTAAATGAACAAAGAAGAGGGATCTGTAACGTTTGTAAGCGCTAAATGCACGTACGTGACACGAGTGAAGGACGCAGGACAAGTGGTTGGCTCGTCTTACATACGTGCATTTAGTGCTTACAAATGTTATGGATCAATACCAACTACCCTGAACACAGTTCTCCACTTCCTCCTTCTCAGAGAAGGAGGAAGTGGAGAATTCCAAAGAAGCATGTGACTTGTGTAGGATGCTGCAAACAATGCTTTGTGTCATCTGTGCATAGGTGTAGCAGCCGTGGAAGGCAAAAAGAACGTGAGCCCCCCCCCCCCCCCCTTTCGACAGTGGTGACTGTTGGCTGCACGCCGGGGAAAGCAACAATTGAGGCGAAGTTTTCCTTCACCACAGTATTCACTGAAATATGTTAATGCGAGGGAATATTACAATATAGTGAAATTTCTCCAACAGTGTACTTGTGATGATTTTCCTTGTAAGCTCTTGCGGTGCCAGCAAAGCGGCACTTTGGCGCCTTGTGCTGCAGCATTGCAGAGCAGGCCAGCGCTCAACAGGGGCCCAATAACATTGTATAACTTGTCAATGCTTTCGTTCCGCTGCGACTGGCTGATGCAGTTATGGATGCGAACGAGCAAACTTTTTATGAACTAGTCAAACGATCTGCTGCTCCAGGAAAATTATTTTCTTTGATCGAAAATAGTTATCAATGCTGCTTTGTCGAAGCTGCTGTGAGCTGATTTATATTACCAATCTTTTTTAATGTTCTAGTGTTATCTGGAAGTGCCAAAAAGAGGTCTCCGCTTTAATCTCCGATAAACTCGATCAGCCTTGCTTAGGGTAACTTGGAGCAATGGTGGCAGCTTGCAAAGTGGGGACAAACAAAGCAGTGGACTCGAGCACAATGGGAATCTCAACTTTTAGGCTTTTCCTTTAACCTGAGCCACTGGACCAAAGAGAAGGTGAAAGAGTATGGTTTTTAGCACTATGGAAGCTTAATTGAGAGTCAGGCTAGTAGGTTTTCATTCAAATCGAATGGTCTTTTGCAGCTCAAAATACAACTTGGACAGCAAAGAAGCACACACGTGCAGCACTGTTTATTTCTCTCTCTTCCTCTCTCTCAGCAAGGATGAGCTCACAGAGATGTGTGCACAACCAAACTACTAAACGCCTTAATGCTGCAAGTGAAAATGTTTTATTACGCTCATGTTATTCATCTTGGAAGCTGCTATAAGTAACCGTTGATAATGTGACCGGCAGCTACTTTACTTGAATAATATTTAAAAGAGTATGCTCTCCGACTACCCCAGAAAGCTTTAGGTATTGTTCAGTGTGCGAATGCCCTGTTTAATGTGCATGCGCTGTAATGAACACCGCAAAATTGCACAGATTCCTGATATAAGAGGCAGGCTATTTTATGGCACACAGACAATTCTAAATGTCAAAGAAGCAATGGCAAACAATATGCTGCCGTATTGAAAATAGTTTATTAACTTTCTTTTTTCGTGGTCGTTTATAAATGGTCCCTACACGATAAGTGTGTGTGTGTGTGTGTGTGTGTGTGTGTGTGTGTGTGTGTTTGCCCCCCCCCCTCCCACTCGTGAGAGAGTCGGTACGCCCCTGCATTTGCGGATCTTTTTGTTACATTCATCCCTTTCTGAAGTCAATACTTCAACCAACTGTGAAATCCCAGAGCCTCTTTGGAGGCTGTATGGTTCTTCGAGGTCCGGCAGAAATTCCAGTCTGCTTCAATTGATCTGTCTCTGGCTCACTGACTTCAATATGCTTGTCTGAGGAAGGGCTTGCCCTGTTGAGTACTCGGTTCCTTCTCAGGATGCTGTCTTCCAAGTGAACTTCATACGACCTGTCATAACTTCTCTTTATTATTGTCTTTGACCCATGCTACTGTTTTCTTTGGTTGAACGGGGATATCCACTGACCCTTTTTAATACTTGGTGAATCTTTCGCTTGTCTGTGATAGTAGCTCGTGCTTTTCAGCCTTTTCTACATTCTTATTACACTCACATCGACTGTTTCTGCTTGCAGTAACTGTGAAGCGAGCGGCACACTCATTTTAGTGGGGCAACTCATTGACACTTGTGCTGGAGTACCATTGTTTTATTGAAGTGACGTGTTTTGTTAATAAACAAATGTCATTTGTGGGTCTGATTTGTTAACGATAGTCGAATTCAAGCTTCAGCAACAATAATACACATAGATTGAGCTTAAGGCAGAGGCTTGCACTTGTCGAGCTTAGGGCACTGGGTCTGGGTATCTGCCTTGCGCACGATAGGGCAAGGTTGTGACTTGGCTGTACCAGAATGAGCTCACACTGGGTCGACACCTGGCCCAGAGCAACTGCAGGGATCTACCTTTTTTCCCACTAAACAGGATTTCATGTATTCTTCACGTTTGCCTATCAACATACTTGTACAGTTGCACGAGATATGAAAGTTGCCATGCGACTGTTGACTTGCCTAACATCCCAGGTGCCTAGTGGCATAAGCAGTGCAAATCAAGATTGTGCATTCTTCTCTCCCTCGTTGCCTGTTGCATGCTACAACAATCACCCATAAGGCGAAATGTACACATTTAATTTCTCTCAGTTTTGCGCCCCTCCTTCGTCGCACTCCAAATGTATTTTTTTATTGAAATAGAAAATAAACGGAGGAATTTTGTCACCATTACTTAGTTACGGCTACCCCTTTCTACTTAATTGGTACAAATAAAAATATAAAAAAACAATAGCATATATACATATATACAGTCCTACATGGGTGAGAGCGAAAATTCTCCTATGGGCAGAACAAACACGTAGACGTCACGCTCACTTTTAACTTTTGTCCGCTCAGTAGTCGTCACAAATCTTCGTTTCTTCGAAGAACTGTTGCAGCACGTTCATTGCTTTGCCATTTGTTTTGGATGGTCATGGACATAGTATTTTATTCAGCGCAAATGGCCGCTCGGGATCTAACTTATGCAATTCCTGTTCTAGTCGCCTTCAGTGTGTGTCATGTTTCGGACAGTCGAGCAAGAGGTGACAGATATCCTCGTCGTCGTGGCCGCATGAACATGCTGACGATGTTGCACGCTGAATACGAAGTAGGAAGTGCTTTGTGTAAGCAGTTCCGAGTCATAGGCGATGATTGAGTGTGTCAATACGTCTTGGGAGGTCACGGTCTAATTGGTATTCAAGATTAGCATCAACAGAATATAGGATTGATTCCTTTGTTTTGTCTGTGAACCAGGCAGACAGGCATAATTCACGTTTTGTTGTTCTTAAAATTCCATTTACATCACATTGAGATACCGGAATGAGGCACGTTTGCGTAGAATCATGAGTGGATTTCGCCAACTCATCCGCCATTTCATTTCCCTTAATTCCGCAGTGACTGGGAATCCACTGAAATGGCACTCGATGATTCGACTTCGTAGCTTTTGAGAGCTCTTTTAGAACAGCGTATACTATACGCACATTAATGTGTCTTAAAGTGGCATTTTCCACACATGCCAGTGCTGCCAGAGAGTCTGTAATTACCACCAATTTTCTTGGTGTCGTTGACAGTTTAATAAAGCTTACGGATAGCGAAATCACTACGAGCTCCGACGTTGTTGAAGAGGAGAGGTGGCTTAACCAACATGCATATTCTTCGCGCAATTCCGGAATTATGAATGCTGATGTCACTCTCTCTTTGGTGACGGAGCCGTCAGTGTACACGTGAGTGTATCCTTGGTACCTGTCAAACAGATGATGTGGTGCCAACTGCTGCGCTGCAACGATTGGTACTTCATGTTTGCTGCGTAGTCCTTCTATCGACGTTCCAATAGTTTGTAGCTCAAGCAGCCATGGTGGGTAGTTTTGGTTCAGTGGTCAACGTGTCGACACAGGAAGCTGGGAAATGTACTGTTGGTACACATGGTGTATTTGCGATTCAGCATGATTCAAGATGTTGAATATAAGCGGATGGGAAGGGTGTTGCGTGATTATTCGTGGGCTTTCATCTCCGCTGCCGATTATTACAGAATTACTTAGGAAAATATGTTCCAACTGGTGCTGGGCACGGCTTCATTTCAACAGTTTCTCGAGGTGGGGGTGATCGCTGCTTACGAAACAGCAAAAACATTGTATTAAGCTTGCGTGATACCACCTTCTTCTCGAAAGTGTATTCTGGGACATGGAAATACTGTAGTTCTTGGTTGTGGCTCGCGTAATAACCTTCAAATAGAGATTGACTGTACACTTTAAACATTCCTGGCTAACAGCCGAGACTGATCAGAGTGCACAGTGCTGTCTGTAGCCTCTTATTACACTAAGGAAGGCTGTCAGTTGGCCTGCTCATCAACAACTACAAATGATCCTTCGTCTTGACAGCAAAGTTCCCTACACACACTGGACAGACTTTTAGTCTGGCTGATGAACCACTGGTTTGCTTTTTAAATTCCTCACCAGATACTGCATTACCTACCACATCAATGAGAACGTCTCCAGTCAACCAGGTCTTGCAAACTGTCAGTTGATGGAAGATGACGTAAATGTGACACTGCATGTTCAAAGCCTCTGACTTCATGACAACCTAACTGTCCTTTTGTCCCCTTGCATTGTCAGGATGCACCCTCTTTCTCCAGGGGCATTTGCAGTTACATACAAATGCTCTCTCTTTCTCCAGGGGCATTTGCATTTACATACAAATGCCTCGGAAGGGATACCCTACGGGCCCATACCATCTTCATTATCTTACTGGTGAAGACATGCTCACATCTTAATAATGCGCCAGTCTAAACAAATGCCCAATTTAGACAGACACGTTCCAGAAATGAAAGTCAACCGAATTTCATTACAATTGTTTCAGAAATTCACTGAGAGAAATTCTTTGGGAGCGATGATTAGGAGTGTTAAAATATTGACCGCAGAATTTGATTGGAGAGCAATACAAAAAGAAAGTCTATTTTCTGCTGGCAAAATCAGCGTACACCACATGTGACATGGCGGCCGCATTAAGTCAGTCACACTGAAGTTAATAAAAAGAAAAAGTACAGTGCATCATTGATGCATGTGCTTGTACGAAAGAAAGTTCAGACTCAGTTTGTTTCAAACAAGTGAACGCATCCATGATGCACTGTTCCTTGAGTGCACACTGAGTTGAAGATGCCCTACAAGAATATCTTACAAGCTGAGTTTCACGTGGCAACATCTTACTCGAATAATCTTGAGGTATATGCAAAAAGAATTAGCAAGGTTGGCACTAGCAAACAAGTGCTGGCAAACATAAAAATTAAAAACGAAAGCAGATGACAATTACTGGCATACCTTGTAATATTTCATTCGCATAGCATGGTGGTTTTCTCCTTCCAGTGAAAGTGCAGCCTACATAATGTAGTACCAAAGGATACGTAGCCACCAGCACAGTTTTTTGAAGGAATCATTATAAGTTACAATAAGCACATGGGCATTAACGCTAGAATCTGAGCAATGCAGTGGCTTCAGCAGATATTATGACTAGCTTGCGAGCACCCATAACAAAGTAAATAGTTTTGTCCTAATGTAGAAATGCAATGTAAGATTTTACTTTGCATACGTTGTTGGTCAACACTACTTGTGTTGGTTTCACAAAAAAGCAAACCGTTCCGCATGAATGCACATCTTTTTTTGCTCCTCAGGAAGCATGAAAGACGCTTCTATTCTTATCATCATAATAATATCCACACCACAAGCATGCAAAAGAGATTATTTATTTCGGGCCAATGAATACTCGCACTTGAATATGTCACGTTTGTTGCCAGAAATTATTTAGATTGAAATGCTTTGATTTTGTGACTTTTACTGAAAAACATGAAAGAAAAGCAGCATGCATCATTTGAAACACATGGTCCCTTTGGAGGGTACGACATAATGCATGATTCTGAAGGAACACAAGCTTGTTATTGTTTGTGAAATAATAAATTGTTTTGCATAACATGAGACAACAAAGTAATGCAAATAAGTTCTGCGGAAATCACCAAGGGGGCAGAGTGGTTCAGAAAGGGAAACTAGACAGTCACCCGTTTGTGGCACGAGGCCACAAGGACATCTGTACGGATTTCTAACAAGGAAAAGCTAGTTGCCGAAAAATTTATCCTGGTCCGGGGATCGAACCAGAGACCAACGCCTTTCTGGGGCGGTCACTTTACCAATGCGACAACAAAATGACAGGTAGCAGAAAACAAAGGCATACAGGAGTGGCGCAAGGATTTCTTCCTTATGAGGGGGTCACCCGTAATACGCGAGTTCCTTCAGGGGGCAGGGACGCTGAGAACTTCTGTGCTGCGATTCACTATGTTTGCTTTTGTGGTGGCAGGGGGGGTGGGTGGAGCAGGTGGAAATTTTCAGGGGGCTCCAGCCCCCCACAACCTCCCCCACACTGCTGGCATAGCCCCTAGAGGTGTACTTACTGAATGGCAGGCAACTGTTTGCCATTAGTGATCCCCTCAGCAGTTTTCTTGAAGCCAGTTTTCCATGCAAAAATGTCGCTGCTCGAGAATTGTTAAAGTTGAACTCACCATGTAAGTGGCAACATATGCTGTTTACACTTGCATTGAACCACTTTAATTGTTTCAAATCAATAACTCGTGTAGTAATAGGCAATGTGGTTGCAGACACACTTCCAAAAACATAATTTCAGTTATGTGTTCAGTTGTAGTACCGCTGGTTCGGTATGATGTCCTACATTTGAAAGTTTCGCTCTAAATTGGCAACATATATTTTTTGGCTTGGGTTCAGGTGGGTTTTGAGAAAACTGATTTGGATTTATTCTCACTAAAATTACTCTTTAGGTACAGTTTTTCATTGAGGCTTGATGCGACACCACGGTGTTACTACAAATAATGAACAAGCAAATATGTTGCGAAGACAACATGCATGCCGACTAGTATAAGCATGACATGCACAGTGCCATCCTCAACGACCCGCCAAAGGTTGCTTTCAGTGCAATAAGTTACAATTCCCATGATTTGTCAGGCTTAGTGCTTAAAAGCTCGTGTTTGGACATAGCTTAGATTTTATTTTCAGGAAAGCAGGAGTGGGGAGGGGGGGGGGCAACATAATCATTAAGTGCATACAAATGTGAGTGTACATGATCTCGCACATTCAAACTGAATCATTTTTAGGTGTTTCAAAAACATATCTTTTAGCTTGTTAGTGGTCTGTAGCATAGGCAATATGGGAAGGAATGAAGCATTACTTGTGATGTGTGGATTTGCATTGAGTATGTGAATGCACGATCAATTGACCTTTAGCACAATGGCTTGGCTGCTGTGGCTTTAAACAACACAGAGTCTTAAATTGTTTTTATAGTGTTGGTTGGGATGCTTCCATTATACTTGTTTATATAAATAGCTTACTGTAAAACATGCTCACAGTATCACAATTGCATGCAACGTGTTTTGCACTGTTTTAAAGGGGTGCCTAAGAACTGTGTGTCTGTACTACAACCCAAGAACAACGTGACATGTTTTCCTGTGTACCCTATGCTATATTCTGTGCAAGCTGCTAATAAACTACCTTGTTTAATGCAACCGTTATTATCTTTCATTAGAGGATGCAAAAGTTATTCAGATAAAATTAACGAATTGATTGCTCATACGTTGCAGCAGTTTATATTTAGTACGATAGCACATGTGGCTCAATGTTCTATCCTATGTCATCAGTTGCAAGCTTTCATCTTATTGTCCATTTAAGCAGCTTGCTAGAAGAAATGCATGTGTGCTAGAAGGCAAACCTTTTTTTTTTCTATGACACCACTCAACCCCTTTTAAATTTTAATCAGTGTGTTATCTTGATTTAGTTTAGAATAAAAGACAGATACTAGGAAGCTGTGCATGTAATTTCATTTTATATATTTATAGGAAGTGCTGACCTTTTGCCACTTTATCATTGTGCTATTTATTTTTAAAATAAAATGTAGTGGCAGATGGTCAGCCACCAGGACCTTGTTTTGTAGGTTTTGGTGCCCCCTCTGCACTTGTAATGCTTTATGCTCATTAAATACATGAGTGAAACTTGGCACTAAGAATCACCACTGTGAGAAGAAGAAATACTACAGGTGGATTTTTATCTACTGCTATTTGTTCTCACAGTGGTGACATTAAAAGCAATATTTAAAATCAATACTGATGTTGTATAAGGATGCTGTGATAGTCTGGTTCAAGACAAGGGAAGAGAGCAAGATGCAAGTTTACTGCAAATCAAAACAGACTTTTTTTCAGTAACATGGTTTTTCTGAAGCAAAATTTTCTAGTGAAACAACAGCTACAGATAGAGTATTTCACATATTACACAAGTAATAACACTGCAAGTAATCATCTTCTTTGGGTGTTCATGAGTATGTTGAGCCCTTCCTGTTCTGCTCTATGGCAACAGACTGTCACAGAGAGACAAAATGTCTTATCAGACTGACTCAAGAATGGCTTTCAATTTGCTGATGATGCTTCAGTATTACAAGAGCAATATAAAAGAGACTCATGTTATCAGTAGAAAACACTTCATGTTATCAGCAGAAAACAACTAGTGATCTACCCACTACATTTACATTAATACCACAGGTGACAGAACGAAACGGCTCGATGGGCTAGCACAGCATGACTGATATTTGGTTTTAGGATGATACAACAAAAACATTAGCATGCCAATGCCCCATCTCAACTCCACATGTCACATCATGTTCACCCTGTAGTCAGTGGAAAAAGGCTGTGCATACACATCTTATGCTTAGTAGGGCAAGGCATGCAACGTTGATGCAGCTCTGTGGCAAAGCCAGGGATTGGCACACCGGGCTCACACCCTCCTCCCTTTTTCGAATATTTTCCCCCCGTAGTATACAGAGTGCAAAATGATGCTCGATCACATCCACAAACCGGGCCCCACTTAAGACCATAGTGGTACCCCTCTTCCAATTCCACGCCCACCAAAAAAAAAAAAAAAAAAAAATCTGCCAACACCCCTGTGGCAGCCCACACACATTATGGTGCTCATTTCAGTGTTGTCAATTGTTGCGACGACCATGTGTACGCATATTTTGAAGGCACACATTACATGCACATTTAGAATAAAAGGACATGCGTACAAATAAATAAAGTGCTGAAGCTCAAGCACTTTCATACCAGTCAGAATTCTGGATAATGTGGCAGATTTTGCAAAATAGTCTATACTGGTTAACTTGGCAGCCAAAAAAGAAGACATCACAAATTGTATCACAAGTTGTCCCGAGGACAGCTAGTTAAAGCCAAGGCCATGCCTTGTGCCAATAGAATGCCTTGTGACACGGGGAAACAAAAGGTACGGGCAGTCTTAAACACGCATGGTCCCACTCATTTCTATCGATTAGGAAAATCATTGAAAAGCGGGTGCAATACGAAAAACACGCGGAACAACTAACCAAATATCTATCTCACGAAATTGCACCTAAGGGCCTCCGCCTAGCCTGCAACCCCTCAATGTCTACACTAAGTGAAGCAGAAAGGGGAAAGTGGGAAAAATATTACTAGAACCGTCCTTGCAACTGACTCGGGTCATTGCGGACCATAGTGAGCGTAAGGCCGCCGAATACAGTGTCACGGAGGCCACGCAGAAATTGGTATCTAATCTCGGAGAGCATGAGGCAAGAAAACTGGAACGATATGAACTAAAGAAGAGAGGCGAAATTTCAGTAGTAAAAGATAGAAAATTCAAGCGGGACTGCAGTAGCTCCACTGCTCTGCAACAGGAAAATAGGAATGAGGCCGTAAAAGAACGCCAGGGACCACCCGTACCACAACCTAACTTTGAGGAGAAAAATGGGAACTCAAAACTACAGTGCAATCCTAATCAAAACACCCTTACTGTCGAATATGACGCTGACACTCCCGTGCCACGTGATAGCCAAGAGCAGCCGAAAACTTATGAGAAAAATGTCCTCAATCTGTCAAACAGAACACTCACACCCGCTCAGCTTCAACTTTTGTCGAGAGGCTTGACCTTTTGTCCATCATCTTGTAGATTCAATGAATTTGAACTGTACCAAGACCTCGATAACTTTGCGCGTAATCTCCGCCTCCGTGAATACTTTCATGATCGCGGGGACTGTGCGGACGAGAATAGAGTGATTGGTGGTGACAAATCATGGTGTCCGAGTGAGCAGAGGGACAAACACCTCGATATGTATATATCAGCAGTTCAAAAAGATATCGTCAGAGCGTATGAAAAAAATCGGCCATTTCGAAACAACATATCAAAGTCAGAACGAAGGGCACTCGATGAACTACGAAAAAACACTGGAATTACTATCAAACCGGCTGATAAAGGGGGCTGCATAGTAATTCTAAACACGTCGGACTACGTAAAAGAAGGGTAACGACAGCTATCAGACACAAAATTCTACAAAAAACTTCCAACGGACCCGACTCCCGAATTTGAAAGGGAGATAAAAGTAACTCTAAATAATCTCCGCCGGGACGAGAAAATTACCGGCAAAACGTTAAAAGCAATGTTACAGGCCCATTCTGTTCCCGGTCGATTCTATTTGCTCCCCAAAATACACAAGGCAGGTGATCCGGGACGTCCGATAGTATCCAGTAACAACACATCAACAGAAAATATATCAGAATTCATCAATTCCTTAATAAAAAACATCCCCCCAAATTTTCCCTATTACCTAAAGGACACAAACCACTTCATCTGCGAAACTTCAAGTCTCGACATCCCAGGCGGCAGTTTTCTGGTGACCATGGACGTCTGCTCACTGTACACCGACATACCCCACCAAGACGGAATAGCGGCTATGGTTTCTGAATATGTGAAATCTGACTCATCAACTAGTGTAAGTGGCGAGGTACTGTTTACACTTCTTGAACTTGTACTAAATTATAACCATTTTGAGTTCAACGGCAAGCATTTCCTTCAGGTCAGTGGCACTGCAATGGGCACGAAAATGGCCCCAAACTTCGCGAGCACCTTTATGGCTTCACTTGAAATCCCATTCATTGAGGGACGCACCTTGAAACCTTTCTACTACAGAAGATACTTAGACGATATTTTTGTGATATGGAAGCATGATGAGGGAAGTCTTTTCCGCTTCATAGAGGATTTTAACAAATGCCACCCGTCAATAAAATTCACGCACAAAATTTCCAAAACTAGCATTAACTTTTTGGACGTCACTGTCACGATCGAAAATGACCGCTTGTCAACAAACGTTTACAAAAAGCCTACAGACCGTCAAATGTACCTACATTTCAACAGCAGCCACCCAAAGCATTGCAAAATGAGTATTCCATATTCTCAGGCCTACCGGTACCGAAGAATATGCACCGATATGCGGAAATTTGACAGACACGCCGAACACCTAAAGCATTCCTTATTGAAAGAAAATTATCCGGAAGACATTATTGACGATGCCACACTACGTGCTCGCAACGTGAACAGGAATGATATAATTAAGAGACCAAACAGAGTATCTAAAATGACTTCCCAAACGAACCTTGTACTAACTTACTCCTCATCAGCGCCACGAATCAACAACATACTTTCCCGCCATTTCAACATAATCAGGCAAAGCAAACGCCTATCTTCTATTTTCGCGAAGCCACCTCACGTGGTGTACCGCCTTGATAAAAATCTGAAGGACATTCTTGTCAGAGCAAAAAGAAACACCCCCCAATTTCAATCAGGGTGCCATCCCTGCGGAAAAGCTCGATGCAAGGTATGCCCACAGATGGTCACAACACGTGAATCCAAAGCGAACTTCTCGGATTTCAAATTTTGCATAACTGAAAGCCTTAATTGTGACTCCAGTAACGTAATATACATGCTATATTGCAACATCTGTGGACAAGAATATATCGGCCAAACAGACACGCCATTTCGGCTGCGGTTCAATAATCACCGGTACCACGCCACTTCACTGCCGAAGCTACCTTTATCTAGACATCTGCGCTTGCCAAACCACAGTTTTGAAAATATCAGCGTAACTCTTTTGCAGTCCGGTTTCTCAAACAGACGCGAGCGCGAACAGCGTGAGGCATATTTTATTTTCAAATTTTGTACAGTAGTAGCCGGCATCAATGAGGACCCCGGAAAACTCAACTGCCTCCGAGAAGTAAGCCAGGAGAAAATTGGTGACAAAGATTGATAGCTGGAGACCATGCTTTTTTCTTACTGACTCGTACGTGTACACTGTCCTTTCTTGTTTTTTTTTGCACATGCACATACAAAGTGTTTACGTTCGCCTACCACTTGATGACCATTTAAGGGAAACGGACGAAGATTAAAGGTAAATAGCCGACCGACCCATTAACGGGAATTCCTTCCTTTACGCACGCCGCCCGCCAACCGACCCATTACGGGGAAACCCCTTTCTTTATGCACACCGTCACGGACCCTCCCGGCACCGCGGCGACAATCTTGGGTGGCCCGACACACGTCAAGAACTGAACAGCACGTGATATGAACCGTATGTGGATGTAGACGGATAGTTGGCTTCGTTCTCAGTGTTGACAGTGGTTCTTCCTCTTTTTTACTTTCTTTCTTTTCTTTCTTTTTCTTTTTCGTCTTTTTTCTCCCCCTTTTTTGTTTTTTTTTCCTTTTTCCAGTTCCCTCTCACTCTCGCAAACAATTTTCAAGGCGAGAGGGACGCGGCAGCAACGAAGTCGGAAGCTCATGTCAGTATAACTCATCCCCTGATGAAGGGAGGACCCCTCCCGAAACTGTTGGGAAATAAATATATTCATCCTTGTTGACAACGCTCCCGTTGTGCCATATCTCATACCTTCACGAAGACCAACTGGCCCATTGAATTATTACTCCCACTATACATACATACATATATATATATATATATATATATATATATATATATATATATATATATATATATATATATATATATACATATATATTTACAATACTGCCACTCTGATCCGAGAGCATAGCAGGAGGGCATACAAATGTGTGTACAAGAAACATGTGAATCTGCAGGCTTGATTCATGAGGAAGAACAAAAAAGAACATATGCTCACAAAGACAGAATAATTGCACAACTTTACGCATAAACACGCCTATATTACAAGCTGTAGTAACAAGAAGAAGAAATAAACCAAAGAAACAAGTCCATCAAAAAGGTAAGAATAGTTCCAATACAAGGCTGCAGCAACGAAATCACAAGAAATTGATTGATTTGTGGGGTTTAACGTCCCAAAACCACTATATGATTATGAGAGACGCCGTAGTGGAGGGCTCCGGAAATTTTGACCTCCTGGGGTTCTTTAACGTGCGCCCAAATCAAATCACAAGAAATTAACAGATTTGTAAGCTGGAAATGCTACACGTGTGCTGTTCGGTTAGCGCAACAATAAGTGTTATTTCTACACTGAATAATCTAGCATTTCGACGAACTTAGATAACGAGTCAGTGCTTGTTATCACGGGGTCGAGTTTATTCCACTCGCGTATTGCCATGGGAAAGAAAGAGTACATAAACGTGTCGTTACTGCAGGAATATTCGGTTATGGTGCGGTCGAGTTTGTGACGTGTAGGGCGGGTCTGAGAAAAAGATATGTATTTATGCGTATTAATCTTGTAACTGTTATGAATTAGCTGGAACAAGAATTTTAGGCGAGCGTGCCTCGCTCTAACTGACAAACTTTTTATTCCTGAATCAGCCAAGAGGTTAGTGGGAGAGTCAGTCCGTTTATATTCATTGTAGATGAACCTTATAGCCTTTCGTTGGACACTTTCAATCTTTTTCATGAGGGTAGTAGAGTGCGGAAACCATATCGTGCTTGCATATTGCAGAAGCGGTCTTACGAACGTTCTATAAGCTAACAGCTTGGTAGGAGTGGGGGACGTCTTTAAACACCGTTTTAGGTAGAACAGTTTGCGCAACGCGGCGGCGGTAATATTTGTGATGTGTGAATCCCATCTAAGATCGGAAGTAAGCGTAATTCCTAAGTATTTGTGTTGCGAAACCTTACCTAAGGGTATGTCATTAATGAAGTATGTAAACATAGAAGGCTGTTTTTTGTTGAAACAGTCATGGTAACGGATTTTTTAATGTTTATTGTCATTTGCCAGTCAGAACACCATTTCGTTATTTTACTAAGCAACGTGTTAAGCGTTAGGTGGTCCGTATAGCTATTAATTTCCCTGTAAATAATGCAGTCATCTGCAAATAACTTGATGTTGCACTCGATATTGGAAGTTATTTCGTTAATAAAAATTAAGAATAATAACGGTCCCAGGACTGACCCCTGCGGAACCCCGGATGTCACAGGTACGGTCGCAGATGGTGTGTTTTCGAAGACAACAAACTGGGACCTGTTCGAGAGGAAGTCTTTTACCCATGCCGATATTGCGCCTTTGCCAATCACGTTTTCCAATTTCCCAATTAATTTAGTATGGCCTACACAATCAAACGCCTTGAAAAAATCCAACAGAATGATGTCTGTTTGCGCGTGGTTGTTTATTGATAGTGCGAGGTCGTGAACTACTTCTGCTAGCTGTGTAATAGTTGATAGGCCGCTGCGGGAGCCGTGCTGATGAGGTGATAAAAAGTTCCCTTTTTCCAAGTAAACAGTTAGATGCTTCAGGATTATGTGCTCAAGTAATTTGCATGACGTGCTTGTTAGTGAAATAGGCCTGAAATTTAAAACGTCATTTTTGTCTCCCGATTTGTGAATTGATACTATCTTTGCTATTTTCCAGTCTTCCGGATAGGTAGATGTTGAAAGCGACTTGTGAAAATTAGGCCGAGGTACTTGCTACACCATTCTGCATATCTTTTTAGGAATTCATTCGGTATGTCATCCGGGCCGGTGGATTTTTTCGGGTCCAAGTTAAGCAATAGTTGCATACTTCCAGCGTATGTGATGTTAATTTCGTCAATTTTGTCAGTATTGTGCCGTTCCAAATAGGGTGAAATGCCATTATCTGTCGTGAATACCGAGCGGAAGAAATCATTATGCGCATTCGACTTGGCTACCTTCTCTTCTGCTGTTAGTGTAGACGACGCTTCAAGACTTTTACGAAAATGCCTCCAGAATTTCTGCGGGCTATTTGTGATAAAGTTTGGAAGGGTTACGTTGAAGTAATGCTGTTTGGCTTGCTGCGTCTTTGTTTTCAGTCTCATGACTGCATTTAATAACTTCTCGTTACCTGGTGAGTTGGAGGGGTTGATCCTCGCTGCCCGCCGTAACCTTTTTACTTGGCGTTTCGCTTGGATAACTTCTCGATTTATCCATGGGTTTTTTAGGTTTTTTTTTGTGTTTCACAGGTATAAAGATATTGATGCAGTGAAGAACAATGACCTTGAACTGGAGCCACAACAAATTTACATTTGCGGACATGTCTGAGGCAGTTTCAAAAAAAGGTTGGAATTCATGCGCGAGATACGTTTGAATACTGTCATTGTTGGCTTTCTGATAATTGATAATGGTTACTGCGGTAGGGCGAACTGTGAATTTACAATCAAGTACCAACCGACAAACAGGCATCTTGTGGTCAGATATCCCGTCAGCAACGCTTATATCGATTTTCTCGTTTGGAAAATGGTCGCTCAGAAGGTCGAGGCCGAGAATATTTTCAGTGGTTCCTTGTATGCGTGTTGCATCGGCTACTACCTGATGAAGGTTAAAATCAAGCATTAAATTAACCAGTGCTTTCGATGACAGAGACGTGTGGTGCATAGTAGCCCAGTAAAAATCAGCGAGGTTGAAGTCACCCGTAATAATCACACGATTGCTGCGTGCATGCTGCGAAAGAAATTCTTGGATGAAAGATATACCGTCTTCACCGGAGGACGGGCTACGATAGACGCATCCAGTGATTGTACTCGGGCCGTCGCAAGCTATCTTACCAAAAACAGCCTCCGCACTTACTACCTCGGGTAAACATGTGAAAGGTATACATTTTTTAATTAATAAAGCTACCCCTACGCCTCGAGTTTGCCTATCTTTCCTGATAACTGAGTAGTTTGGGGGAGCAATTTCATGGCTGGATACGTCTGGGGAAAGCCACGTCTCCGTTATAGCCACAAAGTCAGGATCATAATCAAGTAAGATATGCTCGAGTTGTTCTATCTTGTTTAGTATACTGCGGGCATTTATGTTCAGCAAGGTTAGCTCTTTAACAGCGCGTTGCTTCGAGTCGTCGGCTTGCTCGGGATTTCTTTTTGCTTGGTTTCTTTCATTGGACCTTTGCTTGCATTTTGGTCGTTTTTTTCATCGGTATCTTGTCGCTCATTTCATAGCTCCAAACGAATGCGCGCTTGTCAATGTACAATTTATCAAATGAAAGGGTAACCTTTTCTTTGTTTTCACGGTTTGGCTTCGCACTACCCCATAGCTTCTTTCTTACTTCTCGTACTTTCGGCGAAAAGTCTTCGCCGATAGCAAACGAAGTACCTTTCAGTTTGAATCCTCTTTTTAGAATTTCTGTTTTCTCTCTCCAGTCCAACAGCCTAAAAATTACTGGCCGTGTGTTTTGGGTGTTTTTTTAGACAGAAGAGGTATGCACCCACACGTGGCACAATGCGAAGCTAAATGGGAAGGCGTGCCGTTATGCAAAGTGAGATAGTGCTCCCGCAACCTTTTATTGATACAGCGGCCCGTCTGTCCCACATAATGAAGGCCACAAGATAAAAGAATGCGGTACACCACCCCCACAGCACAAGGCACATACTTATATCTATGGTTTACGGCACATTTCTTTACATCTGGCTTGTCCTTCTTGTCTAGCTGATTTGACACCAAAGCACATATCTTTCCCAATTTATTGGGTGCCCTAAAAACCACATCAACTCCGTAGCGGGAACCAACATTTTTTAACCCATGTGCCAGTTTATGCATATAAAGAATTACTGCGAACTTCATTTTTTCCCGATTGATTTTCCTAGCTGCACGTCCTTTTAAACCACCAAACAACTTATCGCAAACAGCCACAATTATTTTAGGGGGGAACCCTGCCTCCTCTAGTCTTGCAACTTGCTTAGCAAAACCAGAGCCCAACATATGCCTGCACGATTTTTCTAGAGCGGATTTAAGGCAGGTGAAAGCGATGCCCCTCTTTACCACCTTTGAGTGGGCTGATCCAAAATTAAGAATTGGTTTCACTGATCGTGGCTCAAAACACCAGCGGTTTTGAACTTTTGAACCTAAGTGCTTCCCCATTGTCGGAGGCTGTTCAGTCTGTGCTACGTTTGGGCCCCAAGTTCGGGTTTGAGCCTCGAATGAACCCGGTTGAAAAAGTCGTGGTTGCTAAGTCAGTTTCAAGGCGTGTGGAAGAAGACTTACGCCCACGGTGTGTAGTTGAGTGTGTTGATGCCTTAGCCAAAGCTGATGGAATTGCGCGGAATGTTTCACCTGTTTTTCATTTGGCTAAAGTGCTCGTAGGAAGGGATTTAAGACCGGTTGTGGCGGATAAGGAAGGTTGCTTTGTCATTTTGGATAGTGAAATGTTTTCAGAAAAGGCATGTAAAGCTATAGAGAAGAACTTTAAGCCAGCCTCTGTGACGTTGTCCAAGGTCAGAGATAAGGCGGTTAACCTTTTGCGGGACCTTAATCTTGAGAGATTGGCCTCCTCTGTGGCAAAAAGCCAGGGTTTGGAATTGAGCCCGTTCTTTACGATAAAAACCCCTAAGGCTGACATGCCTTTTCGTACCATAATTACGGAAACAGACACGTGGCAGAAAAATGTATCCAGGTATTTAGAAAGCCATTTGAAGCAGCTGTGCGTTCATGATCCCTTTAGAGTGGAAAGTTCGGGTGCGGTGGTTCAGTTTCTTAGGGAGCGCGACACGAGCTCCTGTCTGGCGTTCAGTATAGATGTTGTTGACATGTTTTTTTCGATTCCTAATCATAAGCTCCTAGTGTGTGTTCAGGAATGCATCAAGGAAGGCAATGATGAGCTTCGTTTCAGAAGTAGCAGTGGTATATCTGTAGAATCGTTCACTGAATTACTAGATTTTTACCTAAAGTCTACGTGCATTGGTTGGCGAGGGCAGACCCTAAACCAGCGATCAGGAGTCTGTATAGGTTCGTGCGTTGCACCTGTCCTTTGTGAAATTTTTTTAGCCAAAATAGATCGCATTGTAGACACAATCCTAAGCGGAACTATGATGCGAATTTTCCGATATGTGGACGATTTTTTAGTCCTTATAAAGGACGCCACGTTCCCGGATAATGTTTCCAATGTGTTGAAGGTGTTCAGGACAGAAGGCATGGGTCTGTCCTTCACATCGGAGGTTCCAGAATCTGACTGTCTACAATTTCTCGATCTTAAACTTCGGTTTCAGAGTTCCCATATTTGCTGGTGTTTTGAGCCACGATCAGTGAAACCAATTCTTAATTTTGGATCAGCCCACTCAAAGGTGGTAAAGAGGGGCATCGCTTTCACCTGCCTTAAATCTGCTCTAGAAAAATCGTGCAGGCATATGTTGGGCTCTGGTTTTGCTAAGCAAGTTGCAAGACTAGAGGAAGCAGAGTTCCCCCCTAACATAATTGTGGCTGTTTGCGATAAGTTAATTGGTGGTTTAAAAGGACGTGCAGCTAGGAAAATCAATCGGGAAAAAATGAAGTTCGCAGTAATTCTTTATATGCATAAACTGGCACATGGGTTAAAAAATGTTGGTTCCCGCTACAGAGTTGATGTGGTTTTTAGGGCACCCAATAAATTAGGAAAGATATGTGCTTTGGTGTCAAATCAGCTAGACAAGAAGGACAAGCCAGATGTAAAGAAATGTGCCGTAAACCATAGATATAAGTATGTGCCTTGTGCTGTGGGGGTGGTGTACCGCATTCTTTTATCTTGTGGCCTTCATTATGTGGGACAGACGGGCCGCTGTATCAATAAAAGGTTGCGGGAGTACTGTCTCTCTTTGCATAACGGCACGCCTTCCCATTTAGCTTCACATTGTGCCACGTGTGGGTGCACACCTCTTCTGTCTAACACTGTTATTATTTTTAAGCACCACGATCAATTCACCCGTGAGGTGTCTGAAGCCTATCATATTAACAAGTCACGTGATGCTTGCGCAAGCCAGATCTCGGTTACATTGCACAAAAAAGAGTTCACTTTTATTGATGAGCGTATCACTTAATCTCGTTGTACCTCACTTGTCATGCGTGGCTATTACTTTTTAAATTCTTGTTGCTCGGATTAAACTTTCAGTTGTGAGTGCAGCGCTGTGTGTGGTTCTCTTCTTTGTATCCGTCTTTTTTGTGCGCCGCTTTTCTTTGAATATGAATATACACCAACTCGTCCAACTTTCTATTCTGTTATCAAGTTATTGCGCCGGGTACGGTTGTCCAAGTCATCCATTTTCTTTTCCAGAACTTCAATGGCTCGAGTCATAGAATCAATATGAGTTTGGCAAGATTCTATTTTAACTTCTGGTATAGCCAGGCCATCTAATTTCTTGTCAATGTTAGCTAGCCGCTCTTCCTTAATGTCTCTGATGTCGGCCGCTATTGCTTGCAGTTGCGTTGGAATGGCAGCTAAATCCGGGCCTGGGTTTGATTCGATATCCCCGGCTAGCATGAGCATTTTTCGAACAGACACTGCAGTTTCATAAATACAACAACACAGCCATGGGCACGGCAGCACTACCAAAAACGGGTCACTTGAACGATAGCATTTTCCGTAGTTTTTTCTTACCTGCAGTAGGAAGACGAACGGATTAGACGCCATACTGGCAGAGCCGCCGTGCCCAATAGCTGCGGTGCTGGCGGGTAGGCAATTTATAAGCTTGGTGGGCGGTGGCACTGGTATGAAGTGATGCGCCAAGTGGTCGGCGCACGTTGAGGTCCGGTGATGCAGTGGCAGATACTGTAGATTATCCATGTGGCAGGTCGCATTTGGAAGCGCGTGGCAGCTGGTAACGTCATGGTCTAGTGCAGTCCAGGGCAATTCATGTAGTTCGGCGCTTCTAGCGGTGCCGAGAAGCGCCGGTCCTACGAACATCTGCAGTAGAAAGACGAACGGATTAGACGCCATACTGGCAAAGCCGCCGTGCTCAATAGCTGCGGTGCTGGCGGGTAGGCAATTTATAAGCTTGGTGAGCGGTGGCGCTGGTATGAAGTGATGCGCCAAGCGGTCGGCGCACGTTGAGGTCCGGTGATGCAGTGGCAGATACTGTAGATTATCCATGTGGCAGGTCGCATTTGAAAGCGCGTGGCAGCTGGTGACGTCGTGGTCTAGTGCAGTCCAGGGCAATCCATGTAGTTCGGCATTCGAGCGGTGCCGAGAAGCGCCGGTCCCACGAACATCTGCAGTAGGAAGACGAACGGATTAGACGCTGTACTGGCAGAGCCTCCGTGTCTATATATATATATATATATATATATATATATATATATATATATATATAATTTCGTGTGGTAGGTCCCTCTTTCGCATCACGGACACCGAGACTTCTTCTGATGCCGACCTTTCGTCGCCTAACCTTGTCACAGCTGCTGATTTTCTCCTGCCTACCAGACAAGAACGCGTTCGTACGATCAAGTCACAAAACATTCTAGATGGTTACGCAGTGGTTGTTCCTTGCCAGCGCTGCATTTTTTTCAAAGGATCGTCATCGCACCTTGTTTAGTGCTTTTCTCACGTTGTTATGCAAGCATCTCCGCTTGCAACACGACGCAAGAACCATTGCTGCTGCCAGAGGAGACCACTCTTGCTAGCTATACCGAAGAATCACTGGGTTGTGTCGTCACTGGTTCATGTGCTTTGTCATTCTCAAAGGGTATGCCAGCTGAAAATTCATCTTCTGCTCTCTTGCCACTTTGTGTACACATCTTGATCTGCCACAATCTGATGCCTTGCTAGCGTTATTAACGAAGCACAAAACTTGCTTTGATGTTTCTCTCAAAGGTCTGGGTTAAACAGTGGCCGCTCATCGTATAGACACCGACGGATCTCGTGTCATTCGCCGCCACCCTTACTGTGTCTCAGTTTCTGAACGCAAGCTAATAGAAGAACAAGTCAATGACATACTCGCGCGCAACGTCATCAGGCCTCCCGATAAGGTCATGGTCTTTTCCTGTCGTACTAGTAAAAAGAATATCTTTGTGCAGTTTCGCATTGATTACAAATCACTCAACAAAATTACCCGTAAGGACGTCTACCCAATGCTTCGCATTGGCGACGCTCTTGCTACTTTACAAGATGCCGAGTACTTTTGAAGTCTAGACTGGCGCTCTGGTTATTGGGAGATTGCGGTGCATAAGCCCGATAAAGAGAAGACAGTGTTTGCTACGCCAGATGGAATCTGTGACTTCAATGTGATGCTTTTTGGCCTATGCAATGCCCCAGCCACATTTGAACGAATGATAGACACGGTACTGCGTGGATTAAAATGGAAGACTTGCCTTTGCTACCCGAACGACATTGTCATCTTTTCGTCGAGCTTCTCACAGCGCCTGAAACTGCTAGACGAAGACCTCACGTGTTTAGCTAAGGCCGGTCTCCAGCTCAACACTAAGAAGTGTCTGTTTGCCAGTCGCAGCAACAAAGCATTATGTCACGTCGTCAGTAAACATGGAGTTGAGCCAGATCTCCACAAGGTTGCCGTGGTACTACACTTTACTACATCACACACGAAGACCTCCGCAGCTTTCTTGGCTTGGCGGCGTACTTCCGCTGCTTTGTACGTCATGTCGCTACTATTGCGGCTCCTCTGCACAAACTTCTGACCACGAGCGCACAATTTGTCTGGTCGGACGACTGCGAAGCCACTTTTCACACCCTCAAGCGATGCCTCACATCATGGCCCGTGCTTCGCCATTTCGGCCCTGAAGCACCTACTGTGCTACACACTGACGCAAGTCGACTAGCATTGGTGATGTCTTTATGCAGCGCACCATGCTTTCGAAGAACAAGTCATGGCCTACGTGAGCCATACTGTTTCACCTGCTGAGCAAAATTACAGCATCACCGAACAAGGATGTCCCGCCATTGTGTGGTTTGTACAAACGTTTTGCCCTTATTTATAAGGCCGCCATTTCATGATCGTGACTGAACTGTTCGCTTTCTGTTGGTTATCGTCTTTCAAAACCTTGTCAGGATGCCTTGGCCATTGGGTGCTACGGTTCCAAGAGTAAGACTGCAGTGTCACAAGTAGGTGAGGTCGGCAGCACCAAGATGCCGACGCTTTGTCGCGTTACCCGCTCTCGCCAGGCGCTGAAGTGTCATCTTCCATTTGTTCGTCACCGCACAGCCAAGTGACTAAGCAGACAGATGCTGGTTTGAACGAGTTTGTTGTCTCGGCGAACCTTCTTTCGTCCACAGATCTGGCCTCGCTCTAACATGCCGATACCTACTGCCGCACAATCATCGATTGGCTCACTGCCTTATCGCGTGCTCCAAACAGATGCCTAAGACGATAACTTGCCTGTTTCAAGCTTCAAGGTGGAACACTATGTCGGTAAAGTTTGATTGATATGTGGGATTTAACGTCCCAAAACCACTATATAATTATGAGAGACGCCGTAGTGGAGGGCTCCGGAAATTTAGACCACCTGGGGTTCTTTAACGTGCACCCAAATCTGAGTACACGGGCCTACAACATTTCCGCCTCCATCGGAAATGCAGCCGCCGCAGCCGGGATTCGAACCCGCGCCCTGCGGGTCAGCAGCCGAGTACCTTAGCCACTAGACCACCGCGGCGGGGCTGTCGGTAAAGTTACCATCCTTTCGGTAACCAATGGGTTCCTGTCATTCCTCGCTCACTTTGTCTGGAAGTTTTACAAGCATTTCATGACGACGCTACAGCTGGGCACTTAGGCTTCCTCAATACTTACGACCACCTTAAGACCCGCTGCTTTTAGCCTGGCCTCTCCACTTCTGACGCCAAGTACGTCGCTTCCTGCTTGTCATGCCGGCAACGAAAACGTACCACGTCTCTTCACGCGGGGCCGTTGCAACGACTGCCGTGCCCGTCTACACCCTTTGAATTCGTGGGCATATACTCATAAGAACCTCTTTCGCTTACGCCCACTTGTCAACGTTGGATTGTTACTGTCATGAACCACCTTACTCGCTACGCGAAAACAGCAGCTCCTCCGTCTAGTTCTGCCTCAGAAGTGGCCGATTTTGTCCTTCACGCCAATATTTTACGACATGGCGCCCCGCGTGTTCTTCTTAGTGACCGTAGCAAGACATTTTTTTCGCATATTCTTGCTGAAGTCCTCAAGGCCTGTAACACCATGCAGAAGACCACATCAGCGTATCATCCAGAAACCAAGTGTTTTCACCGAAATTTGCCCAACATGATCTCCGTGTACGTTGAACCGGATCAAAAAAACAGGGACAGTATACTTCCTTTCGTCACGTTCACATATGATACCGCCATACAGCGTACGACGAATTACAGCCCCTTTTTTCTCGTGTATGGCCGTGCTTTGACTTTTTCTTCTGGACACCACGTTTTTGTCCACATCTTCCATTCTATCTTCATCTCGTCCGCAAGAGTTTGCCGCTCGCGTTGCACGCTGCGGTGGAAATACCCGCGCCAACACTGCGACCAATCAGGAAACGAGAAAAATTGACATTGATGCCAAGCGTCGATATGTTCTGTTCCACCCAGCTAACGAAGTCCTTCTGTGGACAGCTGTTCATGCACCTGGGGGCGAAAAATTACTCAATCGATATCTCGTTCCATACACCGTCCTGGACCTAACATCTGACGAACACTATCACATTGCTCCTGTCAATGCTGCTCCTGATCGTCGTCGCCGCAGCACCGAGATCACCCACGTCTTTCGACTGAAATCGTATATTCGGTGCCCCAACCTTTTCTAACTTGCTGCCCTATTTCGCGAAGGGGAGAACATAGTGTGAGTGCTGACAGTGTACTTCATCTTCATCTATATCTTAAAACCGCTGTAGTGATCATCATCGTCTGTCGAACAGGCTGGGCTGCTTTTGCCTATGCATCACGTTTGAAATAATCTGGTTACTGCCGTACTAGACGTCGTCTCATAAATATATATATATATATATATATATATATATATATATATATATATATATATATATATATATATATATATATATATATATATATATATATATATTGAAATTTAACTAACAGGCAATAATGCCAATAAAGTATAGCGGAGGTTATTAATTAGACCAAATTGTTAGATAAATGCGAAGAAAGAAAAGTGGCTGAAAAGATAACTTCCCATGGGCAGGAACCAAACCTGTGACCTTCGAACAACGCGTTCATTGCTCTACCACTGAGCTACATTTGCGGCTATTCTCCCAGCCACTTTATTGGCTATATATGTGAATTTAAACGTGGTAGTGTCAGTCAGCGCCATCTGTAGCTATGGCGGTAAGTGTGGCACACTCTTTTATGAGCCTGTGAAGCGTCACGTAGCACGTGAACTTATTACGAGCTGGCAGTTGACCAATGATCCCTCGTATACAACCTAAGGCACGAAGTCTGCCAGTACGAGAAACTCGTTAATGAATAGGGGAAAAAGTGGACACTTAAGGGCTGAATTTTCTGTGTTTTGACACAATAATATCAAATCTAACATACAACAATGCGGAAGAAAGAATAGGAGAGGTTATTGGACGAAATTGTACGGCAATTCTGAAGAAAGAAAAGTACGTGAAAAGATGACCTGCCGTGGGCAGGAACCAAACCTGCGACCTTGATATAACGCGTTCGGTGCTCTACCACTGAGATACAACGGTGGCTATCCTCCAAGCCACCTTATTGGGTATATATGTGAAGTTAAATGTGGGAGTCTCAGTAAGCGCCATCTGTAGCCATGGCCCAAAGTATGGCACATTTTTTATGAGCCTGTGTGGCGTCACGTAGCACGTGAACGTATTACGAGCTGGCAGCTGACCAATGGTCCCTCGTATACAACCAAAGGCACGAAGTCTGCCAGTACGATACCCTCGTTAATGAATAAGGGAAAGAAGTGGATACTTAAGGGCTCGTTTTTCTGTGCTTTACACAATAATAATTAGATCTAACAGACAATAATGCCAAGGAAAATATAGGGGAAGATATTAGACCGAATTGTAATGTAAATATGAAGAAAAGTGGGTGAAAAGATAACTTGCCATGGGCAGGATCCGAACCTGCGACCTTCGAATGACGCGCTCGATGCTCTACAACTGAGATACCACGACAGCTATCCCCCCAGCCACTTTATGGGATTTATACGGGAATTAAACATGAGAGTGTCAGCCAGTGTCACCAGTAGCCATGGCTGTGAGTGTAGCACACTCTTATGAGCCTATTTGGCGTCACGTAGCACGTGAACCTATTACGAGTGGGCAGCTGACCAATAGTCCCTCGTATACAACCTAAAGCCACTAAGTCTGCCAGTACGAGACCCTCGTTAATGAATTAAGAAAAGAAGTGTATACCTAAGGGCTCGTTTTTCTGTGTTTTTACACAATAATAATGAGATCTAACAGACAATAATGCCAAGGAAAGTATAGGGGAAGATATTACACTGAAGTGTTGTGTAAGTATGAAGAGAAGTGGGTGAAAAGATAACTTGCCGTGGGCAGAATCTGAACCTGCGACCTTCGAATGACGCGCTCGATGCTCTCACTGAGCTACCACGACAGCTATCCCTCCAGCCACTTTATGGGGTTTATTTGTGAATTAAACATGGAAGTGTCAGTCAGCGCCACCTGTAGCAATTGCGGCGAGTGTAGCACACTTTAATAAGCCTATTTGGCGTCACGTAGCACGTGAAGCTATTACGAGTGGGCGGCTGACCAATAGTCCCTCATATACTACCTAAAGGCACTAAGTCTGCCAGTACGAGACCCTCGTTAATGAATTAAGAAGAGAAGTGTATACCTACGGACTCGTTTTTCTGTGTTTTTACACTATAATAATGAGATCTAACTGACAATGTTGCCAAGGAAAGTATAGGGGAAGATATTAGACCGAATTGCAATGTAAATATGAAGGAAAGTGGGTGAAAATGTACCTTGCAGTGGGCAGGATACGAACCCGTGACCTTCGAATGACGCGCTCGATGCTCTACCACTGAGCTGCCAGACAGCGATCGCCCCAGCCACTTTATGGGGTTTATATGTGAATTAAACATGGATGGATGGATATTGCTGTACCCTTTAGATCAGGCGGTGGCTAGCGCCACCAAGCCGTAATACTTAATGAACTCAAAACTATATTTATTTATTTTTTCCTGAAAAAGTGAGTTTGAGGATTCGTACTTTGCAGTGAAGAGTTTAATTTTCACTCGTGCCTTAACTTTAGCCACCAATCAGATAACCTCCTTCTAGTTAAGCCTACTTGCTTAAAGTCTATTTTGCCCTCGCGGTCCCTAAACCCCAGTGCTTTGAAAAACTCTGCGCCATCATCCTGAACTGTAGGGTGAAGCCCTTTACAGAACATTATCAAGTGTTCGGCAGTTTTTTCTTCCTCTCCACACGCACTGCATACTGTGTTTACCCCTTCGTATTTGGCCCGATATGTCTTGGTTCGCAGAACTCCCGTCCTTCCCTCAAACAGTAGAGAACAACCCCGAGTATTATCATGGATCCTGTCCTTCGCAATTTCCTGCTTAAATGTTCGATAGATCTCTAGCGCGGACTTCTTAATCATGCCCATTTTCCACATGTCAGTCTCCGTTTCCTTCACTTTCTTCTGGGAGTGTCAGTCAGTGCCACCAGTAGTCATGGTGGCGAGTGTAGCACACTCTTATGAGCCTATTTGGCGTCACGTAGCACATGAACCGATTACGAGTGGGCAGCTGACCAATAGTCCCTCGTATACAATCAAAAGGCACTGAGTCTGCCACTACGAGATCCTCGTTAATGAATTAAGAAAAGAAGTGGATACTTAAGGGCTCGTTTTTCTGTGTTTTTACACAATAATAATGAGATCTAACAATTAATAATGCCAAGGAAAGTATAGCGGAAGATATTGGACCAATTTGTAACAGAAATATCAAGAAAAGTGGGTGAAAAGATAACTTGCCGTGGGCAGAATCTGAACCTGCGACCTTGATATAACGCGTTCGGTGCTCTACCACTGAGATACAACGGCGGCTATCCTCCAAGCCATCTTATTGGGTATATATGTGAATTTAACTGTGGGGGTGTCAGTCAGTGCCTTCTGTAGCCATGGCCCCGAGTGTGGCACATTTTTTGATGAGCCTGTGTGGCGTCATGTGGAACGTGAACGTATTACGAACTGGTAGCTGACTTATTGTCCCTCGTATACAACCAAAGGCACAAAATCTGCCAGTATGATACCCTCGTTAATGAATAAGGGAAAGCAGTGGATACTTAAGTGCTCGTTTTTCTATGTTTTGACACAATAATTATAAATTCGAACAGACAATATTACCAAGGAAAGAATAGGAGAGGTTATTGAACCAAACTGTAAGGTAAATCTGAAGAAAGAAAAGTGGGTGAAAAGATAAATTGCCGTGGGCAGGAACCGAACCAGCGACCTTTGAATAACGTATTTGACGCGAATATTGTTTTGGATATATATATATATATATATATATATATATATATATATATATATATATATATATATATATATATATATATATATATATATATATATATATATATATATATATATCTTGTGAGACGACGTCAGGTACGAAGGAGCGACCGTTTTATTGTCAACCCAGACGCGCGAGCCAGCAACCGAACAAGCAGCGAGCCGCTACGATGATGATGATCACGGTGCTTTGTATGCGCAGGTGAAAGTGAAAATGATGAGCAACACAATCAGCGCTCACACTATTTCCCCCCTACACGAAAGCGGTCTGCAAGACGTTCATTTAGTAAGTGTATGAGCGCTGGATATAAGGTTTCAGGCGAGACACATGGACGATCTCGGTCCCGCGACGACGGCGATCAGAAGCCGAAGTAACCGGCGCGACGCGATAATTTACGGCCGATGTTCGTTCAAGCACGGTGTAAGGACCCAGGTATCTGTGAATGAATTTTTCACAGAGGCCGGGTGTGCGAACAGGTGTCCAGAGGAGCACTTCGTCGCCTGGGTAGAATGACACAACTCGACGTGTCGCATCACAACGAACTTTTCGCTGGGCCTGAATGGTAGAGGTGTTGGCGCGGGCGATTGTGCGGCAGTGGTTGACACGGGCAGCGAATTCTTCCGGAAGGGACGCAGATGGGACAGAAGGCGTGGACAAAAAGTTGGTGTCTAGAACAAAAGATGGTGCACGGCCATACACAAGAAAAAACGGGCTGTAACTTGTAGTGCGTTGTATGGCAGTGTTATAGGCAAACGTGACGAAAGGTAGTATTGTGTCCCAGTTCTTGTGATCGGGTTGGACATACATAGAGATCATGTCTGACAAAGTTCTATGAAAACGCTCAGTAAGACCATTGGTTTGCGGATGATATGCCGAGGTGGTCTTATGGATTGTGTCAGAGGCCTGTAAAACTTCAGCGAGCACACGAGAAAGAAATGTCTTGCCACGGTCACTCAGGAGAACACGAGGGGCGCCGTGGCGCAGGATAATGGCACGCAGAACAAAGTCGGCTACTTCGCTGGCAGCTCCAGTAGGAAGAGCTGCCGTCTCAGCGTAGCGAGTAAGATGGTCTACGGCAGTAACAATCCAGCGGTGACCGGCGGCGGTAAGCGGAAGGGGTCCGTATAAGTCTATGCCGACGAACTCGAAGGGAGCGGATGGGCACGGGAGAGGCTGTAGAGGGCCGGCGGGAAGAGATGTCGAACGTTTTCGGTGCTGACATGATGAACAGGAAGTGACGTACCTGGAAACACTAGTGGAGAGGCCAGGCCAGAAGCAGCGAGTCTTAATGCGATCGTAGGTTTTATGAAAACCCAAGTGGCCAGCCGTCGGGTCGTCATGAAAGGCTTCTAAGACTTGGAGTCGAAGTGAGCGAGGTATGACCGGGACCCATCGGCTACCGAGAGGATGGTAAGTTTGTCGAAGTAGCGTTCCGTCATGAAGTTTGAAACGCGTGAGTTGTCGTCGCAAGCGGCTGTTGGGAGCACGAGATGAGCCGGTGAGCCGATCGATGATTGTACGGCAGTATGTGTCTGCACGTTGGAGCGAGGTGAGGTCTGCGGATTGAAGGAAGTCATCCGGTGCAGTGGGCTCGATGGGACTAAGACTGGTCATCTGCGTGGTCTCTTGGCTGGGAGGTGCTGCGCAGCAGGTAGATGCGTCATGATTTTGCAACAGCGGACAGCGTGACAAAGCGTCGGCATCTTGGTGTTTGCGGCCCGACCGGTATGTGACACTGTAGTCATACTCCTGCAGTCGGAGCACCCAACGACCGAGGCGTCCTGACAAGTTTTTTAATGATGACAACCAACAGAGCGCATGATGATCCGTGACGATCGTGAAGCGGCGGCCATACAAATAGGGGCGAAATTTTTGCACGGACCATACGATAGCGAGACATTCCTGTTCAGTGATGCTGTAATTGCGTTCCGCTGGGGAGAGAGTACGGCTCGCGTAAGCCACGACTTGCTCTTGTGAAGCCTGGTCACGCTGCAGCAGAACAGCGCCGATTCCGTGCCCACTTGCGTCAGTGTGTAATATAGTAGGGGCTGTGGGATCAAAATGGCGAAGAACTGGCCCTGACGTGAGGCATCGCTTCAGGGTCTGGAAAGCAGCTTCACAGTCATCTGTCCAAAGAAATGATGCACTTGTGGTCAGGAGTTTGTGAAGAGGAGCCGCGATAGTGGCAAAATCACGGACAAAACGGCGGAAGTAAGAGGCTAAGCCGAGGAAGCTGCGAAGGTCTCATCAATATATATATATATATATATATATATAGGAAAGAAGTGTATATTTAAGGGCTAGTTTTTCTGTGTTTTTACACAATAATAATGAGATCTAAACGACATTATTGCCAAGGAAAGTATATGGGAGGATATTAGACCGAATGGTAATGTACATAAGAAGAAAAGTGGGTGAAAAGATAACCTACCGTGGGCAGTATCCGAACCTGCGACCTTCGAATGACGCGCTCCATGCTCTACCACTGAGCTACCCCGACAGCTATTCCCCCAGCCACTTTATGGGGTTTATATGTGAATTTAACATGGGAGTGTCAGTCAGCGCCACCAGTAGCCATGGCGGCGAGTGTAGCACACTCTTATGAGCCTAATTGGCGTCACGTAGCACGTGAACCTATTACGAGTGGGCAGCTGACCAATAGTCCCTCGTATACAACCTAAAAGCACTAAGTCTGCCAGTACGAGACCCTCCTTAATTAATTACGAGAAGAAGTGTATACTTAAGGGCTCGTTTTTCTGTGTTTTACACAATAACAATGACATCTAACAGCCAGTAATGCCAAGGAAGGTATACGGGATGATATTAGACCGAATTGTAAGGTACATATGAAAAAAAGTGGGTGGAAAGATAACTTGCCGTGGGCAGGATTCAAATCTGCGACTTTCGAATGACGTGCTCGAGGCTCTACCACTGAGCTACCACGACAGCTATCCCCCCAGCAACTTTATGGGGTTTATATGTGAATCAAACATAGAAGTGTCAATCAGCGTCAGCAGTAGTCATGGCGGCGAGTGTAGCACACTCTTATAAGACTATTTGGCGTCATGTAGCTCGTGAACCTATTACGAAGTGGGCAGCTGACAAAAAGTCGCTCGTATACAACCTAAATGCAGTAAGTCTGCCAGTACGAGACCCTCGTTAATGAATTAAGGAAAGAAGTGTATACTTGAGGGCTCGTTTTTCTGTGTTTTTACACAATAATAATGAGATCTAACAGACAATATTGCCAAAAAAATATAGGGGAAGATATTAGACCGAATTGTAATGTAAATATGAAGAAAAGTGGGTGAAAAGATAACTTGCCGTGGGTAGGATCCGAACCTGCGACCTTCGAATGACGCGCTCGATGCTCTACCACTGAGCTACCACGACAGCTATCTCCCAAGCCACGTTATGGGATTTATACGTGAAATAAACATGAGAGTGTCAGCCAGTGTCACAAGTAGCCATGGCGGCGAGTGTGGCACACTCTTATGACCCTATTTGGCGTCACGTAGCACGTGAACCTATTACGAGTGGGCAGCTGACCAATAGTTCCTCGTATACAACCTAAAGGCACTAAGTCTGCCAATACAAGACCCTCCTTAATGAATTAAGAAGAGAAGTGTATACTTAAGGGCTCGTTTTTCTGTGTTTTATACAATAATAATGAGATCTAACAGACAATAATGCCAAGGAAAGTATAGGGGAAGATATTAGACCGAATTGCAATGTAAATATGAAGGAAAGTGGGTGAAAATGTAACTTACAGTGGGCAGGATACGAACCAACGACCTTCGAATGACGCGCTCGATGCTCTACGACTGAGCTACCAGACAGCGATCGCCCCAGCCACTTTATGGGGTTTATATGTGAATTAAACATGAATGAATGGATATTGCTGTGCCCTTTAGATCGGGCGGTAGCTAGCGCCACCAAGCCGTAATACGTAATGAACTCAAAACTATATTTATTTAATTTTCCTTAAAAAGTGAGTTTGAGGATTCGTACTTTGCAGTGAAGAGTTTAATTTTCACTCGTGCCTTAACTTTAGCCACCAATCAGATAACCTCCGTCGAGTTAAGTCTACTTGCTTAAAGTCTATTTTGCCCTCACGGTCCCTAAACCCCAGTGCTTTGAAAAACTCTGCGCCATGATCCTGAACTATAGGGTGAAGCCCTCTACAGAACGTTATCAAGTGTTCGGCAGTTTCTTCTTCCTCTCCACACGCACTGCATACTGTGTCTACCCCTTCGAATTTGGCCCGATATGTCTTGGTTTGCAGTACTCCCGTCCTTGCCTCAAACAGTAGAGAACAACCCCGAGTATCATCATAGATCCTGTCCTTGGCGATTTCCTGCTTAAAAGTTCGATAGATCTCTAGTGCGGACTCCTTAGTCATGCCCATTTTCCACATGTCAGTCTCTGTTTCCTTCACTTTCTTCTGGGAGTGTCAGTTAGCGCCACCAATAGCCATGGCGGCGAGTGTAGCACACTCTTATGAGCCTATTTGGCGTCACGTAGCACATGAACCGATTACGAGTGGGCAGCTGACCAATAGTCCCTCGTATACAATCAAAAGGCACTGAGTCTGCCACTACGAGATCCTCGTTAATGAATTAAGAAAAGAAGTGGATACTTAAGGGCTCGTTTTTCTGTGTTTTTACACAATAATAATGAGATCTAACAATTAATAATGCCAAGGAAAGTATAGCGGAAGATATTAGACCAATTTGTAACAGAAATATCCAGAAAAGTGGGTGAAAAGATAACTTGCCGTGGGCAGAATCTGAACCTGCGACCTTGATATAACGCGTTCGGTGCTCTACCACTGAGATACGACGGCGGCTATCCTCCAAGCCATCTTATTGGGTATATATGTGAATTTAACTGTGGGGGTGTCAGTCAGCGCCTTCTGTAGCCATGGCCCCGAGTGTGGCACATTTTTTGATGAGCCTGTGTGGCGTCACGTAGAACGTGAACGTATTACGAACTGGTAGCTGACTAATTGTCCCTCGTATACAACCAAAGGCACAAAATCTGCCAGTATGATACCCTCGTTAATGAATAAGGGAAAGCAGTGGATACTTAAGTGCTCGTTTTTCTATGTTTTGACACAATAATTATAAATTCGAACAGACAATATTACCAAGGAAAGAATAGGAGAGGTTATTGAACCAAACTGTAAGGTAAATCTGAAAAAAGAAAAGTGGGTGAAAAGATAAATTGCCGTGGGCAGGAACCGAACCAGCGACCTTTGAATAACGTATTTGACGCGAATATTGTTTTGGATATATATATATATATATATATATATATATATATATATATATATATAGGAAAGAAGTGTATATTTAAGGGCTCGTTTTTCTGTGTTTTTACACAATAATAATGATATCTAAACGACATTATTGCCAAGGAAAGTATAGGGGAGGATATTAGACCGAATGGTAATGTACATATGAAGAAAAGTGGGTGAAAAGATAACCTACCGTGGGCAGGATCCGAGCCTGCGACCTTCGAATGACGCGCTCCATGCTCTACCACTGAGCTACCCCGACAGCTATTCCCCCAGCCACTTTATGGGGTTTATATGTGAATTTAACATGGGAGTGTCAGTCAGCGCCACCAGTAGCCATGGCGGCGAGTGTAGCACACTCTTATGAGCCTATTTGGCGTCACGTAGCACGTGAACCTATTACGAGTGGGCAGCTGACCAATAGTCTCTCGTATATACAAACTAAAGTCACTAAGTCTGCCAGTACGAGACCCTCGTTAATGAATTGAGGAAAGAAGTGTATACTTGAGGGCTCGTTTTTGTGTGTTTTTACAGAATAATAATGAGATCTAACAGACAATAATTCCAAGGAAGGCATAGGGGAAGATATTACACCGAATTGTAATGTATATATGAAGAAAAGTGGGTGAAAAGGTAACTTCCTGTGGGCAGGATTCGAATCTGCGACCTTCGAATGACGCGCTCGATGCTCTACCACTGAGCTACCAGACAGCTATCACCCCAGCCACTTTATGGGGTTTATATGTGAATTATACATGGGAGTGTCAATCAGTGCCACCAGTAGTCATGGCGGCAAGTGTAGCACACTCTTATAAGCCTATTAGGCGTCACGTAGCACGTGAACCTTTTACGAGTGGGCAGCTGACCAATAGTCCCTCGTGTACAACCTAAAGGCACTAAGTCTGCCAGTACCAGACCTCGTGAATGAATTAAGGAAAGAAGTGTATACTTGAGGGCTCGTTTTTCTGTGTTTTTACACAATAATTATGAGATCTAACAGACAATAATACCAAGGAAATTATAGGGGAAGATATTAAACCGAATTGTAATGTATATATGAAAAAAAGTGGGTGAAAAGGTAACTTCCCGTGGGCAGGATTCGAATCTGCAACCTTCGAATGACGCGCTCGATGCTCTACCACTGAGCTGCCACGACAGCTATCCCCCCAGCCACTTTATGGGGTTTATATGTGAATCAAACATCGAAGTGTCAGTCAGCGTCAGCAGTAGTCATGGCGGCGAGTGTAGCACACTCTTATAAGACTATTTGGCGTCACGTAGCTCGTGAACCTATTACGAGTGGGCAGCTGACTAAAAGTCGCTCGTATACAACCTAAATGCAGTAAGTCTGCCAGTACGAGACCCTCGTTAATGAATTAAGGAAAGAAGTGTATACTTGAGGGCTCGTTTTTCTGTGTTTTTACACAATAATAATGAGATCTAACAGGCAATATTGCCAAAGAAAATATAGGGGAAGATATTAGACCGAATCGTAATGTAAATATGAAAAAAGTGGGTTAAAAGATAACTTGCCGTGGGAAGGATCCGAACCTGCGACCTTCGAATGACGCGCCCGATGCTCTACCACTGAGCTACCACGACAGCTATCCCCCAAGCCACTTTATGGGATTTATACGTGAAATAAACCTGAGAGTGTCAGCCAGTGTCACAAGTAGCCATAGCGGCGAGTGTGGCACACTCTTATTAGCGTATTTGGCGTCACGTAGCACGTGAACCTATTACGAGTGGGCAGCTGACAAATAGTCCCTCGTATACAACCTAAAGCCACTAAGTCTGCCAGTACGAGACCCTCCTTAATGAATTAAGAAGAGAAGTGTATACTTAAGGGCTCGTTTTTCTGTGTTTTTACACAATAATAATGAGATCTAACTGACAATAATGCCAAGGAAAGTATAGGGAAAGATATTAGACCGAATTGCAATGTAAATATGAAGGAAAGTGGGTGAAAATGTAACTTGCAGTGGGCAGGATACGAACCAACGACCTTCGAATGACGCGCTCGATGCTCTACCACTGAGCTACCAGACAGCTATCACCCCAGCCACTTCATGGGGTTTATATGTGAATTAAACATGGGAGTGTCAATCAGTGCCACCAGTAGTCATGGCGGCGAGTGTAGCACACTCTTATAAGCCTATTAGGCGTCACGTAGCACGTGAACCTTTTACGAGTGGGCAGCTGACCAATAGTCCCTCGTGTACAACCTAAAGGCACTAAGTCTGCCAGTACCAGACCTCATGAATGAATTAAGGAAAGAAGTGTATACTTGAGGGCTCGTTTTTCTGTGTTTTTACACAATAATTATGAGATCTAACAGACAATAATGCCAAGGAAATTATAGGGGAAGATATTACACCGAATTGTAATGTATATATCAAAAAAAGTGGGTGAAAAGGTAACTTCCCGTGGGCAGGATTCGAATCTGCAACCTTCGAATGACGCGCTCGATGCTCTACCACTGAACTACCACGACAGCTATCCCCCCAGCCACTTTATGCGGTTTATTTGTGAATTAAACTTGGGAGTGTCAGTCAGCGCCACCAGTAGCCATGGCGCCGAGTGTAGAACACTCTTATGAGCACTATTTGGCGTCACGTAGCGCGTGAACCTATTACGAGTGGGCAGCTGACCAATAGTCCCTCGAACACAACCTAAAGGCTCTAAGTGTGCTTGTACGAGGCCCCCGTTAATGAATTAAGGAAAGAAGTCTATACTTCAGGGCTCGTTTTTCTGTGTTTTTACACAATAATAATGAGATCTAACAGACAATAATTCCAAGGAAGGCATAGGGGAAGATATTACACCGAATTGTAATGTATATATGAAGAAACGTGGGTGAAAAGATAACTTCCGTGGGCAGGATCCAAACCTGCAACCTTTGAATGACGCGCTCGATGCTCTACCACTGAACTACCACGACAGCTATCCCCCCAGCAACTTTATGGGGTTTATACGTGAATTAAACATGAAAGTATTAGTCAGCGCCACCAGTAGCCATGGCGGCGAGTGCAGCACACTCTTATAAGCCTATTTGGCGTAACATAGCGTTATCCAACTGATTGAACGCCTATTTGGCCTATTACGCCTATGTGGCGTAACATAGCGTTATCCACGTTATCCCAACTGATTGAAACTCTCCACGATTTTGCCGCTGCCGTAGATAACAGAGAACAAGTCGACGTGATATGCATAGACTTTGCAAAAGCCTTCGATAAGGTCTCCCACTATAAATTGCTCTTCAAGCTCAAACGAATAGGCGTAAATTAAAATATCCTTAAGTGGATTGAAGCATACTTAACGAACCGCAAGCAGTTGGTACGAATTGATGGGTTTGAGTCTGAATCACTTGATGTTTATTCCGGTGTGCCCCAAGGCTCCGTGTTGGGCCCATTGCTGTTCTTGGTGTATATAAATGATGTTGTTGACATCGTCAACCCTCCTGTAAAAATAAATTGTTTGCTGATGACTGTTTAATCTATGCCCCAGTGACGTGTGCGAATGACCAAATTGTAATAATGATTGTCTTGATGATTTTCAAACATGGTGCGATAAATGGGAGATGAAAATAGATTATTCTAAGACAACATATACGCATATAACTACCAAGAAACACGTTTTACCATTTACGTACAGCATTGGACCTAAGTATTTACAGCAGGTGTGTGCATTTAAATATTTGGGAGTGCATATTACGAATGATTTGAAATGGCGTGCACATGTCGAGAATGTATGCTGTGCCTCTTACAGAAAACTGCGTTTCTTGCGTGCTAAATTACCGAATGCTACGAAAGACGTGAAGCTGCTTGCATATAAAACATTTGTGCGCCCTGTTTTAGAATATGCTTGTGCTGCCTGGAGCCCCCACCAAAAGGATTTATTAGATAAACTGGAACGAATTCAGAGACTTTCCGCGCGATTTATATGTTCGAAGTATAAAACGACTGATTCGGTTACCGAGATGTTAAAACTAAGTGGTTTGGAATCTCTAGAAATTAGACAACAAAAGCAGCGCCTAAAAGTATTTTTTCAGATATTGCATGGTCAAATAAAAATAGATAGAACAATTTACGTACACCCCCCGCATAAGCTCAGCAGCCGGATCAATCATGACGCGGCAGTTTGCCCCTTCGGTGCTCGCACGGACGTCTTTCGCAAATCTTTTTTCCCTGATGTTATAGAAGCGTAGAACAAATTGCTTCGACATATTGTTGAAAATTCTGACGTTAAAAAATTTGAATGTGCTCTTGATGTTTACTTTGCCGAGCAATGAATATGCTATTGTGTTATTGTTCGAAGTTGCTGAAAATATCAATGTCTGTATTTACTTTCCATATCCTATGCTTCCCTCCCTGTAATGACCCTCAAGTGAGGGTTGACAGTATAAATAAATAAATAAATAAATAAATAAATAAATAAATAAATAAATAAAATAGCACGTGAACCTATTACGAGTGGGCAGCTGACCAATTGTCCCTCGTATACAACCTAAATCCACTAAGTCTGGCAGTACGAGACCCTCGTTAATGAATTAAGGTAAGAAGTGTATACTTAAGGGCTTGTTTTTCTGTGTTTTTACACAATAATAATGAGATCTAACAGACAATAATTCCAAGGAAGGCATAGGGGAAGATATTACACCGAATTGTAATGTATATATGAAGAAACGTGGGTGAAAAGATAATTTCCGTGGGCAGGATCCGAACCTGTGACCTTCGAATGACGCCCTCGATACTCTACCACTGAGCTACCACGACAGGTATCCCCCAAGCCAATTTATGGGGTTTATATGTGAAATAAACATGGGAGTGTCAGTAAGCGCCACCAGCAGCCATGGCGCCGAGTGACGCCAAATAGAGCTCTTATGAGCTCTATTTGGCGTCACGTAGCGCGTGAACTTATTATAGTGGGCACCTGACCAATGGTTCCTCGTATACAACCTAAAGGCTCTAAGTCTGCCAGTACGAGACCCTCGTTAATGAATTGAGGAAAGAAGTGTATACTTAAGGGCTCGTTTTTCTGTGTTTTTACACAATAATAAAGAGATGTGACAGACAATGATGCCAAGGAAAGTATAGGGAAAATATTAGACCTAAATGTAATGAAAATATCAAGAAAAGTGGGTGAAAAGATAACTTGCCATGGGCAAGTTATCTTTTCAAGTATCTGGCTAGTTCACGCCGTTTTGTGTGCTTTCACAATAATTCACCTATCGGTGTTTCGTACTCACATCAAAACAACACTATCTCGTTAGATGACGTCATTTTCGGTAGTTTCAGGACGCTACCTAGCTTAAACTAACATAACTCAACCTAACCTAACCTTCGCACTTCTATCGTTAGAAAACGTTTTACTCGCTACATTACAATGCTTTCTGCAAAATTACGACGGTTTCATGCGCTTTCACAATAGATATCGCAGTTTTCGACTTGTAATGGGTAAAAACAATGCATCTCAATAGCTGACATTGTTTAATGCGGTTTTATGACGCATCATATCTTAACCTAACCTAACCTTCACACAAGTAACTAAAAACGTTCTGTTACACTGTTTCGTTCACAATTACGATATTTGCATGACCTCGCAGTTTTTCATCAATTTGGTACAGTACAGAACGCTGTACATCGCTAAATGACGTCGTTCTTTAAGGTTTCACGACACTTGCATGCGCTTCACGAGAATATCACAACATAGCAGTTTCGCACTTGTAACGGTATATGACGCAGTATCAAGCTAGTTCACGCCGTTTCGTGTGCTTTCACAATATTTCACATATCGCAGTTTTGTACACACAACAAAACAACACTATCTCGTTAGATGACGTCGTTTTTGGTGGTTTTACGACGCTACCTAGCTTAAACTAACATAACAACCTAACCTAATCTTCGCAGTTCTAGCGTTAAAGAACGTTTTACTCGCTAGTTTACAATGCTTTCTGCAACAATACGACGAATTCATACGCTTTCACATAGTATATCGCAGTTTGCGACTTGTAATCCTGAAAAAACACTTCATCTCATTAGCTGACTTGTTTAATGCGGTTTTATGACGCTTCACATCTTATTCTAACCTAACCTTCGCACTTTTAACTAAAAACGTTCTGTTACACTGTTTTGTTCACAATTACGATATTTTCATGACCTCACAGTTTTTCACCAACTTAGTACAGTATAAACGCTGTATCTCGCTAAATGACGTCGTTCTTTAAGGTTTCACGACCCTTGCATGCGATTTCACGAGAATATCACAGTAGAGCAGTTTCGCACTCGTAACGGTAGAAGACGCAGTATCTGGCTAGTTCACGCCATTTTGTGTGCTTTCACAATAATTCACCTATCGCTGTTTTGTACTCGCAACAAAACAACACTATCTCGTTAGATGACGTCGTTTTGGGTAGTTTCACGACGCTACCTAAAACTAACATAACTCAACCTAACCTAACCTTCGCACTTCTATCGTTAAAAAATGTTTTACTCGCTACATCGCAATGCTTTTTGCAAAATTATGACGGTTTCATGCGCTTTCACACTTGATATCGCAGTTTTCGAGTTGTAATGGTTAAAATTAATTCATATCAATAGCCGACATTGTTTATTGTGGTTTTATGACGCTTCATATCTCAACCTAACCTAACCTTCACACTTGTATATAAAAACACTCTCTTACACTGTTACGTTCACAATTACTATATTCCAATGACCTCACAGTTTTTCACAAACTTAGTACAGTGCAGAACGCTGTATCTCGGTAAATGACATCGTTTTTAAGGTTTCACGATGCTTGCATGCGCTTTAGCGAGAAAATCACAATATAGCAGTGGCGTACTTGTAATGGTACAAGACGCAGTATCTGGCTAGTTCACGCCGTTTTGTGTGCTTTCACAATATTTACACTATTGCTGTTTCGTACTCGCAACAAAACAACACTATCTCGTTAGATGACGTCGTTTTCGGTAGTTTCACGACGCCACCTAGCTTGAACTAACATCAGTCAACCTAACCTAACCTCCCACTTCTATTGTTAGAAAACGTTTTACTCGCTACTTTACAATGCTTTCTGCAAAATGACGACAGTTTCATGCGCTTTCACAATTGATATTGCAGTTTCCGACTCGTAATGGTGAAAAATACTGCCTCTTACTAGCTGACATTGTTTAATGCGGTTTTATGACGCTTCATAACTTAACCTAACCCAACCATTCCTCTTGTACCTAAAAACGCTCTGTTACACTGTTTCGTACACAATTACAATATTTGCATGACTTCACAGTTTTTCACCAAATTAGTACAGTACAGAACGCTGTACATCGCTAAATGACGTCGTTCTTTAAGGTTTCACGACACTTGCATGCGCTTTCACGAGAATATCACAACATAGCAGTTTCGCACTTGTAACAGTATGAGACGCAGTATCTAGCTAGTTCACGCCGTTTCGTGTGCTTTCACAATATTTCACATATCGCAGTTTTGTACACGCAACAAAACAACACTATCTCTATAGATGACGTCGTTTTCGGTAGTTTCACGACGCCACCTAGCTTGAACTAACATCAGTCAACCTAACCTAACCTCCCACTTCTAGCGTTAGAAAACGTTTTACTCGCTACTTTACAATGCTTTCTGCAACATTTTGACGGTTTCATACGCTTTCATATAATATATCGCAGTTTGCGACTTGTAATCCTGAAAAAACACTTCATCTCATTAGCTGACATTGTTTAATGCGGTTTTATGACGCTTCATAACTTAACCTAACGAAACCTTCACACTTGTATATAAAAATGCTCTGTTATACTGTTTCGTTCACAATTACAATATTTGCATGACCTCACAGTTTTTCACCAACTTAGTACAATACAGAAAGCTGTATCTCGATACATGACATCATTCATGAGGGTTTCACGACGCTTGCATACGCTTTCACGAAAATATCACAATATAGCAGTTTCGCACTCGTAACGGTACAAGACGCAGTATCTCGCTAGTTCACGCCGTTTTGTGTGCTTTCACAATATTTCACCTATCGCTGTTTCGTACTCACAACAAAACAACACTATATCGTTAGATGACGTCGTTTTCGGTAGTTTCAGGACGCTACCTAGCTTAAACTTACATAACTGTACCTAACCTAACCTTCGCACTTCTATCGCTAGAAAACGTTTTACTCGCTACATTACAATGCTTTCTGCAAAGTTACGACGGTTTCATGCGCTTTCACTATAGATATTGCAGTTTTCGACTTGTAATGGTTAAAAACAGTTCATCTCATTAGCTGACATTGTTTAATCTTGTTTTATGACGCTTCATAACTTTACCTAACCTAACCTTCGCACTTGTATCTAAAAACGCTCTGTTAGATTGTTTCGTTCACAATTACAATATTTGCATGACCTCACAGTTTTTCACCAACTTAGTACAGTACAGAACGCTGTATCCCGCTAAAAGACGTCGTTCTTTAAGGTTTCACGACGCTTGCATGCGGTTTCACGAAAAAACCACAATATAGGAGTTTCGCACTCGTAACGGTACAAGACGCAGTATCTGCCTAGTTCAAGCCGTTTTGTGTGCTTTCAAAATATTTCACCTATCGCTGTTTTGTACTCGCAACAAAACAACACTATCTCGTTAGATGACGTCGTTTTCGGTAGTTTCACGACGCTTCCTATCCTAAACTAACATAACTCAACGTAACCTAACCTAAGCACTTCTTTCGTTAGAAAACGTTTTACTCGCTACATTACACTGCTTTCTGCAAAATTACGACGGTTTCATGCGCTTTCACAATAGATATCGCAGTTTTCGACTTGTAATGGTTAAAAACAATGCATCTCAATAGCTGACATTGTTTAATGCGGTTTTATGACGCTTCATATCTTTACCTAACCTAACCTTCACACAAGTAACTAAAAATGCTCTGTTACACTGTTACGTTCACAATTACAATATTTGCATGACCTCACAGTTTTTCACCAACTTAGTACAGTACAGAACGCTGTATCCTGCTAAAAGACGTCGTTCTTTAAGGTTTCACGACGCTTGCATGCGGTTTCACGAGAAAATCACAATATAGCAGTGTCGCATTTGTAACGGTACAAGACGCAGTATCTGGCTAGTTCACGCCGTTTTGTGTGCTTTCAAAATATTTCACCTATCGCTGTTTTGTACTCGCAACAAAACAACACTATCTCGTTGAATGACGTCGTTTTCGGTAGTTTCACGACGCTACCTATCCTAAACTAACATTACTCAACGTAACCAAACCTAATCACTTCTTTCGTTAGAAAACGTTTTACTCGCTACATTACACTGCTTTCTGCAAAATTACGACGGTTTCATGCGCTTTCACAATTGATATCGCAGTTTTCGACTTGTAATGGTTAAAAACAATGCATCTCAGTAGCTGACATTGTTTAATGCGGTTTTATGACGCTTCATATCTTAACCTAACCTAACCTTCGCACTTGTAACTAAAAACGTTCTGTTACACTGTTTTGTTCACAATTACAATATTTTCATGACCGCACAGTTTTTCACCAACTTAGTACAGTATAAACGCTGTATCTCGCTAAATGACGTCGTTCTTTAAGGTTTCACGACCCTTGCATGCGATTTCACGAGAATATCACAGTATAGCAGTTTCGCACTCGTAACGGTAGAAGACGCAGTATATGGCTAGTTCACGCCGTTTTGTGTGCTTTCACTATGTTTCACCTATCGCTGTTTCGTACTCGCAACAAAACAACACTATCTCGTTAGATGACGTCGTTTTCGGTAGTTTCACGACGCTACCTTTAAATTAACATAACTCACCCTAACATAACCTTCGCACTTCTATTGTTAGAAACATTTCCGATGGAGGCGGAAATGTTGTAGGCCCGTGTGCTCAGATTTGGGTGCACGTTAAAGAACCCCAGGTGGTCGAAATTTCCGGAGCCCTCCACTACGGCGTCTCTCATAATCATATAGTGGTTTTGGGACGTTAAACCCCACATATCAATCAATCTATTGTTAGAAAATGTTTTACTCGCGACATTACAATGCTTTCTGCAAAATTACGACGGTTTCATGCGATTTCACAATAGATATCGCAGTTTCCGACTTGTAATGGTTAAAAACAATGCATATCAATAGCTGACATTGTTTAATGCGGTTTTATAACGCTTCATATCTTAACTTAACCTAACCTTCGCACTTGTAAGTAAAAACGTTCTGTTACACTGTTTTGTTCATATTACAATATTTTCATGACCTCACAGTTTTTCACCAACTTAGTACAGTATAAACGCTGTATCTCGTTAAATGACGTCGTTCTTTAAGGTTTCACGACCCTTGCATGCGATTTCACGAGAATATCACAGCATAGCAGTTTCGCATTGGTAACGGTAAGAGACGCAGTATCTGGCTAGTTCACGCCGTTTTGTGTGCTTTCACAATATTTAACCTATTGCTGTTTCGTACTCACAACAAAACAACACTATCTCGTTAGATGACGTCATTTTCGGTAGTTTCACGACGCCACCTAGCTTGAACTAACATCAGTCAACCTAACCTAACCTCCCACTTCTATTGTTAGAAAACGTTTTACTCGCTACTTTACAATGCTTTCTGCAAAATGACGACAGTTTCATGCGCTTTCACAATAGATATTGCAGTTTCCGACTCGTAATGGTGAAAAATACTGCATCTCACTAGCTGACATTGTTTAATGCGGTTTTATGACGCTTCATAACTTAACCTAACCCAACCTTTACTCTTGTACCTAAAAATGCTCTGTTACACTGTTTCGTACACAATTACAATATTTGCATGACTTCACAGTTTTTCACCAACTTAGTACAGTACAGAACGCTGTACATCGCTAAATGACGTCGTTCTTTAAGGTTTCACGACACTTGCATGCGCTTTCACGAGAATATCACAACATAGCAGTTTCGGACTTGTAACAGTATGAGACGCAGTATCTAGCTAGTTCACGCCGTTTCGTGTGCTTTCACAATATTTCACATATCGCAGTTTTGTACACGCAACAAAACAACACTATCTCTATAGATGACGTCGTTTTCGGTAGTTTCACGACGCCACCTAGCTTGAACTAACATCAGTCAACCTAACCTAACCTCCCACTTCTAGCGTTAGAAAACGTTTTACTCGCTACTTTACAATGCTTTCTGCAACATTTTGACGGTTTCATACGCTTTCATATAATATATCGCAGTTTGCGACTTGTAATCCTGAAAAAACACTTCATCTCATTAGCTGACATTGTTTAATGCGGTTTTATGACGCTTCATAACTTAACCTAACGAAACCTTCACACTTGTATATAAAAATGCTCTGTTATACTGTTTCGTTCACAATTACAATATTTGCATGACCTCACAGTTTTTCACCAACTTAGTACAGTACAGAACGCTGTATCTCGATAAATGACATCGTTCATGAGGGTTTCACGACGCTTGCGTACGCTTTCACGAAAATATCGCAATATAGCAGTTTCGCACTTGTAACGGTATAAGCCGCAGTGTCTGGCTAGTTAACGCCGTTTTGTGTGCTTTCACAATATTTCACATATCGCAGTTTCGTACTCGCAACAAAACAACACTATCTCGTTAGATTACGTCATTTTTGGTGGTTTCACGACGCTACCCAGCTTAAACTAACACAACCTAACCTATCCTTCGCACTTCTATCGTAAGAAAACGTTTTACTCGGTACATTACAGTGTTTTCTGCAAAATTACGATGGTTTCATGCGCTTTCACAATAGATATCGCAGTTTTCGACTTGTAATAGTTAAAAACACTTCATCCTATTAGCTGACATTGTTTAATCTCGTTTTAGGACGCTTCATAACTTTACCTGACCTAACCTTCGCACTTGTATCTAAAAACGCTCTGTTAGATTGTTACGTTCACAATTACAATATTTGCATGACCTCACAGTTTTTCACCAACTTAGTACAGTACAGAACGCTGTATCCCGCTTAAAGACGTCGTTCTTTAAGGTTTCACGACGCTTGCATGCGGTTTCACGAGAAAATCACAATATAGCAGTGTCGCATTTGTAATGGTACAAGACGCAGTATCTGGCTAGTTCACGCCGTTTTGTGTGCTTTCAAAATATTTCACCTATCGCTGTTTTGTACTCGCAACAAAACAACACTATCTCGTTGAATGACGTCGTTTTCGGTAGTTTCACGACGCTACCTATTCTAAACTAACATAACTCAACGTAACCAAACCTAATCACTTCTTTCGTTAGAAAACGTTTTACTCGCTACATTACACTGCTTTCTGCAAAATTACGACGGTTTCATGCGCTTTCACAGTTGATATCGCAGTTTTCGACTTGTAATGGTTAAAAACAATGCATCTCAGTAGCTGACATTGTTTAATGCGGTTTTATGACGCTTCATATCTTAACCTAACCTAACCTTCGCACTTGTAACTAAAAACGTTCTGTTACACTGTTTTGTTCACAATTACGATATTTTCATGACCTCACAGTTTTTCACCAACTTAGTACAGTATAAACGCTGTATCTCGCTAAATGACGTCGTTCTTTAAGGTTTCACGACCCTTGCATGCGATTTCACGAGAATATCACAGTATAGCAGTTTCGCACTCGTAACGGTACAAGACGCAGTATATGGCTAGTTCACGCCGTTTTGTGTGCTTTCACTATGTTTCACCTATCGCTGTTTCGTACTCGCAACAAAAAACACTATCTCGTTAGTTGACGTCGTTTTCGGTAGTTTCACGACGCTACCTTTAAACTAACATAACTCAACCTAACCTAACCTTCGCACTTCTATTGTTAGAAACATTTCCGATGGAGGCGGAAATGTTGTAGGCCCGTGTGCTCAGATTTGGGTGCATGTTAAAGAACCCCAGGTGGTCGAAATTTCCGGAGCCCTCCACTACGGCGTCTCTCATAATCATATAGTGGTTTTGGGACGTTAAACCCCACATATCAATCAATCTATTGTTAGAAAATGTTTTACTCGCGACATTACAATGCTTTCTGCAAAATTAGGACGGTTTCATGCGATTTCACAATAGATATCGCAGTTTCCGACTTGTAATGGTTAAAAACAATGCATATCAATAGCTGACATTGTTTAATGCGGTTTTATAACGCTTCATATCTTCACTTAACCTAACCTTCGCACTTGTAACTAAAAACGTTCTGTTACACTGTTTTGTTCATATTACAATGATTTCATGACCTCACAGTTTTTCACCAACTTAGTACAGTATAAACGCTGTATCTCGTTAAATGTCGTCGTTCTTTAAGGTTTCACGATGCTTGCATGCGCTTTCACGAGAATATCACAATATAGCAGTTTCGCACTCGTAACGGTACAAGACGCAGTATCTCGCTTGTTCACGCCGTTTTGTGTGCTTTCACAATATTTCACCTATCGATGTTTCGTACTCACATCAAAACAACACTATCTCGTTAGATGACGTCATTTTCGGTAGTTTCAGGACGCTACCTAGCTTAAACTAACATAACTCAACCTAACCTAACCTTCGCACTCTATCGTTAGAAAACGTTTTACTCGCTACATTACAATGCTTTCTGCAAAATTACGACGGTTTCTTGCGCTTTCACAATAGATATCGCAGTTTTCGACTTGTGATTGGTAAAAACAACGCATCTCAATAGCTGACATTGTTTAATGCGGTTTTATGACGCATCATATCTTAACCTAACCTAACCTTCACACAAGTAACTAAAAACGCTCTGTTACACTGTTTCGTTCACAATTACAATATTTGCATGACCTCACAGTTTTTCACCAACTTAGTACAGTACAGAACGCTGTACATCGCTAAATGACGTCGTTCTTCGAGGTTTCACGACACTTGCATGCGCTTTCACGAGAATATCGCAATATAGCAGTTTCGCACTTGTAACGGTATAAGCCGCAGTATCTGCCTATTTCAAGCCGTTTTGTGTGCTTTCAAAATATTTCACCTATCGCTGTTTTGTACTCGCAACAAAACAACACTATCTCGTTGAATGACGTCGTTTTCGGTAGTTTCACGATGCTACCTATCCTAAACTAACATAACTCAACGTAACCAAACCTAATCACTTCTTTCGTTAGAAAACGTTTTACTCGCTACATTACACTGCTTTCTGCAAAATTACGACGGTTTCATGCGCTTTCACAATTGATATCGCAGTTTTCGACTTGTAATGGTTAAAAACAATGCATCTCAGTAGCTGACATTGTTTAATGCGGTTTTATGACGCTTCATTTCTTAACCTAACCTAACCTTCGCACTTGTAACTAAAAACGTTCTGTTACACTGTTTTGTTCACAATTACGATATTTTCATGACCTCACAGTTTTTCACCAACTTAGTACAGTATAAACGCTGTATCTCGCTAAATGACGTCGTTCTTTAAGGTTTCACGACCCTTGCATGCGATTTCACGAGAATATCACAGTATAGCAGTTTCGCACTCGTAACGGTACAAGACGCAGTATATGGCTAGTTCACGCCGTTTTGTGTGCTTTCACTATGTTTCACCTATCGCTGTTTCGTACTCGCAACAAAACAACACTATCTCGTTAGTTGACGTCGTTTTCGGTAGTTTCACGACGCTACCTACCTTAAACTAACATAACTCAACCTAACCTAACCTTCGCACTTCTATTGTTAGAAACATTTCTGATGGAGGCGGAAATGTTGTAGGCCCGTGTGCTCAGATTTGGGTGCACGTTAAAGAACCCCAGGTGGTCGAAATTTCCGGAGCCCTCCACTACGGCGTCTCTCATAATCATATAGTGGTTTTGGGACGTTAAACCCCACATATCAATCAATCTATTGTCAGAAAATGTTTTACTCGCGACATTACAATGCTTTCTGCAAAATTACGACGGTTTCATGCGATTTCACAATAGATATCGCAGTTTCCGACTTGTAATGATTAAAAACAATGCATATCAATAGCTCACATTGTTTAATGCGGTTTTATAACGCTTCATATCTTAACTTAACCTAACCTTCGCACTTGTAACTAAAAACGTTCTGTTACACTGTTTCGTTCACAATTACCATATTTGCGGGACCTCACAGTTTTCCACCAATTTGGTACAGTACAGATTGCTGTATCTCGGTAAATGACATCGTTCTTTAAGGTTTCACGATGCTTGCATGCGCTTTCACGAGAAAATCACAATTTATGAGTGTCGCACTTGTAACGGTACAAGACGCAGTATCTGGCTAGTTCACGCCGTTTTTTGTGCTTTCACAATATTTCACCTATCGCTGTTTTGTACTCGCAACAAAACAACACTATCTCACTAGATCACGTCGTTTTCGGTAGTTTCACGACGCTACCTAGCCTAAACAAACCTAACTGAACCTCACCGAACCTTCGCACTTCTATGTTTAGAAAACAATTTGCTCGCTGCATTACAATGCTTTCTGCAAATATACGACGGTTTCATGCGCTTTCACGACAGATATCGCAGTTTTCGACTTGTAATTGGTAAAAACAATGCATCTCAATAGCTGACATTGTTTAATGCGGTTTTATGACGCTTAATATCATAACCAAACCTAACCTTCGCACTTGTAACTAAAAACGTTCTGTTACACTGTTTCGTTCACAATTACAATATTTGCATAACCTCACAGTTTTTCACCAATTTGGTACAGTACAGAACGCTGTATCTCGATAAATGATATTGTTCTTAAGGTTTCACGACGCTTGCATGCGCTTTTACGAAAATATCACAATATAGCAGTTTCGCATTGGTAACGGTACAAGACGCAATATCTGGCTAGTTCACGCCGTTTTGTGTGCTTTCACAATATTTCACCTATCGCTGTTTCGTACTCGCAACAAAACAACACTATCTCGTTAGATGACGTCGCTTTCGGTAGTTTCACGACGCTACCTAGCTTAAACTAACCTAACTCAACCTCACCGAACCTTCGCACTTCTATGGTTAGAAAACGTTTTACTCGCTACATTACAATGCTTTCTGCAAATATACGACTGTTTCATGCGCTTTCACAATAGATATCGCAGTTTTCGACTTGTAATGGGTAAAAACAATGCATCTCAATAGCTGACATTCTTCATTGCAGTTTTATGACGCTTCATATCTTAACCTAACCTAACCTTCGCACTTGTAACTAAAAAGGTTCTGTTACACTGTTTCGTTCACAATTGCAATATTTGCATGACCTCACAGTTTTTCCCCAATTTGGTACAGTACAAAACGCTGTATCTCGGTAAATGACATCGTTCTTTAAGGTTTCACGATGCTTGCATGCGCTTTCACGAGAAAATCACAATATAGCAGTGTCGCATTTGTAACGGTACAAGACGCAGTATCTGGCTAGTTCACGCCGTTTTGTGTGCTTTCACAATATTTCACCTATCGCTGTTTTGTACTCACAACAAAACAACACTATCTCAACGTCGTTTTCGGTAGTTTCACGACGCTACCTAGCTTAAACTAACATAACTCAACCTAACCTACCCTCCCACTTCTATCGTTAGAAAACGTTTTACTTGCTAATTTACAATGCTTTCTGCAAAATACGATGGTTTCATGCGCTTTCACAATAGATATCGCAGTTTCCGACTTGTAATGGTGAAAAACACTGCATCTCTCTAGCCGACAATGCTTATTGTGGTTTTATGGCGCTTCATATCTTAACCTAACCTAACATTCACACTTGTATCTAAAAACGCTCTGTTACACTGTTTCGTTCACAATTACAATATTTGACGACCTCACAGTTTTTCATCAATTTGGTACAGTACAGTACGCTGTATCTCGGTAAATGACATCGTTCTTTAAGGTTTCACGACGCTTGCATGCGCTTTCACGAAAATATCACAATATAGCAATTTTGCACTCGTAACGGCACAAGACGCAGTATCTGGCTAGTTCACGCCGTTTTGTGTGCTTTCACAATATTTCGCCTATCGCTGTTTCGTACTCGCAACAAAACAACACTATCTCGTTAGATGACGTCGTTTTCGGTAGTTTCACGATGCTACCTAGCTTAAACTAACCTAACTCAACCTCACCGAACCTTCGCACTTCTATGGTTAGAAAACGTTTTACTCGTTACATTACAATGCTTTCTGCAATTATACGACGGTTTCATGCGCTTTCACAATAGAAATCGCAGTTTTCGACTTGTAATGGGTAAAAACAATGCATCTCAATCGCTGACATTGTTTAACGCGGTTTTAAGACGCTTCTGATCTTAACCTAACCTAACCTTCGCACTTGTAAATAAAAACGTTCTGTTACACTGTTTCGTTCACAATTACAATATTTGCATGACCTCACAGTTTTTCACCAATTTGGTACAGTACAAAACGCTGTACCTCGGTAAATGACATCGTTCTTTAGGGTTTCACGATGCTCTCCTGCGCTTTCACGAGAATACACAATATAGCAGTGTCGCACTTGTAACGGTACAAGACGCAGTATCTGGCTAGTTCACGCCGTTTTGTGTGCTTTCACAATATTTCACCTATCGCTGTTTCGTACTCGCAACAAAACAACACTATCTCGTTAGATGACGTCGTTTTCGGTAGTTTCACGACGCTACCTAGCCTAAACTAACATAACTGAACCTCACCGAACCTTCGCACTTCTATGGTTAGAAAACGTTTTACTCGCTACATTACAATGCTTTCTGCAAATATACCAAGGTTTCATGCGCTTTCAGAATCGATATCGCAGTTTTCGACTTGTGATGGGTAAAAACAATGCATCTGAAAAGCTGACATTGTTTAATGTGGTTTTATGACGCTTAATATCTTAACCTAACCTAACCTTCACACTTGTAACTAACAACGTTCTGTTACACTGTTTTGTTTATAATTACAATATTTGCATGACCTTACAGTTTTTCACGAATAGGGTACAGTAGAGAACGCTGTATCTCGCTAAATGACGTCGTTCTTTAAGGTTTCACGACCCTTGCATGCGATTTCACGAGAATATCACAGTAAAGCAGTTTCGCACTCGTAACGGTACAAGACGCAATATCTGGCTAGTTCACGCCGTTTTGTGTGCTTTCACAATACTTCACCTATCGCTGTTTCGTACTCGCAACAAAACAACACTATCTCGTTAGATGAAATCGCTTTCGGTAGTTTCACGACGCTACCTAGCTTAAACTAACCTAACTCAACCTCACCGAACCTTCGCACTTCTATGGTTAGAAAACGTTTTACTCGCTACATTACAATGCTTTCTGCAAATATACGACTGTTTCATGCGCTTTCACAATAGATATCGCAGTTTTCGACTTGTAATGGGTAAAAACAATGCATCTCAATAGCTGACATTGTTTAATGCAGTTTTATGACGCTTCATATCTTAACCTAACCTAACCTTCGCACTTGTAACTAAAAAGGTTCTGTTACACTGTTTCGTTCACAATTGCAATATTTGCATGACCTCACAGTTTTTCACCAATTTGGTACAGTACAAAACGCTGTATCTCGGTAAATGACATCGTTCTTTAAGGTTTCACGATGCTTGCATGCGCTTTCACGAGAAAATCACAATATAGCAGTGTCGCATTTGTAACGGTACAAGACGCAGTATCTGGCTAGTTCACGCCGTTTTGTGTGCTTTCACAATATTTCACCTATCGCTGTTTCGTACTCGCAACAAAACAACACTATCTCGTTAGATGACGTCGCTTTCGGTAGTTTCACGACGCTACCTAGCTTAAACTAACCTAACTCAACCTCACCGAACCTTCGCACTTCTATTGTTAGAAAACGTTTTACTCGCAACATTACAATGCTTTCTGCAAAATTACGACGGTTTCATGCGATTTCACAATAGATATCGCAGTTTCCGACTTGTAATGGTTAAAAACAATCCATATCAATAGCTGACATTGTTTAATGCGGTTTTATGACGCTTCATATCTTAACCTAACCTAACCTTCACACAAGTAACTAAAAATGCTCTGTTACACTGTTTCGTTCCCAATTACAATATTTGCATGACCTCACAGTTTTTCACCAGTTTGGTACAGTACAAAACGCTGTATCTCGGTAAATGACATCGTTCTTTAAGGTTTCACGATGCTTGCATGCGCTTTCACGAGAATATCACAATATAGCAGTTTCGCACTCGTAACGGTACAAGACGCAGTATCTCGCTTGTTCAAGCCGTTTTGTGTGCTTTCACAATAATTCACCTATCGATGTTTCGTACTCACAACAAAACAACACTATCTCGTTAGATGACGTCATTTTCGGTAGTTTCAGGACGCTACCTAGCTTAAACTAACATAACTCAACCTAACCTAACCTTCGCACTCTATCGTTAGAAAACGTTTTACTCGCTACATTACAATGCTTTCTGCAAAATTACGACGGTTTCTTGCGCTTTCACAATAGATATCGCAGTTTTCGACTTGTGATTGGTAAAAACAATGCATCTCAATAGCTGACATTGTTTAATGCGGTTTTATGACGCATCATATCTTAACCTAACCTAACCTAACCTTCACACAAGTAACTAAAAACGCTCTGTTACACTGTTTCGTTCACAATTACAATATTTGCATGACCTCACAGTTTTTCCCCAACTTAGTACAGTACAGAACGCTGTACATCGCTAAATGACGTCGTTCTTCGAGGTTTCACGACACTTGCATGCGCTTTCACGAGAATATCGCAATATAGCAGTTTCGCACTTGTAACGGTATAAGTCGCAGTATCTGCCTATTTCAAGCCGTTTTGTGTGCTTTCAAAATATTTCACCTATCGCTGTTTTGTACTCGCAACAAAACAACACTATCTCGTTGAATGACGTCGTTTTCGGTAGTACACGACGCTACCTATCCTAAACTAACATAACTCAACGTAACCAAACCTAATCACTTCTTTCGTTAGACAACGTTTTACTCGCTACATTACACTGCTTTCTGCAAAATTACGACGGTATCATGCGCTTTCACAATTGATATCGCAGTTTTCGACTTGTAATGGTTAAAAACAATGCATCTCAGTAGCTGACATTGTTTATAGCGGTTTTATGACGCTTCATATCTTAACCTAACCTAACCTTCGCACTTGTAACTAAAAACGTTCTGTTACACTGTTTTGTTCACAATTACGATATTTTCATGACCTCACAGTTTTTCACCAACTTAGTACAGTATAAACGCTGTATCTCGCTAAATGACGTCGTTCTTTAAGGTTTCACGACCCTTGCATATGCGATTTCACGAGAATATCACAGTATAGCAGTTTCGCACTCGTAACGGTACAAGACGCAGTATATGGCTAGTTCACGCCGTTTTGTGTGCTTTCACTATGTTTCACCTATCGCTGTTTCGTACTCGCAACAAAACAACACTATCTCGTTAGTTGATGTCGTTTTCGGTAGTTTCACGACGCTACCTACCTTAAACTAACATAACTCAACCTAACGTAACCTTCGCACTTCTATTGTTAGAAACATTTCTGATGGAGGCGGAAATGTTGTAGGCCCGTGTGCTCAGATTTGGGTGCACGTTAAAGAACCCCAGGTGGTCGAAATTTCCGGAGCCCTCCACTATGGCGTCTCTCATAATCATATAGTGGTTTTGGGACGTTAAACCCCACATATCAATCAATGTATTGTTAGAAAATGTTTAACTCGCGACATTACAATGCTTTCTGCAAAATTACGACGGTTTCATGCGATTTCACAATAGATATCGCAGTTTCCGACTTGTAATGATTAAAAACAATGCATATCAATAGCTGACATTGTTTAATGCGGTTTTATAACGCTTCATATCTTAACTTAACCTAACCTTCGCACTTGTAACTAAAAACGTTCTGTTACACTGTTTCGTTCACAATTACCATATTTGCGGGACCTCACAGTTTTTCACCAATTTGGTACAGTACAGATTGCTGTATCTCGGTAAATGACATCGTTCTTTAAGGTTTCACGATGCTTGCATGCGCTTTCACGAGAAAATCACAATATAGGAGTGTCGCACTTGTAACGGTACAAGACGCAGTATCTGGCTAGTTCACGCCGTTTTTTGTGCTTTCACAATATTTCACCTATCGCTGTTTTGTACTCGCAACAAAACAACACTATCTCATTAGATCACGTCGTTTTTGGTAGTTTCACGACGCTACCTAGCCTAAACAAACCTAACTGAACCTCACCGAACCTTCGCACTTCTATGTTTAGAAAACAATATACTCGCTGCATTACAATGCTTTCTGGAAATATACGACGGTTTCATGCGCTTTCATGACAGATATCGCAGTTTTCGACTTGTAATGGGTAAAAACAATGCATCTCAATAGCTGACTTTGTTTAATGCGGTTTTATGACGCTTAATATTATAACCAAACCTAACCTTCGCACTTCTAACTAAAAACGTTCTGTTACACTGTTTCGTTCACAATTACAATATTTGCATAACCTCACAGTTTTTCACCAATTTGGTACAGTACAGAACGCTGTATCTCGATAAATGATATTGTTCTTAAGGTTTCACGACGCTTGCATGCGCTTTTACGAAAATATCACAATATAGCAGTTTCGCATTGGTAACGGTACAAGACGCAATATCTGGCTAGTTCACGCCGTTTTGTGTGCTTTCACAATATTTCACCTATCGCTGTTTCGTACTCGCAACAAAACAACACTATCTCGTTAGATGACGTCGCTGTCGGTAGTTTTACGACGCTACCTAGCTTAAACTAACCTAACTCAACCTCACCGAACCTTCGCACTTCTATGGTTAGAAAACGTTTTACTCGCTACATTACAATGCTTTCTGCAAATATACGACTGTTTCATGCGCTTTCACAATATATATCGCAGTTTCGACTTGTAATGGGTAAAAACAATGCATCTCAATAGCTGACATTGTTTAATGCAGTTTTATGACGCTTCATATCTTAACCTAACCTAACCTTCGCACTTGTAACTAAAAACGTTCTGTTACACTGTTTCGTTCACAATTGCAATATTTGCATGACCTCACAGTTTTTCACCAATTTGGTACAGTACAAAACGCTGTATCTCGGTAAATGACATCGTTCTTTAAGGTTTCACGATGCTTGCATGCGCTTTCACGAGAAAATCACAATATAGCAGTGTCGCATTTGTAACGGTACAAGACGCAGTATCTGGCTAGTTCACGCCGTTTTGTGTGCTTTCACAATATTTCACCTATCGCTGTTTCGTACTCGCAACAAAACAACACTATCTCGTTAGATGACGTCGTTTTCGGTGGTTTCACGACGCTACCTAGCCTAAACTAACATAACTCAACCTAACCTAACCTTCGCACTTCTATCGTTAGAAAACATTTTACTCGCTACATTACAATGCTTTCTGCAAAATAACGACGGTTTCATGCGCTTTCACAATAGATATCGCAGTTTTCGACTTGTAATTGTTAAAAATACTGCATATCAATAGCTGACATTGTTTAATGCGGTTTTATAACGCTTCATATCTTAACCTGACCTAACCTTCGACTTGTAACTAAAAACGTTCTGTTACACTGTTTTGTTCATATTACAATATTTGCATGACCTCACAGTTTTTCCCCAATTTGGTACAGTACAGATTGCTGTATCTCGGTAAATGACATCGTTCTTTAAGGTTTCACGATGCTTGCATGCGCTTTCACGAGAATATCACAATATAGGAGTGTCACACTTGTAACGGTACAAGACGCAGTATCTGGCGAGTTCACGCCATTTTCTGTGCTTTCACAATGTTTCACCTATCGCTGTTTTGTACTCGCAACAAAACAACACTATCTCAACGTCGTTTTCGGTAGTTTCACGACGCTACCTAGCTTAAACTAACATAACTCAACCTAACCTACCCTCCCACTTCTATCGTTAGAAAACGTTTTACTTGCTAATTTACAATGCTTTCTGCATATACGACGGTTTCATGCGCTTTCACAATAAATATCGCAGTTTCCGACTTGTAATGGTGAAAAACACTGCATCTCTCTAGCCGACAATGCTTATTGTGGTTTTATGACGCTTCATATCTTAACCTAACCTAACATTCACACTTGTATCTAAAAACGCTCTGTTACACTGTTTCGTTCACAATTACAATATTTGACGACCTCACAGTTTTTCATCAATTTGGTACAGTACAGTACGCTGTACCTCGGTAAATGACATCGTTCTTTAGGGTTTCACGATGCTCTCATGCGCTTTCACGAGAATACACAATATAGCAGTGTCGCACTTGTAATGGTACAAGACGCAGTATCTGGCTAGTTCACGCCGTTTTGTGTGCTTTCACAATATTTCACCTATCGCTGTTTCGTACTCGCAACAAAACAACACTATCTCGTTAGATGACGTCGTTTTCGGTAGTTTCACGACGCTACCTAGCCTAAACTAACATAACTGAACCTCACCGAACCTTCGCACTTCTATGGTTAGAAAACGTTTTACTCGCTACATTACAATGCTTTCTGCAAATATACCAAGGTTTCATGCGCTTTCAGAATCGATATCGCAGTTTTCGACTTGTGATGGGTAAAAACAATGCATCTTAAAAGCTGACATTGTTTAATGCGGTTTTATGACGCTTAATATCTTAACCTAACCTAACCTTCACACTTGTAACTAACAACGTTCTGTTACACTGTTTTGTTTATAATTACAATATTTGCATGACCTTACAGTTTTTCACGAATAGGGTACAGTAGAGAACGCTGCATCTCGCTAAATGACGTCGTTCTTTAAGGTTTCACGACCCTTGCATGCGATTTCACGAGAATATCACAGTATAGCAGTTTCGCACTCGTAACGGTACAAGACGCAGTATCTCGCTTGTTCAAGCCGTTTTGTGTGCTTTCACAATAATTCACCTATCGATGTTTCGTACTCACAACAAAACAACACTATCTCGTTAGATGACGTCATTTTCGGTAGTTTCAGGACGCTACCTAGCTTAAACTAACATAACTCAACCTAACCTAACCTTCGCACTCTATCGTTAGAAAACGTTTTACTCGCTACATTACAATGCTTTCTGCAAAATTACGACGGTTTCTTGCGCTTTCACAATAGATATCGCAGTTTTCGACTTGTGATTGGTAAAAACAATGCATCTCAATAGCTGACATTGTTTAATGCGGTTTTATGACGCATCATATCTTAACCTAACCTAACCTAACCTTCACACAAGTAACTAAAAACGCTCTGTTACACTGTTTCGTTCACAATTACAATATTTGCATGACCTCACAGTTTTTCACCAACTTAGTACAGTACAGAACGCTGTACATCGCTAAATGACGTCGTTCTTCGAGGTTTCACGACACTTGCATGCGCTTTCACGAGAATATCGCAATATAGCAGTTTCGCACTTGTAACGGTATAAGCCGCAGTATCTGCCTATTTCAAGCCGTTTTGTGTGCTTTCAAAATATTTCACCTATCGCGGTTTTGTACTCGCAACAAAACAACACTATCTCGTTGAATGACGTCGTTTTCGGTAGTTTCACGACGCTACCTATCCTAAACTAACATAACTCAACGTAACCAAACCTAATCACTTCTTTCGTTAGAAAACGTTTTACTCGCTACATTACACTGCTTTCTGCAAAATTACGACGGTTTCATGCGCTTTCACAATCGATATCGCAGTTTTCGACTTGTAATGGTTAAAAACAATGCATCTCAGTAGCTGACATTGTTTAATGCGGTTTTATAACGCTTCATATCTTAACCTAACCTAACCTTCGCACTTGTAAATAAAAATGTTCTGTTACACTGTTTTGTTCACAATTACGATATTTTCATGACCTCACAGTTTTTCACCAACTTAGTACAGTATAAACGCTGTATCTCGCTAAATGACGTCGTTCTTTAAGGTTTCACGACCCTTACATGCGATTTCACGAGAATATCACAGTATAGCAGTTTCGCACTCGTAACGGTACAAGACGCAGTATATGGCTAGTTCACGCCGTTTTGTGTGCTTTCACTATGTTTCACCTATCGCTGTTTCGTACTCGCAACAAAACAACCTATCTCGTTAGTTGATGTCGTTTTCGGTAGTTTCACGACGCTACCTACCTTAAACTAACATAACTCAACCTAACCTAACCTTCGCACTTCTATTGTTAGAAACATTTCTGATGGAGGCGGAAATGTTGTAGGCCCGTGTGCTCAGATTTGGGTGCACGTTAAAGAACCCCAGGTGGTCGAAATTTCCGGAGCCCTCCACTACGGCGTCTCTCATAATGATATAGTGGTTTTGGGACGTTAAACCCCACATATCAATCAATCTATTGTTAGAAAATGTTTTACTCGCGACATTACAATGCTTTCTGCAAAATTACGACGGTTTCATGCGATTTCACAATAGATATCGCAGTTTCCGACTTGTAATGGTTAAAAACAATGCATATACATAGCTGACATTGTTTAATGCGGTTTTATAACGCTTCATATCTTAACTTAACCTAACCTTCGCACTTGTAACTAAAAACGTTCTGTTACACTGTTTCGTTCACAATTACCATATTTGCGGGACCTCACAGTTTTTCACCAATTTGGTACAGTACAGATTGCTGTATCTTGGTAAATGACATCGTTCTTTAAGGTTTCACGATGCTTGCATGCGCTTTCACGAGAAAATCACAATATAGGAGTGTCGCACTTGTAACGGTACAAGACGCAGTATCTGGCTAGTTCACGCCGTTTTTTGTGCTTTCACAATATTTCACCTATCGCTGTTTTGTACTCGCAACAAAACAACACTATCTCATTAGATCACGTCGTTTTCGGTAGTTTCACGACGCTACCTAGCTTAAACAAACCTAACTGAACCTCACCGAACCTTCGCACTTCTATGTTTAGAAAACAATTTGCTCGCTGCTTTACAATGCTTTCTGCAAATATACGACGGTTTCATGCGCTTTCACGACAGATATCGCAGTTTTCGACTTGTAATGGGTAAAAACAATGCATGTCAATAGCTGACATTGTTTAATGCGGTTTTATGACGCTTAATATAATAACCTAACCTAACCTTCGCACTTGTAACTAAAAACGTTCTGTTACACTGTTTCGTTCACAATTACAATATTTGCATAACCTCACAGTTTTTCACCAATTTGGTACAGTACAGAACGCTGAATCTCGATAAATGATATTGTTCTTAAGGTTTCACGACGCTTGCATGCGCTTTTACGAAAATATCACAATATAGTAGTTTCGCATTGGTAACGGTACAAGACGCAATATCTGGCTAGTTCACGCCGTTTTGTGTGCTTTCACAATATTTCACCTATCGCTGTTTCGTACTCGCAACAAAACAACACTATCTCGTTAGATGACGTTGCTTTCGGTAGTTTCACGACGATACCTAGCTTAAACTAACCTAACTCAACCTCACCGAACCTTCGCACTTCTATGGTTAGAAAACGTTTTACTCGCTACATTACAATGCTTTCTGCAAATATACGACTGTTTCATGCGCTTTCACAATAGATATCGCAGTTTTCGACTTGTAATGGGTAAAAACAATGCATCTCAATAGCTGACATTGTTTAATGCAGTTTTATGACGCTTCATATCTTAACCTAACCTAACCTTCGCACTTGTAACTAAAAACGTTCTGTTACACTGTTTCGTTCACAATTGCAATATTTGCATAACCTCACAGTTTTTCACCAATTTGGTACAGTACAAAACGCTGTATCTCGGTAAATGACATCGTTCTTTAAGGTTTCACGATGCTTGCATGCGCTTTCACGAGAAAATCACAATATAGCAGTGTCGCATTTGTAACGGTACAAGACGCAGTATCTGGCTAGTTAACGCCGTTTTGTGTGCTTTCACAATATTTCACCTATCGCTGTTTCGTACTCGCAACAAAACAACACTATCTCGTTAGATGACGTCGTTTTCGGTAGTTTCATGACGCTACCTAGCCTAAACTAACATAACTCAACCTAACCTAACCTTCGCACTTCTATCGTAAGAAAACGTTTTACTCGGTACATTACAGTGTTTTCTGCAAAATTACGATGGTTTCATGCGCTTTCACAATAGATATCGCAGTTTTCGACTTGTAATGGTTAAAAACACTTCATCTCATTAGCTGACATTGTTTAATCTTGTTTTATGACGCTTCATAACTTTACCTAACCTAACCTTCGCACTTGTATCTAAAAACGCTCTGTTAGATTGTTTCGTTCACAATTACAATATTTGCATGACCTCACAGTTTTTCACCAACTTAGTACAGTACAGAACGCTATCCTCCTAAATGACGTCGTTCTTTAAGGTTTCACGACGCTTGCATGCGGTTTCACGAAAAAACCACAATATAGCAGTTTCGCACTCGTAACGGTACAAGACGCAGTATCTGCCTAGTTCAAGCCGTTTTGTGTGCTTTCACAATATTTCACCTATCGCTGTTTCGTACTCGCAACAAAACAACACTATCTCGTTAGATGACGTCGTTTTCGGTAGTTTCACGACGCTACCTAGCCTAAACTAACATAACTCAACCTAACCTAACCTTCGCACTTCTATCGTTAGAAAACATTTTACTCGCTACATTACAATGCTTTCTGCAAAATAACGACGGTTTCATGCGCTTTCACAATAGATATCGCAGTTTTCGACTTGTAATTGTTAAAAATACTGCATATCAATAGCTGACATTGTTTAATGCGGTTTTATAACGCTTCATATCTTAACCTGACCTAACCTTCGACTTGTAACTAAAAACGTTCTGTTACACTGTTTTGTTCATATTACAATATTTGCATGACCTCACAGTTTTTCCCCAATTTTGTACAGTACAGATTGCTGTATCTCAGTAAATGACATCATTCTTTAAGGTTTCACGATGCTTGCATGCGCTTTCACGAGAATATCACAATATAGGAGTGTCACACTTGTAACGGTACAAGACGCAGTATCTGGCGAGTTCACGCCATTTTCTGTGCTTTCACAATGTTTCACCTATCGCTGTTTTGTACTCGCAACAAAACAACACTATCTCAACGTCGTTTTCGGTAGTTTCACGACGCTACCTAGCTTAAACTAACATAACTCAACCTAACCTACCCTCCCACTTCTATCGTTAGAAAACGTTTTACTTGCTAATTTACAATGCTTTCTGCAAAATACGACGGTTTCATGCGCTTTCACAATAGATATTGCAGTTTCCGACTTGTAATGGTGAAAAACACTGCATCTCTCTAGCCGACAATGCTTATTGTGGTTTTATGACGCTTCATATCTTAACCTAACCTAACATTCACACTTGTATCTAAAAACGCTCTGTTACACTGTTTCCTTCACAATTACAATATTTGACGACCTCACAGTTTTTCATCAATTTGGTACAGTACAGTACGCTGTATCTCGGTAAATGACATCGTTCTTTAAGGTTTCACGACGCTTGCATGCGCTTTCACGAAAATATCACAATATAGCAATTTTGCACTCGTAACGGTACAAGACGCAGTATCTGGCTAGTTCACGCCGTTTTGTGTGCTTTCACAATATTTCACCTATCGCTGTTTCGTACTCGCAACAAAACAACACTATCTCGTTAGATGACGTCGTTTTCGGTAGTTTCACGATGCTACCTAGCTTAAACTAACCTAACTCAACCTCACCGAACCTTCGCACTTCTATGGTTAGAAAACGTTTTACTCGTTACATTACAATGCTTTCTGCAATTATACGACGGTTTCATGCGCTTTCACAATAGAAATCGCAGTTTTCGACTTGTAATGGGTAAAAACAATGCATCTCAATCGCTGACATTGTTTAACGCGGTTTTAAGACGCTTCTGATCTTAACCTAACCTAACCTTCGCACTTGTAACTAAAAACGTTCTGTTACACTGTTTCGTTCACAATTACAATATTTGCATGACCTCACAGTTTTTCACGAATAGGGTACAGTAGAGAACGCTGTATTTTGGTAAATGACATCGTTCTTTAAGGTTTCACGATGCTTGCATGCGCTTTCACGAGAATATCACAATATAGCAGTGTCGCACTTGTAACTTTACAAGACGCAGTATCTGGCTAGTTCACGCCGTTTTGTGTGCTTTCACAATATTTCACCTATCGCTGTTTTGTACTCGCAACAAAACAACACTATCTCATTAGATGACGTCGTTATCGATAGTTTCACGACGCTACCTAGCTTAAACTAACATAACTCAACCTAACCTACCCTCCCACTTCTATCGTTATAAAACGTTTTACTCGCTACTTTACAATGCTTTCTGGAAAATACGACGGTTTCATGCGCTTTCACTATAGATATCGCAGTTTTCGACTTGTAATGGGTAAAAACAATGCATCTCAATGGCTGACATTGTTTAATGCGGTTTTATGACGCATCATATCTTAACCTAACCTATCCTTCACACAAGTAACTAAAAATGCTCTGTTACACTGTTTCGTTCACAATTACAATATTTGCATGTTCTCACAGTTTTTCACCAACTTAGTACAGTACCGAACGCTGTATTTCGCTAAATGACATCGTTCTTTCGGATTTCACGATGCTTGCATGCGCTTTCACGAGAATATCGCAATATAGCAGTTTCGCACTTGTAACGGTATAAGCCGCAGTGTCTGGCTAGTTCACGCCGTTTTGTGTGCTTTCACAATATTTCACATATCGCAGTTTCGTACTCGCAACAAAACAACACTATCTCGTTAGATGACGTCGTTTTCGGTGGTTTCACGACGCTACCCAGCCTAAACTAACACAACCTAACCTAACCTTCGCACTTCTATCGTAAGAAAACGTTTTACTCGGTACATTACAGTGTTTTCTGCAAAATTACGATGGTTTCATGCGCTTTCACAATAGATATCGCAGTTTTCGACTTGTAATGGTTAAAAACACTTCATCTCATTAGCTGACATTGTTTAATCTTGTTTTATGACGCTTCATAACTTTACCTAACCTAACCTTCGCACTTGTATCTAAAAACGCTCTGTTAGATTGTTTCGTTCACAATTACAATATTTGCATGACCTCACAGTTTTTCACCAACTTAGTACAGTACAGAACGCTGTATCCTGCTAAAAGACGTCGTTCTTTAAGGTTTCACGACGCTTGCATGCGGTTTCACGAGAAAATCACAATATAGCAGTGTCGCATTTGTAACGGTACAAGACGCAGTATCTGGCTAGTTCACGCCGTTTTGTGTGCTTTCAAAATATTTCACCTATCGCTGTTTCGTACTCGCAACAAAACAACACTATCTCGTTAGTTGATGTCGTTTTCGGTAGTTTCACGACGCTACCTACCTTAAACTAACATAACTCAACCTAACCTAACCTTCGCACTTCTATTGTTAGAAACATTTCTGATGGAGGCGGAAATGTTGTAGGCCCGTGTGCTCAGATTTGGGTGCACGTTAAAGAACCCCAGGTGGTCGAAATTTCCGGAGCCCTCCACTACGGCGTCTCTCATAATGATATAGTGGTTTTGGGACGTTAAACCCCACATATCAATCAATCTATTGTTAGAAAATGTTTTACTCGCGACATTACAATGCTTTCTGCAAAATTACGACGGTTTCATGCGATTTCACAATAGATATCGATGTTTCCTACTTGTAATGGTTAAAAACAATGCATATCAATAGCTGACATTGTTTAATGCGGTTTTATAACGCTTCATATCTTAACTTAACCTAACCTTCGCACTTGTAACTAAAAACGTTCTGTTACACTGTTTCGTTCACAATTACCATATTTGCGGGACCTCACAGTTTTTCACCAATTTGGTACAGTACAGATTGCTGTATCTCGGTAAATGACATCGTTCTTTAAGGTTTCACGATGCTTGCATGCGCTTTCACGAGAAAATCACAATATAGGAGTGTCGCACTTGTAACGGTACAAGACGCAGTATCTGGCTAGTTCACGCCGTTTTTTGTGCTTTCACAATATTTCACCTATCGCTGTTTTGTACTCGCAACAAAACAACACTATCTCATTAGATCACGTCGTTTTCGGTAGTTTCACGACGCTACCTAGCTTAAACAAACCTAACTGAACCTCACCGAACCTTCGCACTTCTATGTTTAGAAAACAATTTGCTCGCTGCTTTACAATGCTTTCTGCAAATATACGACGGTTTCATGCGCTTTCACGACAGATATCGCAGTTTTCGACTTGTAATGGGTAAAAACAATGCATCTCAATAGGTGACATTGTTTAATGCGGTTTTATGACGCTTAATATCATAACCTAACCTAACCTTCGCACTTGTAACTAAAAACGTTCTGTTACACTGTTTCGTTCACAATTACAATATTTGCATAACGTCACAGTTTTTCACCAATTTGGTACAGTACAGAACGCTGAATCTCGATAAATGATATTGTTCTTAAGGTTTCACGACGCTTGCATGCGCTTTTACGAAAATATCACAATATATTAGTTTCGCATTGGTAACGGTACAAGACGCAATATCTGGCTAGTTCACGCCGTTTTGTGTGCTTTCACAATATTTCACCAATCGCTGTTTCGTACTCGCAACAAAACAACACTATCTCGTTAGATGACGTCGCTTTCGGTAGTTTCACGACGATACCTAGCTTAAACTAACCTAACTCAACCTCACCGAACCTTCGCACTTCTATGGTTAGAAAACGTTTTACTCGCTACATTACAATGCTTTCTGCAAATATACGACTGTTTCATGCGCTTTCACAATAGATATCGCAGTTTTCGACTTGTAATGGGTAAAAACAATGCATCTCAATAGCTGACATTGTTTAATGCAGTTTTATGACGCTTCATATCTTAACCTAACCTAACCTTCGCACTTGTAACTAAAAACGTTCTGTTACACTGTTTCGTTCACAATTGCAATATTTGCATGACCTCACAGTTTTTCACCAATTTGGTACAGTACAAAACGCTGTATCTCGGTAAATGACATCGTTCTTTAAGGTTTCACGATGCTTGCATGCGCTTTCACGAGAAAATCACAATATAGCAGTGTCGCATTTGTAACGGTACAAAACGCAGTATCTGGCTAGTTCACGCCGTTTTGTGTGCTTTCACAATATTTCACCTATCGCTGTTTCGTACTCGCAACAAAACAACGCTATCTCGTTAGATGACGTCGTTTTCGGTAGTTTCACGACGCTACCTAGCCTAAACTAACATAACTCAACCTAACCTAACCTTCGCACTTCTATCGTTAGAAAACATTTTACTCGCTACATTACAATGCTTTCTGCAAAATAACGACGGTTTCATGCGCTTTCACTATAGATATCGCAGTTTTCGACTTGTAATTGTTAAAAATACTGCATATCAATAGCTGACATTGTTTAATGCGGTTTTATAACGCTTCATATCTTAACCTGACCTAACCTCCGACTTGTAACTAAAAACGTTCTTTTACACTGTTTTGTTCATATTACAATATTTGCATGACCTCACAGTTTTTCCCCAATTTTGTACAGTACAGATTGCTGTATCTCAGTAAATGACATAGTTCTTTAAGGTTTCACGATGCTTGCATGCGCTTTCACGAGAATATCACAATATAGGAGTGTCACACTTGTAACGGTACAAGACGCAGTATCTGGCGAGTTCACGCCATTTTCTGTGCTTTCACAATGTTTCACCTATCGCTGTTTTGTACTCGCAACAAAACAACACTATCTCGTTAGATGACGTCGTTTTCGGTAGTTTCACGACGCTACCTAGCTTAAACTTACATAACTCAACCTAACCTACCCTCCCACTTCTATCGTTAGAAAACGTTTTACTTGCTAATTTACAATGCTTTTTGCAAAATACGACGGTTTCATGCGCTTTCACAATAGATATCACAGTTTCCGACTTGTAATGGTGAAAAACACTGCATCTCTCTAGCCGACATTGATTATTGTGGTTTTATGACGCTTCATATCTTAACCTAACCTAACCTTCACACTTGTATCTAAAAACGCTATGTTACACTGTTTTGTTCACAATTACAATATTTGCATGACCTCACAGTTTTTCATCAATTTAGTACAGTACAGTACGCTGTATCTCGGTAAATGACATCGTTCTTTAAGGTTTCACGACGCTTGCATGCGCTTTCACGAAAATATCACAATATAGCAATTTTGCACTCGTAACAGTACAAGACGCAGTTTCTGGCTAGTTCACGCCGTTTTGTGTGTTTTCACAGTGTTTCACCTATCGCTGTTTCGTACTCGCAACAAAACAACACTATCTCAATAGATGACGTCGTTTTCGGTAGTTTCATGATGCTACCTAGCTTAAACTAACCTAACTCAACCTCACCGAACCTTCGCACTTCTATGGTTAGAAAACGTTTTACTCGTTACATTACAATGCTTTCTGCAAATATACGACGGTTTCATGCGCTTTCACAATAGATATCGCAGTTTTCGACTTGTAATGGGTAAAAACAATGCATCTCAATCGCTGACATTGTTTAACGCGGTTTTTAGACGCTTCATATCTTAACCTAACCTAACCTTCGCAGTTGTAACTAAAAACGTTCTGTTACACTGTTTCGTTCACAATTACAATATTTGCATGACCTCACAGTTTTTCACCAATTTGGTACAGTACAAAACGCTGTATCTCGGTAAATGACATCGTTCTTTAAGGTTTCACGATGCTTGCATGCGCTTTCACGAGAATATCACAATATAGCAGTGTCGCACTTGTAACGGTACAAGACGCAGTATCTGGCTAGTTCACGCCGTTTTGTGTGCTTTCACAATATTTCACCTATCGCTTTCTTACTCGCAACAAAACAACACTATCTCGTTAGATGACGTCGTTTTCGGTAGTTTCACGACGCTACCTAGCCTGAACTAACATAACTGAACCTCACCGAACCTTCGCACTTCTATGGTTAGAAAACGTTTTACTCGCTACATTACAATGCTTTCTGCAAATATACCACGGTTTCATGCGCTTTCACAATAGATTCGCAGTTTTCGACTTGTGATGGGTAAAAACAATGCATCTCAATAGCTGACATTGTTTAATGCGGTTTTATGACGCTTAATATCTTAACCTAACCTAACCTTCGCACTTGTAACTAAAACGTTCTGTTACACTGTTTTGTTCACAATTACAATATTTTCATGACCTGACAGTTTTTCACCATTTTGGTACAGTACAGAACGCTGTATCTCGGTAAATGACATCTTTCTTTAAGGTTTCACGACGCTTGCATGCGCTTTCACGAAAATATCACAATATAGCAGTTTCGCACTCGTAATGGTACAAGACGCTGTATCTGGCTAGTTCACGCCATTTTGTGTGCTTTCACAATATTTCACCTATCGCTGTTTCGTACTCGCAACAACACAACACTATCTCGTTAGATGACGTCGTTTTTGGTAGTTTCACGACGCTACCTAGCTTAAACTAACATAACTAAACCTAACCTACCCTCCCACTTCTATCGTTAGAAAACGTTTTACTTGCTAATTTACAATGCTTTTTGCAAAATACGACGGTTTCATGCGCTTTCGCAATAGATATCGCAGTTTTCGACTTGTGATGGGTAAAAACAATGCATCCCAATCGCTGACATTCTTTAACGCGGTTTTAAGACGCTTCATATCTTAACCTAACCTAACCTTCGCAGTTGTAACTAAAAACGTTCTGTTACACTGTTTCGTTCACAATTACAATATTTGCATGACCTCACAGTTTTTCACCATTTTGGTACAGTACAGAACGCTGTATCTCGGTAAATGACATCGTTCTTTAAGGTTTCACGACGCTTGCATGCGCGTTCATGAAAATATCACAATATAGCAGTTTCGCACTCGTAACGGTACAAGACGCTGTATCTGGCTAGTTCACGCCATTTTGTGTGCTTTCACAATATTTCACCTATCTCTGTTTTGTACTCGCAACAAAACAACACTATCTCAATAGATTACGTCGTTTTCGTTAGTTTCATGACGCTACCTAGCTTAAACAAACCTAACTGAACCTCACCGAACCTTCGCACTTCTATGGTTAGAAAACATTTTACTCGCTACATTACAATGCTTTCTGCAAAATACGACGGTTTCATGCGCTTTCACAATAGATATCACAGTTTCCGACTTGTAATTGTGAAAAACACTGCATCTCTCTAGACGACATTGTTTATTGTGGTTTTATGACGCTTCATATCTTAACCTAACCTTACCTTCACACTTGTATCTAAAAACGCTCTGTTACACTGTTTCGTTCACAATTACAATATTTGCATGACCTCACAGTTTTTCATCAATTTGGTACAGTACAGTACGCTGTATCTCGGTAAATGACATCGTTCTTTAAGGTTTCACGACGCTTGCATGCGCTTTCACGAAAATATCACAATTTAGCAATTTTGCACTCGTAACGGTACAAGACGCAGTATCTGGCTAGTTCACGCCGTTTTGTGTGTTTTCACAGTATTTCACCTATCGCTGTTTCGTACTCGCAACAAAACAACACTATCTCGTTAGATGACGTCGTTTTCGGTAGTTTAACGACGCTACCTAGCTTAAACTAACCTAACTCAACCTCACCGAACCTTCGCACTTCTATGGTTAGAAAACGTTTTACTCGCTACATTACAATGCTTTGTGCAAATATACCACGGTTTCATGCGCTTTCACAATAGATATCGCAGTTTTCGACTTGTGATGGGTAAAAACAATGCATCCCAATCGCTGACATTGTTTAACGCGGTTTTAAGACGCTTCATATCTTAACCTAACCTAACCTTCGCAGTTGTAACTAAAAACGTTCTGTTACACTGTTTTGTTCACAATTACAATTTTTTCATGACCTCACAGTTTTTCACCATTTTGGTACAGTACAGAACGCTGTATCTCGGTAAATGACATCGTTCTTTAAGGTTTCACGACGCTTGCATGCGCTTTCACGGAAATATCACAATATAGCAGTTTCGCACTCGTAACGATACAAGACGCAGTATCTGGCTAGTTGACGCCGTTTTGTGTGCTTTCACAATATTTCACCTATCGCTGTTTCGTACTCACAACAAAACAACACTATCTCGTTAGATGACGTCGTTTTCGGTAGTTTCACGATGCTACCTAGCCTAAACTAACATAACTGAACCTCACCGAACCTTCGCACTTCTATGGTTAGAAAACGTTTTACTCGCTACATTACAATGCTTTCTGCAAATATACCACGGTTTCATGCGCTTTCACAATAGATATCGCAGTTTTCGACTTGTGATGGGTAAAAACAATGCATCTCAATCGCTGACATTGTTTAACGCGGTTTTAAGACGCTTCATATCTTAACCTAATCTAACCTTCGCACTTGTAACTAAAAACGTTTTGTTACACTGTTTTGTTCACAATTACAATATTTGCATGACCTCACAGTTTTTCACCAGTTTGGTACAGTACAAAACGCTGTATCTCGGTAAATGACATCGTTCTTTGAGGTTTCACGATGCTTGCATGCGCTTTCACGAGAATATCACAATATAGCAGTGTCGCACTTGTAACGGTACAAGACGCAGTATCTGGCTAGTTCACGCCGTTTTGTGTGCTTTCACAATATTTCACCTATCGCTGTTTCGTACTCGCAACAAAACAACACTATCTCGTTAGATGACGTCGTTTTCGGGAGTTTCACGACGCTACCTAGCTTAAACTAACATAACTCAACCTAACCTACCCTCGCACTTCTATCGTTAGAAAACGTTTTACTTGCTAATTTACAATGGTTTTTGCAAAATACGACGGTTTCATGCGCTTTCACAATAGATATCGCAGTTTCCGACTTGTAATGGTGAAAAACACTGCATCTCTCTAGACGACATTGTTTATTGTGGTTTTATGACGCTTCATATCGTAACCTAACCTTACCTTCACACTTGTATCTAAAAACGCTCTGTTGCACTGTTTCGTTCACAATTACAATATTTGCATGACCTCACAGTTTTTCATCAATTTGGTACAGTACAGTACGCTGTATCTCGGTAAATGACATTGTTCTTTAAGGTTTCACGACGCTTGCATGCGCTTTCACGAAAATATCACAATTTAGCAATTTTGCACTCGTAACGGTACAAGACGCAGTATCTGGCTAGTTCACGCCGTTTTGTGTGTTTTCACAGTATTTCACCTATCGCTGTTTCGTACTCGCAACAAAACAACACTATCTCGTTAGATGACGTCGTTTTCGGTAGTTTAACGATGCTACCTAGCTTAAACTAACCTAACTCAACCTCACCCAACCTTCGCACTTCTATGGTTAGAAAACGTTTTACTCGCTACATTACAATGCTTTCTGCAAATATACCACGGTTTCATGCGCTTTCACAATAGATATCGCAATTTTCGACTTGTGATGGGTAAAAACAATGCATCTCAAACGCTGACATTGTTTAACGAGGTTTTAAGACGCTTCATATCTTAACTTAACCTAACCTTCGCAGTTGTAACTAAAAACGTTCTGTTACACTGTTTCGTTCACAATTACAATATTTGCATGACCTCACAGTTTTTCATCAATTTGGTACAGTACAGTACGCTGTATCTCGGTAAATGACATCGTTCTTTAAGGTTTCACGACGCTTGCATGCGCTTTCACGAAAATATCACAATTTAGCAATTTTGCACTCGTAACGGTACAAGACGCAGTATCTGGCTAGTTGACGCCGTTTTGTGGGTTTTCACAGTATTTCACCTATCGCTGTTTCGTACTCGCAACAAAACAACACTATCTCGTTAGATGACGTAGTTTTCGGTAGTTTCACGACGCTACCTAGCTTAAACTTACATAACTCAACCTAACCTACCCTCCCACTTCTATCGTTAGAAAACGTTTTACTTGCTAATTTACAATGCTTTTTGCAAAATACGATGGTTTCATGCGCTTTCACAATGAATATCACAGTTTCCGACTTGTAATGGTGAAAAACACTGCATCTCTCTAGCCGACATTGTTTATTGTGGTTTTATGACGCTTCATATCTTAACCTAACCTAACCTTCACACTTGTATCTAAAAACGCTCTGTTACACTGTTTCGTTCACAATTACAATATTTGCATGACCTCACAGTTTTTCATCAATTTGGTACAGTACAGTACGCTGTATCTCGGTAAATGACATCGTTCTTTAAGGTTTCACGATGCTTGCATGCGCTTTCACGAGAATATCACAATATAGCAGTGTCGCACTTGTAACGGTACAAGACGCAGTATCTGGCTAGTTCACGCCGTTTTGTGTGCTTTCACAATATTTCACCTATCGCTGTTTCGTACTCGACACAAAACAACACTATCTCGTTAGATGACGTCGTTTTCGGTAGTTTCACGACGCTACCTAGCCTAAACTAACATAACTGAACCTCACCGAACCTTCGCACTTCTATGGTTAGAAAACGTTTTACTCGCTACATTACAATGCTTTCTGCAAATATACCACGGTTTCATGCGCTTTCACAATAGATATCGCAGCTTTCGACTTGTGATGGGTAAAAACAATGCATCTCAATAGCTGACATTGTTTAATGCGGTTTTATGACGCTTAATATCTTAACCTAACCTAACCTTTGCACTTGTAACTAAAACGTTCTGTTACACTGTTTTGTTCACAATTACAATATTTTCATGACCTGACAGTTTTTCACCATTTTGGTACAGTACAGAACGCTGTATCTCGGTAAGTGACATCGTTCTTTAAGGTTTCACGACGCTTGCATGCGCTTTCACGAAGATATCACAATATAGCAGTTTCGCACTCGTAACGATACAAGACGCAGTATCTGGCTAGTTCACGCCGTTTTGTGTGCTTTCACAATATTTCACTTATCGCTGTTTTGTACTCGCAACAAAACAACACTATCTCAATAGATTACGTCGTTTTCGTTAGTTTCATGACGCTACCTTGCTTAAACTAACATAACTCAACCTACCCTACCCTCCCACTTTTATCGTTAGAAAACGTTTTACTTGCTAATTTACAATGCTTTTTGCAAAATACGACGGTTTCATGCGCTTTCACAATAGATATCGCAGCTTCCGACTTGTAATGGTGAAAAACACTGCATCTCTCTAGCCGACATTGTTTATTGTGTTTTTATGACGCTTCATATCTTAACCTAACCTAACCTTCAAACTTGTATCTAAAAACGCTCTGTTACACCGTTTCGTTCACAATTACAATATTTGCATGACCTCACAGTTTTTCATCAATTTGGTACAGTACAGTACGCTGTATCTTGGTAAATGACATCGTTCTTTAAGGTTTCACGATGCTTGCATGCGCTTTCACGAGAATATCACAATATAGCAGTGTCACACTTGTAACGGTACAAGACGCAGTATCTGGCTAGTTCACGCCATTTTGTGTGCTTTCACAATATTTCACCTATCGCTGTTTTGTACTCGCAACAAAACAACACTATCTCAATAGATTACGTCGTTTTCGTTAGTTTCATGACGCTACCTAGCTTAAACAAACCTAACTGAACCTCACCGAACCTTCGCACTTCTATGGTTAGAAAACGTTTTACTCGCTACATTACAATGCTTTCTGCAAATATACGACGGTTTCATGCGCTTTCACAATAGATATCGCAGTTTTCTACTTGTGATGGGTAAAAACAATGCATCTCAATAGCTGAATTTGTTTAACGCGGTTTTATGACGCTTAATATCTTAACCTAACCTAACCTTCGCACTTGTAACTAAAAACGTTCTGTTACACTGTTTTGTTCACAATACAATATTTGTATGACCTCACAGTTTTTCACCATTTTGATACAGTACAGAACGCTGTATCTCGGTAAATGACATCGTTCTTTAAGGTTTCACGACGCTTGCATGCGCGTTCATGAAAATATCACAATATAGCGGTTTCGCACTCGTAACGGTACAAGACGCTGTATCTGGCTAGTTCACGCCATTTTGTGTGCTTTCACAATATTTCACCTATGGCTGTTTCGTACTCGCAACAAAACAACACTATCTCGTTAGATGACGTCGTTTTCGGTAGTTTCACGACACTACCTAGCTTAAACCTACGTAACTCAACTTAACCTACCCTCCCACTTCTATCGTTAGAAAACGTTTTACTTGCTAATTTACAATGCTTTTTGCAAAATACGACGGTTTCATGCGCTTTCACAATAGATATCACAGTTTCCGACTTGTAATGGTGAAAAACACTGCATCTCTCTAGCCGACATTGTTTATTGTGGTTTTATGACGCTTCATATCTTAACCTAACCTAACCTTCGCAGTTGTAACTAAAAACGTTCTGTTACACTGTTTCGTTCACATTTACAATATTTGCATGACCTCACAGTTTTTCACCAATTTGGTAATGTACAAAACGCTGTATATCGGTAAATGACATCGTTCTTTAAGGTTTCACGATGCTTGCATGCGCTTTCACGAGAATATAACAATATAGCAGTGTCGCACTTGTAACGGTACAAGACGCAGTATCTGGCTAGTTCACGCCGTTTTGTGTGCTTTCACAATATTTCACCTATCGCTGTTTCGTACTCGCAACAAAACAACACTATCTCGTTAGATGACGTCGTTTTCGGTAGTTTCACGACGCTACCTAGCCTAAACTAACATAACTGAACCTCACCGAACCTTCGCACTTCTATGGTTAGAAAACGTTTTACTCGCTACATTACAATGCTTTCTGCAAATATACCATGGTTTCATGCGCTTTCACAATAGATACCGCAGTTTGCGACTTGTAATGGGTAAAAACAATGCATCTCAATAGCTGACATTGTTTAATGCGGTTTTATGACGCTTAATATCTTAACCTAACCGAACCTTCGCACTTGTAACTAAAAACGTTCTGTTACACTGTTTTGTTCACAATTACAATATTTGCATGACCTCACAGTTTTTCACCCTTTTGGTACAGTACAGAACGCTGTATCTCGGTAAATGACATCGTTCTTTAAGGTTTCACGACGCTTGCATGCGCTTTCACGAAAATATCACAATATAGCAGTTTCGCACTCGTAACGATACAAGACGCAGTATCTGGCTAGTTGACGCCGTTTTGTGTGCTTTCACAATATTTCACCTATCGCTGTTTCGTACTCGCAACAAAACAACACTATCTCGTTAGATGACGTCGTTTTCGGTAGTTTCACGACGCTACCTTGCTTAAACTAACATAACTCAACCTAACCTACCCTCCCACCTCTATCGTTAGAAAACGTGTTACTTGCTAATTTACAATGCTTTTTGCAAAATACGACGGTTTCATGCGCTTTCACAATAGATATCGCAGTTTCCGACTTGTAATGGTGAAAAACACTGCCTCTCTCTAGCCGACATTGTTTATTGTGGTTTTATGACGCTTCATATCTTAACCTAAGCTAACCTTCGCACTTGTAACTAAAAACGTTCTGTTACACTGTTTTGTTCACAATTACATTATTTGCATGACCTCACAGTTTGTCACTATTTTGGTACAGTACAGAACGCTGTATCTCGGTAAATGACATCGTTCTTTAAGGTTTCACGACGCTTGCATGCGCTTTCACGAAAATATCACAATATAGCAGTTTTGCACTCGTAACGGTACAAGACGCAGTATCTGGCTAGTTCACGCCATTTTGTGTGCTTTCACAATATTTCACCTATCGCTGTTTCGTACTCGCAACAAAACAACACTATCTCGTTAGATGACGTCGTTTTCGGTAGTTTCACGACGCTACCTAGCTTAAACTTACATAACTCAACCTAACCTACCCTCCCACTTCTATCGTTAGAAAACGTTTTACTTGCTAATTTACAATGCTTTTTGCAAAATACGACGGCTTCATGCGCTTTCACAATAGATATCGCAGTTTCCGACTTGTAATGGTGAAAAACACTGCATCTCTCTAGCCGACATTGTTTATTGTGGTTTTATGACGCTTCATATCTTAACCTAACCTAACCTTCACACTTGTATCTAAAAACGCTCTGTTACACTGTTTTGTTCACAATTACAATATTTGCATGACCTCACAGTTTTTCACCCTTTTGGTACAGTACAGAACGCTGTATCTCGGTAAATGACATCGTTCTTTAAGGTTTCACGACGCTTGCATGCGCTTTCACGAAAATATCACAATATAGCAATTTTGCACTCGTAACGGTACAAGACGCAGCTTCTGGCTAGTTCACGCCGTTTTGTGCGTTTTCACAGTATTTCACCTATCGCTGTTTCGTACTCGCAACAAAACAACACTATCTCTATAGATGACGTCGTTTTCGGTAGTTTCACGATGCTACCTAGCTTAAACTAACCTAACTCAACCTCACCGAACCTTCGCACTTCTATGGTTAGAAAACGTTTTGCTCGTTACATTACAATTTTTTCTGCAAATATACGACGGTTTCATGCGCTTTAACAATAGATCTCGCAGTTTTCGACTTGTAATGGGTAAAAACAATGCATCTCAATCGCTGACATTGTTTAACGCGGTTTTAAGACGCTTCATATCTTAACCTAACCTAACCTTCACACTTGTAACTAAAAACGTTCTGTTACACTGTTTCGTTCACAATTACAATATTTGCATGACCTCACAGTTTTTCACCAATTTGGTACAGTACAAAACGCTGTATCTCGGTAAATGACATCGTTCTTTAAGGTTTCACGACGCTTGCATGCGCTTTCACGAAAATATCACAATATAGCAGTTTTGCACTCGTAACGGTACAAGACGCAGTATCTGGCTAGTTCACGCCGTTTTGTGTGCTTTCACAATATTTCACCTATCGCTGTTTCGTACTCGCAACAAAACAACACTATCTCGTTAGATGACGTCGTTTTCGGTAGTTTCACGACGCTACCTTGCTTAAACTTACATAACTCAACCTAACCTACCCTCCCACTTCTATCGTTAGAAAACGTTTTACTTGCTAATTTACAATGCTTTTTGCAAAATACGACGGCTTCATGCGCTTTCACAATAGATATCGCAGTTTCCGACTTGTAATGGTGAAAAACACTGCATCTCTCTAGCCGACATTGTTTATTGTGGTTTTATGACGCTTCATATTGTCACGGGGTCGTGACGTGGCCGAAGACAGGAGACTTCGTGTTCGGATTTAACTGTTTATTTGGGCGAACCTGTGCCCGGTAAACGGAAAGTCCGATCACAGCAGCAGTCTTGCACAGATAGCAGTCTCGGACTGATAGCGGCGAACGGAGCGTCGGCCTTCGATCAACAACTGACAAGCGGCGAAGCGCGTCGGCATTTATACTCTTGCCATCGAATGTTCTAGCGTTATCGCTGGCGGCGGCATAGGTTCCAGAACATTCTGTACCGTTCGCAAAGTGGGCGTGATCTTATCGAAATGATCTACTACAGTCCGGAACCTTCTCGAAAACTGCAGGCGCGGTTTGCGCTGAGAATCGTGTGGTGTTTTGGGACGATAACAAAAACTTGGGAAATAGAACGTGGCATTGCCCCCCTCTGAAAAAAAGCATCGTCCCGATGCTTTAACTAAACATGAAGGTAATATAATAATGCAAGAAAGTACAATGAATAAATTACGATACAACAATAATACAAAAAAACACTGTTTAAGTTTGTTAACGCGCATGAAACGGCTTGAGGCGCGCGACATGGACGACTTCAGGTCGCGATCGGCGTCGTTGAGAGTTCGTGATGCCGTCGGGGACAACCTCGTAATCAAGTGGGCCGAGACGTCGAACCACTTTGTACAGTCCGAAGTACCGTCGCAGAAGCTTTTCACTTAGTCCACGTCGGCGTATCGGCGTCCACACCCAAACACGTTCACCGGGCTGGTATTCCACGAAGCGTCGTCGAAGATTGTAACGGTGGCTGTCGGTCGTCTGTTCATTCTTGATACGGAGCCGCGCAAGTTGTCGGGCTTCTTCGGCGCGATGAAGGTACTCGCTCACATCGAGGTTTTCTTCGTCGGTGACGTTGGGTAACATGGCATCGAGCGTCGTTGTCGGGCTCCTTCCGTAGACCAATTTGTATGGAGATATCTGCGTCGTCTCCTGCAGCGCCGTGTTGTATGCGAAGGTCACATACGGAAGAATGGCGTCCCACGTCTTGTGTTCGACATCGACGTACATTGACAGCATGTCGGCGATCGTCTTGTTAAGCCGCTCGGTGAGGCCGTTGGTCTGTGGGTGGTATGCTGTCGTCCGGCGGTGGTTTGTTTGGCTGTATGCCAAGATCGCTTGAGTTAAGTCGGCAGTGAATGCCGTTCCTCTGTCGGTGATAAGGACCTCCGGGGCGCCGTGACGTAGGACGATATTTTCGACGAAGAACTTAGCTACCTCGGATGCACTGCCTTTTGGCAGGGCTTTTGTCTCAGCGTAGCGGGTGAGGTAGTCGGTAGCTACCACGATCCACTTGTTTCCGAAAGCCGACGTCGGAAACGGCCCCAGTAGGTCCATACCAATCTGCTGGAAAGGTCGGCAAGGTGGATAAATTGGCTGCAGAAGTCCCGCTGGCCTTGTCGGCGGTGTCTTGCGTCGCTGACAGTCCCGGCATGTCCTCACATAACGAGTGACGTCGGTGGTAAGACGCGGCCAGTAGTACCTTTCTTGTATCCTCGCGAGCGTGCGAGAAACACCGAGGTGCCCTGCCGTCGGATCGTCGTGCAGGGCCTGCAGGAGTTCTGGTCGCAGAGCTGAAGGCACCACAAGGAGGTACTTAGCCCGAAGCTGTGAAAAGTTTTTCTTTTGTAGAAGACCGTTTCGTAGAAAAAACGACGCAAGTGCGCGCTTGAATACCTTCGGGGCTTCGGCGGTCCTGCCTTCGAGGTATTCTATTAGGGCCTTAAGTTCCGGGTCGGCCCGCTGTCGTTCAGCGAAGTCGTCGATAGTGATCGTTCCCAAGAAGTAGTCGTCATCCGGGTCGTCGGGTAGCGGTTGGTCGACAGGCGCACGAGAGAGACAGTCGGCGTCAGAGTGTTTTTTGCCGGACTTGTAAATGACAGTAATGTCATATTCTTGAAGTCTCAGGCTCCATCGTGCGAGGCGACCTGAAGGGTCCTTCAAAGTGGCTAGCCAACACAAGGCGTGGTGGTCGCTCACAACTTTGAAGGGCCTGCCGTAGAGGTATGGGCGAAATTTTGACGTAGCCCAGATGATGGCGAGGCACTCCTTTTCTGTTGTGGAATAATTTGCTTCTGCTTTGGATAGCGATCGGCTGGCGTAACTAATAACCCTTTCAAGTCCGTCAGCCCTCTGCACAAGAACGGTGCCAAGACCTACGCTGCTTGCGTCAGTATGTATTTCTGTCTCGGCGAATTCGTCGAAATGGGCAAGTAACGGAGGCGTCTGGAGGCGATGTTTAAGCTCCTGGAAAGCGTGTTCCTGTGGCGTTTCCCACTTGAACTCCACGTCGGCCTTGGTAAGGTTAGTGAGAGGATCGGCGATGCGGGCGAAGTTTTTCACGAACCGCCTATAATAGGCGCACAGGCCCAGAAATCGGCGCACGGCTTTCTTGTCAGTGGGCGGCGGGAAGTCGGCGATGGCGGCTGTTTTCCGTGGATCAGGACGAACTCCAGACTTGCTGATAACGTGTCCCAGAAACAAGAGCTCTTCATACGCAAATCTGCACTTTTCTGGCTTCAGTGTGAGTCCGGAAGTCTTGATGGCTTGAAGTACAGCTTCAAGGCGCCGAAGATGCTCGTCGAAACTTGAGGAAAACACGACGACGTCATCCAAGTACACAAGGCAAGTCTGCCACTTCAATCCTGCCAGTACTGTATCCATAACGCGTTGAAAAGTTGCAGGCGCTGAGCAAAGGCCGAAGGGCATCACCTTAAACTCGAAGAGGCCGTCCGGTGTTATAAACGCCGTCTTCTCTCGGTCTCTTTCGTCGACTTCGACTTGCCAATAGCCAGTCTTGAGGTCCATTGACGAAAAGTACTTGGTGTTATGGAGCCGATCAAGTGCGTCGTCTATTCGTGGGAGAGGATACACGTCCTTTCTTGTGATTTTGTTCAGGCGGCGATAATCGACGCAGAAACGTAGGGTCCCATCCTTTTTGTTCACTAACACCACGAGGGATGCCCATGGGCTCTTGGACGGCTGGATAATGTCATCCCGCAGCATTTCATCAACTTGTCTCTTCATGGCCTCACGTTCTCGCGTCGAAACCCTGTATGAACTCTGACGGAGTGGTCTGGCATTTTTTTCGGTTATGATGCGATGTTTCGTGATTGGGGTCTGACGAATTTTCGATGACGACGAAAAGCAATCTTCGTATTGCAGGAGAAGGGTCTTGAGCTGTTCTTGCTTATCGTTCGGAAGTCTGGGATTGACGTCGAAAGCTATGGGAGGGGCTTGGTTCCTTTGAGCAGGTTCCGCAAAATCGGCGAGGGCGAAAGCACTGGTGGCTTCGACAATTTCTTCGATGTATGCGGCCGTTGTTCCTTTGTTCACATGTTTGTACTCATTGCTGAAATTCGTGAGCATAACCGTTGCTTTGCCTCGCCGCAGCTCTGCAATTCCTCTTGCGACGCAAATATTTCGGGTGACCAACAGATGCTGACTGCCTTCAACGACGCCTTTGAAGTCAGGTGATTCAGGAGCGCCGACTGAAATAATGACGCTTGAGCGAGGCGGAATGGTGACTTGTTCTTCCAGCACATTCAAGGCATGGTGTCCAGACGGCGTGCGCGGCGGTAGTGCTTCTTCTGTGGATAACGTTATCGACTTTGTTTTTAGGTTGATGACAGCACCATGGAGGCATAAGAAGTCCATGCCAAGGATGACATCTCTCGAGCAACCATGTAGGACTACGAAGTCTGTAGGATAAATACGGCCGTTAATGGTGACTTTCGCTGTGCGGATTCCTGCAGGCGTTACAAGATGACCTCCGGCTGTGTGGATTTAAGGACCTTTCCAAGCTGTCCTAACTTTCTTTAACTTCGCGGCGAACGACCCACTGATGACAGAATAGTCGGCTCCAGTATCGACGAGAGCGGTCACACTGTGGCCGTCGATAAGAACGTCGAGGTCGCTAGTTCGCCGTCTCGCATTACAGTTAGGGCGTGGCGTCGGGTCACGGCTGCGTCGGCTTGATCCGCTGCTTCCATGTTGCGTCGTCAGGCCACCTCCGGTAAGTGAGCTTTCGCCGTCAGGGCTTTGCCTGGTTGGCATTGTGTTCGGAAAGCTCCGTCGCGGCGTCGTCGTCGTCAGAGGATCTTCGATAGTTCGTCGCACAGCAACCGCACCTCCACCGGTTGCTGCCCTTAGTTTCCCGGATACGGACTAGGAGACCGGCCCCGCGTAGGGCCAGAGTACTGCCGGTGGTGCGGTGACGTGCGGCGGCTGGGCGACGGGGAACGCGAAGGGCTTCGCGGTGTCCACCGAGTTCCTTTCAGGTAGTCGGCGATGTCACGTGGTCGTTCTCCTGGCTGTGGACGCGATACATTGACGGCGAAGCCACGCAGTCCCATCTGTCGGTACTGGCAACGGCGGTATGTGTGTCCGGCCTCGCCACAGTGGTAGCAGAGCGGGCGATGGTCAGGGGTGCGCTAGACGTCAGTCTTCCTCGGTGCACTGTGCTGGACCGCTGGCGAACGGTATGACGTCGGTGGGGGTGGTGGCGGCGGTGGCGTCTGTCGACGGAAGTGCGACGGGGCGGCGTTTTGGCGTGGACGGGGAGGAGCGTTGTGGCGCAGTGCAGCGGTGTAGCTCATAGCTTCCGGCTCGGGCAGCGGTGCGTGGGGAATTTGAAGTGATTGCCGAACTTCTTCTCGCACAATGTCGGCGATTGAATCCACTTGAGGCTGCGCCGAAGGCAACAGCTTGCGCAGCTCTTCCCACACGGTCGCTCGGATCGTTTCACGCAGGTCTCCGGAGTTACTGGCTTAAGCAGCAGCGCAGTGTGCAGTCAGGCGACGATTATATTGTCTGGTGCGCATGTCCAGGGTCTTTTCGATAGTGGTCACTTCGGCTACAAATTCTTGGACGGTTATCGGTGGGTTTCTCATCAGTCCCGCGAAAAGCTCCTGTTTGACCCCTCGCATGAGGAAACTAACTTTTTTCTCCTCAGGCATGTCTGGGTCAGCGTGACGGAATAGTCGGGTCATTTCTTCTGTGAAAATGGCGACATTTTCATTTGGTAGCTGAACCCGGGTCTCTAATAAAGCAGCGGCCCTCTCTTTGCGAGCGACGCTCGCGAACGTTTGCAGGAATGCGCCGCAGAAAACATCCCACGTTCGGAGCGTGGACTCCCGATTTTCTAGCCAGGTCCTTGCGGTGTCTTCCAAATAGAAGAACACACGAAGCAGCTTTTCGTCATGGTCCCAATGGTTGAGGGCGGCCACACGGTCGTATGTTTCTAGCCAGGACTCCGGGTCTTCGAACGATGACCCATGGAAAATTGGCGGTTCCCTGGGTTGATGCATGACCATCGTGGGCTGGGATGCTGCGGTTGTCATTGTCGCTGCAGTCGCGGTCATGGCCTTGGTCTTCCGTGCGTTGTCTTGTAGAAGTTCGTACTGCGGTGGTAGCCCTTGCTGTCGGCGGCTTGTTCGCTGCTTCCTGGTTGGCGTCGGTGTCTTCTCCGCGACGTGGGCTGGGTTCACGGCTTGACGGGGGCGTCCGGTACATGAACAAAGCAGCACCTCCACCAGATGTCACGGGGTCGTGACGTGGCCGAAGACAGGAGACTTCGTGTTCGGATTTAACTGTTTATTTGGGCGAACCTGTGCCCGGTAAACGGAAAGTCCGATCACAGCAGCAGGCTTGCACAGATAGCAGTCTCGGACTGATAGCGGCGAACGGAGCGTCGGCCTTCGATCAACAACTGACAAGCGGCGAAGCGCGTCGGCATTTATACTCTTGCCGTCGAATGTTCTAGCGTTATCGCTGGCGGCGGCATAGGTTCCAGAACAATCTGTACCGTTCGCAAAGTGGGCGTGATCTTATCGAAATGATCTACTACAGTCCGGAACCTTCTCGAAAACTGCAGGCGCGGTTTGCGCTGAGAATCGTGTGGTGTTTTGGGACGATAACAAAAACTTGGGAAATGGAACGTGGCAATGTCTTAACCTAACCTAACCTTCACAGTTGTATATAAAAACGCTCTGTTACACTGTTTCGTTCACAATTACAATATTTGCATGACCTCACAGTTTTTCACCAACTTTGTACAGTACAGAACGCTGTATCTCGGTAAATGACATCGTTCTTTAAGGTTTCACGACGCTTGCATGCGCTTTCACGAAACTATCACAATATAGCAATTTTGCACTCGTAACGGTACAAGACGCAGTTTCTGGCTAGTTCACGCTGTTTTGTGCGTTTTCACAGTATTTCACCTATCGCTGTTTCGTACTCGCAACAAAACATCACTATCTCTATAGATGACGTCGTTTTCGGTAGTTTCACGATGCTACCTAGCTTAAACTAACCTAACTCAACCTCACCGAACCTTCGCACTTCTACGGTTAGAAAACGTTTTACTCGTTACATTACAATGCTTTCTGCAAATATATGACGGTTTCATGCGCTTTCACAATAGATATCGCAGTTTTCGACTTGTAATGGGTAAAAACAATGCATCTCAATCGCTGACATTGTTTAACGCGGTTTTAAGACGCTTCATATCTTAACCTAACCTAACCTTCACACTTGTAACTAAAAACGTTCTGTTACACTGTTTCGTTCACAATTACAATATTTGCATGACCTCACAGTTTTTCACCAATTTGGTACAGTACAAAACGCTGTATCTCGGTAAATGACATCGTTCTTTAAGGTTTCACGATGCTTGCATGCGCTTTCACGAGAAAATCACAATATAGCAGTGTCGCACTTGTAACGATACAAGACGCAGTATCTGGCTAGTTCACGCCGTTTTGTGTGCTTTCACAATATTTCACCTATCGCTGCTTCGTACTCGCAACAACACAACACTATCTCGTTAGATGACGTCGTTTTCCGTAGTTTCACGACGCTACCTAGCTTAAACTAACATAACTGAACCTAACCTAACCTTCGCACTTCTATCGCTAGAAAACGTTTTACTCGCTACATTACAATGCTTTCTGCAAAATTACGACAGTTTCATGCGCTTTCAGAATAGATATCGCAGTTTTCGACTTGTAATGGTTAAAAATACTGCATATCAATAGCTGACATTGTTTAATGCGGTTTTATGACGCTTCATAACTTAACCTAACCTAACCTTCGCACTTGTAATTAAAAACGTTCTGTTACACTGTTTCGTTCAAAATTACAATATTTGCACGACCTCACAGTTTTTCACTAATTTGGTACAGTACAGATTGCTGTATCTCGGTAAATGACATCGTTCTTTAGGGTTTCACGGTGCTTGCATGCGCTTTCACGAGAATATCACAATATAGCAGTGTCACACTTGTAACGGTACAAGACGCAGTATCTGGCTAGTTCACGCCATTTTGTGTGCTTTCACAATATATCACCTATCGCTGTTTTGTACTAGCAACAAAACAACACTATCTCAATAGATTACGTCGTTTTCGTTAGTTTCATGACGCTACCTAGCTTAAACAAACCTAACTGAACCTCACCGAACCTTCGCACTTCTATGGTTAGAAAACGTTTTACTCGCTACATTACAATGCTTTCTGCAAATATACGACGGTTTCATGCGCTTTCACAATAGATATCGCAGTTTCCGACTTGTAATGGTGAAAAACACTGCATCTCTCTAGCCGACATTGTTTATTGTGGTTTAATGACGCTTCATATCTTAACCTAACCTAACATTCACATTTGTATCTAAAAACGCTCTGTTACACTGTTTCGTTCACAATTACAATATTTGCATGACCTCACAGTTTTTCATCAATTTGGTACAGTACAGTACGCTGTATCTCGGTAAATGACATCGTTCTTTAAGGTTTCACGACGCTTGCATGCGCTTTCACGAAAATATCACAATATAGAAATTTCGCACTCGTAACGGTACAAGACGCAGTATCTGGCTAGTTCACGCCGTTTTGTGTGCTTTCACAATATTTCACCTATCGCTGTTTCGTACTCGCAACAAAACAACACTATCTCGTTAGATGACGTCGTTTTCGGTAGTTTCACGACGCTACCTAGCTTAAACAAACCTAACTCAACCTCAACGAACCTTCGCACTTCTATGGTTAGAAAACGTTTTACTCGTTACATTACAATGCTTTCTGCAAACATACGACGGTTTCATGCGCTTTCACAATAGAAATCGCAGTTTTCGAATTGTAATGGGTAAAAACAATGCATCTCAATCGCTGACATTGTTTAACGCGGTTTTAAGACGCTTCATATCTTAACCTAACCTAACCTCGCACTTGTAACTAAAAACGTTTTGTTACACTGTTTCGTTCACAATTACAATATTTGCATGACCTCACAGTTGTTCACCATATTGGTACAGTACAAAACGCTGTATCTCGGTAAATGACATCGTTCTTTAAGGTTTCACGATGCTTGCATGCGCTTTCACGAGAATATCACAATATAGCAGTGTCGCACTTGTAACGGTACAAGACGCAGTATCTGGCTAGATCATGCCGTTTTGTGTGCTTTCACAATATTTCACCTATCGCTGTTTCGTACTCGCAACAAAACAACACTATCTCGTTAGATGACGTCGTTTTCGGTAGTTTCACGACGCTACCTAGCCTAAACTAACATAACTGAACCTCACCGAACCTTCGCACTTCTATGGTTAGAAAACGTTTTACTCGCTACATTACAATGCTTTCTGCAAATATACCACGGTTTCATGCGCTTTCACAATAGATATCGCTGTTTTCGACTTGTGATGGGTAAAAACAATGCATCTCAATAGCTGACATTGTTTAATGCGGTTTTATGACGCTTAATATCTTAACCTAACCTAACCTTCGCACTTGTAACTAAAAACGTTATGTTACACTGTTTTGTTCACAATTACAATATTTGCATGACCTCACAGTTTTTCACCAATTTGGTACAGTACAAAACGCTGTATCTCGGTAAATGACATCGTTCTTTAAGGTTTCACGATGCTTGCATGCGCTTTCACTAGAATATCACAATATAGCAGTGTAGCACTTGTAACGGTACAAGACGCAGTATCTGGCTAGTTCACGCCGTTTTGTATGCTTTCACAATATTTCACCTATCGCTGTTTCGTACTCGCAACAAAACAACATTATCTCGTTAGATGACGTCGTTGTCGGTAGTTTCACGACGCTACCTAGCCTAAACTAACATAACTGAACCTCACCGAACCTTCGCACTTCTATAGTTAGAAAACGTTTTACTCGCTGCATTACAATGCTTTCTGCAAATATACCACGGTATCATGCGCTTTCACAATAGATATCGCAGTTTTCGACTTGTGATGGGTAAAAACAATGCATCTCAATAGCGGACATTGTTTAATGCGGTTTTATGACGCTTAATATCTTAACCTAACCTAACCTTCGCACTTGTAACTAAAAACGTTCTGTTACCCTGTTTTGTTCACAATTACAATATTTGCATGACCTCAAGATTTTCACCATTTTGGTACAGTACACAACGCTGAATCTCGGTAAATGACATCATCTTTTAAGGTTTCACGACGCTTGCATGCGATTTCACGAAAATATCACAATATAGCAGTTTCGTACTCGTAACGGTACAAGACGCAGTATCTGGCTAGTTCACGCCGTTTTGTGTGCTTTCACAATATTTTACCTATCGCTGTTTCGTACTCGCAACAAAACAACACTATCTCGTTAGATGACGTCGTTTTCGGTATTTTGACGACGCCACCTAGCTTAAACTAACATAACTCAACCTAACCTACCCTCCCACTTCTATCGTTAGAAAACGTTTTACTTGCTAATTTACAATGCTTTTTGTAAAATACGACGGTTTCATGCACTTTCACAATAGATATCGCAGTTTCCGACTTGTAATGGTGAAAAACACTGCATCTCTCTAGCCGACATTGTTTATTGTGGTTTTATGACGCTTCATATCTTAACCTAACCTAACCGTCACACTTGTATCTAAAAACGCTCTGTTACACTGTTTCGTTCACAATTACAATATTTGCATGACCTCACAATTTTTCATCAATTTGGTACAGTACAGTACGCTGTATCTCGGTAAATGACATCGTTCTTTAAGGTTTCACGACGCTTGCATGCGCTTTCACGAAAATATCACAATATAGCAGTTTCGCACTCGTAACGGTACAAGACGCTGTATCTGGCTAGTTCACGCCATTTTGTGTGCTTTCACAATATTTCACCTATCGCTGTTTCGTACTCGCAACAACACAACACTATCTCGTTAGATGATGTCGTTTTCGGTAGTTTCACGACGCTACCTAGCTTACACTAACATAACTCAACCTAACCTACCCTCCCACTTCTATCGTTAGAAAACGTTTACTTGCTAATTTACAATGCTTTCTGCAAAATACGACGGTTTCATGCGCTTTCACAATAGATATCGCAGTTTCCGACTTGAAATGGTGAAAAACACTGCATCTCTCTAGCCGACATTGTTTATTGTGGTTTTATGACGCTTCATATCTTAACCTAACCTAACATTCACATTTGTATCTTAAAACGCTCTGTTACACTGTTTCGTTCACAAAAACAATATTTGCATGACCTCACAGTTTTTCACCAATTTGGTACAGTACAGTACGCTGTGTCTCGGTAAATGACATCGTTCTTTAAGGTTTCACGACGCTTGCATGCGCTTTCACGAAAATATCACAATATAGCAATTTTGCACTCGTAATGGTACAAGACGCAGTATCTGGCTAGTTCACGCCGTTTTGTGTGCTTTCACAATATTTCACCTATCGCTGTTTCGTACTCGCAACAAAACAACACTATCTCGTTAGATGACGTCGTTTTCGGTAGTTTCACGATGCTACCTAGCTTAAACTAACCTAACTCAACCTCACCGAACCTTCGCACTTCTATGGTTAGAAAACGTTTTACTCGATACATTACAATGCTTTCTGCAAATATACGACGGTTTCATGCGCTTTCACAATAGAAATCGCAGTTTTCGAATTGTAATGGGTAAAAACAATGCATCTCAATCGCTGACATTGTTTAACGCGGTTTTAAGACGCTTCATATCTTAACCTAACCTAACCTTCGCACTTGTAACTAAAAACGTCCTGTTACACTGTTTCGTTCACAATTACAATATTTGCATGAGCTCACAGTTTTTCACCAATTTGGTACAGTACAAAACGCTGTATCTCGGTAAATGACATCGTTCCTTAAGGTTTCACGATGCTTGCATGCGCTTTCACGGGAATATCACAATATAGCAGTGTCGCACTTGTAACGGTACAAGACGCAGTATCTTGCTAGTTCACGCCGTTTTGTGTGCTTTCACAATATTTCACCTATTGCTGTTTCGTACTCGCAACAAAACAACACTATCTCGTTAGATGACGTCGTTTTCGGTAGTTTCACGACGCTACCTAGCCTAAACTAACATAACTGAACCTCACCGAACCTTCGCACTTCTATGGTTAGAAAACGTTTTACTCGCTACATTACAATGCTTTCTGCAAATATACCACGGTTTCATGCGGTTTCACAATAGATATCGCAGTTTTCGACTTGTGATGGGTAAAAACAATGCATCTCTCTAGCCGACATTGTTTATTGTGGTTTTATGACGCTTCATATCTTAACCTAACCTAACCTTCACACTTGTATCTAAAAACGCTCTGTTACACTGTTTCGTTCACAATTACAATATTTGCATGACCTCACAATTTTTCATCAATTTGGTACAGTACAGTACGCTGTATCTCGGTAAATGACATCGTTCTTTAAGGTTTCACGACGCTTGCATGCGCTTTCACGAAAATATCACAATATAGCAGTTTCGCACTCGTAACGGTACAAGACGCTGTATCTGGCTAGTTCACGCCATTTTGTGTGCTTTCACAATATTTCACCTATCGCTGTTTCGTACTCGCAACAACACAACACTATCTCGTTAGATGACGTCGTTTTCGGTAGTTTCACGACGCTACCTAGCTTAAACTAACATAACTCAACCTAACCTACCCTCCCACTTCTATCGTTAGAAAACGTTTACTTGCTAATTTACAATGCTTTCTGCAAAATACGACGGTTTCATGCGCTTTCACAATAGATATCGCAGTTTCCGACTTGTAATGGTAAAAAACACTGCATCTCTCTAGCCGACATTGTTTATTGTGGTTTTATGACGCTTCATATCTTAACCTAACCTAACATTCACATTTGTATCTTAAAACGCTCTGTTACACTGTTTCGTTCACAATTACAATATTTGCATGACCTCACAGTTTTTCATCAATTTGGTACAGTACAGTACGCTGTATCTCGGTAAATGACATCGTTCTTTAGGTTTCACGACGCTTGCATGCGCTTTCACGAAAATATCACAATATAGCAATTTTGCACTCGTAATGGTACAAGACGCAGTATCTGGCTAGTTCACGCCGTTTTGTGTGCTTTCACAATATTTCACCTATCGCTGTTTCGTACTCGTAACAAAACAACACTATCTCGTTAGATGACGTCGTTTTCGGTAGTTTCACAATGCTACCTAGCTTAAACTAACCTAACTCAACCTCACCGAACCTTCGCACTTCTATGGTTAGAAAACGTTTTACTCGTTACATTACAATGCTTTCTGCAAATATACGACGGTTTCATGCGCTTTCACAATAGAAAACGCAGTTTTCGAATTGTAATGGGTAAAAACAATGCATCTCAATCGCTGACATTGTTTAACGCGGTTTTAAGACGCTTCATATCTTAACCTTACCTAACCTTCGCACTTGTAACTAAAAACGTTCTGTTACACTGTTTCGTTCACAATTACAATATTTGCATGACCTCACAGTTTTTCACCAATTTGGTACAGTACAAAACGCTGTATCTCGGTAAATGACATCGTTCCTTAAGGTTTCACGATGCTTGCATGCGCTTTCACGAGAATATCACAATATAGCAGTGTCGCACTTGTAACGGTACAAGACGCAGTATCTGGCTAGTTCACGCCGTTTTGTGTGCTTTCACAATATTTCACCTATCGCTGTTTCGTACTCGCAACAAAACAACACTATCTCGTTAGATGACGTCGTTTTCGGTAGTTTCACGACGCTACCTAGCCTAAACTAACATAACTGAACCTCACCGAACCTTCGCACTTCTATGGTTAGAAAACGTTTTACTCGCTACATTACAATGCTTTCTGCAAATATACCACGGTTTCATGCGCTTTCACAATAGATATCGCAGTTTTCGACTTGTGATGGGTAAAAACAATGCATCTCAATAGCTGACATTGTTTAATGCGGTTTTATGACGCTTAATATCTTAACCTAACCTAACATTCGCACTTGTAACTAAAAACGTTCTGTTACACTGTTTTTTTCACAATTACAATATTTGCATGACCTCACAGTTTTTCACCATTTTGGTACAGTACAGAACGCTGTATCTCGGTAAATGACATCATTCTTTAAGGTTTCACGACGCTTGCATGCGATTTCACGAAAATATCACAATATAGCAGTTTCGCACTCGTAACGGTACAAGACGCAGTATCTGGCTAGTTCACGCCGTTTTGTGTGCTTTCACAATATTTCACCTATCGCTGTTTCGTACTCGCAACAAAACAACACTATCTCGTTAGATGACGTCGTTTTCGGTATTTTGACGACGCTACCTAGCTTAAACTAACATAACTCAACCTAACCTACCCTCCCGCTTCTATCGTTAGAAAACGTTTTACTTGCTAATTTACAATGCTTTTTGCAAAATACGACGGTTTCATGCGCTTTCACAATAGATAGCGCAGTTTACGACTTGTAATGGTGAAAAACACTGCATCTCTCTAGCCGACATTGTTTATTGTCGTTTTATGACGCTTCATATCTTAACCTAACCTAACCTTCACACTTGTGTTTAAAAACGCTCTGTTACACTGTTTCGTTCACAATTACAATATTTGCATGACCTCACAATTTTTCATCAATTTGGTACAGTACAGTACGCCGTACCTCGGTAAATGACATCGTTCTTTAAGGTTTCACGACGCTTGCGTGCGCTTTCACGAAATTATCACAATATAGCAATTTTGCACTCGTAACGGTACAAGACGCAGTATCTGGCTAGTTCACGCCGTTTTGTGTGTTTTCACAGTATTTCACCTATCGCTGTTTCGTACTCGCAACAAAACAACGCTATCTCGTTAGATGACGTCGTTTTCGGTAGTTTGACGATGCTACCTAGCTTAAACTAACCTAACTCAACCTCACCGAACCTTCGCACTTCTATGGTTAGAAAACGTTTCACTCGTTACATTACAATGCTTTCTGCAAATATACGACGGTTTCATGCGCTTTCACAATAGATATCGCAGTTTTCGACTTGTAATGGCTAAAAACAATGCATCTCAATAGCTGACATTGTTTAATGCGGTTTTATGACGCTTAACATCTTAACCTAACCTAACCTTCGCACTTGTAACTAAAAACGTTCTGTTACACTGTTTTGTTCACAAATACAATATTTGTATGACCTCACAGTTTTTCACCATTTTGGTACAGTACAGAACGCTGTATCTCGGTAAATGACATCGTTCTTTAAGGTTTCACGACGCTTGCATGCGCTTTCATGAAAATATTACAATATAGCAGTTTCGCACTCGTAACGGTACAAGACGCATAATCTGGCTAGTTCACGCCGTTTTTTGTGCTTTCACAATATTTCACCTATCGCTGTTTCGTACTCGCAACAACACAACACTATCTCGTTAGATGACGTCGTTTTCGGTAGTTTCACGACGCTACCTAGCTTAAACTAACATAACTCAACCTAACCCACCCTCCCACTTCTATCGTTAGAAAACGTTTTACTTGCTAATTTACAATGCTTTCTGCAAAATACGACGGTTTCATGCGCTTTCACATTAGATATCGCAGTTTCCGACTTGTAATGGTTAAAAACAATGCATATCAATAGCTGACATTGTTTAATGCGGTTTTATGACGCTTCATATCTTAACCTAACCTAACCTTCACACTTGTATATAAAAACGCTCTGTTACACTGTTTCGTTCAAAATTACAATATTTGCATTACCTCACAGTTTTTCATCAATTTGGTACAGTACAGTACGCTGTATCTCGGTAAATGACATCGTTCTTTAAGGTTTCACGACGCTTGCATGGGCTTTCACGAAAATATCACAACATAGCAATTTTGCACTCCTAACGGTACAAGACGCAGTATCTGGCTAGTTCACGCCGTTTTGTGTGCTTTCACAATATTTCACCTATCGCTGTTTCGTACTCGCCACAAAACAACACTATCTCGTTAGATGACGTCGTTTTCGGTATTTTGACGACGCTACCTAGCTTAAACTAACATAACTCAACCTAACCTACCCTCCCACTTCTATCGTTAGAAAGCGTTTTACTTGCTAATTTACAATGCTTTTTGCAAAATACGACGGTTTCATGCGCTTTCACAATAGATATCGCAGTTTCCGACTTGTAATGGTGAAAAACACTGCATCTCTCTAGCCGACATTGTTTATTGTGGTTTTATGACGCTTCATATCTTAACCTAACCTAACCTTCACACTTGTATCTAAAAACGCTCTGTTACACTGTTTCGTTCACAATTACAATATTTGCATGACCTCACAATTTTTCATCAATTTGGTACAGTACAGTACGCTGTATCTCGGTAAATGACATTGTTCTTTAAGGTTTCACGACGCTTGCATGCGCTTTCACGAAAATATCACAATATAGCAGTTTCGCACTCGTAACGGTACAAGACGCTGTATCTGGCTAGTTCACGCCATTTTGTGTGCTTTCGCAATATTTCACCTATCGCTGTTTCGTACTCGCAACAACACAACACTATCTCGTTAGATGACGTCGTTTTCGGTAGTTTCACGACGCTACCTAGCTTAAACTAACATAACTCAACCTAACCTACCCTCCCACTTCTATCGTTAGAAAACGTTTTACTTGTTAATTTACAATGCTTTCTGCAAAATACGACGGTTTCATTCGCTTTCACAATAGATATCGCAGTTTCCGACTTGTAATGGTGAAAAACACTCCATCTCTCTAGCCGACATTGATTATTGTGGTTTTATGACGCTTCATATGTTAACCTAACTTAACATTCACACTTGTATCTAAAAACGCTCTGTTAGACTGTTTCGTTCACAATTACAATATTTGCATTAACTCACAGTTTTTCATCAATTTGGTACAGTACAGTACGCTGTATCTCGGTAAATGACATCGTTCTTTAAGGTTTCACGACGCTTGCATGGGCTTTCACGAAAATATCACAATATAGCAATTTTGCACTCGTAACGGTACAAGACGCAGTATCTGGCTAGTTCACGCCGTTTTGTGTGCTTTCATAATATTTCACCTATCGCTGTTTCGTACTCGCAACAAAACAACACTATCTCGTTAGATGACGTCGTTTTCGGTAGTTTCACGATGCTACCTAGCTTAAACTAACCTAACTCAACCTCACCGAACCTTCGCACTTCTATGGTTAGAAAACGTTTTACTAATTACATTACAATGCTTTCTGCAAATATACGACGGTTTCATGCGCTTTCACAATAGAAATCGCAGTTTTCGAATTGTAATGGGTAAAAACAATGCATCCCAATCGCTGACATTGTTTAACGCGGTTTTAAGACGCTTCATATCTTAACCTAACCTAACCTTCGCACTTGTAACTAAAAACGTTCTGTTACACTGTTTCGTTCACAATTACAATATTTGCATGACCTCACAGTTTTTCACCAATTTGGTACAGTACAAAACGCTGTATCTCGGTAAATGACATCGTTCTTTAAGGTTTCACGATGCTTGCATGCGCTTTCACGAGAATATCACAATATAGCAGTGTCGCACTTGTAACGGTACAAGACGCAGTATCTGGCTAGTTCACGCCGTTTTGTGTGCTTTCACAATATTTCACCTATCGCTGTTTCGTACTCGCAACAAAACAACACTATCTCGTTAGATGACGTCGCTTTCGGTAGTTTCACGACGCTACCTAGCCTAAACTAACATACCTGAACCTCCCCGAACCTTCGCACTTCTATGGTTAAAAAACGTTTTACTCGCTACATTACAATGCTTTCTGCAAATATACGACCGTTTCATGCGCTTTCACAATAGAAATCGCAGTTTTCGAACTGTAATGGGTAAAAACAATGCATCTCAATCGCTGACATTGTTTAACGCGGTTTTAAGACGCTTCATATCTTAACGTAACCTAACCTTCGCACTTGTAACTAAAAACGTTCTGTTACACTGTTTCGTTCACAATTACAATTTTTGCATTACCTCACAGCTTTTCATCAATTTGGTACAGTACAGTACGCTGTATCTCGGTAAATGACATCGTTCTTTAAGGTTTCACGACGCTTGCATGGGCTTTCACGAAAATATAACATAGCAATTTTGCACTCGTAACGGTACAAGACGCAGTATCTGGCTAGTTCAAGCCGTTTTGTGTGCTTTCACAATATTTCACCTATCGCTGTTTCGTACTCGCAACAAAACAACACTATCTCGTTAGATGACGTCGTTTTCGGTATTTTGACGACGCTACCTAGCTTAAACTAACATAACTCAACCTAACCTACCCTCCCACTTCTATCGTTAGAAAACGTTTTACTTGCTAATTTACAATGCTTTTTGCAAAATACGACGGTTTCATGCGCTTTCACAATAGATATCGCAGTTTCCGACTTGTAATGGTGAAAAACACTGCATCTCAATAGCTGACATTGTTTAATGCGGTTTTATGACGCTTCATATCTTAACCTAACTTAACCTTCGCACTTGTAACTAAAAACGTTCTCTTACACTGTTTCGTTAACAATTACAATATTTGCATGACCTCACAGTTTTTTACCAATTTGGTACAGTACAGAACGCCGTATCTCGGTAAATGACATCGTTCTTTTAGGTTTCACGATGCTTGCATGCGTTTTCAAGAGAATATTATAGTACAGCAGTGTCGCACTTGAAACGGTACAAGACGCAGTATCTGGCTAGTTCACGCCGTTTTGTGTGCTTTCACAATATTTCACCAATCGCTGTTTCGTACTCGCAACAAAACAACACTATCTCGTTAGATGACGTCGTTATCGATAGTTTCACGACGCTACCTAGCTTAAACTAACATAACTCAACCTAACCTAACCTTCGCATTTCTATCGTTAGAAAACGTTTTACTCGCTACATTACAATGCTTTCTGCAAAATTACGACGGTTTCATGCGCTTTCACAATAGATATCGCAGTTTTAGACTTGTAATGGTTAAAAATACTGCATAACAATAGCTGACATTGTTTATTGCGGTTTTATAACGCTTCATATTTTAACCTAACCTAACCTTCGCGCTTGTAACTAAAACGTTCTGTTACACTGTTTCGTTCACAATTACAATATTTGCATGACCTCACAATTTTTCATCAATTTGGTACAGTACAGTACGCTGTATCTCGGTAAATGACATCGTTCTTTAAGGTTTCACGACGGTTGCATGCGCTTTCACGAAAATATCACAATATAGCAGTTTCGCACTCGTAACGGTACAAGACGCTGTATCTGGCTAGTTCACGCCATTTTGTGTGCTTTCGCAATATTTCACCTATCGCTGTTTCGTACTCGCAACAACACAACACTATCTCGTTAGATGACGTCGTTTTCGGTAGTTTCACGACGCTACCTAGCTTAAACTAACATAACTCAACCTAACCTACCCTCCCACTTCTATCGTTAGAAAACGTTTTACTTGCTAATTTACAATGCTTTCTGCAAAATACGACGGTTTCATGCGCTTTCACAATAGATATCGCAGTTTCCGACTTGTAATGGTGAAAAACACTCCATCTCTCTAGCCGACATTGTTTAATGCGGTTTTATGACGCTTCATATCTTAACCTAACTTAACCTTCGCACTTGTAACTAAAAACGTTCTCTTACACTGTTTCGTTAACAATTACAATATTTGCATGACCTCACAGTTTTTTACCAATTTGGTACAGTACAGAACGCCGTGTCTCGGTAAATGACATCGTTCTTTAGGGTTTCACGATGCTTGCATGCGTTTTCAAGAGAATATTATAATATAGCAGTGTCGCACTTGAAACGGTACAAGACGCAGTATCTGGCTAGTTCACGCCGTTTTGTGTGCTTTCGCAATATTTCACCTATCGCTGTTTCGTACTCGCAACAAAACAACACTATCTCGTTAGATGACGTCGTTATCGATAGTTTCACGACGCTACCTAGCTTAAACTAACATAACTCAACCTAACCTACCCTCCCACTTCTATCGTTAGAAAACGTTTTACTTGCTAATTTACAATGCTTTCTGCAAAATACGACGGTTTCATGCGCTTTCACAATAGATATCGCAGTTTCCGACTTGTAATGGTGAAAAACACTCCATCTCTCTAGCCGACATTGATTATTGTGGTTTTATGACGCTTCATATGTTAACCTAACTTAACATTCACACTTGTATCTAAAAACGCTCTGTTAGACTGTTTCGTTCACAATTACAATATTTGCATTAACTCACAGTTTTTCATCAATTTGGTACAGTACAGTACGCTGTATCTCGGTAAATGACATCGTTCTTTAAGGTTTCACGACGCTTGCATGGGCTTTCACGAAAATATCACAATATAGCAATTTTGCACTCGTAACGGTACAAGACGCAGTATCTGGCTAGTTCACGCCGTTTTGTGTGCTTTCACAATATTTCACCTATCGCTGTTTCGTACTCGCAACAAAACAACACTATCTCGTTAGATGACGTCGTTTTCGGTAGTTTCACGATACTACCTAGCTTAAACTAACCTAACTCAACCTCACCGAACCTTCGCACTTCTATGGTTAGAAAACGTTTTACTAAAACATTACAATGCTTTCTGCAAATATACGATGGTTTCATGCGCTTTCACAATAGAAATCGCAGTTTTCGAATTGTAATGGGTAAAAACACTGCATCTCAATAGCTGACATTGTTTAATGCGGTTTTATGACGCTTCATATCTTAACCTAACTTAACCTTCGCACTTGTAACTGAAAACGTTCTCTTACACTGTTTCGTTAACAATTACAATATTTGCATGACCTCACAGTTTTTTACCAATTTGGTACAGTACAGAACGCCGTATCTCGGTAAATGACATCGTTCTTTTAGGTTTCACGATGCTTGCATGCGTTTTCACGAAAATATCATAATATAGCAGTTTCGCACTCGTAACGGTACAAGACGCAGTATCTGGCTAGTTCACGCCGTTTTGTGTGCTTTCACAATATTTCACCTATCGCTGTTTCGTACTCGCAACAAAACAACACAATCTCGTTAGGTGACGTCGTTTTCGGTAGTTTCACGACGCTACCTAGCTTAAACTAACATAACTCACTCTAACCTACCCTCCCACTTCTATCGTTAGAAAACGTTTTACTTGCTAATTTACAATGCTTTTCGCAAAATACGACGGTTTCATGCGCTTTCACAAAAGATATCGCAGTTTCCCACTTGTAATGGTGAAAAACACTGCATCTCTCTAGCCGACATTGTTTATTGTGGTTTTATGACGCTTAATATCTTAACGTAGCCTAACCTTCGCATTTGTAACTAAAAACGTTCTGTTACACTGTTTTGTTCACAATTACAATATTTGCATGACCTCACAGTTTTTCACCAATTTGGTACAGTACAGAACTCTGTATCTCGGTAAATGACATCGTTCTTTAAGGTTTCACGACGCTTGCATGCGCTTTCACGAAAATATCACAATATAGCAGTTTTGCACTCGTAACGGTACAAGACGCAGTATCTGGCTAGTTCACGCCGTTTTGTGTGCTTTCACAATATTTCGCCTATCGCTGTTTTGTACTCGCAAGAAAACAACACTATCTCGTTAGATGATGTCGTTTTCGGTAGTTTCACGACGCTACCTAGCTTAAACTAACCTAACTCAACCTCACCGAACCTTCGCACTTCTATGGTTAGAAAACGTTTTACTCGCTACATTACAATGCTTTCTGCAAATATACGACGGTTTCATGCGCTTTCACAATAGATATCGCACTTTTCGACTTGTAATGGGTAAAAACAATGCATCTCAATAGCTGACATTGTTTAATGCGGTTTTATGACGCTTCATATCTTAACCTAACTTAACCTTCGCACTTGTAACTAAAAACGTTCTGTTACACTGTTTCGTTCATAATTACAATATTTGCATGACCTCACAGTTTTTTACCAATTTGGTACAGTACAGAACGCTGTATCTCAGTAAATGACATCGTTCTTTTAGGTTTCACGATGCTTGCATGCGTTTTCAAGAGAATATTATAATATAGCAGTGTCGCACTTGAAACGGTACAAGACGCAGTATCTGGCTAGTTCACGCCGTTTTGTGTGCTTTCACAATATTTCACCAATCGCTGTTTCGTACTCGCAACAAAACAACACTATCTCGTTAGATGACGTCGTTATCGATAGTTTCACGACGCTACCTAGCTTAAACTGACATAACTCAACCTAACCTAACCTTCGCATTTCTATCGTTAGAAAACGTTTTACTCGCTACATTACAATGCTTTCTGCAAAATTACGACGGTTTCATGCGCTTTCACAATAGATATCGCAGTTTTAGACTTGTAATGGTTAAAAATACTGCATAACAATAGCTGACATTCTTTAATGCGGTTTTATAACGCTTCATATTTTAACCTAACCTAACCTTCACACTTGTATCTAAAAACGCTCTGTTACACTGTTTCGTTCACAATTACAATATTTGCATGACCTCATAGTTTTTCACCAATTTGGTACAGTACAGAACGCTGTATCTCGGTAAATGACATCGTTCTTTAAGGTTTCACGATGCTTGCATGCGCTTTCACGAGAATATCACAATATAGCAGTGTCGCACTTGTAACGGTACAAGACGCAGTATCTGGCTAGTTCACGCCGTTTTGTGTGCTTTCACAGTATTTCACCTATCGCAATTTCGTACTCGCAACAAAACAACACTATCTCGTTAGAGGACGTCGTTATCGATAGTTTTACGACGCTACTTAGCTTAAACTAACATAACTCAACCTAACCTACCTTCCCACTTCTATCGTTAGAAAACGTTTTACTCGCTACATTTCAATGCTTTTTGCAAAATTACGACGGTTTCATGCGCTTTCACAAAAGATATTGCAGTTTCCGACTTGTAATGGTGAAAAACACTGCATCTCTCTAGCCGACATTGTTTATTGTGGTTTTATGACGCTTCATATCTTAACCTAACCTAACCTTCACACTTGTATCTAAAAACGCTCTGTTACACTGTTTCGTTCACAATTACAATATTTGCATGACCTCACAGTTTTTCACCAATTTGGTACAGTACAGAACTCTGTATCTCGGTAAATGACATCGTTCTTTAAGGTTTCACGACGCTTGCATGCACTTTCACGAAAATATCACAATATAGCAGTTTCGCACTCGTAACGGTACAAGACGCAGTATCTGACTAGTTCACGCCGTTTTGTGTGCTTTCACAATATTTCGCCTATCGCTTTTTTGTACTCGCAACAAAACAACACTATCTCGTTAGATGACGTCGTTTTCGGTAGTTTCACGACGCTACCTAGCTTAAACTAACATAACTCAACCTAACCTAACCTTCGCACTTCTATCGTTAGAAAACGTTTTACTCGCTACATTACAATGCTTTCTGCAAAATTACGACGGTTTCATGCGCTTTCACAATAGATATCGAAATTTTCGACTTGTAATGGTTAAAAATTCTGCATATCAATAGCTGACATTTTTTAATGCGGTTTTATGACGCTTCATATCCTAACCTAACCTAACCTTCGCACTCGTAAATAAAAACGTTCTGTTACACTGTTTCATTCACAATTACAATAGTTGCATGACCTCACAGTTTTTCACCAATTTGGTACAGTACAGATTGCTGTATCTCGGTAAATGACATCGTTCTTTAAGGTTTCACGACGCTTGCATGCGCTTTCACGAAAATATCACAATATAGCAGTTTCGCACTCGTAACGGTACAAGACGCAGTATCTGGCTAGTTAAAGCCGTTTTTTGTGCTTTCACAATGTTTCACCTATCGATGTTTCGTACTCGCAACAAAACAACACTATCTCGTTAGATGACGTCGTTTTTGGTAGTTTCACGACGTTACCTAGCTTAAACTAACATAACTCAACCGATCCTAACCTTCACACTTCTATCGTTAGAAAACGTTTTACTTGCTACATTACAATGTTTTCTGCAAAATTACGACGGTTTCATGCGCTTTCACAATAGATATCGCAGTTTTTGACTTGTAATGGTTAAAAATACTGCATATCAATAGCTGACATTGTTTATAGCGGTTTTATGACGCTTCATATTTTAACCTAACCTAACCTTCGCCTTGTAACTAAAAACGTTCTGTTACACCGTTTCGTTTACAATTACAATATTTGCATGACCTCACAGTTTTTCACCAATTTGGTGCAGTACAGCACGCTGTATCTCGGTAAATGGCGTCGTTCTTTAAGGTTTCACGATGCTTGCATGCGATTTCACGAGAATATCACAATATAGCTGTGTCGCACTTGTAACGGTACAAGACGCAGTATCTGGCTAGTTCATGCCGTTTTGTGTGCTTTCACGGTATTTTACCTATCGATGTTTTGTACTCGCAACAAAACAACACTATCTCGTTAGATGACGTCGTTATCGATAGTTTCACGACACTGCCTAGCTTAAACTAACATAACTCAACCTAACCTACCCTCCCACTTCTATGGTTAAAAACGTTTTGCTCGCTACATTACAATGCTTTCTGCAAAATTACGACGGTTTCATGCGCTTTCACAATGGATATCGCAGTTTTCAACTTGTAATGGTTAAAAATACTGCATATCAATAGCTGACATTGTTTATTGCGGTTTTATGACGCTTCATATCTTAACGTAACCTAACTTTCACACGTGTATCTAAAAACGCTCTGTTACACTGTTTCGTTCACAATTACTATATTCCATTGGCCTTACAGTTTTTCACCAATTTGGTACAGTACAGAACGCTGTATCTCGGTAAATGACATCGTTCTTTAAGGTTTCACGATGCTTGCATGCGCTTTCACGAGAATATCACAATATAGCAGTGATACAGCGTTCTGTACTGTCCTAAGTCGGTGAAAAACTGTGACGTCATGGGAATGTAGTAATTGTAAACGAAACAGTGTAACAGAACGTTCTTATTTACAAGTGCGAAGGTTAGATTAGGCTAAGATATGAAGCGTCATAAAACCACATTAAACAATGTCGGCTAGTGAGAAGCAGTGTTTTCACAATTACAAGTCGGAAACTGCGATATCTATTGTGAAAGCGCATGAAACCGTAGTATTTTGCACAAAGCATTGTAAACTATCGAGTGAAACGTTTTCTCACGATAGAAGTTGGAGGGTAGGGTAGGTTGAGTTACGTTAGTTCAAGCTAGGTAGCGTTCAAGCAAGCTAGAACGACGTCATTTAGTGAGATACAGTGTGGTGTACTGTATCAAACTGGTGAAAAACTGTTAGGTCATGCAAATATTGTAATTGTGAACGAAACGGTGTAACAGAATGTTTTTAGTTACAAGTGCGAAGGTTAGGTTAGGTTAAGATATGAAGCGTCATAAAACGGCATTAAACAATGTCAGCTATTGATATGCAGTATTTTTAACCATTACAAGTCAAAAACTGCGATATCTATTGTGAAAGCGCATGAAACCGTCGTAATTTTGCAGAAAGCATTGTAATGTAGCGGCAAAACGTTTTTTAACCATAGAAGTGGGAGGGTAGGTTAGGTTGAGTTATGTTAGTTTAAGCTAGGTAGCGCCGTGAAACTATCGATAATGGACGTCATCTAACGAGATAGTGTTGTTTTGTTGCGAGTACGAAACAGCGATAGGTAAAATACCGTGAAAGCACACAAAACGGCGTGAACTAGCCAGATACTGCGTCATGTACCGTTACGAGTGCGAAACTGCTATATTGTGATATTTTCGTGAAAGCGCATGCAAGCGTCGTGAAACCTTAAAGAACGACGTCTTTTAGCGAGATACAGCGTTCTGTACTGTAATAGGTTGGTGAAAAACTGTGAGGTCATGTAAATATTGTAATTGTGAACGAAACATGGTAACAGAGCGTTTTTAGAGACAAGTGCGAAGGTTAGGTTAGGTAAAGTTATGAAGCGTCATAAAACCGCAACAATGTCAGCTAATGAGATGAAGTGTTTTTCAGGATTGCAAGTCGGAAACTGCGTTATATTATGTGAAAGCGCATGAAATCGTCGTATGGTTGCAGAAAGCATTATAATGTAGCGAGTAAAACGTTTTCTAACGCTAGAGGTGCGAATGTTAGGTTACTCAATCAATCAAAAACGCTGTGAAGTAGTTCACAGCAACATCAATGTTCAAAGTACAGATGTCATTCCAACCTAGACAAGCGATAGTATAAAACTGTTCCCAGTCGGCTCTGTTTATGAGCCACTTGGAAACACGTGGTGGACATTCAGTTACTGTCGTTCTGCTCAAAACTACGGGGAAGTGGTCACTTCCGTAAAGATTCTTGACGACTTTCCACCGGCGTAGAGGCACAAGAGATGGAGATACTATGCTGAGGTCTATGGAGGAGTAGGTGTTATTAGCGAGGTTATAATAGGTTGGTTCTTTTCGATTTAAGAGACACGCGCTCTACGAGATAAGGAACTGTTCGATCAGTTGACCTCGCGCGTTATACCGAGAGTCACCCCATAGCCTGCTATGCGCATGAAAGTCTCCAAGGAGAACATAAGGCTCCGGTAGTTCATCAATTAGAGAGTTTAAATCGCGTTTTTGCAGCTGATAACTGGGAGGAATGTAAATAGTGCAGATTGTGATCAGTTTATCAAAAAGCACCACTCGAACAGCCACTGCCTCAAGGGATGTTTGGAGTTGTAAGTGTGTGCATGCTATTCCTTGATTCACTATGATGGCAACACCTCAGGATGATGTCATGGCATCAACACGGTCCTTTCGGAAAATAACGTATTTACGAAGAACATTTGTGTGTTTTGAATTAAGGTGTGTTTCTTGTACACACAGCACTTTTGGTGAGTGTTCATGTAAGAGTTCTTGGATGTCGTCAAGGTTTCTGAGAAGGCCCCTGACGTTCCATTGTATAATTTGAGTGTTCATGGAGAATGTAAGATAATGCTGTGTGTACGAAAAGCGAGTGGCTGTTTAGACGGGGAGTTTGAGTTCACTTAACAGGGCCGTCACCAGGCCCTGTTATTTGCTTTTTTGTTTTCTTGGCGCGCTCCAAGGAGCCACGCCGCTCTTTCGGCACCAAGGGTGCCGACGTATCCATTGCCTCCTCGGAGGCACTGGATGCCCGCACGTGCGGGCTGTTAGTTCGGATTTTGGGCCTCGCCTAATGAGGAGAGGCCTTGAGACCCAAAGACTTTGGAGTCTCTGGTCTCTGTTTGGGAGTAGGCGGTGTAGCCTGGGCTACAGCCGCCTTGGAGGCAGGTGCAGCAACCGCCGGCTCGGTATGCCCGGGCCGAAGGGGTGGCGAGGGCTGGTGCGGCGGTGCCCCCTGACGCGCCGCATCAGCGTATGTAGGTCCATAGAATGGAGCGACTCTTCGCCGTGCTTCTTTAAACCTAATGTTCTCCTTCACCTTCAATGTAAATCTTTTTTTTTCTTTTTTCCAGTATGTGCAGGAGCGTGAATATGCAGCATGGTTTCCTTCGCAGTTTACACAGTGTGGCGGTTGTTTGCAGTTCTCAGACACGTGGCCTAGAACACCACATTGTGCACAAGTCTGGCGACCACGACAGATTTTAGAGCCATGGGCATACCTCTGGCATTGGAAGCAACGACGAGGGTTTGGTATATACGGCTTGATAGATGTCTTTGTGTACCCTGTTTGAATGGAATCTGGTAGTTTACTGGATGCAAGCGTGAGTATCAAGTGTTTCGTTGGTATTTCCTTATTATCTCTTCTGATGATTATTCTCTGTACATTATTGACATTTTGGCTCTTCCACCCTTCCAAAAGTTCAGTTTTGGTGAGTTCAAGTAAGTCTGCATCAGATACCACTCCGCGAGTGATGTTCATGGATCTGTGTGGTGTTACGGTGATCGGTACGTCACCAAACGTTGAGAGGCTGTCTAGCTTTACAAATTGTGCTTTGTCCCGAATTTCGAGAAGAAGGTCTCCGCTAGCCATTTTGGTTACTTTGTATCCAGCCCCGAGAGTTTCAGTAAGACACCTGGCAACTACGAAAGAAGATACGGTCCTGGCTTGCTTTCCGGTTTTTTCACAGTGAATGACGTGGTAGTGGGGAAAAGTTTCTATTGGCTGGTTGAAGAAGTTTATGTCGTCTCTGCGTACCCGCTTTAGGCCGGTACAATCAGACAGTTGAGGGAATGCTCCATGCATGCCGGTCCTATTTTTGTTCAGCAGCGTTGGCGGCCAGCCACCACGGAGCCCAACAAGGGGACGCTGCAAGTTTGCAGGTGCTCAAAGCTTGCAGACGTCAGCCGTACAACACTGCCCAATGCGCCTAGACCAAGGTAGGCTATTTGCACAGGGTTAACCCTTGTCGCCAGGAAAAATGGAAGTAAACAGAAGAGAGTAGAAGACAGGACAGATAGATAGTGAGAGATAAAGACGAAGATGCAAGGAGAGAGGGATAGGAAAAAGCGACTGCCGATTTCCCCTGGGTGGGTAAGCCCAGGGGTGCTATCTACGTGAAGCCGGGGCCAAAGGGGTGTGTTGCCTCTGTCGGGGGGCCTTAAAGGTCCAATCACCCAGCGTCAGCTCAACCCCCCGGATTCCCTTTTCCCCGGACACGGTTCCCTTTTCCCCGGACACGGCAAAGCCACGCACGGCTAGGCGTGGGAGGGAGTAGAAACTCCCCCGTTAGCTCGGGGCCTTGGTTTCGCTACACACCAAACGCCTGCTTTCACAGGCGCCCCTGCAGGCCCAAGGTTAGGTTAGGTTGTTATGTTAGTTTAATCTTGGTAGCGTCGTGAAACCACCAAAAACGACGTCCCCTAACGAGATAGTGCCGTTTTGTTGCGAGTACAAAACAGCGATAGGTGAAGTATTGTGAAAGCACAAAAAACGGCGTGAACTAGCCAGATACTGCGTCTTGTACCGTTATGAGTACCAAACTGCTATATTGTGATATTCTCGTGAAAGCGCATGCAACCGTCGTGAAACCCTAAAGAACGACGTCGGTTAGCGAGATACAGCGTTCTGTACTGTACTAAATTGGTGAAAAACTGTGAGGTCATGCAAATATTGTAAATGTGAACGAAAGAATGTAACAGAGCGTTTTTAGATAAAAGTGCGAAGGTTAGGTTAGAGAAGATATGAAGCGTCATAAAACCACATTAAACAATGTCGGCTACTAAGATGGAGTGTTTTTCACCATTAAAAGTCGGAAACGGCGATATCTATTGTGAAAGCGCATAAAACCGTTGTAATTTTGCAGAAACCATTGAAAAGTAGCGAGTAAAACGTTTTCTAACGATAGAAGTGGGAGGGTAGGTTAGGTTGAGTTATGTTAGTTTAAGCTAGGTAGCGTCGTGAAACTACCGAAAACGACATCATCTAACGAGATAGTGTTGTATTGTGTCGAGTAGGAAACAGCGATAGGTGAGATATTGTGAAAGCACACAAAACGGCGTGAACTAGCCAGATACTGCGTCTTGTACCATTACAAGTGCGACACTGCTATATTGTGATATTCTCGTGAAAGCGCATGCAAGCGTCGGGAAACCTTAAAGAACGACGTAATTTAGCGAGATACAGCGTTCTGTACTGTACTAAGTTGGTGAAAAACTGTGAGGTCATGAAAATATAGTAATTGTAAACGAAACAGTGTAACAGAGCATTTTTAGATACAAGTGCGAAGGTTAGGTTAGATAAAGTTATGAAGCGTCATGAAACCGCATTAAACAATGTCAGCTAATGAGATGAAGTGTTTTTCAGGATTACAAGTCGGAAACTGCGATATAATATGTGAAAGCGCATGAAACCGTCGTAATGTTGGAGAAAGCATTGTAAAGTGGCGAGTAAAACGTTTTCTAACGCTAGAAGTGCGAAGGTTAGGTTAGGTTGTTATGTTAGTTTAAGCTAGGTAGCGTCGTGAAACCACCAAAAACGACGTCCTCAAACGAGATAGTGTCGTTTTGTTGCGAGTACGAAACTGCTATTTGTGAAACATTGTGAAAGCACACAAAACGGCGTGAACTAGCCAGATACTGCGTTTTGTACCGTTCCAAGTGCGACACTGCTATATTGTGATAATCTCGTGACAGCGCGTGCAAGCATCGTGAAACCTTCAAGAACGATGTCATTTACCGAGATACAGCCTTCTGTACTGTACCAAATTGGTGAAAAACTGTGAGGTCATGCAAATATCGTAATTGTTAAGGAAACAGTGTAACAGAACGTTTTTAGTTACAAGTGCGAAGGTTAGGATAGGGTAAGATATGAAGGGTCATAAAACCGCAATAAACAATTTCAGCTATTGAGATGCATTGTTTTTAACCATTACAAGTCGAAAACTGCGATATCTATTGTGAAAGCGCATGAAACCGTCGTAATTTTGCAGAAAGCATTGTAATGTAGCGAGTAAAACGTTTTCTAACGACAGAAGTGCGAAGGTTAGGTTAGGTTGAGTTATGTTCAAGCTAGGTAGCATCGTGAAACTACCGAAAACGACTTCATCTAACGAGATAGTGTTGTTTTGTTGCGAGTACGAAACAGCGATAGGTGAAATATTGTGAAAGCACAAATAACGGCGTGAACTAGCCAGATAGTGCGCTTGTACCGTTACGAGTGCGAAACTGCTATATTGTGGTATTCTCGTGAAAGCGCATGTAAGCGTCATGAAACCTTAAAGAACGACGTGTTTAAGCGAGATTCAGCGTTCTGTACTGTAATAGGTTGGTGAAAAACTGTGAGGTCATGTAAATATTGTAATTGTGAACGAAACATGGTAACAGAGCGTTTTTAGAGACAAGTGCGAAGGTTAGGTTAGGTAAAGTCATGAAGCGTCATAAAACCGCAATAGACAATGTCAGCTAATGAGATGAAGTGTTTTTCAGGATTTCAAGTCGGAAACTGCGTTATATTATGTGAAAGCGCATGAAACCGTCGTATGGTTGCAGAAAGCATTATAATGTAGCGAGTAAAACGTTTTCTAACGCTAGAAGTGCGAATGTTAGGTTACGTTGTTATGTTAGTTTAAGCTAGGTAGCGTCGTGAAACTATCGATAACGACGTCATCTAACGAGATAGTGTTGTTTTGCTGCGAGTACAAAACAGCGATAGGTGAAACATTGTGAAAGTACACAAAACAGCGTGAACTAGCCAGATACTGCGTATTATACCGTTACAAGTGCGAAACTGCTATATGGTGATATTCTCGTGAAAGCGCATGCAAGCATCGTGAAACCTTAAAGAACGATGTCATTTAGCGAGATACAGCGTTCCGTACGGTCCTGAGTTGGTGAAAACTTGTGAGGTCATGGGAATAGAGTAATTGTTAACGAAACAGTGTAAAAGTGCGTTTTTAGATACAAGTGCGAAGGTTAGGTTAGGTAAAGTTATGAAGCGTCATAAAACTGCATTAAACAATGTCAGCTAATGAGATGAAGTGTTTTTCAGGATTACAAGTCGGAAACGGCGATATAATATGTGAAAGCGCATGAAACCGTCGTAATTTTGCAGAAAGCATTGTAATGTAGCGAGTAAAACGTTTTCTAACGATAGAAGTGCGAAGGTTAGGATAGGTTGAGTTATGTTAGTTTAAGCTAGGTAGCGTCGTGATACTACCGAAAACGACGTCATCTAACGAGATAGTGTTGTTTTGTTGCGAGTACGAAACAGCGATAGGTGAAATATTGTGAAAGCACACAAATCGGCTTGAAGTAGCCAGATACTGCGTCTTGTACCGTTACAAGTGCGACACTGCCATAGTGTGATAATCTCGTGACAGCGCGTGCAAGCATCGTGAAACCTTAAAGAACGATGTCATTTACCGAAATACAGCGTTCTGTACTGTACCAAATTGGTGAAAAACTGTGAGGTCTTGCAAATATTGTAATTGTGAACGAAACAGTGTAACAGAACGTTTTTAGTTAGAAGTGCGAAGGTTAGGTTAGGTTAAGATATGAAGCGTCATAAAACCGCATTAAACAGTGTCAGCTATTAATATGCATTGTTTTTAACCATTTTGTTTTATGACACTTCATATCTTAGCCTAATCTAACCTTCGCACTTGTAACTAAAAACGTTCTGTTACACTGTTTTGTTCACACTTACAATATTTGCATGACCTCACAGTTTTTCACCAGTTTGGTACAGTACAGAACGCTGTATCTCGGTAAATTGACATCGTTCTTTAAGGTTTCACGATGCTTGCATGCGCTTTCACGAGAATATCACAATATAGCAGTGTCGCACTTGTAACGGTACAACACGCAGTATCTGGCTAATTCACGCCGTTTTGTGTGCTCTCACAATATTTCACCTATCGCTGTTTCGTACTCGCAACAAAACAACACTATCTCGTTAGATGACGTCGTTTTCGGTAGTTTCACGACGCTACCTAGCTTAAACTAAGATAACTCAACCTAACCCACCCTCCCACTTCTATCGATAGAAAACGTTTTACTCGCTACTTTACAATGCTTTCTGCAAAATACGACGGTTTCATGCGCTTTCAGAATAGATATTGCAGTTTCCGACTTGTAATTGTGAAAAACACTGCATCTTACTAGCCGACATTGTTTAATTTGGTTTTATGACGCTTCATATCTTAACCTAACCTAGCCTTCACACTTGTATCTAAAAACGCTCTGGTACACTGTTTCGTTCACAATTACTATATTCCAATGACCTCACTGTTTTTCACCAACTTAGTAGAGTGCAGAACGCTGTATTTCGCTAAATGACGTCGTTCTTTAAGGTTTCACGATGCTTGCATGTGCTTTCACGAGAATATCACAAACTAGCAATGTCGCACATGTAACGGTACAAGACGCAGTATCTGGCTACTTCACGCCAATTTGTGTGCTTTCACAATATTTCACCTATCGCTGTTTCGTACTCGCCACAAAACAACACTATCTCGTTAGATGACGTCGTATTCGGTAGTTTCACGACGCTACCTAGCTTAAACTAACATAACTCAACCTAACATACCCTCCCACTTCTATCGTTCGAAAACGTTTTACTCGCTACTTTACAATCCTATCTGCAAAATTACAACGCTTTCATGCGCTTTCACAATAGATATCGCAGTTTCCGACATGTAATGGTGAAAAACACTGCATCTTACTAGCCGACATTGTTTAATGTGGTTTTATTACGCTTCATATCTTAGCCTAATCTAACCTTCGAACTTGTAACTAAAACGTTCTGTTACACTGTTTCGTTCACAATTACGATATTTGCATGACCTAACAGTTTTTCACCAGTTTGTTACAGTACAGAATGCTGTATTTCGGTAAATGACTTCGTTCTTTAAGGTTTTACGATGCTTGCATGAGCTTTCACGAGAATATCACAATATAGCAGTTTCGCACTTGTAATGGTATAAGACGCAGTATCTTGCTAGTTCACGCCGTTTTGTGTGCTTTCGCAATATTTCACCTATCGCTGTTTTGTACTCGACACAAACCAACACTATCTCGTGTAATGACGTAGTTTTCGGTAGTTTCACGACGCTAGCTGGCTCAAACATAACAACCTAACCTAACCTTCGCACTTATATTGTTAGAAAACGTTTTACTTGCTACTTTACAATGCTTTCTGCAAAATACAACGGTTTTATGCGCTTTCACAATAGATATCGCAGTTTCCGACTTGTAATTGTGAAAAACACTGCATCTTACTAGCCGACATTGTTAATTGTGGTTTTATTACGCTTCATATCTTAGCCTAATCTAACCTTCGAACTTGTAACTAAAACGTTCTGTTACACTGTTTCGTTCACAATTACGATATTTGCATGACCTAACAGTTTTTCACCAGTTTGTTACAGTACAGAATGCTGTATTTCGGTAAATGACTTCGTTCTTTAAGGTTTTACGATGCTTGCATGAGCTTTCACGAGAATATCACAATATAGCAGTTTCGCACTTGTAACGGTATAAGACGCAGTATCTTGCTAATTCACGCCGTTTTGTGTGCTCTCACAATATTTCACCTATCGCTGTTTCGTACTCGCAACAAAACAACACTATCGCGTTATATGACGTCGTTTTCGGTATTTTCACGACGCTACCTAGCTTAAACTAACATAACTCAACCTAACCCACCCTCCCACTTCTATCGTTAGAAAACGTTTTACTCGCTACTTTACAATGCTTTCTGCAAAATACGACGGTTTTATGCGCTTTCAGAATAGATATCGCAGTTTCCGTCTTGTTAATGGGAAAAACAATGCTTCTCATAGCCGACATTGTTTACTGTGGTTTTATGACACTTCATATCTTAGCCTAATCTAACCTACGCACTTGTAACTAAAAACGTTCTGTGACACTGTTTCATTCACAGTTACAATATTTGCATGACCTCACAGTTTTTCACCAGTTTGGTACAATACAGAACGCTGTATCTCGGTAAATTGACATCGTTCTTTAAGGTTTCACGATGCTTGCATGCGCTTTCACGAGAATATCACAATAAAGCAGTGCCGCACTTGTAACGGTACAAGACGCAGTATCTGGCTAATTCACGCAGTTTTGTGTGCTCTCACAATATTTCACCTATCGCTGTTTCGTACTCGCAACAAAACAACACTATCGCGTTATATGATGTCGTTTTCGGTATTTTCACGACGCTACCTAGCTTAAACTAACATAACTCAACCTAACCCACGATCCCACTTCTATCGTTAGAAAACGTTTTTCTCGCTACATTACAATGCTTTCTGCAAAATACGACGGTTTCATGCGCTTTCAGAATAGATATCGCAGTTTTCGACTTGTAATGGTTAAAAACAATGCATCTCAATAGCTGACATTGTTTAAGGCGGTTTTTTGACGCTTCATATCTTACCCTAACCTAGCCTTCACAATTGTATCTAAAAACGCTCTGGTACACTGTTTCGTTCAAAATTACTATATTCCAATGACCTCACTGTTTTTCACCAACTTAGTACAGTGCAGAACGCTGTATTTCGCTAAATGACGTCGTTCTTTAGGGTTTCAAGACGGTTGCGTGCGCTTTCACGAGAATATCATAATATAGCAGTTTCGCACTCGTATTGGTACAAGACGCAGTATCTCGCTGGTTCACGCCGTTTTTTGTGCTTTCACAATATTTCACCTATCGCTGTTGCGTACTTACAACAAAACAACACTATCTCGTTAGATGACGTCGTTTTCGGTAGTTTCACGACGCTACCTAGCTTGAAAATAACTCAACCTAACCTAACCATCGCACTTCTGTCGTTAGAAAACGTTTTACTCGCTAAATTATACTGCTTTCTGCAAAATTACGATGGCTTCATGCGATTTCACAATAGATATCGCAGTTTTCGACTTGTAATGGTTAAAAAAATACATCTCAATAGCTAAAATTGTTTATTGCGGTTTTATGACCCTTAACATCTTACCCTATTCAAACATTCGCACTAGTAACTAAAAACGTTCTTTTATACTGTTTCGTTCACAATAACAATATTTTCAAGACCTCACAGTTTTTCACCAATTTGGTACAGTACAGAACGCTGTATCTCGGTAAATGACATCGTTCTTTAAGGTTTCACGATGCTTGCACGCGCTCTCACGAGATTATCACAATATAGCAGTGTCGCACTTGTAACGGTACAAGACGCAGTATCTGGCTACTTCACGCCGATTTGTGTGCTTTCACAATATTTCACCTATCGCTGTTTCGTACTCGCAACAAAACAACACTATCTCGTTAGATGACGTCGTATTCGGTAGTTTCACGACGCTACCTAGCTTAAACTAACATAACTCAACCTAACATACCCTCCCACTTTTATCGTTCGAAAACGTTTTACTCGCTACTTTACAATGCTATCTGCAAAATTACAACGGTTTCATGCGCTTTCACAATAGATATCGCAGTTTCCGACTTGTAATGGTGAAAAACACTGCATCTTACTAGCCGACATTGTTTAATGTGGTTTTATGACGCTTCATATCTTAGCCTAATCTAACCTTCGCACTTGTAACTAAAAACGTTCTGTTACACTGTTTTGTTCACAATTACGATATTTGCTTGACCTCACAGTTTTTCACCAGTTTGTTAAAGTACAGAATGCTGTATCTCAGTAAATGACATCGTTCTTGAAGGTTTCACGACGCTTGCATGCGCTTTCACGAGAATATCACAATATAGCAGTTTCGCACTCGTAACGATACAAGACGCAGTATCTGGCTAGTTCACGCCATTTTTTGTGCATTCACAATATTTCACCTCTCGCTCTTTTGTACTCGCAACAAAACAACACTATCTCGTTAGAAGACGTCGTTTTATGTGGTTTCATGGCGCTACCTAGCTTAAAATAACATAACCTAACCTAATCTTCGCACTTCTAGCGTTAGAAAACGTTTTTCTCGCAACTTTACAATGCTTTCTGCAACATTACGACGGTTTCTTGCGCTTTCACAATAGATATCGCAGTTTCCGACTTGTAATTGTGAAAAACACTGCATCTCACTAGCCGACATTGTTTATTGCGGTTTTATGACGCTTCATATCCTAATCTAACCTAACCTTCACACTTGTATCTAAAAACGCTCTGTTACACTGTTTCGTTCACAAATACTATATTCCAATGACCTCACAGTTTTTCACCAACTTAGTACAGTGCAGAACGCTGTATTTCGCTAAATGACATCGTTCTTTAAGGTTTCACGATGCTTGAATGCGCTTTCACGAGAATATCACAATATAACAGTTTCGCACTTGTAACAGTATAAGCCGCCGTATCTGGCTAGTTCATGCCGTTTTGTGTGCTTTCACAATATTTCACATATAGCAGTTTCGTACTCACAACAAATGAACAACTTCTCGTTAGATGACGTCGTTTTTGGTGGTTTCACGACGCTACCTAGCTTAAACTAACATAACAACCTAACTTAACCTTCGCACTTCTGTCGTTAAAAAATGTTTTACTCGCTACAATACAATGCTTTCTGCAAAATACGACGGTTTCATGCGCGTTCACAATAGATATTGCAGTTTTCGACTTGTAATGGTTAAAAACAATGCATCTGAATAGCTAAAATTGTTTATAGCGGTTTTATAACGCTTCATATCTTACCCTATCCTAACCTTCGCACTTGTAACTAAAACGCTCTGTAACACTGTTTCGTTCACAATTACTATATTCCAATGACCTCACAGTTTTTCACCAACTTAGTACAGTGCAGAACGCTGTATTTCGCTAAATGACATCGTTCTTTAAGGTTTCGCGATGCTTGCATGCGCTTTCACGAGAATATCACAATATAGCAGTTTCGCACTTGTAACGGTATAAGCCGCCGTATCTGGCTATTTCATGCCGTTTTTTGTGCTTTCACAATATTTCACATATAGCAGTTTCGTACTCACAACAAAACAACACGATCTCGTTAGATGACGTCGTTTTTGGTGGTTTCACGGTACTACCTAGCTTAAACTAACATAACAACCTAACTTAACCTTCGCACTTCTGTCGTTAGAAAATGTTTTACTCGCTACTTTACAATGCTTTCTGCAAAATTACGACGGTTTCATGCGCGTTCACAATAGATATCGCAGTTTTCGACTTTTAATGGTTAAAAACAATGCATCTCAATAGCTAAAATTGTTTATTGCGGTTTTATGACCCTTCATATCTTACCCTATTCTAACTTTCGCACTAGTAACTAAAAACGTCCTTTTACACTGTTTCGTTAACATTAACGATATTTTCAAGACCTTACAGTTTTCACCAGTTTGTTACAGTACAGAATGCTGTATCTCAGTAAATGACATCGTTCTTGAAGGTTTCACGACGCTTGCATGCGCTTTCACGAGAATATCACAATATAGCAGTTTCGCACTCGTAACGGTACAAGACGCAGTATCTGGCTAGTTCACGCCATTTTTTGTGCTTTCACAATATTTCACCTCTCGCTCTTTTGTACTCGCAACAAAACGACACTACTTCGTTAGAGGACGTCGTTTTTGGTGGTTTAACGACGCTACCTAGCTTAAACTAACATAACTCAACGTAACCTCCCTTCCCACTTCTATCGTTAGAAAACGTTTTACTCGCTGCTTTACAATGCTTTCTGCAAAATACGACGGTTTCATGCGCGTTCACAATAGATATCGCAGTTTCCGACTTGTAATTGGGAAAAACACTGCTTCTCATAGCCGACATTGTTTATTGTGGTTTTATGACGCTTCATATCTTAGCCTAATCTAACCTTCGCACTTGTAACTAAAAACGTTCTGTTACACAGTTTCGTTCACAATTACGATATTTGCATGTCCTCACAGTTTTTCACCAGTTTGGTACAGTATAGAACGCTGAATCTCGGTAAATTGACATCGTTCTTTAAGGTTTCACGATACTTGCATGCGCTTTCACGAGAATATCACAATATAGCAGTGTCGCACTTGTAACAGTACAAGACGCAGTATCTGGCTAGTTCACGCCTTTTTGTGTGCTTTCACAATATTTCACCTATCGCTGTTTCGTACTCGCAACAAAACAACACTATCTCGTTAGATGACGTCGTTTTCGGTAGTTTCACGACGCTACCTAGCTTAAACTAACATAACTCAACCTGCCCGTGTGCTCAGATTTGGGTGCACGTTAAAGAACCCCAGGTGGTCTGAATCTCCGGAGCCCTCCACTATGGCGTCTCTCATAATCATATAGTGGTTTTGGGACGTTAAACCCCACATATAAATCAACATAACTCAACCTAACCTACCCTCACACTTCTATCGTTAGAAAACGTTTTACTCGCTACTTTACAATGCTTTATGCAAAATTACGACGGTTTCTTGCACTTTCACAATAGATATCGCAGTTTCCGACTTGTAATTGTGAAAAACACTGCATCTCACTAGCCGACATTGTTTATTGCGGTTTTATGACGTTTCATATCTTAACCTAACCTAACCTTCACACTTGTATCTAAAAACGCTCTGTAACACTGTTTCGTTCACAATTACTATATTCCAATGACCTCACAGTTTTTCACCAACTTAGTACAGTGCAGAACGCTGTATTTTGCTAAATGATATCGTTCTTTAAGGTTTCACGATGCTTGCATGCGCTTTCACAAGAATATCTCAATTTAGCAGTTTCGCACTTGTAACGGTATAAGCCGCCGTATCTGGCTCTTTCATGCCGTTTTGTGTGCTTTCGCAATACTTCACCTATAGCAGTTTCGTACTCACAACAAAACAACACGATATCGTTAGATGACGTCGTTTTTGGTGGTTTCACGGTACTACCTAGCTTAAACTAACATAACAACCTAACTTAACCTTCGCACTTCTGTCGTTAGAAAATGTTTTACTCGCTACTTTACAATGCTTTCTGCAAAATTACGACGGTTTCATGCGCGTTCACAATAGATATCGCAGTTTTCGACTTTTAATGGTTAAAAACAATGCATCTCAATAGCTAAAACTGTTTATTGTGGTTTTATGACCCTTCATATCTAACCCTATCCTAACCTTCGCACTTGTAACTAAAAGGTTCTGTTACACTGTTTCGTTCACAATTACGATATTTGCATGACCTCACAGTTTTTCACCAATTTGCTACAGTACAGAACGCTGTATCTCGATAATTGACATCGTTCTTAAAGGTTTCACGATGCTTGCACGCGCTGTCACGAGATTATCACAATATAGCAGCGTCGCACTTGTAACGGTACAAGACGCAATATCTGGCTAGTTCACGCCAATTTGTGTGCTTTCACAATGTTTCACCTATCGCTGTTTCGTCTCACAACAAAACAACACTATCTCGTTAGATGACGTCGTTTTCGGTAGTTTCACGACGCTACCAAGCTTAAACTAACATAACTCAACCTAACCTACCCTCCCACTTCTATCGTTAGAAAACGTTTTACTCGCTACTTTACAACGCTGTCTGCAAAATTACAACGGTTTCATGCGCTTTCAAAATAGATATCGCAGTTTCCGACTTGTAATGATGAAAAACACTGCATCTTACTAGCCGACATTGTTTATTGTGGTTTTTTGACGCTTCATATCTTAGCCTACTCTAACCTTCGCACTTGTAACTAATAACGTTCTGTTACACTGTTTCGTTCACAATTACGATATTTGCATGACCTCACAGTTTTTCACCAGTTTGTTGCAGTACAGATTGCTGTATCTCGGTAAACGACATCGTTCTTGAAGGTTTCACGACGCTTGCATGCGCTCTCACGATAATATCACAATATAGCAGTGTCGCACTTGTAACGGTACAAGACGCAGTATCTGGCTAATTCACGCTGTTTTGTGTGCTCTCACAATATATCACCTATCGCTGTTTCGTACTCGCAACAAAACAACACTATCTCGTTAGATGACGTCGTTTTCGGTATTTTCACGACGCTACCTAGCTTAAACTAACATAACTCAACCTAACCCAATCTCCCACTTCTATCGATAGAAAACGTTTTTCTCGCTACTTTACAATGCTTTCTGCAAAATACGACGGTTTCATGCGCTTTCACATAATATATCGCAGTTTCCGACTTGTAATCCTGAAATACACTTCATCTATTAGCTGACATTGCTTAAGTCAGTTTTATAACGCTTCATAGCTTTACCTAAACTAACCGTCACACTTGTAACTAAAAATGCTCTATTACACTGTTTCATTCACAATTACGATATTTGCAAGACCTCACAGTTTTTCATCAACTTAATAATGTACAGAACACTGTATCTCGCTAAATGACATCGTTATTTAGGGTTTCACGACGCTTACATACGCTTTCACGAGAATATCACAATATAGCAGTTTCGCACTTATATCAGGACAAGACGCTGTATATTGCTATTTGATGCCGTTTTGTGTGCTTTCACAATATTTCACATATCGCAGTTTTGTACTCGCCACAGAACAACACTATCCCGTTAGATGACGTCGTTTTCGGTAATTTCACGACACTACCTAGCTTAAATTAACATAACTCAACCTAACCTAACCTTCGCACTGCTATCGCTTGAAAACGTTTTACTCGCTACATCACACTGATTTCTGCGAAATTGCGACGGTTTCATGCGCTTTCACAATAGATATCGCAGTTTCCGACTTGTAATGGTAAAAAACACTGCATCTCACTAGCTGACATTGTTTAATGCGCTTTTATGACGCTTCATACCTTAACCTAACCTAACCTTCGCTCTTGTATCTGAAAACGCTCTGTTACACTGTTTCGTTCACAATTACTACAGTTCCTTGACCTCACAGTTTTTCACCAACTCAGTACAGTACAGAACGCTGTATCCCGCTAATTGACATCGTTCTTTAAGGTTTCACGACGCTCTCATGCGCTTTCACGAGATTACCACAATATAGCAGTTTCGCATTCGTAACGGTAGAAGACGCAGTATCTGGCTAGTTCACGCCGTTTTTCGTGCTTTCGCAATATTTCACCTATCGCTGTTTCGTACTCGCAACAAAACAACACTATCTTGTTAGATGACGTCGTTTTGGGTGGTTTCACGACGCTACCTAGCTTAAACTAACATAACAACCTAACCTAACCTTCGCACTTCTAGCGTTAGAAAACGTTTTACTCGCTACTTTACAATGCTCTTTGCAAGATTACGACGGTTTCATGCGCTTTCACATACTATATCGCAGTTTCCGACTTGTAATTCTAAAATACACTTCAACTCAATAGCTGACATTGTTTAATGCGGTTTTATGACGCTTCATTACTTACCCTAACCTACGCTTCGCACTTCTAACTAAAAACGTTCTGTTACACTGTTTCGTTCACAATTACAATATTTGCATGACCTCACAGTTTTCACCAATTTGGTATAGTACGGAACGCTGTATCTCGGTAAATGACATCGTTCTTAAAGGTTTCACGATGATTGCATGCGTTTTCACGAGAATATCACAATATAGCAGTGTCGCACTTGTAACGGTATAAGACGCAGTATCTGGCTAGTTCACGCCGTTTTGTGTGCTTTCACAATATTTCACATATAGCAGTTTTGTACTCGCAACAAAACGACACTATTTCGTTAGAGGACGTCGTTGTTGGTGGTTTCACGACGCTACCTAGCTTAAACTAACATAACTCAACCGAACCTACCTTCCCACTTCTATCGTTAGAAAACGTTTTACTCGCTACTTTACAATGCTTTCTGCAAAATACGACGGTTTCATGCGCTTTCACAATAGATATCGCAGTTTCCGACTTGTAATTCCGAAAAGCACTGCTTCTCACAGTCGACATTGTTTATTGTGGTTTTATGACGCTTCATATCTTAGCCTAATCTAACTTCGCACTTGTAACTAAAACGTTATGTTACACTGTTTCGTTCACAATTACGATATTTGCATGACCTCACAGTTTTTCACCAATTTGGTACAGTACAGAACGCTGTATCTCGGTAAATTGACATCGTTCTTTAAGGTTTCACGATGCTTGCATGCGCTTTCACGAGAATATCACAATATAGCAGTGTCGCACTTGTAACGGTACAAGACGCAGTATCTGGCTAGTTCACGCCGTTTTGAGTGCTTTCACAATATTTCACCTATTGCTGTTTCGTACTCGCAACAAAACAACACTATCTCGTTAGATGACGTCGTTTTCGGTAGTTTCACGACGCTAGCTAGCTCAAACATAACAACCTAACCTAAACTTCGCACTTCTATCGTTAGAAAACGTTTTACTCGCTACTTTACAATGCTCTCTGCAACATTACGACGGTTTCATGTGCTTTCACATACTATATCGCAGTTTCCGACTTGTAATCCTGAAATACACTTCATCTCAATAGCTGACATTGTTTAATGCGGTTTTATGACGCTTCATATCTTACCCTAACCTACGCTTCGCACTTGTAACTAAACACGTTGTGTTACACTGTTTGGTTCGCAATTACAATATTTGCATGACCTCACAGTTTTTCACCAATTTGGTATAGTACATAACGCTGTATCTCGGTAAATGACATCGTTCTTAAAGGTTTCACGATGATTGGATGCGCTTTCACGAGAATATCACAATATAGCAGTTTCGCACTTGTAACGGTATGGACGCAGTATCTGGCTAGTTCACGCCGATTTGTGTGCTTTCACAATATTTCACCTATTGCTGTTTCGTACTCGCAACAAAACAACACTATCTCGTTAGATGACGTCGTTTTCGGTAGTTTCACGACGCTACCTAGCTTAAACTAACATAACTCAACCTAACTTAACCTTCGCACTTCTATCGTTAGGAAACGTTTTGTTCGCTAGATTACAATGCTTTCTGCAAAATTACGACTGTTTCATGCGCTTTCACAATAGATATCGCAGTTTTTGACTTGTAACGGTTAAAAACAATGCATATCAATAGCTGACATTGTTTAATGCGGTTTTATGACGCTTCACATCTTAACCTAACCTAACCTTCGCACTTGTAACTAAAAACGTTCTGTTACACTGTTTCGTTCACAATTACATTATTTGCATGACCTCACAGTTTTTCACCAATTTAGTACAGTACAGAACGCTGTATCTCGCTAAATGACGTCGTTCTTTAAGGTTTCACGACGCTTGCATGCGCTTTTTTCACGAGAATACAACAATATAGCAGTTTCGCACTTGTAATGGTATAAGACGCAGTATCTCGCTAGTTCACGCCGTTATGTGTGCTTTCACAATATTTCACATATAGCAGTTTGGTACTCGCAACAAAACGACACTATCTCGTTAGAGGACGTCGTTTTTGGTGGTTTCACGACGCTACCTAGCTTAAACTAACATAATAACCAAACATAACCTTCGCACTTCTAGCGTTAGAAAACGTTTTACTCGCTACTTTACAATGCTTTCTGCAACATCACGACGGTTTCATGCGCTTTCACACATTATATCGCAGTTTCAGACTTGTGGTCCTCAAAAATACTTCATCTCATTAGCTGACATTGTTTATTGCGGTTTTATGACGCTTCATACCTTTACCTAACCTAACCTTCGCACTTTTATATAATTTCGCTCTGTTACATTGTTTCGTTCACAATTACAATATTTGCAAGACCTCACAGTTTTTCACCAACCTAGTAAAGTACAGAACGCTGTATCTCGCTAAATGACATCGTTCTTCAGGGTTTCACGATGCTTACATACGCTTTCACGAGAATATCACACTATAGCAGTTTCGCACTTGTAACGGTATAAGACACAGTATCTGGCTAGTTCACGCCGTTTTGTGTGCTTTCACAATATTTCACATATAGCAGTTTCGTACTCGCAACAAAACGACACTATCTCGTTAGAGGACGTCGCTTTTGGTGGTTTCACGACGCTACCAAGCTTAAACTAACATAACAACCAAACCTAACCTTCGCACTTCTAGCGTTAGAAAACCTTTTTCTCGCTAGTTTACAATGCTTTCTGCAACATCACGACGGTTTCATGCGCTTTCACACATTATATCGCAGTTTCAGACTTGTAGTCCTGAAAAACACTTCATCTCGATAGCTGACATTGTTTAATGAGGTTTTATGACGCTTCATACCTTTACCTAACCTAATCTTCACACTTGTATATAAAAACGCTCTGTTACATTGTTTCGTTCACAATTACAATATTTGCAAGACCTCACAGTTTTTCACCAACCTAGTAAAGTACAGAACGCTGTATCTCGCTAAATGACGTCGTTCTTTAAGGTTTCACGACGCTTGCATGCCCCCGCAGGGGCGCCTGCGCAAGTAGGCGTTTGGTGTGTAGCGACACCACGGACCCGAGCTAACGAGGGAGTTTTGACTCTCTCCCATGCCTAGCCGTGTGTGGCTTTGCCGTGTGCGAGGAAAAGGGGATCCTGGGGGTTTAGGCAATGCTGGGTGATTGGACCTTTAAGGCCCCCCGGCAGAGGTAACACACCCCTTTGGCCCCGGCTTCACGTAGACGGCACCCCTGGGCTGACCCACCCAGGGGAAATCAGCAGTCGCCTTTTCCTATCTCTCCCTTCCTACATCTTCGTCTTTATCTCTCACTTTTTATCTGTACTGTCATCTCCTCTTTTCCGTTTACTTCAGAATTTCCTGGCGGCGAGGTTTAGCCCTGTGTAGTTACCCAACCTTGGGTAGTTATATTCGGTTATAGCGGCGATGCATGGCTGGCGTCTCCAAGTGTTCAATAGTCAACCTTGTAGCGTCCCCTTGTTGGGCTCGGTGGTGGGTGGCCTCCATCGCCACCGAATTTAAAATGCTTCTTATGGAAAACCCTTTTTCTGCACTCCCTGATCGCCGCCTGAAAAGGTGGCGCACCGATGACAGCTTCTTTTCTGCACAGCCTAAACAGACCTTCCCCAAGTATCATGTAATCCACAGCCAAAATGAAAAGAAAACAGTTTGATCTATTTCACCAATTATTGTCTCGAAAACGCTCACAGATGCAATTGGCCCTGGCTATAAAGTAACTAAGATGGGGAATGGTGATCTCCTTCTAGAAGTTCGTGACAAGACTCAGTACGACAAGCTCACAAAACTCGTTTCATTCGATAACATCCCAATATCAGTGGGCCCACATAGGTCGATGAACACAATGGGTGGTGTCATATCTGATGATGACCTCCTCGAGCTTTCTGAAAGTGAATTGCTCGAAGGCTGGCAAGAAGAAAATGTAGTGAAAGTACAGAGAATAATAATCAGGCGATATAATAAACAGATCCCAACAAAGCACATCATATTTATCTTCGGTACAAGCAACCTTCCCGACTCTATTGAAACTGGTTACTGCAAGCTTCCTGTCAGACCTTATATACCGAATCCTCGCCGATGTTTCAAGTGTCAGCGCTTCGGACACGGATCCCAAACGTGCAGAGGACGCGCTAGGTGTGCGAAGTGCGCAACTTGTGAACCTGTATCCGAAAACGGCACTTCAGAAGCCTGTTGCGCTAACTGTGAAGGAGAACACGCTGCCTACTCCCGATCATGCCCTGCATGGAAAAAAGAGAAACAAATATTAGAACTTAAGGTAAAGTTCAACCTGTCATTTAAAGATGCACGTCAACGTTTTTGTACACACAATAATTCTGAACCTTCCTTCGCCGACGTGGCACGTCGAGGCGCCGTGCCACGTCTTTCAGCACCCGCGAGAATCACACCAAGTGTGACTGCGGTTGTGCCAGAAGCGCCTCCGGCTGGAGCAGTCTGTACTGCTCCACCTCCTGCTCAAAAGGGCCAGCAGACTAAAGAGTCTGCTGGACCCCGGACCACTACAAGTGCAGTCAGGTCCGAAACTGCCATGAACGTGCCTGCCAAGCAGGCACCATCCACCACCTCAGAAGAGGTGATGGACACAAGCGATACTCCTCCGGCGCCCAACACGCCGAAGGAAAGGCGCAGCTCTTTGGAGCGAAGCAAAAAAGAGAAAACCCGTATTACAGGGCCCACACAGGCCCTGTAACTTAAGGCAACGTTTCTGTACACACAGCAGTTAACTACATTAAAAATAGAGACACAAATTTTACAGTGGAACGTCAGAGGACTACTGAGAAACCTTGACGATATTCAAGAACTTTTACATAAACAGTCACCAAAAGTGCTGTTTGTACAAGAAACACACCTAAAACCCAAGATCACTAATTTTCTACGCCAGTATATCATTTTTCGAAAGGACAGGAATGAAGCTGTCACGTCATCTGGTGGTGTGGCCATTATGGTAAGTCAAGGGATTGCATGTACTCATCTACCACTCGAAACAACTCTTGAAGCAGTGGCTATGCGTGTAGTCTTCCTGAACAAACTCATGACCATCTGCTCTGTCTACATACCTCCACACTACCATCTTGAAAAACGTGAATTCCAGGCCCTGATAGATCAACTTCCAGAACCTTATATCCTCCTTGGAGATTTCAATGCACATAGCAATCTATGGGGTGACTCTCGCTGCGATGCTCGAGGCCGCCTGATTGAACAGCTCCTTTTTTCTTCCGGTGCGTGCCTGCTGAATCGGAAAAAGCCAACACATTACAACATCGCTAACAATACGTGCTCAGCAATAGACCTGAGCATAATATCCCCATCACTCCTGCCTCTACTTAAATGGGAAGTCATTAATGATCCATATGGTAGTGACCATTTTCTTATCGTTATCAGCACATCAATAACAAATACATATCCTGCACAAGTTCCCAAATGGCTCACCGACAAAGCTGATTGGGAAAAGTTTCAAAAAATGACGTTATTATCTTGGACTGACATGGCGGCATTGAGCATAGAGGATGCTGTATGCTACTTTACAGCTTTCTTGGTTGATGCAGCAACAAAATGTATTCCCCAAACATGCGGACCATGAAGCAAACGACGAGTACCATGGTGGAATAATGAGTGCCGTGATTCTCGGAAAAAACAAAATAAGGCATGGAGGTTGCTTAGAGACTCGCCCACAGCCGAGAATCTTGTAAACTTTAAGAACGTGTAGTCGCAAGCAAGGAGGACGCGCCGACAGGCGAGAAGAGAAAGTTGGCACAAATTTGTATCGGGCATTAACTCATACACAGATGAGTCGAGAGTCTGGAGCATGGTTGGAAAAGTGGCAGGACGAGGAGCACATTCGCTTCCTCTAGTGAACACACAAGGGGAGAGTTTGGAAGACCAGGCAAACACTCTCGGAGCGCACTTTGAACAGGTCTCCAGCTCAACACACTATAGTGAAGCGTTCCAACGATACAAAACCGCAATAGAAAAACAGAGATTAGAGCGCAAGCCCAGAACACATGAGGCATACAACGAACCTTTCTGTTTGGCTGAACTGCAGGCCTCACTAGCCTGCTGCAATAAATCTGCCCCAGGCCCGGACCGTGTGGCATATGAAATGTTAAAACACCTGCCCACTGAAACCTAGAAAGCTCTCCTCTCTCTGTACAATGCGATATGGTCTTCTGGCGAGCTACCCTCAGCCTGGAAGGAAGCTATCATTATCCCAATCCTAAAACAAGGCAAGGACCCGGCCTCACTTTGCAGCTACAGTCCAATAGCATTAACCAGCTGTATTTGCAAATTCTTTGAAAAAATGATTAACAGGCGCCTGATGCACTTCCTTGAAATTAGTGGCCTACTTGACCCATACCATTGGGGGTTTCCAGAGGCTCGGTCCACCACTGACCACCTTGTACGTATCGAAGCACAAATTCGCGACGCTTTTGTTCATAAGCAATTTTTTCTTTCTGTGTTTCTCGATATGGAAAAGGCATATGACACTGCATGGCGCTTCGGCATATTGCGAAACCTGTCACAGTTAGCTGTGCGGGGTAGAATGATGACAGTTATCGAAAGCTACCTGTCCAACCGTACATTCCGTGTCCAAGTTGGCACTGTCTTATCTCGAGTATTTGTCCAAGAAACAGGAGTGCCGCAAGGAGGTGTATTGAGCTGTACAGTTTTCATAGTTAAAATGAATTCCTTGCAACTGTCTCTCCCACGAAATATTTTTTACTGCATATATGTCGATGATGTGCAGATTGGTTACAAATCGTGCAACATCTCAATGTGCACGTCAAGTTCAACTAAGGTTGAACAAGGTATCTCAATGGGCAAACGAGAATGATTTTATACTCAACGCGCAAAAGAGCACTTGTGTCTTGTTCAGCCGAAAGAGGGGCCTCCATCCTGACCCCGACATTGACCTGCATGGTCAACCTCTGTCAGTGAAGACCGAGCACAAGTTTTTTGGTCTCATATTAGACACTAAGCTAACCTTCATCCCACACATCAAGTATTTAAGGGACAGGTGCTTAAAAACAATGAACATTTTGAAAGTGTTGTCACACACTACATGGGGTAGTGACAAGAAATGTTTAATTAACTTATTTAAAAGCCTTGTACGCACACGCCTAGATTACGGTGCTATAATCTATCAGTCGGCAACACTATCAGCCTTGAAAATTCTCGACCCTGTCCACCATCTAGGCATACGCCTCTCTACGGGTGCTTTCCATACCAGCCCTGTGGAGAGCCTGTACGTGGATTCGAATGAATGGTCGCTTCACCTACAAAGATGTTCCCTGTCCTTTTTGTACTTTTTGAAGGTGAAGGCAGACAAGAAAGATCCTTCCCATTTCAAAATTATTGATTTGTCTTGTTCTGGCTTGTTCGAGAACCGTCCTTCGTTTAGGCAGCCCTACGCGCTGCGTGTAAGGAGCCTGACCGAAGAAACAGGTGTGCCTCTTCTTGAACCCAGTTTGATGGCTCCTGCAACATATCTGCCACCGTGGCAGTGGCAGCTTATAAACTGTGATGTTTCTTTTGTTGATGTCAAAAGCACGCACCACTTGCACACATACATACATACTTTTTAGAACTACAACATAAATACACATGCCCTGAGTTTTTTACTGATGCGTCAAAGTCAAACACTTATGTGTCATATGCAGCGGTAGGCCAATTCTTTTCCGAGGCCGGCGTTCTTCATCCTAATGCAAGCATTTTCACAGGAGAAGCTTATGCAATACTGGCGGTCGTAAAACACATTAAACAGATAAAATTACAAATAGCGGTAATATACACAGATTCCCTAAGCGTGGTCAAAGCCTTGAAAACTCCTAAAAAACACAAGAACCCCGTGCTGGTGTCACTCTACTCAATTCTGTGCACACTCTACACATCAAAACAGCATGTCGTTGTCTGCTGGGTTCCAGAGCACCGTGAAATACAAGGGAACGTTTTGGCCGATAAGCTGGCTGCTTGCGCCAATGTTACTACTGCCAATGCATCAACACCAGTCCCTGCACTTGACTTAAAACCTTTTATAAAACGAAAGCTCAGGGGGTAAATGCAGAGCATGTGGGATAAACACACAGATAATAAACTCCACGCTATTAAGCCGCAACTAGGTTATTGGCCGCCACTATCAAAATCACGACACACAGAAGTAATACTAACAAGGCTTAGAACAGGACATACACATTCTACACATTGATTTCTCCTGTCTACCGGTGATTCACCATATTGTGAGAGATGTGGAGAGCCCCGAACGGTTCTCCACATTCTCGTCCAGTGCAATGAGCTGGATGCTGTAAGGAAAAAGCACTTTTTACTGCCCTACCGACAGCAGCTCCCTCTACACCCTGGGATGCTCATCGGTAGGGATCCGCTTTTTAAACTGCAAACACTTTTCACGTTTTTAAAAGATGTGCAAAGCTTTCACCCGATATTTCTAGGTCATCCGTAGCATGACCCCTATAGAGTGGTAGTGGCTGCAGTGACTACATCTTCATCATGGTTTTATTATCATGACATTTTGCCATCCGCTATCACTACACATATATCATGCCACTCTCATGATTTTATTACTTTCATGTTTTAACCCGCGTTGGAGCGAGGAATTTTAAAGCCCCTTTACAGCCACGCAACATATCATTGTTCATATCTGTAGTTAATTGAAATGGCGCTCTTTGGCCATCAATTGGCCCTTGCGCCACTAAAAACTACTCAACATCAAGACGCGGTATCTGGCTAGTTCACGCCGTGTTTTGTGCTTTAGCAATATTTCACCTATCGCTGTTTCGTACTCGCAACAAAACAACACTATCTCGTTAGATGACGTCGTTTTGGGTGGTTTCACAACGCTACCTAGCTTAAACTAACATAACAACCTAACCTAACCTTCGCACTTCTAGCTTTAGAAAACGTTTTACTCGCTGCTTTACAATGCTTTCTGCAACATTACGACGGTTTCATGCACTTTCACATAATATATCGCAGTTTCCGACTTGTAATCCTGAAATACACTTCATCTCATTAGCTGACATTGTTTAATGCGGTTGTATAACGCTTCATAACTTTACCTAACGTAACCTTCACACTTGTAAATCAAAATGCTCTGTTACACTTTTTCATTCACAATTAGGATATTTGCATGGCCTCACAGTTTTTCACCAACTTAATAATGTACAGAACGCTGTATCTCGGTAAATGACATCGTTCTTGAAGGTTTCACGATGCTTGCATGCGCTTTCACAAGAATATCACAATATAGCAGTGTCGCACTTGTAACGGTACAAGACGCAGTATCTGGCTAGTTCACGCCGTTTTGTGTGCTTTCAAAATATTTCACCTATTGTTGTTTTGTACTCCCAACAAAACAACGCTATCTCGTTAAATGTCGTTTTCAGAAGTTTCACGACGCTACCTAGCTTAAACTAACATAACAACCTAACCTAATCGTCGCACTTCTAGCGTTAGAAAACGTTTTTCTCGCTACTTTACAATGCTTTCTGCAACATTACGACGGTTTCATGCGCTTTCACATAATATATCGCAGTTTCCGACTTGTAATCCTGAAATACACTTCAACTCATTAGCTTACATTGTTTAATGCGGTTTTATAACCCTTCATAACTTTACCTAACCTAACCTTCACACTTGCATCTAAAAACGCTCTGTTACACTGTTTCGTTCACAATTACTATATTCCAATGGCCTTACAGTTTTTCACCAACGTAGTACAGTGAAGAACGCTGTGATTCGCTAAATGACATCGTTCTTTAAGGTTTCACGATGCTTGCATGCGCTTTCATGAGAATATCACAATATAGCAGTTTCGCACTTATATCGGTACAAGACGCTGTATCTGGCTATTTCATGCCGTTTTTTGTGCTTTCACAATATTTCACATATCGCCGTTTTGTACTTGCCACAAAACAACACTATCTCGTTAGATGACGTCGTTTTCGGTAGTTTCACGACGCTACCTAGCTTAAACTAACATAACTCAACCTAACCTACCCTCGCATTCTATCGTTGCAAAACGTGTTACTCGCTACATTACAATGCTTTCTGCAAAATTGCGACGGTTTCATGCGTTTCACAATAGATATCGCAGTTTCCGACTTGTAATGGTGAAAAACACGGCATCTCACTAGCTGACATTGTTTAATGTGGTTTTATGACGCTTCATAGCTTAACCTGACCTAACCTTCACTCTTGTATCTAAAAACGCTCTGTTACACTGTTTCGTTCACAATTACTACATTTCCATGACCTCACAGTTTTTTACCAACTTAGTACAGTACAGAACGCTGTATCTCGGTAAATGACATCGTTCTTTAAGGTTTCACGATGCTTGCATGCGCTTTCACGAGAATATCACAATATAGCAGTTTCGCACTTGTAACGGTATAAGACGCCGTATCTGGCTAGTTCACGCCGTTTTGTGTGCTTTCACAATATTTCACATATAGCAGTTTCGTACTCGCAACAAAACGACACTATCTCGTTAGATGACGTCGTTTTCGGTAGTTTCACGACGCTACCTAGGTTAAACTAACATAACTCAACCTAACCTACCCTCCCAGTTCTATCGTTCGAAAACGTTTTACTCGCTACTTTACAATGCTATCTGCAAAATTACAACGGTTTCATGCGCTTTCACAATAGATATCGCAGTTTCCGACTTGTAATTGTGAAAAACACTGCTTCTCAATAGCCGACATTGTTTAATGTGGTTTTATGACGCTTCATATCTTAGCCTAACCTAAGCTTTGCACTTGTAACTAAAAACGTTCTGTTACACTGTTTCGTTCAAAATTACAATATTTGCATGACCTCACAGTTTTTGACCAGTTTGGTACAGTACAGAACGCTGTATTTCGGTAAATGACATCGTTCTTTAAGGTTTCACGACGCTCTCATGCGCTTTCACGAGAATATCACAAAATAGCAGTGTCGCACTTATATCGGTACAAGACGCTGTATCTGGCTATTTCATGCAGTTTTGTGTGCTTTCACAATATGTCACATATCGCAGTTTTGTACTCGCCACAAAACAACACTATCTAGTTAGATGACGTCGTTTTCGGTAGTTTCATGACGCTACCTAGCTTGAACATAACTGAACCTAACCTAACACACTCGCACCTCTTAAGCAACTCTCCTGCACCGTGTTGTGAAAAGTGTGGTGATGTGCTATCTGTCCTTCACGTTTTAACTATGTGCCCGTACGTTGAACCACAAAGACTGCATCACATCCCAAAGCTATACGAGTGCCCCATACCGCCTCACCCTTTATTCTTTCTTGGGGACGATCGCATGTTTCCCATAAAAGTAGTTTTAAAGCTCTTAGCTGATGTCGGATTCCTGCACTTAATTACGTATTCTCACTAATCTCAGCCCTCTCTCAATCCTGAGAGAAACGCTGAGACTTCTTTACCAGATGTCATGCAGCACGCACTCCTTGTACTGACAAGGACAATTGCCGCCACCGCGTGACTTTTTAAAACCCATAGGTTTAGACCGTTTTAAACTCATCACACATAGTCATAACACTTAAGTTTAATCCCCATGCCCCACTCTTTTACTCTTGCCACCCTGAGATTTTTTTTCTGTAATTGAACCAATGCAAACCCTGTGTTTGGCGCTCTTTGGCCTGAGTTGCTTTGCGCCACTAAAATCTACCATCATCATCATCTATCGTTACAAAACGTTTTACTCGCTACTTTACAGTGCCCTCTGCAAAATACGACGGTTTCATGAGATTTCACAATAGATATCGCAGTTTCTGTCTTGTAATTGTGAAAAACACTGCACCTCACAAGCCGACATTGTTTAATGTGGTTTTATTACGCTTCATAACCTAACCTTCATAGCCTAACCTAACCTTCGCACTTGTATCTAAAAACGTTCTGTTACGCTGTTTCGTTCACAATTACAATATTTGCATGACCTCAAAGTTTTTCACCAGTTTGGTACAGTACAGACCGCTGTATCTCGGTAAATGACATCGTTTTTTAAGGTTTCACGATGCTTGCATGCGCTTTCACGAGAATATCACATTATAGCAGTGTCGCACTTGTAACGGTACAAGACGCAGTATCTGGCTAGATCACGCCGTTTTGTGTGCTTTCATAATATTTTACCTATCGCTGTTTCGTACTCGCAACAAAACAACACTATATCGTTAGATGACGTCGTTTTCGGTAGTTTCACGACGCTACCTAGCATAAACTAACATAACTCAACCTAACCCACCCTCCCACTTCTATCGTTAGAAAACGTTTTACTCGCTACTTTACAAGGCTCTCTGCAAAATACGACGGTTTCATGCGCATTCACAATAGATATTGAAGTTTCCGACTTGTAATTGTGAAAAACACTGCATATTACTAGCCGACATTGTTTAATGTGGTTTTATGACGTTTCTTATCTTAGCCAAACCTAAGCTTTGCACTTGTAAATAAAAACGTTCTGTTATACTGTTTCGTTCAAAATTACAATATTTGCATGACCTCACAGTTTTTCACCAATTTGGTATAGTACAAAACGCTGTATCTCGGTAAACGACATCGTTCTTAAAGGTTTCAAGATGATTGCATGCGCTTTCTCGAGAATATCACAATATAGCAGTTTCGCACTTGTAACGGCATGGACGCAGTATCAGGCTAGTTCATGCCATTTTGTGTGCTTTAACAGTATTTCACATATCGCTGTTTCGTATACCAACAAAACAACACTATCTCATTAGATGACGTCGTTTTGGGTGGTTTCACGACGCTATCTAGCTTAAACTAACATAACGACCTAACCTAACATTCGCACATCTAGCGTTAGAAAATGTTTTACTCGCTACGTTTCAATGCTTTCTGCAAAACTACGACGGTGTCATGCGCTTTCACAATAGATATCGCAGTTTCCGATTTGTAATGGTGAAAAACACTGCATCTCATTAGCTGAGATTGTTTAATGCGGTTTTATTACGCTTCATATCTTAACCTAAACTAACCTTCGCACTTGTAACTAAAAACGTTCTGTTACACTGATCGTTCACAATTACGATATTTACATGACCTCACAGTTTTTCATCAAATTGGTACAGTACAGAACGCTGTATCTCGGTAAATGACATTGTTCTTTAAGGTTTCACGATGTTTGTGTGCGCTTTCACGAGAAAATCACAATATAGCAGTGTCGCACTTGTAATGGTATAAGACGCAGTATCTGGCTAGTTCACGCCGTTTTGTGTTCTTTCACAATATTTCACATATAGCAGTTTTGTACTCGCAACAAAACAACACTATCTCGTTAGATGACGTCGGTTTTGGTGGTTTCATGACGCTATCTAGCTTAAACTAACATAACAACCTAACCTAACCTTCGCACTTCTATCGTTAGAAAACGTTTTACTGGCTACATTACAATGCTTTCTGCAAAATACGACGGTTTCATGCGCTTTCACAATAGATATCGCAGTTATCGACTTGGAATGGTTAAAAACAATGCATCTTTATAGCTGACATTGTGTAATGCGGTTTTATGACGCTTCATAACTTAACCTACCCTAACCTTCGCACTTGTAACTAAAAATGCTCTGTTACACTGTTTCGTTCACAATTACAAAATTTGCATGACCTCACAGTTTTTCACCAGCTTAGTACAGTACAGAACGCTGTATCTCGCTAAATGGCATCGTTCTTTAATGTGTCACGACGGTTGCATGCACTTTCACGAGAATATCACAATATAGCAGTTTCGCACTTGTAACGGCATGGACGCAGTATCAGGCTAGTTCATGCCATTTTGTGTGCTTTAACAGTATTTCATATATCGCTGTTTCGTATACCAACAAAACAACACTATCTCATTAGATGACGTCGTTTTGGGTGGTTTCACGACGCTACCTAGCTTAAACTAACATAACGACCTAACCTAACTTTCGCACTTCTAGCGTTAGAAAATGTTTTACTCGCTACGTTTCAATACTTTCTGCAACATTACGACGGTTTCATACGCTTTCACATTAAATATCGCAGTTTCCGACTTTTAATGGTGAAAAACACTGCATCTCACTAGCTGATTTTGTTTAATGCAGTTCTATGACGCTTCATACCTTTACCTAACCTAACCTTCACTCTTGTGTCTAAAACCGCTGTGTTACACTGTTTTGTTCACAACTACAATATATGCATGACCTCACAGTTTTTCACCAACTTAGTAATGTACAGAACGCTGTATCTCGCTAAATGAGATCGTTCTTTAGGGTTTCACGACGCTTACACACGCTTTCACAAGAATATCACAATATAGCAGTTTCGCACTTATATCGGTACAAGACGCTGTATCTGGCTATTTCATGCAGTTTGGTGTGCTTTCACAATATTTCACATATCGCAGTTTTGTACTCGCCACAAAACAACACTATTTCGTTAGATGACGTCGTTTTCGGTAGTTTCATGACGCTACCTAGCTTGAACATAACTGAACCTAACCTAACACACTCGCACCTTTTAAGAAACTCTCCTGCACCGTGTTGTGAAAAGTGTGGTGATGTGCTATCTGTCGTTCACGTTTTAATTATGTGCCCGTACCTTGAACCACAAAGACTGCATCACATCCCAAAGCTATACAAATGCCGCATACCGCCTCACCCTTTATTCTTTCTTGGGGACGATCGCATGTTTCCCATAAAAGTAGTTTTAAAGTTCTTAGCTGATGTCGGATTCCTGCACTTAATTACGTATTCTCACTAATCTCAGCCCTCTCTTAATCCTGAGAGAAACGCTGAGACTTCTTTACCAGATGTCATGCAGCACGCACTCCTTGTACTGACAAGGACAATTGCCGCCACCGCGTGACTTTTTAAAACCCATAGGTTTAGACCGTTTTAAACTCATCACACATAGTCATAACACTTAAGTTTAATCCCCATGCCCCACTCTTTTACTCTTGCCACCCTGAGATTTTTTTCTGTAATTGAACCAATGCAAACCCTGTGTTTGGCGCTCTTTGGCCTGAGTTGCTTTGCGCCACTAAAATCTACCATCATCATCATCTATCGTTACAAAACGTTTTACTCGCTACTTTACAGTGCCCTCTGCAAAATACGACGGTTTCATGAGATTTCACAATAGATATCGCAGTTTCTGTCTTGTAATTGTGAAAAACACTGCATCTCACAAGCCGACATTGTTTAATGTGGTTTTATTACGCTTCATAACCTAACCTTCATAGCCTAACCTAACCTTCGCACTTGTATCTAAAAACGTTCTGTTACGCTGTTTCGTTCACAATTACAATATTTGCATGACCTCAAAGTTTTTCACCAGTTTGGTACAGTACAGACCGCTGTATCTCGGTAAATGACATCGTTCTTTAAGGTTTCACGATGCTTGCATGCGCTTTCACAAGAATATCACATTATAGCAGTGTCGCACTTGTAACGGTACAAGACGCAGTATCTGGCTAGATCACGCCGTTTGGTGTGCTTTCATAATATTTTACCTATCGCTGTTTCGTACTCGCAACAAAACAACACTATATCGTTAGATGACGTCGTTTTGGGTAGTTTCACGACGCTACCTAGCTTAAACTAACATAACTCAACCTAACCCACCCTCCCACTTCTATCGTTAGAAAACGTTTTACTCGCTACTTTACAATGCTCTCTGCAAAATACGACGGTTTCATGCGCATTCACAATAGATATTGAAGTTTCCGACTTGTAATTGTGAAAAACACTGCATATTACTAGCCGACATTGTTTAATGTGGTTTTCTGACGTTTCTTATCTTAGCCTAACCTAAGCTTTGCACTTGTAAATAAAAACGTTCTGTTACACTGTTTCGTTCAAAATTACAATATTTGCATGACCTCACAGTTTTTCACCAATTTGGTATAGTACAAAACGCTGTATCTCGGTAAATGACATCGTTCTTAAAGGTTTCAAGATGATTGCATGCGCTTTCTCGAGAATATCACAATATAGCAGTTTCGCACTTGTAACGGCATGGACGCAGTATCAGGCTAGTTCATGCCATTTTGTGTGCTTTAACAGTATTTCACGTATCGCTGTTTCGTATACCAACAAAACAACACTATCTCATTAGATGACGTCGTTTTGGGTGGTTTCACGACGCTACCTAGCTTAAACTAACATAACGACCTAACCTAACCTTCGCACATCTAGCGTTAGAAAATGTTTTACTCGCTACGTTTTAATGCTTTCTGCAACATTACGACGGTTTCATACGCTTTCACATTAAATATCGCAGTTTCCGACTTTTAATGGTGAAAAACACTGCATCTCACTAGCTGATTTTGTTTAATGCAGTTCTATGACCCTTCATAACTTTACCTAAGCTAACCTTCACTCTTGTGTCTAAAACCGCTGTGTTACACTGTTTCGTTCACAACTACAATATATGCATGACCTCACAGTTTTTCACCAACTTAGTAATGTACAGAACGCTGTATCTCGCTAAATGAGATCGTTCTTTAGGGTTTCACGACGCTTACATACGCTTTCACGAGAATATCACAATATAGCAGTTTCGCACTTATATCGGTACAAGACGCTGTATCTGGCTATTTCATGCAGTTTGGTGTGCTTTCACAATATTTCACATATCGCAGTTTTGTACTCGCCACAATACAACACTATCTCGTTAGATGACGTCGTTTTCGGTAGTTTCATGACGCTACCTAGCTTGAACATAACTTAACCTAACCTAACACACTCGCACCTTTTAAGAAACTCTCCTGCACCGTGTTGTGAAAAGTGTGGTGATGTGCTATCTGTCGTTCACGTTTTAATTACGTGCCCGTACCTTGAACCACAAAGACTGCATCACATCCCAAAGCTATACAAAGGCCGCATACCGCCTCACCCTTTATTCTTTCTTGGGGACGATCGCATGTTTCCCATAAAAGTAGTTTTAAAGTTTTTAGCTGATGTCGGATTCCTGCACTTAATTACGTATTCTCACTAATCTCAGCCCTCTCTTAATCCTGAGAGAAACGCTGAGACTTCTTTACCAGATGTCATGCAGCACGCACTCCTTGTACTGACAAGGACAATTGCCGCCACCGCGTGACTTTTTAAAACCCATAGGTTTAGACCGTTTTAAACTCATCACACATAGTCATAACAATTAAGTTTAATCCCCATGCCCCACTCTTTTACTCTTGCCACCCTGAGATTTTTTTCTGTAATTGAACCAATGCAAACCCTGTGTTTGGCGCTCTTTGGCCTGAGTTGCCTTTGCGCCACTAAAATCTACCATCATCATCATCTATCGTTACAAAACGTTTTACTCGCTACTTTACAGTGCTTTCCGCAAAATACGACGGTTTCATGAGCTTTCACAATAGATATCGCAGTTTGTGTCTTGTAATTGTGAAAAACACTGCATCTCACAAGCCGACATTGTTTAATGTGGTTTTATTACGCTTCATAACCTAACATTCATAGCCTAACCTAACCTTCGCACTTGTATCTAAAAACGTTCTGTTACACTGTTTCGTTCACAATTACAATATTTGCATGACCTCAAAGTTTTTCACCAGTTTGGTACAGTACAGACCGCTGTATCTCGGTAAATGACATCGTTCTTTAAGGTTTCACGATGCTTGCATGCGCTTTCACGAGAATATCACATTATAGCAGTGTCGCACTTGTAACGGTACAAGACGCAGTATCTGGCTAGATCACGCCGTTTTGTGTGCTTTCATAATATTTTACCTATCGCTGTTTCGTACTCGCAAGAAAACAACACTATATTGTTAGATGACGTCGTTTTCGGTAGTTTCACGACGCTACCTAGCTTACACTAACATAACTCAACCTAACCCACCCTCGCACTTCTATCGTTAGAAAACGTTTTACTCGCTACTTTACAATGCTTTCAGCAAAATATGACGGTTTCATGCGCTTTCACAATAGATATCGCTGTTTCCGACTTGTAATTGTGAAAAACACTGCATATTACTAGCCGACATTGTTTAAGGTGGTTTTATGACGCTTCATATCTTAGCCTAACCTAAGCTTTGCACTTGTAACTAAAAACGTTCTGTTACACTGTTTCGTTCAAAATTACAATGTTTGCATGACCTCACAGTTTTTGACCAGTTTGGTACAGTACAGAACGCTGTATTTCGGTAAATTACATTGTTCTTTAAGGTTTCACGACGCTCTCATGCGCTTTCACGAGAATATCACAAAATAGCAGTGTCGCACTTGTAATGGTACAACACGCAGTATCTGGCTAGTTCACGCTGTTTTGTGTGCTTTCACAATATTTCACCTATCGCTGTTTCGTACTCGCAACAAAACAACACTATCTCGTTAGACGACGTCGTTTTTTGAAGTTTCACGACGCTACCTACCTAAACTAACATAACTCAACCTAACCTACCCTCCCACTTCTATCGTTAGAAAACGTTTTACTCGCTACTTTACATTGCTTTCTGCAAAATACGACGGTTTTATGCGCTTTCACAATAGATGTCGCAATTTCCGACTTGTAATTGTGAAAAACACTGCATTTCACTAGCCTACATTGTTTAATGCGGTTTTATAACGCTTCATAACTTTACCTAACCTAACCTTCACACTTGTAACTAAAAATGCTCTGTTACACTGTTTCATTCACAATTACGATATTTGCATGACCTCACAGTTTTTCACCAACTTTATAATGTACAGAACGCTGTATCTCGCTAAATGACATCGTTCTTTAGGGTTTCATGACGCTTACTTACGCTTTCACGAGAATATCACAATATAGCAGTTTCGCACTTATATCGGTACAAGACGCTGTATCTGGCTATTTCATGCAGTTTTGTGTGCTTTCACAATATTTCACATATCGCAGTTTTGTACTCGCCACAAACAACACTATCTCGTTAGATGACGTCGTTTTCGGTAGTTTCATGACTTTACCTAGCTTGAACATAACTGAATCTAACCTAACACACTCGCACCTTTTAAGCAACTCTCCTGCACCGTGTTGTGAAAAGTGTGGTGATGTGCTATCTGTCCTTCACGTTTTAATTATGTGCCCGTACCTTGAACCACAAAGACTGCATCACATCCCAAAGCTATACAAGCGCCGCATACCGCCTCACCCTTTATTCTATATTGGGGACGATCGCATGTTTCCCATTAAAGTAGTTTTAAAGTTCTTAGCTGATGTCGGATTCCTGCACTTAATTACGTATTCTCACTAATCTCAGCCCTCTCTTAATCCTGAGAGAAACGCTGAGACTTCTTTACCAGATGTCATGCAGCACGCACTCCTTGTACTGACAAGGACAACTGCCGCCACCGCGTGACTTTTTAAAACCCATAGGTTTAGACCGTTTTAAACTCATCACACATAGTCATAACACTTAAGTTTAATCCCCATGCCCCACTTTTTTACTCTTGCCACCCTGAGATTTTTTTCTGTAATTGAACCAATGCAAACCCTGTGTTTGGCGCTCTTTGGCCTGAGTTGCTTTGCGCCACTAAAATCTACCATCATCATCATCTATCGTTGCAAAACGTTTTACTCGCTACTTTACAGTGCCCTCTGCGAAATACGACGGTTTCATGAGCTTTCACAATAGATATCGCAGTTTCTGTCTTGTAATTGTGAAAAACACTGCATCTCACAAGCCGACATTGTTTAATGTGGTTTTATTACGCTTCATAACCTAACATTCATAGCCTAACCTAACCTTCGCACTTGTATGTAAAAACGTTCTGTTACACTGTTTCGTTCACAATTACAATATTTGCATGACCTCAAAGTTTTTCACCAACTTAGTACAGTACAGAAAGCTGTATCTCGCTAAATGACACCGTTATTTAAGGTTTAACGATGCTTGCATGCGCTTTCACGAGAATATCACATTATAGCAATCTCGCACTTGTAACGGTAAAAGACGCAGTATCTGGCTAGATCACGCCGTTTTGTGTGCTTTCATAATATTTTACCCATCGCTGTTTCGTACTCGCAACAAAACAACACTATATCGTTAGATGACGTCATTTTCGGTAGTTTCACGACGCTACCTAGCTTAAACTAACATAACTCAACCTAACCCACCCTCCCACTTCTATCGTTAGAAAACGTTTTACTCGCTACTTTACAATGCTCTCTGCAAAATGCGACGGTTTCATGCGCATTCACAATAGATATTGAAGTTTCCGACTTGTAATTGTGAAAAACACTGCATATAACTAGCCGACATTGTTTAATGTGGTTTTATGACGCTTCTTATCTTAGCCTAACCTAAGCTTTGCACTTGTAAATAAAAACGTTCTGTTACACTGTTTCGTTCAAAATTACAATATTTGCATGACCTCACAGTTTTTCACCAATTTGGTATAGTACAAAACGCTGTATCTCGGTAAATGACATCGCTCTTATAGGTTTCAAGATGATTGCATGCGCTTTCTCGAGAATATCACAATATAGCAGTTTCGCACTTGTAACGGCATGGACGCAGTATCAGGCTAGTTCATGCCATTTTGTGTGCTTTAACAGTATTTCACATATCGCTGTTTCGTATACCAACAAAACAACACTATCTCATTAGATGACGTCGTTTTGGGTGGTTTCACGACGCTACCTAGCTTAAACTAACATAACGACCTAACCTAACCTTCGCACATCTAGCGTTAGAAAATGTTTTACTCGCTACGTTTCAATGCTTTCTGAAAATTACGACGGTGTCATGCGCTTTCACAATAGATATCGCAGTTACCGATTTGTAATGGGGAAAAACACTGCATCTCATTAGCTGAGATTGTTATAGCGGTTTTATGACGCTTCATATCTTAACCTAAACTAACCTTCGCACTTGTAACTAAAAACGTTCTGTTACACTGTTCGTTCACAATTACGATATTTACATGACCTCACAGTTTTTCATCAAATTGGTACAGTACAGAACGCTGTATCTCGGTAAATGACATTGTTCTTTACGGTTTCACGACGCTTACATACGCTTTCACGAGAATATCACAATATAGCAGTTTCGCACTTATATCGGTACAAGACGCTGTATCTGGCTATTTCATGCAGTTTTGTGTGCTTTCACAATATTTCACATATCGCAGTTTTGTACTCGCCACAAAACAACACTATCTCGTTAGATGACGTCGTTTTCGGTAGTTTCATGACGCTACCTAGCTTGAACATAACTGAACCTAACCTAACACACTCGCACCTTTTAAGCAACTCTCCTGCACCGTGTTGTGAAAAGTGTGGTGATGTACTATCTGTCCTTCACGTTTTAATTATGTGCCCGTACCTTGAACCACAAAGACTGCATCACATCCCAAAGCTATACAAAGGCCGCATACCGCCTCACCCTTTATTCTTTCTTGGGGACGATCGCATGTTTCCCATAAAAGTAGTTTTAAAGTTCTTAGCTGATGTCGGATTCCTGCACTTAATTACGTATTCTCAGTAATCTCAGCCCTCTCTTAATCCTGAGAGAAACGCTGAGACTTCTTTACCAGATGTCATGCAGCATGCACTCCTTGTACTGACAAGGACAACTGCCGCCACCGCGTGACTTTTTAAAACCCATAGGTTTAGACCGTTTTAAACTCATCACACATAGTCATAACAATTAAGTTTAATCCCCATGCCCCACTCTTTTACTCTTGCCACCCTGAGATTTTTTTTCTGTAATTGAACCAATGCAAACCCTGTGTTTGGCGCTCTTTGGCCTGAGTTGCTTTGCGCAACTAAAATCTACCATCATCATCATCTATCGTTACAAAACGTTTTACTCGCTACTTTACAGTGCCCTCTGCAAAATACGACGGTTTCATGAGCTTTCACAATAGATATGGCAGTTTCTGTCTTGTAATTGTGAAAAACACTGCATCTCACAAGCCGACATTGTTTAATGTGGTTTTATGACGCTTCCTAACCTAACCTTCATAGCCTAACCTAACCTTCGCACTTGTATCTAAAAACGTTCTGCTACACTAATTCGTTCACAATTACAATATTTGCAGGACCTCAAAGTTTTTCACCAGTTTGGTACAGTACAGACCGCTGTATCTCGCTAAATGACATCGTTCTTTAAGGTTTCAAGATGCTTGCATGCGCTTTCACGAGAATATCACATTATAGCAGTGTCGCACTTGTAACAGTACAAAACGCAGTATCTGGCTAGATCATGCCGTTTTGTGTGCTTTCATAATATTTTACCTATCGCTGTTTCGTACTCGCAACAAAACAACACTATATCGTTAGATGACGTCGTTTTCGGTAGTTTCACGACGCTACCTAGCTTAAACTAACATACGGCAACCTAACCTAACCTTCACCATTCTATCGTTAGAAAACGTTTTACTCGCCACTTTACAATGCTTTCTGCAACATTACGACGGTTTCACGCGCTTTCACATTGGATGTCAGAGTTTCTGACTTGTAATGGTGAAAAACACTGCAGCTCAATCGCTGACCTTGCTTAATGCGGTTTTACAACGCTTTATAACTTAACCTAACCTAACCTTCGCACTTCTATTTAATAAACGCTCTGTTACACTGTTTCGTTCAAAATTACAACATTTGCATGACCTCACAGTTTTTCACCAATTTGGTATAGTACAGAACGCTGTATCTCGGTAAATGACATCGCTCTTAAAGGTTTCAAGATGATTGCATGCGCTTTCACGAGAATATCACAATATAGCAGTTTCGCACTTGTAACGGCATGGACGCAGTATCAGGCTAGTTCATGCCATTTTGTGTGCCTTAACAGTATTTCACATATCGCTGTTTCGTATACCAACAAAACAACACTATCTCATTAGATGACGTCGTTTTGGGTGGTTTCACGACGATACCTAGCTTAAACTAACATAACGACCTAACCTAACCTTCGCACATCTAGCGTTAGAAAATGTTTTACTCGCTACGTTTCAATGCTTTCTGCAAAATTACGACGGTGTCATGCGCTTTCACAATAGATATCGCAGTTTCCGATTTGTAATGGTGAAAAACACTGCATCTCATTAGCTGAGATTGTTTAATGCGGTTTTATGACGCTTCATATCTTAACCTAAACTAACCTTCGCACTTGTAACTAAAAACGTTCTGTTACACTGTTCGTTCACAATTACGATATTTACATGACCTCACAGTTTTTCATCAAATTGGTACAGTACAGAACGCTGTATCTCGGTAAATGACATTGTTCTTTACGGTTTCACGACGCTTACATACGCTTTCACGAGAATATCACAATATAGCAGTTTCACACTTATATCGGTACAAGACGCTGTATCTGGCTATTTCATGCAGTTTTGTGTGCTTTCACAATATTTCACATATCGCAGTTTTGTACTCGCCACAAAACAACACTATCTCGTTAGATGACGTCGTTTTCGGTAGTTTCATGACGCTACCTAGCTTGAACATAACTGAACCTAACCTAACACACTCGCACCTTTTAAGCAACTCTCCTGCACCGTGTTGTGAAAAGTGTGGTGATGTACTATCTGTCCTTCACGTTTTAATTATGTGCCCGTACCTTGAACCACAAAGACTGCATCACATCCCAAAGCTATACAAAGGCCGCATACCGCCTCACCCTTTATTCTTTCTTGGGGACGATCGCATGTTTCCCATAAAAGTAGTTTTAAAGTTCTTAGCTGATGTCGGATTCCTGCACTTAATTACGTATTCTCACTAATCTCAGCCCTCTCTTAATCCTGAGAGAAACGCTGAGACTTCTTTACCAGATGTCATGCAGCACGCACTCCTTGTACTGACAAGGACAACTGCCGCCACCGCGTGACTTTTTAAAACCCATAGGTTTAGACCGTTTTAAACTCATCACACATAGTCATAACACTTAAGTTTAATCCCCATGCCCCACTCTTTTACTCTTGCCACCCTGAGATTTTTTTTCTGTAATTGAACCAATGCAAACCCTGTGTTTGGCGCTCTTTGGCCTGAGTTGCTTTGCGCAACTAAAATCTACCATCATCATCATCTATCGTTACAAAACGTTTTACTCGCTACTTTACAGTGCCCTCTGCAAAATACGACGGTTTCATGAGCTTTCACAATAGATATCGCAGTTTCTGTCTTGTAATTGTGAAAAACACTGCATCTCACAAGCCGACATTGTTTATTGTGGTTTTATGACGCTTCATAACCTAACCTTCATAGCCTAACCTAACCTTCGCACTTGTATCTAAAAACGTTCTGCTACACTAATTCGTTCACAATTACAATATTTGCAGGACCTCAAAGTTTTTCACCAGTTTGCTACAGTACAGACCGCTGTATCTCGCTAAATGACATCGTTCTTTAAGGTTTCAAGATGCTTGCATGCGCTTTCACGAGAATATCACATTATAGCAGTGTCGCACTTGTAACAGTACAAAACGCAGTATCTGGCTAGATCATGCCGTTTTGTGTGCTTTCATAATATTTTACCTATCGCTGTTTCGTACTCGCAACAAAACAACAATATATCGTTAGATGACGTCGTTTTCGGTAGTTTCACGACGCTACCTAGCTTAAACTAACATAACTCAACCTAACCCACCCTCGCACTTCTATCGTTAGAAAACGTTTTACTCGCTACTTTACATTGCTTTCTGCAAAATACGACGGTATTATGCGCTTTCACAATAGATGTCGCAGTTTCCGACTTGTAATTGTGAAAAACACTGCATCGCACTAGATGACATTGTTTAATGCGGTTTTATGACGCTTCATAACTTAACCTAACCTAACCTTCACTCTTGTATCTAAAAACGCTCTGTTACACTGTTTCGTTCACAATTACGATATTTGCATGACCTCACAGTTTTTCACCAACTTAATAACGTACAGAACGCTGTATCTCGCTAAATGACATCGTTCTTTAGGGTTATACGACGCTTACATACGCTTTCACAAGAATATCACAATATAGCAGTTTCGCACTTATATCGGTACAAGACGCTGTATCTGGCTATTTCATGCCGTTTTGTGTGCTTTCATAATATTTTACCTATCGCTGTTTCGTACTCGCAACAAAACAACACTATATCGTTAGATGACGTCGTTTTCGGTAGTTTCACGACGCTACCTAGCTTAAACTAACATACGGCAACCTAACCTAACCTTCACCATTCTATCTTTAGAAAACGTTTTACTCGCCACTTTACAATGCTTTCTGCAACATTACGACGGTTTCATGCGCTTTCACATTGGATGTCAGAGTTTCTGACTTGTAATGGTGAAAAACACTGCAGCTCAATAGCTGACCTTGCTTAATGCGGTTTTACAACGCTTTTTAACTTAACCTAACCTAACCTTCGCACTTCTATCTAATAAACGCTCTGTTACATTGTTTCGCTCACAATTACGATATTTGCATGACCTCAAGGTTTTTCACCAACTTAGTACAGTACAGAACGCTGTATCTCGCTAAATGACATCGTTATTTAAGGTTTCACGATGCTTGGATGCGCTTTCACGAGAATATCACAATATAGCAGTTTCGCACTTGTAACGGTACAAGACGCACTATCTGGCTAGTTCGCACCGTGTTGTGTGCTTTCACAATATATCACTTATCGCAGTTTTTTTACTCTCAACAAAACAACACTATCTCGCTAGATGAGGTCTTTTTGGTGGTTTCACGACGCTACCTAGATTAAACTAACATAAGCCAATGTAACCTAACCTTCACACTTCTATCGTTAGAAAACGTTTTACTCGCCACTTTACAATGCTTTCTGCAACATTACGACAGTTTTATGCGCTTTCACATTAGATGTCGCAGTTTCCGACTTGTAATGGTGAAAAACACTGCGTCTCAATAGTTGACATTGCTTAATGCGGTTTTACTGCGCTTCATAACTTAACCAAACCTAACCTTCGCACTTCTATCTAATAAACGCTCTGTTACACTTTTTCGCTCACAATTACAATATTTGCGTTACCTCACAGTTTTTCACCAACTTTTTACACTACAGAACGCTGTATCTCGCTAAATGAAATCGTTATTTAAGGTCTCACGATGCTTGCATGCGCTTTCACGAGAATATCACTATATACCAGTTTCGCACTTATAACGGTACATGACGCACTATCTGGCTAGTTCACGCCGTGTTGTGTGCTTTCACAATATATCACTTATCGCAGTTTTTTTACTCGCAACAAAACAACACTATCTCGTTAGATGAGGTCGTTTTTGCTGGTTTCACGACGCTACCTAGCTTAAACTAAGATAAGGCAACCTAACCTAACCTTCACAATTCTATCGTTAGAAAACGTTTTACTCGCCACTTTACAATGCTTTCTGCAACATTACGACGGTTTCATGCGCTTTCACATTAGATGTCAGAGTTTCTGACTTGTAATGGTGAAAAACACTGCAGCTCAATAGCTGACCTTGCTTAATGCGGTATTACAACGCTTCATAACTTAACCTAACCTAACCTTCGCACTTCTATCTGATAAACGCTCTGTTACACTGTTTCACTCACAATTATAATATTTGGATGACCTCAAGGTTTTTCACCAACTTAGTACAGTACATAACGCTGTATCTCGCTAAATGACATCGTTATTTAAGGTTTCACGATGCTTGCATGCGCTTTCACGAGAATATCACAATATAGCAGTTTCGCACTTGTAACGGTACAAGACGCACTATCTCGCTAGTTCGCGCCGCGTTGTGTGCTTTCACAATATATCACTTATCGCAGTTTTTTTACTCGCAAAAAAAACAACACTATCTCGCTAGATGAGGTCATTTTGGTGGTTTCACGACGCTACCTAGCTTAAACTAACATAACCCAATGTAACCTAACCTTCACACTTCTATCGTTAGAAAACGTTTTACTCGCCACTTTACAATGCTTTCTGCAACATTACGACAGTTTTATGCGCTTTCACAATAGATGTCGCAGTTTCCGACTTGTAATGGTGAAAAACACTGCATCTCAATAGCTGACATTGCTTAATGCGGTTTTACAACGCTTCATAACTTAACCTAACCTAACCTTCGCACTTTTATCTGTTAAACGCTCTGTTACACTTTGTCGCTCACAATTATAATATTTGCATTACCTCACAGTTTGTGAACAACTTATTACAGTACAGAACGCTGTATCTCGCTAAATGACATCGTTATATAAGGTTTCACGATGCTTGCCTGCGCTTTCACGAGATCATCACAATATAGCAGTTTCGCACTTGTAACGGTACAAGACGCACTATCTGGCTAGTTCGCGCCGTGTTGTGTGCTTTCACAATATTTCAGCTATAACAGTTTCGTACTCGCAACGAAACAACACTATCTCGTTAGATGAGGTCGTTTTTGCTGGTTTCACGACGCTACCTAGCTTAAACTAAGATAAGGCAACCTAACCTAACCTTCACAATTCTATCGTTAGAAAACGTTTTACTCGCTACTTTACAATGCTTTCTGCAACATTACGACAGTTTCATACGCTATCACAATAGATGTCGCAGTTTCCGACTTGTAATGGTGGAAAATACTGCATTTCAATAGCTAACATTGCTTAATGCAGTTTTACAACGCTTCATAACTTAACCTAACCTAACCTTCACACTTCTATCCAATAAACGCTCTGTTAGACTTTTTCGCTGACAATTACGATATTTGCATGACCTCACAGTTTTTCACCAACTTAGTACAGCACAGAACGCTGTATCTCGCTAAATGACATCGTTATTTAAGGTTTCACGATGCTTGCATGCGCTTTCACGAGAATATAACTATATACAAGTTTCGCACTTGTAACGGTACAAGACGCACTATCTGGCTAGTTCAGGCCGTGTTGTGTGCTTTCATAATATATCACCTATCGCAGTTTCGTACTCGCAACAAAACAACACTATCTCGTTAGATGAGGTCGTTTTTGGTGCTTTCACGATGCTACCTAGCTTAAACAAACGTAACCCAACCTAACCTTCACAATTCTATCGTTAGAAAACGTTTTACTCGCTCCTTTACAATGCTTTCTGCAACATTACGACGCTTTTATGCGCTTTCACATTAGATGTCGCCGTTTCCGACTTGTAATGCTTAAAAACACTGCATCTAAATAGCTAACATTGCTTAATGCGGTTTTACAACGCTTCATAACCTAACCTAACCTTCGCACTTGTACGTAAAACGCTCTGTTACACTGTTTCGCTCACAATTACAATACTTGCATGACCTCAATGTTTTTCACCAATATAGTACAGTACATAACGCTGTATCTCGCTAATTGACATCGTTATTTAAGGTTTCACGATGCTTGCATGCGCTTTCACGAGAATATCACAATATAGCAGTTTCGCACTTGTAACGGTACAAGACACACTATCTGGCTAGTTCGCGCCGCGTTGTGTGCATTCACAATATATCACTTATCGCAGTTTTTTTACTCGCAACAAAACAACACTATCTCGCTAGATGAGGTCATTTTGGTGGTTTCACGACGCTACCTAGCTTAAACTAACATACCCCAATGTAACCTAACCTTCACACTTCTATCGTTAGAAAACGTTTTACTCGCCACTTTACAATGCTTTCTGCAACATTAGAACGGTTTCATGCGCTTTCACATTAGATGTCGCAGTTTCTGACTTTTAATGGTGAAAAACACTGGATGTCAGTAGCTGACATTGCTTAATGCGGTTTTACAACGCTTCATAACTTAACCTAACTTAACCTTCGCACTTCTATCTAATAAACGCTCTGTTACACTGTTTCGCTCACAATTACGATATTTGCATGACCTCACAGTTTTTCACCAACTTAGTACAGTACAGAACGCTTTATCTCGCTAAATGACATCGTTATATAAGGTTTCACGATGCTTGCATGCGCTTTCACGAGAATATCACAATATAGAAGTTTCGCGCTTGTAACGGTACAAGACGCACTATCTGGCTAGTTCGCGTCGTCTTGTGTGCTTTCACAATATTTTACCCATCGCAGTTTTTTACTCGCAACAAAACAACACTATCTCGTTAGATGAGGTCGTTTTTGGTGGTTTCACGACGCTACCTAGCTTAAACTAACATAACCCAACGTAACCTAACCTTCACAATTCTATCGTTAGAAAACGTTTTACTCGCTACTTTGCAATGCTTTCTGCAACATTACGACAGTTTCATACGCTATCACAATAGATGTCGCAGTTTCCGACTTGTAATGGTGAAAAATACTGCATCTCAATAGCTGACATTGCTTAATGCGGTTTTACAACGCTTCATAACTTAACCTAACCTAACCTTTGCACTTCTATCTAATAAACGCTCTGTTAGACTTTTTCGCTCACAATTACGATATTTGCATGACCTCACAGTTTTTCACCAACGTATTACAGTACAGAACGCTGTATCTCGCTAAATGACATCGTTATTTAAGGTTTCACGATGCTTGCATGCGCTTTCACGAGATCCTCACAATTTAGCAGTTTCGCACTTGCAACTGTACAAGATGCACTATCTGGCTAGTTCGCGCCGTGTTGTGTGCTTTCACAATATTTTAGCTATCACAGTTTTGTACTCGCAACGAAACAACACTATCTCGTTAGATGAGGTCGTTTTTGGTGGTGTCACGACGCTCCCTAGCTTAAACTAACATAACCCAACGTAACCTAACCTTCACAATTCTATCGTTAGAAAACGTTTTACTCGCTACTTTACAATGCTTTCTGCAACATTACGACAGTTTCATACGCTATCACAATAGATGTCACAGTTTCTGACTTTTAATGGTGAAAAACACTGGATCTCAGTAGCTGACATTGCTTAATGCGGTTTTACAACGCTTCATAACTTAACCTAACCTAACCTTCGCACTTCTATCTGATAAACGCTCTGTTACACTGTTTCGCTCACAATTACGATATTTGCATGACCTCAAGGTTTTTCACCAACTTAGTACAGTGCAGAACGCTGTATTTCGCTAAATGACATCGTTCTTTAAGGTTTCACGATGCTTGCATGCGCTTTCACGAGAATATCGCAATATAGCAGTTTCGCACTCGTAACAATACAAGACGCACTATCTGACTAGTTCATGCCGTGTTGTGTGCTTTCACAATATTTCAGCTATCGCAGTTTTGTACTCGCAACAAAACAACACTATCTCGTTAGATGAGGTCGTTTTTGGTGGTTTCACGACGCTACCTACCTTAAACTAACATAACCCATCCTATCCTAACCTTCACAATTCTATCGTTAGAAAACGTTTTACTCGCTACTTTACAATGCTTTCTGCAACATTACAACGGTTTCATGCGCTTTCACAATAGATGTCGAAGTTTCCGACTTGTAATGCTGAAAAACACTGCATTTAAATAGCTAACATTGTTTAATGTGGTTTTATGATGCTTCAAAACTTGAACAAACCGAACCTTTGCACTTGTACGTAAAAGGCTCTGTTACACTGTTTCGTTCACAATTAATATATTTGCATGATCTCACAGTTTTTCACCAACTTAGTACAGCACAGAACGCTGTATCTCGCTAAATGACATCGTTATTTAAGGTTTCACGATGCTTGCATGCGCTTTCACGAGAATATAACTATATACCAGTTTCGCACTTGTAACGGTACAAGACGCACTATCTGGCTAGTTCACGCCGTGTTGTGTGCTTTCACAGTATTTCAGCTATCACAGTTTTGTACTCGCAACGAAACAACACTATCTCGTTAGATGAGGTCGTTTTTGGTGGTTTCACGACGCTACCTAACTTAAACTAACATAACCCAACGTAACCTAACCTTCACAATTCTATCGTTAGAAAACGTTTTACTCGCTACTTTACACTGCTTTCTACAACATTACGACAGTTTCATACGCTATCACAATAGATGTCGCAGTTTCCGACTTGTAATGGTGAAAAATACTGCATCTCAACAGCTGACATTGCTCAATGCGGTTTTACAACGTTTCATAACTTAACCTAACCTAACCTTCGCACTTCAATCTAATAAACGCTCTGTTAGACTTTCTCGCCTACAATTACGATATTTGCATGCCCTCACAGTTTTTCACCAACTTAGTACAGTACAGAACGCTGTATCTCGCCTAATGAGATCGTTTTTGAGGTTTCTCGATGCTTGCATGGGCTTTCACGAGAATATCACAATATACCAGTTTCGCACTTGTAACGATACAAGACACACTATCTGGCTAGTTCGCGCTGTGTTGTGTGCTTTCACAATATCTCACCTATCGCAGTTTCGTACTCGCAACAAAACAACACTATCTCGTTAGATGAGGTCGTTTTTGGTGCTTTCACGACGCTACCCAGCTTAAACTAACGTAACCCAACCTAACCTAACCTTCGCAATTCTATCGTTAGAAAACGTTTTACTCGCTACTTTACAATGATTTCTGCAACATTACGACGCTTTTATGCGCTTTCACATTAGATGTCGCCGTTTCCGACTTGTAATGCTTAAAAACACTGCATCTAAATAGCTAACATTGTTTATTGTGGTTTTATGATGCTTCAAGACTTGAACTAACCTAACCTTCGCACTTGTACGTAAAAGGCTCTGTTACACTGTTTCGTTCACAATTAATATATTTGCATGATCTCACAGTTTTCACCAACTTAGTACAGTCCAGAACGCTGTATCTCGCTAAATGACATCGTTATTTAAGGTTTCACGATGCTTGCATGCGCTTTCACGAGAATATCACAATATACCAGTATCGCACTTGTAACGGTTCACTTGTGTGCTTTCACAGTATTTCAGCTATCACAAATTCGTACTCTCAACAAAACAACACTATCTCGTTAGATGAGGTCGTTTTTGCTGGTTTCACGACGCTACCTAGTTTAAACTAACATAAGGCAACCTAACCTAACCTTCACAATTCTATCGTTAGAAAACGTTTTACTCGCTATTTTACAATGCTTTCTGCAACATTATGACGGTTTCATGCGCTTTCACATTAGATGTCGAAGTTTCTGACTTGTAATGGTAAAGAACACTGCATCTCAATAGCTGACATTGCTTAATGCGGTTTTACAACGCTTCATAACTTAACCTAACCTAACCTTTGCACTTCTATCTAATAAACGCTCTGTTAGAATTTTTCGCTCACAATTACGATATTTGCATGACCTCACAGTTTTTCCCCAACGTATTACAGTACAGAACGCTGTATCTCGCTAAATGACATCGTTATTTAAGGTTTCACGATGCTTGCATGCGCTTTCACGAGATCCTCACAATTTAGCAGTTTCGCACTTGTAACGGTACAAGATGCACTATCTGGCTAGTTCGCGCCGTGTTGTGTGCTTTCACAATATTTTAGCTATCAGAGTTTTGTACTCGCAACGAAACAACACTATCTCGTTAGATGAGGTCGTTTTTGGTGGTTTCACGACGCTCCCTAGCTTAAACTAACATAACCCAACGTAACCTAACCTTCACAATTCTATCGTTAGAAAACGTTTTACTCGCTACTTTACAATGCTTTCTTCAGCATTACGACAGTTTCATACGCTATCACAATAGATGTCACAGTTTCTGACTTTTAATGGTGAAAAACACTGGATCTCAGTAGCTGACATTGCTTAATGCGGTTTTACAACGCTTCATAACTTAACCTAACCTAACCTTCGCACTTCTATCTGATAAACGCTCTGTTACACTGTTTCGCTCACAATTACGATATTTGCATGACCTCAAGGTTTTTCACCAACTTAGTACAGTGCAGAACGCTGTATTTCGCTAAATGACATCGTTCTGTAAGGTTTCACGATGCTTGCATGCGCTTTCACGAGAATATCGCAATATAGCAGTTTCGCACTCGTAACAATACAAGACGCACTATCTGACTAGTTCATGCCGTGTTGTGTGCTTTCACAATATTTCAGCTATCGCAGTTTTGTACTCGCCACAAAACAACACTATCTCGTTAGATGACGTCGTTTTCGGTAGTTTCATGACGCTACCTAGCTTGAACATAACTGAACCTAACCTAACACACTCGCACCTTTTAAGCAACTCTCCTGCACCGTGTTGTGAAAAGTGTGGTGATGTACTATCTGTCCTTCACGTTTTAATTATGTGCCCGTACCTTGAACCACAAAGACTGCATCACATCCCAAAGCTATACAGAGGCCGCATACCGCCTCACCCTTTATTCTTTCTTGGGGACGATCGCATGTTTCCCATAAAAGTAGTTTTAAAGTTCTTAGCTGATGTCGGATTCCTGCACTTAATTACGTATTCTCACTAATCTCAGCCCTCTCTTAATCCTGAGAGAAACGCTGAGACTTCTTTACCAGATGTCATGCAGCATGCACTCCTTGTACTGACAAGGACAACTGCCGCCACCGCGTGACTTTTTAAAACCCATAGGTTTAGACCGTTTTAAACTCATCACACATAGTCATAACAATTAAGTTTAATCCCCATGCCCCACTCTTTTACTCTTGCCACCCTGAGATTTTTTTTCTGTAATTGAACCAATGCAAACCCTGTGTTTGGCGCTCTTTGGCCTGAGTTGCTTTGCGCAACTAAAATCTACCATCATCATCATCTATCGTTACAAAACGTTTTACTCGCTACTTTACAGTGCCCTCTGCAAAATACGACGGTTTCATGAGCTTTCACAATAGATATCGCAGTTTCTGTCTTGTAATTGTGAAAAACACTGCATCTCACAAGCCGACATTGTTTAATGTGGTTTTATGACGCTTCATAACCTAACCTTCATAGCCTAACCTAACCTTCGCACTTGTATCTAAAAACGTTCTGCTACACTAATTCGTTCACAATTACAATATTTGCAGGACCTCAAAGTTTTTCACCAGTTTGGTACAGTACAGACCGCTGTATCTCGCTAAATGACATCGTTCTTTAAGGTTTCAAGATGCTTGCATGCGCTTTCACGAGAATATCACATTATAGCAGTGTCGCACTTGTAACAGTACAAAACGCAGTATCTGGCTAGATCATGCCGTTTTGTGTGCTTTCATAATAATTTACCTATCGCTGTTTCGTACTCGCAACAAAACAACACTATATCGTTAGATGACGTCGTTTTCGGTAGTTTCACGACGCTACCTAGCTTAAACTAACATACGGCAACCTAACCTAACCTTCACCATTCTATCGTTAGAAAACGTTTTACTCGCCACTTAACAATGCTTTCTGCAACATTACGACGGTTTCACGCGCTTTCACATTGGATGTCAGAGTTTCTGACTTGTAATGGTGAAAAACACTGCAGCTCAATAGCTGACCTTGCTTAATGCGGTTTTACAACGCTTTATAACTTAACCTAACCTAACCTTCGCACTTCTATCTAATAAACGCTCTGTTACACTGTTTCGTTCAAAATTACAACATTTGCATGACCTCACAGTTTTTCACCAATTTGGTATAGTACAGAACGCTGTATCTCGGTAAATGACATCGCTCTTAAAGGTTTCAAGATGATTGCATGCGCTTTCACGAGAATATCACAATATAGCAGTTTCGCACTTGTAACGGCATGGACGCAGTATCCGGCTAGTTCATGCCATTTTGTGTGCTTTAACAGTATTTCACATATCGCTGTTTCGTATACCAACAAAACAACACTATCTCATTAGATGACGTCGTTTTGGGTGGTTTCACGACGCTACCTAGCTTAAACTAACATAACGACCTAACCTAACCTTCGCACATCTAGCGTTAGAAAATGTTTTACTCGCTACGTTTCAATGCTTTCTGCAAAATTACGACGGTGTCATGCGCTTTCACAATAGATATCGCAGTTTCCGATTTGTAATGGTGAAAAACACTGCATCTCATTAGCTGAGATTGTTTAATGCGGTTTTATGACGCTTCATATCTTAACCTAAACTAACCTTCGCACTTGTAACTAAAAACGTTCTGTTACACTGTTCGTTCACAATTACGATATTTACATCACCTCACAGTTTTTCATCAAATTGGTACAGTACAGAACGCTGTATCTCGGTAAATGACATTGTTCTTTACGGTTTCACGACGCTTACATACGCTTTCACGAGAATATCACAATATAGCAGTTTCACACTTATATCGGTACAAGACGCTGTATCTGGCTATTTCATGCAGTTTTGTGTGCTTTCACAATATTTCACATATCGCAGTTTTGTACTCGCCACAAAACAACACTATCTCGTTAGATGACGTCGTTTTCGGTAGTTTCATGACGCTACCTAGCTTGAACATAACTGAACCTAACCTAACACACTCGCACCTTTTAAGCAACTCTCCTGCACCGTGTTGTGAAAAGTGTGGTGATGTACTATCTGTCCTTCACGTTTTAATTATGTGCCCGTACCTTGAACCACAAAGACTGCATCACATCCCAAAGCTATACAAAGGCCGCATACCGCCTCACCCTTTATTCTTTCTTGGGGACGATCGCATGTTTCCCATAAAAGTAGTTTTAAAGTTCTTAGCTGATGTCGGATTCCTGCACTTAATTACGTATTCTCACTAATCTCAGCCCTCTCTTAATCCTGAGAGAAACGCTGAGACTTCTTTACCAGATGTCATGCAGCACGCACTCCTTGTACTGACAAGGACAACTGCCGCCACCGCGTGACTTTTTAAAACCCATAGGTTTAGACCGTTTTAAACTCATCACACATAGTCATAACAATTAAGTTTAATCCCCATGCCCCACTCTTTTACTCTTGCCACCCTGAGATTTTTTTTCTGTAATTGAACCAATGCAAACCCTGTGTTTGGCGCTCTTTGGCCTGAGTTGCTTTGCGCAACTAAAATCTACCATCATCATCATCTATCGTTACAAAACGTTTTACTCGCTACTTTACAGTGCCCTCTGCAAAATACGACGGTTTCATGAGCTTTCACAATAGATATCGCAGTTTCTGTCTTGTAATTGTGAAAAACACTGCATCTCACAAGCCGACATTGTTTATTGTGGTTTTATGACGCTTCATAACCTAACCTTCATAGCCTAACCTAACCTTCGCACTTGTATCTAAAAACGTTCTGCTACACTAATTCGTTCACAATTACAATATTTGCAGGACCTCAAAGTTTTTCACCAGTTTGCTACAGTACAGACCGCTGTATCTCGCTAAATGACATCGTTCTTTAAGGTTTCAAGATGCTTGCATGCGCTTTCACGAGAATATCACATTATAGCAGTGTCGCACTTGTAACAGTACAAAACGCAGTATCTGTCTAGATCATGCCGTTTTGTGTGCTTTCATAATATTTTACCTATCGCTGTTTCGTACTCGCAACAAAACAACAATATATCGTTAGATGACGTCGTTTTCGGTAGTTTCACGACGCTACCTAGCTTAAACTAACATAACTCAACCTAACCCACCCTCGCACTTCTATCGTTAGAAAACGTTTTACTCGCTACTTTACATTGCTTTCTGCAAAATACGACGGTATTATGCGCTTTCACAATAGATGTCGCAGTTTCCGACTTGTAATTGTGAAAAACACTGCATCGCACTAGATGACATTGTTTAATGCGGTTTTATGACGCTTCATAACTTAACCTAACCTAACCTTCACTCTTGTATCCAAAAACGCTCTGTTACACTGTTTCGTTCACAATTACGATATTTTCATGACCTCAAGGTTTTTCACTAACTTAGTACAGTACAGAACGCTGTATCTCGCTAAATGACATCGTTATTTAAGGTTTCACGATGCTTGGATGCGCTTTCACGAGAATATCACAATATAGCAGTTTCGCACTTGTAACGGTATAAGACGCACTATCTGGCTAGTTCGCACCGTGTTGTGTGCTTTCACAATATATCACTTATCGCAGTTTTTTTACTCTCAACAAAACAACACTATCTCGCTAGATGAGGTCTTTTTGGTGGTTTCACGACGCTACCTAGCTTAAACTAACATAAGCCAATGTAACCTAACCTTCACACTTCTATCGTTAGAAAACGTTTTACTCGCCACTTTACAATGCTTTCTGCAACATTACGACAGTTTTATGCGCTTTCACATTAGATGTCGCAGTTTCCGACTTGTAATGGTGAAAAACACTGCGTCTCAATAGTTGACATTGCTTAATGCGGTTTTACTGCGCTTCATAACTTAACCAAACCTAACCTTCGCACTTCTATCTAATAAACGCTCTGTTACACTTTTTCGCTCACAATTACAATATTTGCATTACCTCACAGTTTTTCACCAACTTAGTACAGCACAGAACGCTGTATCTCGCTAAATGACATCGTTATTTAAGGTTTTACGATGCTTGCATGCGCTTTCACTAGAATATCACTATATACCAGTTTCGCACTTGTAACGGTACAAGACGCACTATCTGGCTAGTTCACGATGTGTTGTGTGCTTTCACAGTATTTCAGCTATCACAAATTCGTACTCGCAACAAAACAACACTATCTCGTTAGATGAGGTCGTTTTTGCTGGTTTCACGACGCTACCTAGCTTAAACTAAGATAAGGCAACCTAACCTAACCTTCACAATTCTATCGTTAGAAAACGTTTTACTCGCCACTTTACAATGCTTTCTGCAACATTACGACGGTTTCATGCGCTTTCACATTAGATGTCAGAGTTTCTGACTTGTAATGGTGAAAAACACTGCAGCTCAATAGCTGACCTTGCTTAATGCGGTATTACAACGCTTCATAACTTAACCTAACCTAACCTTCGCACTTCTATCTGATAAACGCTCTGTTACACTGTTTCACTCACAATTATAATATTTGGATGACCTCAAGGTTTTTCACCAACTTAGTACAGTACATAACGCTGTATCTCGCTAAATGACATCGTTATTTAAGGTTTCACGATGCTTGCATGCGCTTTCACGAGAATATCACAATATAGCAGTTTCGCACTTGTAACGGTACAAGACGCACTATCTCGCTAGTTCGCGCCGCGTTGTGTGCTTTCACAATATATCACTTATCGCAGTTTTTTTACTCGCAAAAAAACAACACTATCTCGCTAGATGAGGTCATTTTGGTGGTTTCACGACGCTACCTAGCTTAAACTAACATAACCCAATGTAACCTAACCTTCACACTTCTATCGTTAGAAAACGTTTTACTCGCCACTTTACAATGCTTTCTGCAACATTACGACAGTTTTATGCGCTTTCACAATAGATGTCGCAGTTTCCGACTTGTAATGGTGAAAAACACTGCATCTCAATAGCTGACATTGCTTAATGCGGTTTTACAACGCTTCATAACTTAACCTAACCTAACCTTCGCACTTTTATCTGTTAAACGCTCTGTTACACTTTGTCGCTCACAATTATAATATTTGCATTACCTCACAGTTTTTGAACAACTTATTACAGTACAGAACGCTGTATCTCGCTAAATGACATCGTTATATAAGGTTTCACGATGCTTGCCTGCGCTTTCACGAGATCATCACAATATAGCAGTTTCGCACTTGTAACGGTACAAGACGCACTATCTGGCTAGTTCGCGCCGTGTTGTGTGCTTTCAAAATATTTCAGCTATAACAGTTTCGTACTCGCAACGAAACAACACTATCTCGTTAGATGAGGTCGTTTTTGCTGGTTTCACGACGCTACCTAGCTTAAACTAAGATAAGGCAACCTAACCTAAGCTTCACAATTCTATCGTTAGAAAACGTTTTACTCGCTACTTTACAATGCTTTCTGCAACATTACGACAGTTTCATACGCTATCACAATAGATGTCGCAGTTTCCGACTTGTAATGGTGGAAAATACTGCATTTCAATAGCTAACAATGCTTAATGCAGTTTTACAACGCTTCATAACTTAACCTAACCTAACCTTCACACTTCTATCCAATAAACGCTCTGTTAGACTTTTTCGCTGACAATTACGATATTTGCATGACCTCACAGTTTTTCACCAACTTAGTACAGCACAGAACGCTGTATCTCGCTAAATGACATCGTTATTTAAGGTTTCACGATGCTTGCATGCGCTTTCACGAGAATATAACTATATACCAGTTTCGCACTTGTAACGGTACAAGACGCACTATCTGGCTAGTTCAGGCCGTGTTGTGTGCTTTCATAATATATCACCTATCGCAGTTTCGTACTCGCAACAAAACAACACTATCTCGTTAGATGAGGTCGTTTTTGGTGCTTTCACGATGCTACCTAGCTTAAACAAACGTAACCCAACCTAACCTTCACAATTCTATCGTTAGAAAACGTTTTACTCGCTCCTTTACAATGCTTTCTGCAACATTACGACGCTTTTATGCGCTTTCACATTAGATGTCGCCGTTTCCGACTTGTAATGCTTAAAAACACTGCATCTAAATAGCTAACATTGCTTATTGCGGTTTCACAACGCTTCATAACTTAACCTAACCTAACCTTCGCACTTGTACGTAAAACGCTCTGTTACACTGTTTCGCTCACAATTACAATACTTGCATGACCTCAAAGTTTTTCACCAATATAGTACAGTACATAACGCTGTATCTCGCTAATTGACATCGTTATTTAAGGTTTCACGATGCTTGCATGCGCTTTCACGAGAATATCACAATATAGCACTTTCGCACTTGTAACGGTACAAGACGCACTATCTGGCTAGTTCGCGCCGCGTTGTGTGCATTCACAATATATCACTTATCGCAGTTTTTTTACTCGCAACAAAACAACACTATCTCGTTAGATGAGGTCGTTTTTGGTGGTTTCACGACGCTACCTAGCTTAAACTAAGATAACCCAACGTAACCTAACCTTCACAATTCTATCGTTAGAAAACGTTTTACTCGCTACTTTGCAATGCTTTCTGCAACATTACGACAGTTTCATACGCTATCACAATAGATGTCGCAGTTTCCGACTTGTAATGGTGAAAAATACTGCATCTCAATAGCTGACATTGCTTAATGCGGTTTTACAACGCTTCATAACTTAACCTAACCTAACCTTTGCACTTCTATCTAATAAACGCTCTGTTAGACTTTTTCGCTCACAATTACGATATTTGCATGACCTCACAGTTTTTCACCAACGTATTACAGTACAGAACGCTGTATCTCGCTAAATGACATCGTTATTTAAGGTTTCACGATGCTTGCATGCGCTTTCACGAGATCCTCACAATTTAGCAGTTTCGCACTTGTAACGGTACAAGATGCACTATCTGGCTAGTTCGCGCCGTGTTGTGTGCTTTCACAATATTTTAGCTATCACAGTGTTGTACTCGCAACGAAACAACACTATCTCGTTAGATGAGGTCGTTTTTGGTGGTTTCACGACGCTCCCTAGCTTAAACTAACATAACCCAACGTAACCTAACCTTCACAATTCTATCGTTAGAAAACGTTTTACTCGCTACTTTACAATGCTTTCTGCAACATTACGACAGTTTCATACGCTATCACAATAGATGTCACAGTTTCTGACTTTTAATGGTGAAAAACACTGGATCTCAGTAGCTGACATTGCTTAATGCGGTTTTACAACGCTTCATAACTTAACCTAACCTAACCTTTGCACTTCTATCTGATAAACGCTCTGTTACACTGTTTCGCTCACAATTACGATATTTGCATGACCTCAAGGTTTTTCACCAACTTAGTACAGTGCAGAACGTAGTATTTCGCTAGATGACATCGTTCTTTAAGGTTTCACGATGCTTGCATGCGCTTTCACGAGAATATCGCAATATAGCAGTTTCGCACTCGTAACAATACAAGACGCACTATCTGACTAGTTCATGCCGTGTTGTGTGCTTTCACAATATTTCAGCTATCGCAGTTTTGTACTCGCAACAAAACAACACTATCTCGTTAGATGAGGTCGTTTTTGGTGCTTTCACGACGCTACCCAGCTTAAACTAACATAACCCATCCTATCCTAACCTTCACAATTCTATCGTTAGAAAACGTTTTACTCGCTACTTTACAATGCTTTCTGCAACATTACAACGGTTTCATGCGCTTTCACAATAGATGTCGAAGTTTCCGACTTGTAATGCTGAAAAACACTGCATTTAAATAGCTAACATTGTTTAATGTGGTTTTATGATGCTTCAAAACTTGAACTAACCGAACCTTTGCACTTGTACGTAAAAGGCTCTGTTACACTGTTTCGTTCACAATTAATATATTTGCATGATCTCACAGTTTTTCACCAACTTAGTACAGCACAGAACGCTGTATCTCGCTAAATGACATCGTTATTTAAGGTTTCACGATGCTTGCATGCGCTTTCACGAGAATATAACTATATACCAGTTTCGCACTTGTAACGGTACAAGACGCACTATCTGGCTAGTTCACGCCGTGTTGTGTGCTTTCACAGTATTTCAGCTATCACAGTTTTGTACTCGCAACGAAATAACACTATCTCGTTAGATGAGGTCGTTTTTGGTGGTTTCACGACGCTACCTAACTTAAACTAACATAACCCAACGTAACCTAACCTTCACAATTCTATCGTTAGAAAACGTTTTACTCGCTACTTTACACTGCTTTCTACAACATTACGACAGTTTCATACGCTATCACAATAGATGTCGCAGTTTCCGACTTGTAATGGTGAAAAATACTGCATCTCAACAGCTGACATTGCTCAATGCGGTTTTACAACGTTTCATAACTTAACCTAACCTAACCTTCGCACTTCAATCTAATAAACGCTCTGTTAGACTTTCTCGCCTACAATTACGATATTTGCATGTCCTCCCAGTTTTTCACCAACTTAGTACAGTACAGAACGCTGTATCTCGCCTAATGAGATCGTTTTTGAGGTTTCTCGATGCTTGCATGGGCTTTCACGAGAATATCACAATATACCAGTTTCGCACTTGTGACGATACAAGACACACTATCTGGCTAGTTCGCGCTGTGTTGTGTGCTTTCACAATATCTCACCTATCGCAGTTTCGTACTCGCAACAAAACAACACTATCTCGTTAGATGAGGTCGTTTTTGGTGCTTTCACGACGCTACCCAGCTTAAATTAACGTAACCCAACCTAACCTAACCTTCGCAATTCTATCGTTAGAAAACGTTTTACTCGCTATTTTACAATGCTTTCTGCAACATTACGACCGTTTCATGCGCTTTCACATTAGATGTCGAAGTTTCTGACTTGTAATGGTAAAGAACACTGCATCTCAATAGCTGACATTGCTTAATGCGGTTTTACAACGCTTCATAACTTAACCTAACCTAACCTTCGCACTTCTATCTATTAAACGCTCTGTTACAGTTTGTCGCTCACAATTACAATATTTGCATTACCTCATGGTTTTTTAACAACTTATTACAGTACAGAACGCTGTATCTCGCTAAATGACATCGTTATTTAAGGTTTCACGATGCTTGCATGGGCTTTCACGAGAATATCACAATATACCAGTTTCGCACTTGTAACGATACAAGACGCACTATCTGGCTAGTTCACGCGCTGTGTTGTGTGCTTTCACAATATATCACCTATCGCAGTTTCGTACTCGCAACAAAACAACACTATCTCGTTAGATGAGGTCGTTTTTGGTGCTTTCACGACGCTACCTAGCTCAAACTAACGTAACCCAACGTAACCTAACCTTCACAATTCTATCGTTAGAAAACGTTTTACTCGCTACTTCACAATGCTTTCTGCAACATTACGACGCTTTTATGTGCTTTCACATTAGATGTCGCCGTTTCCGACTTGTAATGCTTAAAAACACTGCATCTAAATAGCTAACATTGTTTATTGTGGTTTTATGATGCTTCAAGACTTGAACTAACCTAACCTTCGCACTTGTACGTAAAAGGCTCTGTTACACTGTTTCGTTCACAGTTATATATTTGCATGATCTTACAGTTTTTCACCAACTTAGTACAGTACAGAACGCTGTATCTCGCTAAATGACATCGTTATTTAAGGTTTCACGATGCTTGCATGCGCTTTCACGAGAATATTACAATATACCAGTTTCGCACTTGTAACGGTACAAAACGCACTATCTGGCTAGTTCACGCCGTGTTGTGTGCTTTCACAGTAATTCAGCTATCACAAATTCGTACTCGCAACAAAACAACACTATCTCGTTAGATGAGGTCGTTTTTGCTGGTTTCACGACGCTACCTAGCTTAAACTAACATAAGGCAACCTAACCTAACCTTCACAATTCTATCGTTAGAAAACGTTTTACTCGCTACTTTACAATGCTTTCTGCAACATTACGACGGTTTCATGCGCTTTCACATTAGATGTCGAAGTTTCTGACTTGTAATGGTGAAAAACACTGCAGCTGAATAACTGACCTTGCTTAATGCAGTTTTACAACGCTTCATAACTTAACCTAACCTAACCTTCGCACTTCTATCTAATAAACGCTCTGTTACACTGTTTCGCTCACAATTACGATATTTGCATGACCTCAACGTTTTTCACCAACTTAATACAGTGCAGAACGCTGTATTTCGCTAAATGACATCGTTCTTTAAGGTTTCACGATGCTTGCATGCGCTTTCACGAGAATATCGCAATATAGCAGTTTCGCACTCGTAACAATACAAGGCGCACTATCTGACTAGTTCATGCCGTGTTGTGTGCTTTCACAATATTTCAGCTATCGCAGTTTTGTACTCGCAAGAAAACAACACTATCTCGTTAGATGAGGTCGTTTTTGGTGGTTTCACGACGCTACCTACCTTAAACTAACATAACCCAACCTATCCTAACCTTCACAATTCTATCGTTAGAAAACGTTTTACTCGCTAGTTTACACTGCTTTCTGCAACACTACAACGGTTTCATGCGCTTTCACAATAGATGTCGAAGTTTCCGACTTGTAATGCTGAAAAACACTGCATTTAAATAGCTAACATTGTTTAAGGTGGTTTTATGATGCTTCAAGACTTGAACTAACCTCACCTTTGCACTTGTACGTAAAAGGCTCTGTTACACTGTTTCGTTCACAATTAATATATTTGCATGATCTCACCGTTTTTTCACCAACTTAATACAGCACAGAACGCTGTATCTCGCTAAATGGCATCGTTATTTAAGGTTTCACGATGCTTGCATGCGCTTTCACGAGAATATAACTATATACCAGTTTCGCACTTGTGACGGTACAAGACGCACTATCTGGCTAAGTCACGCCGTGTTGTGTGCTTTCACAGTATTTCAGCTATCACAGTTTTGTACTCGCAACGAAACAACACTATCTAGTTAGATGAGGTCGTTTTTGGTGGTTTCACCACGCTACCTAGCTTAAACTAACATAACCCAACGTAACCTAACCATCACAATTCTATCGTTAGAAAACGTTTTACTCGCTACTTTACAATGCTTTCTGCAACATTACGACAGTTTCATACGCTATCACAATAGATGTCGCAGTTTGCGACTTGTAATGGTGAAAAATACTGCATCTCAATAGCTGACATTGCTTAATGCGGTTTTACAACGCTTCATAACTTAACCTAACCTAACCTTCGCACTTCTATCCAATAAACGCTCTGTTACACTGTTTCGCTCACAATTACGATATTTGCATGACCTTAAGGTTTTTCACCAACTTAGTACAGTACATAACGCTGTATCTCGCTAAATGACATCGTTATTTAAGGTTTCACGATGCTTGCATGCGCTTTCACGAGAATATCACAATATAGCAGTTTCGCGCTTGTAAAGATACAAGACGCACTATCTGGCTAGTTCGCGTCGTCTTGTGTGCTTTCACAATATTTTACCCATCGCAGTTTTTTTACTCGCAACAAAACAACACTATCTCGTTAGATGAGGTCGTTTTTGGTGGTTTCACGACGCTACCTAGCTTAAACTAACATAACCCAACGTAACCTAACCTTCACAATTCTATCGTTAGAAAACGTTTTACTCGCTACTTTACAATGATTTCTGCAACATTACGACGCTTTTATGCGCTTTCACATTAGATGTCGCCGTTTCCGACTTGTAATGCTTAAAAACACTGCATCTAAATAGCTAACATTGTTTATTGTGGTTTTATGATGCTTCAAGACTTGAACTAACCTAAACTTCGCACTTGTACGTAAAAGGCTCTGTTACACTGTTTCGTTCACAATTAATATATTTGCATCATCTCACAATTTTGCACCAACTTAGTACAGTACAGAACGCTGTATGTCGCTAAATGACATCGTTATTTAAGGTTTCACGATGCTTGCATGCGCTTTCACTAAAATATCACAATATACCAGTATCGCACTTGTAACGGTTCACTTGTGTGCTTTCACAGTATTTCAGCTATCACAAATTCGTACTCTCAACAAAACAACACTATCTCGTTACATGAGGTCGTTTTTGCTGGTTTCACGACGCTACCTAGTTTAAACTAACATAAGGCAACCTAACCTAACCTTCACAATTCTATCGTTAGAAAACGTTTTACTCGCTATTTTACAATGCTTTCTGCAACATTACGACGGTTTCATGCGCTTTCACCTTAGATGTCGAAGTTTCTGACTTGTAATGGTAAAAAACACTGCAGCTCAATAGCTGACCTTGCTTAATGCGGTTTTACAACGCTTCATAACTTAACCTAACCTAACCTTCGCACTTCTATCTAATAAACGCTCTGTTACACTGTTTCGCTCACAATTACAATATTTGCATGACCTCAAGGTTTTTCACCAACTCAGTACAGTGCAGAACGCTGTATTTCGCTAAATGACATCGTTCTTTAAGGTTTCACGATGCTTGCATGCGCTTTCACGAGAATATCACAATATAGCAGTTTCGCACTCGTAACGGTACAAGACGCACTATCTGACTAGTTAACGCCGTGTTGTGTGCTTGCACAATATTTCAGCTATCGCAGTTTCGTACTCGCAACAAAACAACACTATCTCGTTAGCTGAGGTCGTTTTTGGTGGTTTCATGACGCTACCTACCTTAAACTAACATAACCCAACCTAACCTAACCTTCACAATTCTATCGTTAGAAAACGTTTTACTCGCTACTTCACAATGCTTTCTGCAACATTACAACGGTTTCATGCGCTTTCACATTAGATGTCGCAGTTTCTGACTTTTAATGGTGAAAAACACTGGATCTCAGTAGCTGACATTGCCTAATGCGGTTTTACAACGCTTCATAACTTAACCTAGCCTAACCTTCGCACTTCTATCTAATAAACGCTCTGTTACACTGTTTCGCTCACAATTACGATATTTGCATGACCTCACAGTTTTTCACCAACTTAGTACAGTACAGAACGCTGTATCTCGCTAAATGACATCGTTATTTAAGGTTTCACGATGCTTGCATGCGCTTTCACGAGAATATCACAATATAGCAGTTTCGCGCTTGTAAAGATACAAGACGCACTATCTGGCTAGTTCGCGTCGTCTTGTGTGCTTTCACAATATTTTACCCATCGCAGTTTTTTTACTCGCAAGAAAACAACACTATCTCGTTAGATGAGGTCGTTTTTGGTGGTTTCACGACGCTACCTAGCTTAAACTAACATAACCCAACGTAACCTAACCTTCACAATTTTATCGTTAGAAAACGTTTTACTCGCTACTTTACACTGCTTTCTGCAACATTACGACAGTTTCATACGCTATCACAATAGATGTCGCAGTTTCCGACTTGTAATGGTGAAAAACACTGCATCTCAACAGCTGACATTGCTCAATGCGGTTTTACAACGCTTCATAACTTAACCTAACCTAACCTTCGCACTTCTATCTAATAAACGCTCTGTTAGACTTTTTCGCTCACAATTACGATATTTGCATGACCTCACAGTTTTTCACCAACTTAGTACAGTACAGAACGCTGTATCTCGCCTAATGACATCGTTTTTAAGGTTTCTCGATGCTTGCATGGGCTTTCACGAGAATATCACAATATACCAGTTTCGCACTTGTAACGATACAAGACGCACTATCTGGCTAGTTCGCGCTGTGTTGTGTGCTTTCACAAAATCTCACCTATCGCAGTTTCGTACTCGCAACAAAACAACACTATCTCGTTAGATGAGGTCGTTTTTGGTGCTTTCACGACGCTACCCAGCTTAAACTAACGTAACCCAACCTAACCTAACCTTCGCAATTCTATCGTTAGAAAACGTTTTACTCGCTACTTTACAATGATTTCTGCAACATTACGACGCTTTTATGCGCTTTCACATTAGATGTCGCCGTTTCCGACTTGTAATGCTTAAAAACACTGCATCTAAATAGCTAACATTGTTTATTGTGGTTTTATGATGCTTCAAGACTTGAACTAACCTAAACTTCGCACTTGTACATAAAAGGCTCTGTTACACTGTTTCGTTCACAATTAATATATTTGCATCATCTCACAATTTTGCACCAACTTAGTACAGTACAGAACGCTGTATGTCGCTAAATGACATCGTTATTTAAGGTTTCACGATGATTGCATGCGCTTTCACTAAAATATCACAATATACCAGTATCGCACTTGTAACGGTTCACTTGTGTGCTTTCACAGTATTTCAGCTATCACAAATTCGTACTCTCAACAAAACAACACTATCTCGTTACATGAGGTCGTTTTTGCTGGTTTCACGACGCTACCTAGTTTAAACTAACATAAGGCAACCTAACCTAACCTTCACAATTCTATCGTTAGAAAACGTTTTACTCGCTATTTTACAATGCTTTCTGCAACATTACGACGGTTTCATGCGCTTTCACATTAGATGTCGAAGTTTCTGACTTGTAATGGTAAAAAACACTGCAGCTCAATAGCTGACCTTGCTTAATGCGGTTTTACAACGCTTCATAACTTAACCTAACCTAACCTTCGCACTTCTATCTAATAAACGCTCTGTTACACTGTTTCGCTCACAATTACAATATTTGCATGACCTCAAGGTTTTTCACCAACTCAGTACAGTGCAGAACGCTGTATTTCGCTAAATGACATCGTTCTTTAAGGTTTCACGATGCTTGCATGCGCTTTCACGAGAATATCACAATATAGCAGTTTCGCACTCGTAACGGTACAAGACGCACTATCTGACTAGTTAACGCCGTGTTGTGTGCTTGCACAATATTTCAGCTATCGCAGTTTCGTACTCGCAACAAAACAACACTATCTCGTTAGATGAGGTCGTTTTTGGTGGTTTCACGACGCTACCTACCTTAAACTAACATAACCCAACCTAACCTAACCTTCACAATTCTATCGTTAGAAAACGTTTTACTCGCTACTTTACAATGCTTTCTGCAACATTACAACGGTTTCATGCGCTTTCACATTAGATGTCGCAGTTTCTGACTTTTAATGGTGAAAAACACTGGATCTCAGTAGCTGACATTGCTTAATGCGGTTTTACAACGCTTCATAACTTAACCTAACCTAACCTTCGCACTTCTATCTAATAAACGCTCTGTTACACTGTTTCGCTCACAATTACGATATTTGCATGACCTCACAGTTTTTCACCAACTTAGTACAGTACAGAACGCTGTATCTCGCTAAATGACATCGTTATTTAAGGTTTCACGATGCTTGCATGCGCTTTCACGAGAATATCACAATATAGCAGTTTCGCGCTTGTAACGGTACAACACGCACTATCTGGCTAGTTCGCGCCGTCTTGTGTGCTTTCACAATATTTGACCCATCGCAGTTTTTTTACTCGCAACAAAACAACACTATCTCGTTAGATGAGGTCGTTTTTGGTGGTTTCACGACGCTACCTAGCTTAAACTAACATAACCCAACGTAACCTAACCTTCACCATTCTATCGTCAGAAAACGTTTTACTCGCTACTTTACAATGCTTTCTGCAACATTACGACAGTTTCATACGCTATCACAATAGATGTCGCAGTTTCCGATTTGTAATGGTGAAAAATACTGCATCTCAATAGCTGACATTGCTTAATGCGGTTTTACAACGCTTCATAACTTAACCTAACCTAACCTTCGCACTTCTATCTAAAAAACGCTCTGTTAGACTTTTTCGCTCACAATTACGATATTTGCATGACCTCACAGTTTTTCACCAACTTAGTACAGTACAGAACGCTGTATCTCGCCTAATGACATCGTTTTTAAGGTTTCTCGATGCTTGCATGGACTTTCACGAGAATATCACAATATACCAGTTTCGCACTTGTAACGATACAAGACGCACTATCTGGCTAGTTCGCGCTGTGTTGTGTGCTTTCACAATATCTCACCTATCGCAGTTTCGTACTCGCAACAAAACAACACTATCTCGTTAGATGAGGTCGTTTTTGGTGCTTTCACGACGCTACCCAGCTTAAACTAACGTAACCCAACCTAACCTAACCTTCGCAATTCTATCGTTAGAAAACGTTTTACTCGCTACTTTACAATGATTTCTGCAACATTACGACGCTTTTATGCGCTTTCACATTAGATGTCGCCGTTTCCGACTTGTAATGCTTAAAAACACTGCATCTAAATAGCTAACATTGTTTATTGTGGTTTTATGATGCTTCAAGACTTGAACTAACCTAACCTTCGCACTTGTACGTAAAAGGCTCTGTTACACTGTTTCGTTCACAATTAATATATTTGCATGACCTCAAGGTTTTTCACCAACTTAGTACAGTGCAGAACGCTGTATCTCGCTAAATGACAACGTTATTTCAGGTTTCACGATGCTTGCATGCGCTTTCACTAGAATATCACAATATACCAGTATCGCACTTGTAACGGTTCACTTGTGTGCTTTCACAGTATTTATGCTATCGCAGTTTCGTACTCGCAACAAAACAACACTATCTCGTTAGATGAGGTCGTTTTTGGTGGTTTCACGACGCTACCTACCTTAAACTAACATAACCCAACCTAACCTAACCTTCACAATTCTATCGTTAGAAAACGTTTTACTCGCTATTTTACAATGCTTTCTGCAACATTACGACGGTTTCATGCCCTTTCACATTAGATGTCGAAGTTTCTGACTTGTAATGGTAAAAAACACTGCAGCTCAATAGCTGACCTTGCTTAAGGCGGTTTTACAACGCTTCATAACTTAACCTAACCTAACCTTCGCACTTCTATCTAATAAACGCTCTGTTACACTGTTTCGCTCACAATTACAATGTTTGCATGACCTCAAGGTTTTTCACCAACTTAGTACAGTGCAGAACGCTGTATTTTGCTAAATGACATCGTTCTTTAAGGTTTCACGATGCTTGCATGCGCTCTCACGAGAATATCACAATATAGCAGTTTCGCACTCGTAACGGTACAAGACGCACTATCTGACTAGTTAACGCCGTGTTGTGTGCTTGCACAATATTTCAGCTATCTCAGTTTCGTACTCGCAACCAAACAACACTATCTCGTTAGATGAGGTCGTTTTTGGTGGTTTCACGACGCTACCTACCTTAAACTAACATAACCCAACCTAACCTAACCTTCACAATTCTATCGTTAGAAAACGTTTTACTCGCTACTTTACAATGCTTTCTGCAACATTACAACGGTTTCATGCGCTTTCACAATAGATGTCGCAGTTTCTGACTTTTAATGGTGAAAACCACTGGATCTCAGTAGCTGACATTGCTTAATGCGGTTTTACAACGCTTCATAACTTAACCTAACCTAACCTTCGCACTTCTATGTAATAAACGCTCTGTTACACTGTTTCGCTCACAATTACGATATTTGCATGACCTCACAGTTTTTCACCAACTTAGTACAGTACAGAACGCTGTATCTCGCTAAATGACATCGTTATTTAAGGTTTCACGATGCTTGCATGCGCTTTCACGAGATCCTCACAATTTAGCAGTTTCGCACTTGTAACGGTACAAGATGCACTATCTGGCTAGTTCGCGCCGTGTTGTGTGCTTTCACAATATTTCAGCTATCACAGTTTCGTACTCGCAACGAAACAACACTATCTCGTTAGATGAGGTCGTTTTTGGTGGTTTCACGATGCTACCTAGCTTAAACTAACATAACCCAACGTAACCTGACCTTCACAATTCTTTCGTTAGAAAACGTTTTACTCGCTACTTTACAATGCTTTCTGCAACCTTACGACAGTTTCATACGCTATCACAATAGATGTCGCAGTTTCCGACTTGTAATGGTGAAAAATACTGCATCTCAATAGCTGACATTGCTTAATGCGGTTGGACAACACTTCATAACTTAACCTAACCTAACCCTCGCACTTCTATCCAATAAACGCTCTGTTAGACTTTTTCGCTCACAATTACGATATTTGCATGACCTCACAGTTTTTCACCAACTTAGTACAGTACAGAACGCTGTATCTCGCCTAATGACATCGTTATTGAAGGTTTCACGATGCTTGCATGGGCTTTCACGAGAATATAACAATATACCAGTTTCGCACTTGTAACGATACAAGACGCACTATCTGGCTAGTTCGCGCTGTGTTGTGTGCTTTCACAATATATAGCCTATCGCAGTTTCGTACTCGCAACAAAACAACACTATCTCGTTAGATGAGGTCGTTTTTAGTGCTTTCACGACGCTACCTACCTTAAACTAACATAACCCAACCAATCCTAACCTTCACAATTCTATCGTTAGAAAACGTTTTACTCGCTACTTTACAATGCTTTCTGCAACATTACAACGGTTTCATGCGCTTTCACAATAGATGTCGAAGTTTCCGACTTGTAATGCTGAAAACCACTGCATTTAAATAGCTAACATTGTTTAATGTGGTTTTATGATGCTTCAAGACTTGAACTAACCTAACCTTCGCACTTGTACGTAAAAGGCTCTGTTACACTGTTTCGTTCACAATTATATATTTGCATGATCTCACAGTTTTTCACCAACTTAGTACAGTACAGAACGCTGTATCTCGGTAAATGACATCGTTATTTAAGGTTTCACGATGCTTGCATGCGCTTTCACGAGAATATTACAATATACCAGTTTCGCACTTGTAACGGTACAAAACGCACTAACTGGCTATTTCACGCCGTGTTGTGTGCTTTCACAGTATTTCAGCTATCACAAATTTACTCGCAACAAAACAACACTATGTCGTTAGATGAGGTCGTTTTTGCTGGTTTCACGACGCTACCTAGCTTAAACTAACATAAGGCAACCTAACCTAACCTTCACAATTCTATCGTTAGAAAACGTTTTACTCGCTACTTTACAATGCTTTCTGCAACATTACGACGGTTTCATGCGCTTTCACATTAGATGTCGAAGTTTCTGACTTGTAATGGTGAAAAACACTGCAGCTGAATAGCTGACCTTGCTTAATGCGGTTTTACAACGCTTCATAACTTAACCTAACCTAACCTTCGCACTTCTATCTAATAAACGCTCTGTTACACTGTTTCGCTCACAATTACGATATTTGCATGACCTCAACGTTTTTCACCAACTTAATACAGTGCAGAACGCTGTATTTCGCTAAATGACATCGTTCTTTAAGGTTTCACGATGCTTGCATGCGCTTTCACGAGAATATCGCAATATAGCAGTTTCGCACTCGTAACAATACAAGGCGCACTATCTGACTAGTTCATGCCGTGTTGTGTGCTTTCACAATATTTCAGCTATCGCAGTTTTGTACTCGCAAGAAAACAACACTATCTCGTTAGATGAGGTCGTTTTTGGTGGTTTCACGACGCTACCTACCTTAAACTAACATAACCCAACCTATCCTAACCTTCACAATTCTATCGTTAGAAAACGTTTTACTCGCTACTTTACACTGCTTTCTGCAACACTACAACGGTTTCATGCGCTTTCACAATAGATGTCGAAGTTTCCGACTTGTAATGCTGAAAAACACTGCATTTAAATAGCTAACATTGTTTAAGGTGGTTTTATGATGCTTCAAGACTTGAACTAACCTCACCTTTGCACTTGTACGTAAAAGGCTCTGTTACACTGTTTCGTTCACAATTATTATATTTGCATGATCTCACCGTTTTTTCACCAACTTAATACAGCACAGAACGCTGTATCTCGCTAAATGACATCGTTATTTAAGGTTTCACGATGCTTGCATGCGCTTTCACGAGAACATAACTATATACCAGTTTCGCACTTGTGACGGTACAAGACGCACTATCTGGCTAAGTCACGCCGTGTTGTGTGCTTTCACAGTATTTCAGCTATCACAGTTTTGTACTCGCAACGAAACAACACTATCTCGTTAGATGAGGTCGTTTTTGGTGGTTTCACCACGCTACCTAGCTTAAACTAACATAACCCAACGTAACCTAACCATCACAATTCTATCGTTAGAAAACGTTTTACTCGCTACTTTACAATGCTTTCTGCAACATTACGACAGTTTCATACGCTATCACAATAGATGTCGCAGTTTGCGACTTGTAATGGTGAAAAATACTGCATCTCAATAGCTGACATTGCTTAATGCGGTTTTACAACGCTTCATAACTTAACCTAACCTAACCTTCGCACTTCTATCCAATAAACGCTCTGTTACACTGTTTCGCTCACAATTACGATATTTGCATGACCTTAAGGTTTTTCACCAACTTAGTACAGTACATAACGCTGTATCTCGCTAAATGACATCGTTATTTAAGGTTTCACGATGCTTGCATGCGCTTTCACGAGAATATCACAATATAGCAGTTTCGCGCTTGTAAAGATACAAGACGCACTATCTGGCTAGTTCGCGTCGTCTTGTGTGCTTTCACAATATTTTACCCATCGCAGTTTTTTTACTCGCAACAAAACAACACTATCTCGTTAGATGAGGTCGTTTTTGGTGGTTTCACGACGCTACCTAGCTTAAACTAACATAACCCAACGTAACCTAACCTTCACAATTCTATCGTTAGAAAACGTTTTACTCGCTACTTTACAATGATTTCTGCAACATTACGACGCTTTTATGCGCTTTCACATTAGATGTCGCCGTTTCCGACTTGTAATGCTTAAAAACACTGCATCTAAATAGCTAACATTGTTTATTGTGGTTTTATGATGCTTCAAGACTTGAACTAACCTAAACTTCGCACTTGTACGTAAAAGGCTCTGTTACACTGTTTCGTTCACAATTAATATATTTGCATCATCTCACAATTTTGCACCAACTTAGTACAGTACAGAACGCTGTATGTCGCTAAATGACATCGTTATTTAAGGTTTCACGATGCTTGCATGCGCTTTCACTAAAATATCACAATATACCAGTATCGCACTTGTAACGGTTCACTTGTGTGCTTTCACAGTATTTCAGCTATCACAAATTCGTACTCTCAACAAAACAACACTATCTCGTTACATGAGGTCGTTTTTGCTGGTTTCACGACGCTACCTAGTTTAAACTAACATAAGGCAACCTAACCTAACCTTCACAATTCTATCGTTAGAAAACGTTTTACTCGCTATTTTACAATGCTTTCTGCAACATTACGACGGTTTCATGCGCTTTCACCTTAGATGTCGAAGTTTCTGACTTGTAATGGTAAAAAACACTGCAGCTCAATAGCTGACCTTGCTTAATGCGGTTTTACAACGCTTCATAACTTAACCTAACCTAACCTTCGCACTTCTATCTAATAAACGCTCTGTTACACTGTTTCGCTCACAATTACAATATTTGCATGACCTCAAGGTTTTTCACCAACTCAGTACAGTGCAGAACGCTGTATTTCGCTAAATGACATCGTTCTTTAAGGTTTCACGATGCTTGCATGCGCTTTCACGAGAATATCACAATATAGCAGTTTCGCACTCGTAACGGTACAAGACGCACTATCTGACTAGTTAACGCCGTGTTGTGTGCTTGCACAATATTTCAGCTATCGCAGTTGCGTACTCGCAACAAAACAACACTATCTCGTTAGATGAGGTCGTTTTTGGTGGTTTCACGACGCTACCTACCTTAAACTAACATAACCCAACCTAACCTAACCTTCACAATTCTATCGTTAGAAAACGTTTTACTCGCTACTTCACAATGCTTTCTGCAACATTACAACAGTTTCATGCGCTTTCACATTAGATGTCGCAGTTTCTGACTTTTAATGGTGAAAAACACTGGATCTCAGTAGCTGACATTGCTTAATGCGGTTTTACAACGCTTCATAACTTAACCTAACCTAACCTTCGCACTTCTATCTAATAAACGCTCTGTTACACTGTTTCGCTCACAATTACGATATTTGCATGACCTCACAGTTTTTCACCAACTTAGTACAGTACAGAACGCTGTATCTCGCTAAATGACATCGTTATTTAAGGTTTCACGATGCTTGCATGCGCTTTCACGAGAATATCACAATATAGCAGTTTCGCGCTTGTAAAGATACAAGACGCACTATCTGGCTAGTTCGCGTCGTCTTGTGTGCTTTCACAATATTTCAGCTATCACAGTTTCGTACTCGCAACGAAACAACACTATCTCGTTAGATGAGGTCGTTTTTGGTGGTTTCACGACGCTACCTAGCTTAAACTAACATAACCCAACGTAACCTAACCTTCACAATTCTATCGTTAGAAAACGTTTTACTCGCTACTTTACACTGCTTTATGCAACATTACGACAGTTTCATACGCTATCACAATAGATGTCGCAGTTTCCGACTTGTAATGGTGAAAAACACTGCATCTCAACAGCTGACATTGCTCAATGCGGTTTTACAACGCTTCATAACTTAACCTAACCTAACCTTCGCACTTCTATCTAATAAACGCTCTGTTAGACTTTTTCGCTCACAATTACGATATTTGCATGACCTCACAGTTTTTCACCAACTTAGTACAGTACAGAACGCTGTATCTCGCCTAATGACATCGTTTTTAAGGTTTCTCGATGCTTGCATGGGCTTTCACGAGAATATCACAATATACCAGTTTCGCACTTGTAACGATACAAGACGCACTATCTGGCTAATTCGCGCTGTGTTGTGTGCTTTCACAAAATCTCACCTATCGCAGTTTCGTACTCGCAACAAAACAACACTATCTCGTTAGATGAGGTCGTTTTTGGTGCTTTCACGACGCTACCCAGCTTAAACTAACGTAACCCAACCTAACCTAACCTTCGCAATTCTATCGTTAGAAAACGTTTTACTCGCTACTTTACAATGATTTCTGCAACATTACGACGCTTTTATGCGCTTTCACATTAGATGTCGCCGTTTCCGACTTGTAATGCTTAAAAACACTGCATCTAAATAGCTAACATTGTTTATTGTGGTTTTATGATGCTTCAAGACTTGAACTAACCTAACCTTCGCACTTGTACGTAAAAGGCTCTGTTACACTGTTTCGTTCACAATTAATATATTTGCATGACCTCAAGGTTTTTCACCAACTTAGTACAGTGCAGAACGCTGTATCTCGCTAAATGACAACGTTATTTCAGGTTTCACGACACTTGCATGCGCTTTCACTAGAATATCACAATATACCAGTATCGCACTTGTAACGGTTCACTTGTGTGCTTTCACAGTATTTATGCTATCGCAGTTTCGTACTCGCAACAAAACAACACTATCTCGTTAGATGAGGTCGTTTTTGGTGGTTTCACGACGCTACCTACCTTAAACTAACATAACCCAACCTAACCTAACCTTCACAATTCTATCGTTAGAAAACGTTTTACTCGCTATTTTACAATGCTTTCTGCAACATTACGACGGTTTCATGCCCTTTCACATTAGATGTCGAAGTTTCTGACTTGTAATGGTAAAAAACACTGCAGCTCAATAGCTGACCTTGCTTAATGCGGTTTTACAACGCTTCATAACTTAACCTAACCTAACCTTCGCACTTCTATCTAATAAACGCTCTGTTACACTGTTTCGCTCACAATTACAATATTTGCATGACCTCAAGGTTTTTCACCAACTTAGTACAGTGCAGAACGCTGTATCTCGGTAAATGACATCGTTATTTAAGGTTTCACGATGCTTGCATGCGCTTTCACGAGAATATTACAATATACCAGTTTCGCACTTGTAACGGTACAAAACGCACTAACTGGCTATTTCACGCCGTGTTGTGTGCTTTCACAGTATTTCAGCTATCACAAATTTACTCGCAACAAAACAACACTATGTCGTTAGATGAGGTCGTTTTTGCTGGTTTCACGACGCTACCTAGCTTAAACTAACATAAGGCAACCTAACCTAACCTTCACAATTCTATCGTTAGAAAACGTTTTACTCGCTACTTTACAATGCTTTCTGCAACATTACGACGGTTTCATGCGCTTTCACATTAGATGTCGAAGTTTCTGACTTGTAATGGTGAAAAACACTGCATCTCAACAGCTGACATTGCTCAATGCGGTTTTACAACGCTTCATAACTTAACCTAACCTAACCTTCGCACTTCTATCTAATAAACGCTCTGTTAGACTTTTTCGCTCACAATTACGATATTTGCATGACCTCACAGTTTTTCACCAACTTAGTACAGTACAGAACGCTGTATCTCGCCTAATGACATCGTTTTTAAGGTTTCTCGATGCTTGCATGGGCTTTCACGAGAATATCACAATATACCAGTTTCGCACTTGTAACGATACAAGACGCACTATCTGGCTAATTCGCGCTGTGTTGTGTGCTTTCACAAAATCTCACCTATCGCAGTTTCGTACTCGCAACAAAACAACACTATCTCGTTAGATGAGGTCGTTTTTGGTGCTTTCACGACGCTACCCAGCTTAAACTAACGTAACCCAACCTAACCTAACCTTCGCAATTCTATCGTTAGAAAACGTTTTACTCGCTACTTTACAATGATTTCTGCAACATTACGACGCTTTTATGCGCTTTCACATTAGATGTCGCCGTTTCCGACTTGTAATGCTTAAAAACACTGCATCTAAATAGCTAACATTGTTTATTGTGGTTTTATGATGCTTCAAGACTTGAACTAACCTAAACTTCGCACTTGTACGTAAAAGGCTCTGTTACACTGTTTCGTTCACAATTAATATATTTGCATCATCTCACAATTTTGCACCAACTTAGTACAGTACAGAACGCTGTATGTCGCTAAATGACATCGTTATTTAAGGTTTCACGATGATTGCATGCGCTTTCACTAAAATATCACAATATACCAGTATCGCACTTGTAACGGTTCACTTGTGTGCTTTCACAGTATTTCAGCTATCACAAATTCGTACTCTCAACAAAACAACACTATCTCGTTACGTGAGGTCGTTTTTGCTGGTTTCACGACGCTACCTAGTTTAAACTAACATAAGGCAACCTAACCTAACCTTCACAATTCTATCGTTAGAAAACGTTTTACTCGCTATTTTACAATGCTTTCTGCAACATTACGACGGTTTCATGCGCTTTCACATTAGATGTCGAAGTTTCTGACTTGTAATGGTAAAAAACACTGCAGCTCAATAGCTGACCTTGCTTAATGCGGTTTTACAACGCTTCATAACTTAACCTAACCTAACCTTCGCACTTCTATCTAATAAACGCTCTGTTACACTGTTTCGCTCACAATTACAATATTTGCATGACCTCAAGGTTTTTCACCAACTCAGTACAGTGCAGAACGCTGTATTTCGCTAAATGACATCGTTCTTTAAGGTTTCACGATGCTTGCATGCGCTTTCACGAGAATATCACAATATAGCAGTTTCGCACTCGTAACGGTACAAGACGCACTATCTGACTAGTTAACGCCGTGTTGTGTGCTTGCACAATATTTCAGCTATCGCAGTTTCGTACTCGCAACAAAACAACACTATCTCGTTAGATGAGGTCGTTTTTGGTGGTTTCACGACGCTACCTACCTTAAACTAACATAACCCAACCTAACCTAACCTTCACAATTCTATCGTTAGAAAACGTTTTACTCGTTACTTTACAATGCTTTCTGCAACATTACAACGGTTTCATGCGCTTTCACATTAGATGTCGCAGTTTCTGACTTTTAATGGTGAAAAACACTGGATCTCAGTAGCTGACATTGCTTAATGCGGTTTTACAACGCTTCATAACTTAACCTAACCTAACCTTCGCACTTCTATCTAATAAACGCTCTGTTACACTGTTTCGCTCACAATTACGATATTTGCATGACCTCACAGTTTTTCACCAACTTAGTACAGTACAGAACGCTGTATCTCGCTAAATGACATCGTTATTTAAGGTTTCACGATGCTTGCATGCGCTTTCACGAGAATATCACAATATAGCAGTTTCGCGCTTGTAACGGTACAACACGCACTATCTGGCTAGTTCGCGCCGTCTTGTGTGCTTTCACAATATTTGACCCATCGCAGTTTTTTTACTCGCAACAAAACAACACTATCTCGTTAGATGAGGTCGTTTTTGGTGGTTTCACGACGCTACCTAGCTTAAACTAACATAAGCCAACGTAACCTAACCTTCACCATTCTATCGTCAGAAAACGTTTTACTCGCTACTTTACAATGCTTTCTGCAACATTACGACAGTTTCATACGCTATCACAATAGATGTCGCAGTTTCCGATTTGTAATGGTGAAAAATACTGCATCTCAATAGCTGACATTGCTTAATGCGGTTTTACAACGCTTCATAACTTAACCTAACCTAACCTTCGCACTTCTATCTAAAAAACGCTCTGTTAGACTTTTTCGCTCACAATTACGATATTTGCATGACCTCACAGTTTTTCACCAACTTAGTACAGTACAGAACGCTGTATCTCGCCTAATGACATCGTTTTTAAGGTTTCTCGATGCTTGCATGGACTTTCACGAGAATATCACAATATACCAGTTTCGCACTTGTAACGATACAAGACGCACTATCTGGCTAGTTCGCGCTGTGTTGTGTGCTTTCACAATATCTCACCTATCGCAGTTTCGTACTCGCAACAAAACAACACTATCTCGTTAGATGAGGTCGTTTTTGGTGCTTTCACGACGCTACCCAGCTTAAACTAACGTAACCCAACCTAACCTAACCTTCGCAATTCTATCGTTAGAAAACGTTTTACTCGCTACTTTACAATGATTTCTGCAACATTACGACGCTTTTATGCGCTTTCACATTAGATGTCGCCGTTTCCGACTTGTAATGCTTAAAAACACTGCATCTAAATAGCTAACATTGTTTATTGTGGTTTTATGATGCTTCAAGACTTGAACTAACCTAACCTTCGCACTTGTACGTAAAAGGCTCTGTTACACTGTTTCGTTCACAATTAATATATTTGCATGACCTCAAGGTTTTTCACCAACTTAGTACAGTGCAGAACGCTGTATCTCGCTAAATGACAACGTTATTTCAGGTTTCACGACGCTTGCATGCGCTTTCACTAGAATATCACAATATACCAGTATCGCACTTGTAACGGTTCACTTGTGTGCTTTCACAGTATTTATGCTATCGCAGTTTCGTACTCGCAACAAAACAACACTATCTCGTTAGATGAGGTCGTTTTTGGTGGTTTCACGACGCTACCTACCTTAAACTAACATAACCCAACCTAACCTAACCTTCACAATTCTATCGTTAGAAAACGTTTTACTCGCTATTTTACAATGCTTTCTGCAACATTACGACGGTTTCATGCCCTTTCACATTAGATGTCGAAGTTTCTGACTTGTAATGGTAAAAAACACTGCAGCTCAATAGCTGACCTTGCTTAATGCGGTTTTACAACGCTTCATAACTTAACCTAACCTAACCTTCGCACTTCTATCTAATAAACGCTCTGTTACACTGTTTCGCTCACAATTACAATATTTGCATGACCTCAAGGTTTTTCACCAACTTAGTACAGTGCAGAACGCTGTATTTTGCTAAATGACATCGTTCTTTAAGGTTTCACGATGCTTGCATGCGCTCTCACGAGAATATCACAATATAGCAGTTTCGCACTCGTAACGGTACAAGACGCACTATCTGACTAGTTAACGCCGTGTTGTGTGCTTGCACAATATTTCAGCTATCGCAGTTTCGTACTCGCAACAAAACAACACTATCTCGTTAGATGAGGTCATTTTTGGTGGTTTCACGACGCTACCTACCTTAAACTAACATAACCCAACCTAACCTAACCTTCACAATTCTATCGTTAGAAAACGTTTTACTCGCTACTTTACAATGCTTTCTGCAACATTACAACGGTTTCATGCGCTTTCACAATAGATGTCGCAGTTTCTGACTTTTAATGGTGAAAACCACTGGATCTCAGTAGCTGACATTGCTTAATGCGGTTTTACAACGCTTCATAACTTAACCTAACCTAACCTTCGCACTTCTATCTAATAAACGCTCTGTTACACTGTTTCGCTCACAATTACGATATTTGCATGACCTCACAGTTTTTCACCAACTTAGTACAGTACAGAACGCTGTATCTCGCTAAATGACATCGTTATTTAAGGTTTCACGATGCTTGCATGCGCTTTCACGAGAATATTACAATATACCAGTTTCGCACTTGTAAAGGTACAGAACGCACTAACTGGCTATTTCACGCCGTGTTGTGTGCTTTCACAGTATTTCAGCTATCACAAATTCGTACTCGCAACAAAACAACACTATGTCGTTAGATGAGGTCGTTTTTGGTGGTTTCACGACGCTACCTACCTTAAACTAACATAACCCAACCTAACCTAACCTTCACAATTCTATCGTTAGAAAACGTTTTACTCGCTATTTTACAATGCTTTCTGCAACATTACGACGGTTTCATGCCCTTTCACATTAGATGTCGAAGTTTCTGACTTGTAATGGTAAAAAACACTGCAGCTCAATAGCTGACCTTGCTTAATGCGGTTTTACAACGCTTCATAACTTAACCTAACCTAACCTTCGCACTTCTATCTAATAAACGCTCTGTTACACTGTTTCGCTCACAATTACAATATTTGCATGACCTCAAGGTTTTTCACCAACTTAGTACAGTGCAGAACGCTGTATTTTGCTAAATGACATCGTTCTTTAAGGTTTCACGATGCTTGCATGCGCTCTCACGAGAATATCACAATATAGCAGTTTCGCACTCGTAACGGTACAAGACGCACTATCTGACTAGTTAACGCCGTGTTGTGTGCTTGCACAATATTTCAGCTATCGCAGTTTCGTACTCGCAACAAAACAACACTATCTCGTTAGATGAGGTCATTTTTGGTGGTTTCACGACGCTACCTACCTTAAACTAACATAACCCAACCTAACCTAACCTTCACAATTCTATCGTTAGAAAACGTTTTACTCGCTACTTTACAATGCTTTCTGCAACATTACAACGGTTTCATGCGCTTTCACAATAGATGTCGCAGTTTCTGACTTTTAATGGTGAAAACCACTGGATCTCAGTAGCTGACATTGCTTAATGCGGTTTTACAACGCTTCATAACTTAACCTAACCTAACCTTCGCACTTCTATCTAATAAACGCTCTGTTACACTGTTTCGCTCACAATTACGATATTTGCATGACCTCACAGTTTTTCACCAACTTAGTACAGTACAGAACGCTGTATCTCGCTAAATGACATCGTTATTTAAGGTTTCACGATGCTTGCATGCGCTTTCACGAGAATATTACAATATACCAGTTTCGCACTTGTAAAGGTACAGAACGCACTAACTGGCTATTTCACGCCGTGTTGTGTGCTTTCACAGTATTTCAGCTATCACAAATTCGTACTCGCAACAAAACAACACTATGTCGTTAGATGAGGTCGTTTTTGCTGGTTTCACGACGCTACCTAGCTTAAACTAACATAAGGCAACCTAACCTAACCTTCACAATTCTATCGTTAGAAAACGTTTTACTCGCTACTTTACAATGCTTTCTGCAACATTACGACGGTTTCATGCGCTTTCACATTAGATGTCGAAGTTTCTGACTTGTAATGGTGAAAAACACTGCAGCTGAATAGCTGACCTTGCTTAATGCGGTTTTACAACGCTTCATAACTTAACCTAACCTAACCTTCGCACTTCTATCTAATAAACGCTCTGTTACACTGTTTCGCTCACAATTACGATATTTGCATGACCTCAAGGTTTTTCACCAACTTAGTACAGTGCAGAACGCTGTATTTCGCTAAATGACATCGTTCTTTAGGGTTTCACGATGCTTGCATGCGCTTTCACGAGAATATCGCAATATAGCAGTTTCGCACTCGTAACAATACAAGACGCACTATCTGACTAGTTCATGCCGTGTTGTGTGCTTTCAAATATTTCAGCTATCGCAGTTTTGTACTCGCAACAAAACAACACTATCTCGTTAGATGAGGTCGTTTTTGGTGGTTTCACGACGCTACCTACCTTAAACTAACATAACCCAACCAATCCTAACCTTCACAATTCTATCGTTAGAAAACGTTTTACTCGCTACTTTACAATGCTTTCTGCAACATTACAACGGTTTTATGCGCTTTCACAATAGATGTCGAAGTTTCCGACTTGTAATGCTGAAAACCACTGCATTTAAATAGCTAACATTGTTTAATGTGGTTTTATGATGCTTCAAGACTTGAACTAACCTAACCTTTGCACTTGTACGTAAAATGCTCTGTTACACTGTTTCGTTCACAATTAATATATTTGCATGATCTCACAGTTTTTCACCAACTTAGTACAGCACAGAACGCTGTATCTCGCTAAATGACATCGTTATTTAAGGTTTCACGATGCTTGCATGCGCTTTCACGAGAATATAACTATATACCAGTTTCGCACTTGTGACGGTACAAGACGCACTATCTGGCTAGTTCACGCCGTGTTGTGTGCTTTCACAATATTTTACCCATCGCAGTTTTTTTACTCGCAACAAAACAACACTATCTCGTTAGATGAGGTCGTTTTTGGTGGTTTCACGACGCTACCTAGCTTAAACTAACATAACCCAACGTAACCTAACCTTCACAATTCTATCGTTAGAAAACGTTTTACTCGCTACTTTACACTGCTTTCTGCAACATTACGACAGTTTCATACGCTATCACAATAGATGTCGCAGTTTCCGACTTGTAATGGTGAAAAATACTGCATCTCAACAGCTGACATTGCTCAATGCGGTTTTACAACGCTTCATAACTTAACCTAACCTAACCTTCGCACTTCTATCTAATAAACGCTCTGTTAGACTTTTTCGCTCACAATTACGATATTTGCCTAATAAACGCTCTGTTAGACTTTTTCGCTCACAATTACGATATTTGCATGACCTCACAGTTTTTCACAACTTAGTACAGTACAGAACGCTGTATCTCGCCTAATGACATCGTTTTTAAGGTTTCACGATGCTTGCATGGGCTTTCACGAGAATATCACAATATACCAGTTTCGCACTTGTAACGATACAAGACGCACTATCTGGCTAGTTCGCGCTGTGTTGTGTGCTTTCACAATATCTCACCTATCGCAGTTTCGTACTCGCAACAAAACAACACTATCTCGTTAGATGAGGTCGTTTTTGGTGCTTTCACGAGCTACCTAGCTTAAACTAACGTAACCCAACCTAACCTAACCTTCGCAATTCTATCGTTAGAAAACGTTTTACTCGCTACTTTACAATGCTTTCTGCAACATTACGACGCTTTTATGCGCTTTCACATTAGATGTCGCCGTTTCCGGCTTGTAATGCTTAAAAACACTGCATCTAAATAGCTAACATTGTTTATTGTGGTTTTATGATGCTTCAAGACTTGAACTAACCTAACTTTCGCACTTGTACGTAAAAGGCTCTGTTACACTGTTTCGTTCACAATTAATATATTTGCATGACCTCACAGTTTTTCACCAACTTAGTACAGTACAGAACGCTGTATCTCGCTAAATGACATCGTTATTTAAGGTTTCACGATGCTTGCATGCGCTTTCACGAGAATATCACAATATAGCAGTTTCGCACTTGTAACGATACAAGACGCACTATCTGGCTAGTTCGCGCCGTCTTGTGTGCTTTCACAATATTTGACCCATCGCAGTTTTTTTACTCGCAACAAAACAACACTATCTCGTTAGATGAGGTCGTTTTTGGTGCTTTCGCGACGCTACCTAGCTTAAACTAACATAAGGCAACCTAACCTAACCTTCACAATTCTATCGTTAGAAAACGTTTTACTCGCTACTTTACAATGCTTTCTGCAACATTACGACGGTTTCATGCGCTTTCACATTAGATGTCGAAGTTGCTGACTTGTAATGGTGAAAAACACTGCAGCTGAATAGCTGACCTTGCTTAATGCGGTTTTACAACGCTTCATAACTTAACCTAACCTAACCTTCGCACTTCTATCTATTAAACGCTCTGTTACAGTTTGTCGCTCACAATTACAATATTTGCATTACCTCACAGTTTTTTAACAACTTATTACAGTACAGAACGCTGTATCTCGCTAAATGACATCGTTATTTAAGGTTTCACGATGCTTGCATGCGCTTTCACGAGATCCTCACAATTTAGCAGTTTCGCACTTGTAACGGTAAAAGATGCACTATCTGGCTAGTTCGCGCCGTGTTGTGTGCTTTCACAATATTTCAGCTATCACAGTTTCGTACTCGCAACGAAACAACCCTATCTCGTTAGATGAGGTCGTTTTTGGTGGTTTCACGACGCTACCTAGCTTAAACTAACATAACCCAACGTAACCTAACCTTCACAATTCTATCGTTAGAAAACGTTTTACTCGCTACTTTACAATGCTTTCTGAAACATTACGACAGTTTCATACGCTATCACAATAGATGTCGCAGTTTCCGACTTGTAATGGTGAAAAATACTGCATCTCAATAGCTGACATTGCTTAATGCGGTTGTTCAACACTTCATAAATTAACCTAACCTAACCTTCGCACTTCTATCCAATAAACGCTCTGTTAGACTTTTTCGCTCACAATTACGATATTTGCATGACCTCACAGTTTTTCACCAACTTAGTACAGTACAGAACGCTGTATCTCGCCTAATGACATCGTTATTTGGGGTTTCACGATGCTTGCATGGGCTTTCACGTGAATATCACAATATACCAGTTTCGCACTTGTAACGATACAAGACGCACTATCTGGCTAGTTCGCGCTGTGTTGTGTGCTTTCACAATATATCACTTATCGCAGTTTCGTACTCGCAACAAAACAACACTATCTCGTTAGATGAGGTCGTTTTTGGTGCTTTCGCGACGCTACCTAGCTTAAACTAACATAAGGCAACCTAACCTAACCTTCACAATTCTATCGTTAGAAAACGTTTTACTCGCTACTTTACAATGCTTTCTGCAACATTACGACGGTTTCATGCGCTTTCACATTAGATGTCGAAGTTGCTGACTTGTAATGGTGAAAAACACTGCAGCTGAATAGCTGACCTTGCTTAATGCGGTTTTACAACGCTTCATAACTTAACCTAACCTAACCTTCGCACTTCTATCTAATAAACGCTCTGTTACACTGTTTCGCTCACAATTACGATATTTGCATGACCTCAAGGTTTTTCACCAACTTAGTACAGTGCAGAACGCTGTATTTCGCTAAATGACATCGTTCTTTAAGGTTTCACGATGCTTGCATGCGCTTTCACGAGAATATCGCAATATAGCAGTTTCGCACTCGTAACAATACAAGACGCACTATCTGACTAGTTCATGCCGTGTTGTGTGCTTTCACAATATTTCAGCTATCGCAGTTTTGTACTCGCAACAAAACAACACTATCTCGTTAGATGAGGTCGTTTTTGGTGGTTTCACGACGCAACCTACCTTAAACTAACATAACCCAACCTATCCTAACCTTCACAATTCTATCGTTAGAAAACGTTTTACTCGCTACTTTACAATGCTTTCTGCAACATTACGACGGTTTCATGCGCTTTCACATTAGATGTCGAAGTTGCTGACTTGTAATGGTGAAAAACACTGCAGCTGAATAGCTGACCTTGCTTAATGCGGTTTTACAACGCTTCATAACTTAACCTAACCTAACCTTCGCACTTCTATCTAATAAACGCTCTGTTACACTGTTTCGTTCACAATTATATATTTGCATGATCTCACAGTTTTTCACCAACTTAGTACAGTACAGAACGCTGTATCTCGCTAAATGACATCGTTATTTAAGGTTTCACGATGCTTGCATGCGCTTTCACGAGAATATTACAATATACCAGTTTCGCACTTGTAACGGTACAAAACGCACTAACTGGCTAGTTCACGCCGTGTTGTGTGCTTTCACAGTATTTCAGCTATCACAAATTCGTACTCGCAACAAAACAACACTATCTCGTTAGATGAGGTTGTTTTTGCTGGTTTCACGACGCTACCTAGCTTAAACTAACATAAGGGAACCTAACCTAACCTTCACAATTCTATCGTTAGAAAACGTTTTACTCGCTACTTTACAATGCTTTCTGCAACATTACGACGGTTTCATGCGCTTTCACATTAGATGTCGAAGTTTCTGACTTGTAATGGTGAAAAACACTGCAGCTGAATTGCTGACCTTGCTTAATGCGGTTTTACAACGCCTCATAACTTAACCTAACCTAACCTTCGCACTTCTATCTAATAAACGCTCTGTTACACTGTTTCGCTCACAATTACAATATTTGCATGACCTCAAGGTTTTTCACCAACTTAGTACAGTGCAGAACGCTGTATTTCGCTAAATGACATCGTTCTTTAAGGTTTCACGATGCTTGCATGCGCTTTCACGAGAATATCGCAATATAGCAGTTTCGCACTCGTAACAATACAAGACGCACTATCTGACTAGTTCATGCCGTGTTGTGTGCTTTCACAATATTTCAGCTATCGCAGTTTTGTACTCGCAACAAAACAACACTATCTGGTTAGATGAGGTCGTTTTTGGTGGTTTCACGACGCAACGTACCTTAAACTAACATAACCCAACCTATCCTAACCTTCACAATTCTATCGTTAGAAAACGTTTTACTCGCTACTTTACAATGCTTTCTGCAACATTACAACGGTTTCATGCGCTTTCACAATAGATGTCGAAGTTTCCGACTTGTAATGCTGAAAAACACTGCATTTAAATAGCTAACATTGTTTAATGTGGTTTTATGATGCTTCAAGACTTGAACTAACCTAACCTTTGCACTTGTACGTAAAAGGCTCTGTTACACTGTTTCGTTCACAATTAATATATTTGCATGATCTCACAGTTTTTCACCAACTTAGTACAGCACAGAACGCTGTATCTCGCTAAATGACATCGTTATTTAAGGTTTCACGATGCTTGCATGCGCTTTCACGAGAATATACCTCTATACCAGTTTCGCACTTGTGACGGTACAAGACGCACTATCTGGCTAGTTCACGCCCTGTTGTGTGCTTTCACAGTATTTCAGCTATCACAGTTTTGTACTCGCAACGAAACAACACTATCTCGTTAGATGAGGTCGTTTTTGGTGGTTTCACCACGCTACCTAGCTTAAACTAACATAACCCAACGTAACCTAACCTTCACAATTCTATCGTTAGAAAACGTTTTACTCGCTACTTTACAATGCTTTCTGAAGCATTACGACAGTTTCATACGCTATCACAATAGATGTCGCAGTTTCCGACTTGTAATGGTGAAAAATACTGCATCTCAATAGCTGACATTGCTTAATGCGGTTTTACAACACTTCATAACTTAACCTAACCTAACCTTCGCACTTCTATCTAATAAACGCTCTGTTACACTGTTTCGCTCACAATTACAATATTTGCATGACCTCAAGGTTTTTCACCAACTTAGTACAGTGCAAAACGCTGTATTTCGCTAAATGACATCGTTCTTTAAGGTTTCACGATGCTTGCATGCGCTTTCACGAGAATATCGCAATATAGCAGTTTCGCACTCGTAACAATACAAGACGCACTATCTGACTAGTTCATGCCGTGTTGTGTGCTTTCACAATATTTCAGCTATCGCAGTTTTGTACTCGCAACAAAACAACACTATCTGGTTAGATGAGGTCGTTTTTGGTGGTTTCACGACGCAACGTACCTTAAACTAACATAACCCAACCTATCCTAACCTTCACAATTCTATCGTTAGAAAACGTTTTACTCGCTACTTTACAATGCTTTCTGCAACATTACAACGGTTTCATGCGCTTTCACAATAGATGTCGAAGTTTCCGACTTGTAATGCTGAAAAACACTGCATTTAAATAGCTAACATTGTTTAATGTGGTTTTATGATGCTTCAAGACTTGAACTAACCTAACCTTTGCACTTGTACGTAAAAGGCTCTGTTACACTGTTTCGTTCACAATTAATATATTTGCATGATCTCACAGTTTTTCACCAACTTAGTACAGCACAGAACGCTGTATCTCGCTAAATGACATCGTTATTTAAGGTTTCACGATGCTTGCATGCGCTTTCACGAGAATATACCTCTATACCAGTTTCGCACTTGTGACGGTACAAGACGCACTATCTGGCTAGTTCACGCCCTGTTGTGTGCTTTCACAGTATTTCAGCTATCACAGTTTTGTACTCGCAACGAAACAACACTATCTCGTTAGATGAGGTCGTTTTTGGTGGTTTCACCACGCTACCTAGCTTAAACTAACATAACCCAACGTAACCTAACCTTCACAATTCTATCGTTAGAAAACGTTTTACTCGCTACTTTACAATGCTGTCTGAAGCATTACGACAGTTTCATACGCTATCACAATAGATGTCGCAGTTTCCGACTTGTAATGGTGAAAAATACTGCATCTCAATAGCTGACATTGCTTAATGCGGTTTTACAACACTTCATAACTTAACCTAACCTAACCTTCGCACTTCTATCTAATAAACGCTCTGTTAGACTTTTCGCACACAATTACGATATTTGCATGACCTCACAGTTTTTCACCAACTTAGTACAGTACAGAACGTTGTATCTCGCCTAATGACATCGTTTTTAAGGTTTCACGATGCTTGCATGGGCTTTCACGAGAATATCACAATATACCAGTTTCGCACTTGTAACGATACAAGACGCACTATCTGGCTAGTTCGCGCTGTGTTGTGTGCTTTCACAATATCTCACCTATCGCAGTTTCGTACTCGCAACAAAACAACACTATCTCATTAGATGAGGTCGTTTTTGGTGCTTTCACGACGCTACCTAGCTTAAACTAACATAACCCAACGTAACCTAACCTTCACCATTATATCGTCAGAAAACGTTTTACTCGCAACTTTACAATGCTTTCTGCAACATTACGACAGTTTCATACGCTATCACAATACATGTCGCAGTTTCCGATTTGTAATGGTGAAAAATACTGCATTTCAATAGCTGACATTGCTTAATGCGGTTTTACAACGCTTCATAACTTAACCTAACCTAACCTTCGCACTTCTATCTAATAAACGCTCTGTTAGACTTTTTCGCTCACAATTACGATATTTGCATGACCTCACAGTTTTTCACCAACTTAGTACAGCACAGAACGCTGTATCTCGCCTAATGACATCGTTATTTAGGTTTCACGATGCTTGCATGGGCTTTCACGAGAATATCACAATATAGCAGTTTCGCACTTGTAACGGTACAAGACGCACTATCTGGCTAGTTCACGCCGTGTTGTGTGCTTTCACAATATCACCTATCGCAGTTTCGTACTCGCAACAAAACAACACTATCTCGTTAGATGAGGTCGTTTTTGGTGCTTTCACGACGCTACCTAGCTTCAACTAACGTAACCCAACCTAACCTAACCTTCGCAATTCTATCGTTAGAAAACGTTTTACTCGCTACTTGACAATGCTTTCTGGAACATTACGACGCTTTTATGCGCTTTCACATTAGATGTCGCCGTTTCCGACTTGTAATGCTTAAAAACACTGCATCTAAATAGCTAACATTGTTTAATGTGGTTTTATGATGCTTCAAGACTTGAACTAACCTAACCTCGCACTTGTACGTAAAAGGCTCTGTTACACTGTTTCGTTCACAATTAATATATTTGCATGATTTCACAGTTTTTCACCAACTTAGTACAGTACAGAACGCTGTATCTCGCTAAATGACATCGTTATTTAAGGTTTCACTATGCTTGCATGCGCTTTCACGAGAATATCACAATATACCAGTTTCGCACTTGTAACGGTAACAACACTATCTCGTTAGATGAGGTCGTTTTTGCTGGTTTCACGACGCTACCTAGCTTAAACTAACATAAGGCAACCTAACCTAACCTTCACGATTCTATCGTTAGAAAACGTTTTACTCGCTATTTTACAATGCTTTCTGCAACATTACGACGGTTTCATGCGCTTTCACATTAGATGTCGAAGTTTCTGACTTGTAATGGTGAAAAACACTGCAGCTCAATAGCTGACCTTGCTTAATGCGGTTTTATGACGCTTCATAACTTAACCTAACCTAACCTTCCCACTTCTATTTAATAAACGCTCTGTTACACTGTTTCGCTCACATTTACGATATTTGCATGACCTCAAGGTTTTTAACCAACTTAGTACAGTGCAGAACACTGTATTTCGCTAAATGACATCGTTCTTTAAGGTTTCACGATGCTTGCATGCGCTTTCACGAGAATATCACAATATAGCAGTTTCGCACTCGTAACGGTATAAGACGCACTATCTGACTAGTTCACGCCGTGTTGTGTGCTTTCACAATATTTCAGCTATCGCAGTTTCGTACTCGCAACAAAACAACACTATCTCGTTAGATGAGGTCGTTTTTGGTGGTTTCACGACGCTACCTACCTTAAACTAACATAACCCAACCTAACCTAACCTTCACAATTCTATCGTTAGAAAACGTTTTACTCGCTACTTTACAATGCTTTCTGCAACATTACGACGCTTTTATGTGCTTTCACATTAGATGTCGCCGTTTCCGACTTCTAATGCTTAAAAACACTGCATCTAAATAGCTAACATTGTTTATTGTGGTTTTATGATGCTTCAAGACTTGAACTAACCTAACCTTCGCACTTGTACGTAAAAGGCTCTGTTACACTGTTTCGTTCACAATTATATATTTGCATGATCTCACAGTTTTTCACCAACTTAGTACAGTACAGAACGCTGTATCTCGCTAAATGACATCGTTATTTAAGGTTTCACGATGCTTGCATGCGCTTTCACGAGAATATTACAATATACCAGTTTCGCACTTGTAACGGTACAAAACGCACTAACTGGCTAGTTCACGCCGTGTTGTGTGCTTTCACAGTATTTCAGCTATCACAAATTCGTACTCGCAACAAAACAACACTACCTCGTTAGATGAGGTTGTTTTTGCTGGTTTCACGACGCTACCTAGCTTAAACTAACATAAGGGAACCTAACCTAACCTTCACAATTCTATCGTTAGAAAACGTTTTACTCGCTACTTTACAATGCTTTCTGCAACATTACGACGGTTTCATGCGCTTTCACATTAGATGTCGAAGTTTCTGACTTGTAATGGTGAAAAACACTGCAGCTGAATTGCTGACCTTGCTTAATGCGGTTTTACAACGCCTCATAACTTAACCTAACCTAACCTTCGCACTTCTATCTAATAAACGCTCTGTTACACTGTTTCGCTCACAATTACAATATTTGCATGACCTCAAGGTTTTTCACCAACTTAGTACAGTGCAGAACGCTGTATTTCGCTAAATGACATCGTTCTTTAAGGTTTCACGATGCTTGCATGCGCTTTCACGAGAATATCGCAATATAGCAGTTTCGCACTCGTAACAATACAAGACGCACTATCTGACTAGTTCATGCCGTGTTGTGTGCTTTCACAATATTTCAGCTATCGCAGTTTTGTACTCGCAACAAAACAACACTATCTCGTTAGATGAGGTCGTTTTTGGTAGTTTCACGACGCAACCTACCTTAAACTAACATAACCCAACCTATCCTAACCTTCACAATTCTATCGTTAGAAAACGTTTTACTCGCTACTTTACAATGCTTTCTGCAACATTACAACGGTTTCATGCGCTTTCACAATAGATGTCGAAGTTTCCGACTTGTAATGCTGAAAAACACTGCATTTAAATAGCTAACATTGTTTAATGTGGTTTTATGATGCTTCAAGACTTGAACTAACCTAACCTTTGCACTTGTACGTAAAAGGCTCTGTTACACTGTTTCGTTCACAATTAATATATTTGCATGATCTCACAGTTTTTCACCAACTTAGTACAGCACAGAACGCTGTATCTCGCTAAATGACATCGTTATTTAAGGTTTCACGATGCTTGCATGCGCTTTCACGAGAATATACCTCTATACCAGTTTCGCACTTGTGACGGTACAAGACGCACTATCTGGCTAGTTCACGCCCTGTTGTGTGCTTTCACAGTATTTCAGCTATCACAGTTTTGTACTCGCAACGAAACAACACTATCTCGTTAGATGAGGTCGTTTTTTTGGTGGTTTCACCACGCTACCTAGCTTAAACTAACATAACCCAACGTAACCTAACCTTCACAATTCTATCGTTAGAAAACGTTTTACTCGCTACTTTACAATGCTTTCTGAAGCATTACGACAGTTTCATACGCTATCACAATAGATGTCGCAGTTTCCGACTTGTAATGGTGAAAAATACTGCATCTCAATAGCTGACATTGCTTAATGCGGTTTTACAACACTTCATAACTTAACCTAACCTAACCTTCGCACTTCTATCTAATAAACGCTCTGTTAGACTTTTCGCACACAATTACGATATTTGCATGACCTCACAGTTTTTCACCAACTTAGTACAGTACAGAACGTTGTATCTCGCCTAATGACATCGTTTTTAAGGTTTCACGATGCTTGCATGGGCTTTCACGAGAATATCACAATATACCAGTTTCGCACTTGTAACGATACAAGACGCACTATCTGGCTAGTTCGCGCTGTGTTGTGTGCTTTCACAATATCTCACCTATCGCAGTTTCGTACTCGCAACAAAACAACACTATCTCATTAGATGAGGTCGTTTTTGGTGCTTTCACGACGCTACCTAGCTTAAACTAACATAACCCAACGTAACCTAACCTTCACCATTATATCGTCAGAAAACGTTTTACTCGCAACTTTACAATGCTTTCTGCAACATTACGACAGTTTCATACGCTATCACAATACATGTCGCAGTTTCCGATTTGTAATGGTGAAAAATACTGCATTTCAATAGCTGACATTGCTTAATGCGGTTTTACAACGCTTCATAACTTAACCTAACCTAACCTTCGCACTTCTATCTAATAAACGCTCTGTTAGACTTTTTCGCTCACAATTACGATATTTGCATGACCTCACAGTTTTTCACCAACTTAGTACAGTACAGAACGCTGTATCTCGCCTAATGACATCGTTATTTAGGTTTCACGATGCTTGCATGGGCTTTCACGAGAATATCACAATATAGCAGTTTCGCACTTGTAACGGTACAAGACGCACTATCTGGCTAGTTCACGCCGTGTTGTGTGCTTTCACAATATCACCTATCGCAGTTTCGTACTCGCAACAAAACAACACTATCTCGTAAGATGAGGTCATTTTTGGTGCTTTCACGACGCTACCTAGCTTCAACTAACGTAACCCAACCTAACCTAACCTTCGCAATTCTATCGTTAGAAAACGTTTTACTCGCTACTTTACAATGCTTTCTACAACATTACGACGCTTTTATGCGCTTTCACATTAGATGTCGCCGTTTCCGACTTGTAATGCTTAAAAACACTGCATCTAAATAGCTAACATTGTTTAATGTGGTTTTATGATGCTTCAAGACTTGAACTAACCTAACCTCGCACTTGTACGTAAAAGGCTCTGTTACACTGTTTCGTTCACAATTAATATATTTGCATGATTTCACAGTTTTTCACCAACTTAGTACAGTACAGAACGCTGTATCTCGCTAAATGACATCGTTATTTAAGGTTTCACTATGCTTGCATGCGCTTTCACGAGAATATCACAATATACCAGTTTCGCACTTGTAACGGTAACAACACTATCTCGTTAGATGAGGTCGTTTTTGCTGGTTTCACGACGCTACCTAGCTTAAACTAACATAAGGCAACCTAACCTAACCTTCACGATTCTATCGTTAGAAAACGTTTCACTCGCAACTTTACAATGCTTTCTGCAACATTACGACAGTTTCATACGCTATCACAATACATGTCGCAGTTTCCGATTTGTAATGGTGAAAAATACTGCATTTCAATAGCTGACATTGCTTAATGCGGTTTTACAACGCTTCATAACTTAACCTAACCTAACCTTCGCACTTCTATCTAATAAACGCTCTGTTAGACTTTTTCGCTCACAATTACGATATTTGCATGACCTCACAGTTTTTCACCAACTTAGTACAGCACAGAACGCTGTATCTCGCCTAATGACATCGTTATTTAGGTTTCACGATGCTTGCATGGGCTTTCACGAGAATATCACAATATAGCAGTTTCGCACTTGTAACGGTACAAGACGCACTATCTGGCTAGTTCACGCCGTGTTGTGTGCTTTCACAATATCACCTATCGCAGTTTCGTACTCGCAACAAAACAACACTATCTCGTTAGATGAGGTCGTTTTTGGTGCTTTCACGACGCTACCTAGCTTCAACTAACGTAACCCAACCTAACCTAACCTTCGCAATTCTATCGTTAGAAAACGTTTTACTCGCTACTTTACAATGCTTTCTGCAACATTACGACGCTTTTATGCGCTTTCACATTAGATGTCGCCGTTTCCGACTTGTAATGCTTAAAAACACTGCATCTAAATAGCTAACATTGTTTAATGTGGTTTTATGATGCTTCAAGACTTGAACTAACCTAACCTCGCACTTGTACGTAAAAGGCTCTGTTACACTGTTTCGTTCACAATTAATATATTTGCATGATTTCACAGTTTTTCACCAACTTAGTACAGTACAGAACGCTGTATCTCGCTAAATGACATCGTTATTTAAGGTTTCACTATGCTTGCATGCGCTTTCACGAGAATATCACAATATACCAGTTTCGCACTTGTAACGGTAACAACACTATCTCGTTAGATGAGGTCGTTTTTGCTGGTTTCACGACGCTACCTAGCTTAAACTAACATAAGGCAACCTAACCTAACCTTCACGATTCTATCGTTAGAAAACGTTTTACTCGCTATTTTACAATGCTTTCTGCAACATTACGACGGTTTCATGCGCTTTCACATTAGATGTCGAAGTTTCTGACTTGTAATGGTGAAAAACACTGCAGCTCAATAGCTGACCTTGCTTAATGCGGTTTTATGACGCTTCATAACTTAACCTAACCTAACCTTCCCACTTCTATTTAATAAACGCTCTGTTACACTGTTTCGCTCACATTTACGATATTTGCATGACCTCAAGGTTTTTAACCAACTTAGTACAGTGCAGAACACTGTATTTCGCTAAATGACATCGTTCTTTAAGGTTTCACGATGCTTGCATGCGCTTTCACGAGAATATCACAATATAGCAGTTTCGCACTCGTAACGGTACAAGACGCACTATCTGACTAGTTCACGCCGTGTTGTGTGCTTTCACAATATTTCAGCTATCGCAGTTTCGTACTCGCAACAAAACAACACTATCTCGTTAGATGAGGTCGTTTTTGGTGGTTTCACGACGCTACCTACCTTAAACTAACATAACCCAACCTAACCTAACCTTCACAATTCTATCGTTAGAAAACGTTTTACTCGCTACTTTACAATGCTTTCTGCAATATTACAACGGTTTCATGCGCTTTCACATTAGATGTCGCAGTTTCTGACTTTTAATGGTGAAAAACACTGGATCTCAGTAGCTGACATTGCTTAATGCGGTTTTACAACGCTTCATAACTTAACCTAACCTAACCTTCGCACTTCTATCTAATAAACGCTCTGTTACACTGTTTCGCTCACAATTACGATATTTGCATGACCTCAAGGTTTTTCACCAACTTAGTACAGTGCAGAACGCTGTATTTCGCTAAATGACATCGTTCTTTAAGGTTTCACGATGCTTGCATGCGCTTTCACGAGAATATCGCAATATAGCAGTTTCGCACTCGTAACAATACAAGACGCACTATCTGACTAGTTCATGCCGTGTTGTGTGCTTTCACAATATTTCAGCTATCGCAGTTTTGTACTCGCAACAAAACAACACTATCTCGTTAGATGAGGTCGTTTTTGGTGGTTTCACGACGCAACCTACCTTAAACTAACATAACCCAACCTATCCTAACCTTCACAATTCTATCGTTAGAAAACGTTTTACTCGCTACTTTACAATGCTTTCTGCAACATTACGACGCTTTTATGTGCTTTCACATTAGATGTCGCCGTTTCCGACTTCTAATGCTTAAAAACACTGCATCTAAATAGCTAACATTGTTTATTGTGGTTTTATGATGCTTCAAGACTTGAACTAACCTAACCTTCGCACTTGTACGTAAAAGGCTCTGTTACACTGTTTCGTTCACAATTATATATTTGCATGATCTCACAGTTTTTCACCAACTTAGTACAGTACAGAACGCTGTATCTCGCTAAATGACATCGTTATTTAAGGTTTCACGATGCTTGCATGCGCTTTCACGAGAATATTACAATATACCAGTTTCGCACTTGTAACGGTACAAAACGCACTAACTGGCTAGTTCACGCCGTGTTGTGTGCTTTCACAGTATTTCAGCTATCACAAATTCGTACTCGCAACAAAACAACACTATCTCGTTAGATGAGGTTGTTTTTGCTGGTTTCACGACGCTACCTAGCTTAAACTAACATAAGGGAACCTAACCTAACCTTCACAATTCTATCGTTAGAAAACGTTTTACTCGCTACTTTACAATGCTTTCTGCAACATTACGACGGTTTCATGCGCTTTCACATTAGATGTCGAAGTTTCTGACTTGTAATGGTGAAAAACACTGCAGCTGAATTGCTGACCTTGCTTAATGCGGTTTTACAACGCCTCATAACTTAACCTAACCTAACCTTCGCACTTCTATCTAATAAACGCTCTGTTACACTGTTTCGCTCAGAATTACAATATTTGCATGACCTCAAGGTTTTTCACCAACTTAGTACAGTGCAGAACGCTGTATTTCGCTAAATGACATCGTTCTTTAAGGTTTCACGATGCTTGCATGCGCTTTCACGAGAATATCGCAATATAGCAGTTTCGCACTCGTAACAATACAAGACGCACTATCTGACTAGTTCATGCCGTGTTGTGTGCTTTCACAATATTTCAGCTATCGCAGTTTTGTACTCGCAACAAAACAACACTATCTCGTTAGATGAGGTCGTTTTTGGTGGTTTCACGACGCAACCTACCTTAAACTAACATAACCCAACCTATCCTAACCTTCACAATTCTATCGTTAGAAAACGTTTTACTCGCTACTTTACAATGCTTTCTGCAACATTACAACGGTTTCATGCGCTTTCACAATAGATGTCGAAGTTTCCGACTTGTAATGCTGAAAAACACTGCATTTAAATAGCTAACATTGTTTAATGTGGTTTTATGATGCTTCAAGACTTGAACTAACCTAACCTTTGCACTTGTACGTAAAAGGCTCTGTTACACTGTTTCGTTCACAATTAATATATTTGCATGATCTCACAGTTTTTCACCAACTTAGTACAGCACAGAACGCTGTATCTCGCTAAATGACATCGTTATTTAAGGTTTCACGATGCTTGCATGCGCTTTCACGAGAATATACCTCTATACCAGTTTCGCACTTGTGACGGTACAAGACGCACTATCTGGCTAGTTCACGCCCTGTTGTGTGCTTTCACAGTATTTCAGCTATCACAGTTTTGTACTCGCAACGAAACAACACTATCTCGTTAGATGAGGTCGTTTTTGGTGGTTTCACCACGCTACCTAGCTTAAACTAACATAACCCAACGTAACCTAACCTTCACAATTCTATCGTTAGAAAACGTTTTACTCGCTACTTTACAATGCTTTCTGAAGCATTACGACAGTTTCATACGCTATCACAATAGATGTCGCAGTTTCCGACTTGTAATGGTGAAAAATACTGCATCTCAATAGCTGACATTGCTTAATGCGGTTTTACAACACTTCATAACTTAACCTAACCTAACTTTCGCACTTCTATCTAATAAACGCTCTGTTAGACTTTTCGCACACAATTACGATATTTGCATGACCTCACAGTTTTTCACCAACTTAGTACAGTACAGAACGTTGTATCTCGCCTAATGACATCGTTTTTAAGGTTTCACGATGCTTGCATGGGCTTTCACGAGAATATCACAATATACCAGTTTCGCACTTGTAACGATACAAGACGCACTATCTGGCTAGTTCGCGCTGTGTTGTGTGCTTTCACAATATCTCACCTATCGCAGTTTCGTACTCGCAACAAAACAACACTATCTCATTAGATGAGGTCGTTTTTGGTGCTTTCACGACGCTACCTAGCTTAAACTAACATAACCCAACGTAACCTAACCTTCACCATTATATCGTCAGAAAACGTTTTACTCGCAACTTTACAATGCTTTCTGCAACATTACGACAGTTTCATACGCTATCACAATACATGTCGCAGTTTCCGATTTGTAATGGTGAAAAATACTGCATTTCAATAGCTGACATTGCTTAATGCGGTTTTACAACGCTTCATAACTTAACCTAACCTAACCTTCGCACTTCTATCTAATAAACGCTCTGTTAGACTTTTTCGCTCACAATTACGATATTTGCATGACCTCACAGTTTTTCACCAACTTAGTACAGTACAGAACGCTGTATCTTGCCTAATGACATCGTTATTTAGGTTTCACGATGCTTGCATGGGCTTTCACGAGAATATCACAATATAGCAGTTTCGCACTTGTAACGGTACAAGACGCACTATCTGGCTAGTTCACGCCGTGTTGTGTGCTTTCACAATATCACCTATCGCAGTTTCGTACTCGCAACAAAACAACACTATCTCGTTAGATGAGGTCGTTTTTGGTGCTTTCACGACGCTACCTAGCTTCAACTAACGTAACCCAACCTAACCTAACCTTCGCAATTCTATCGTTAGAAAACGTTTTACTCGCTACTTTACAATGCTTTCTGCAACATTACGACGCTTTTATGCGCTTTCACATTAGATGTCGCCGTTTCCGACTTGTAATGCTTAAAAACACTGCATCTAAATAGCTAACATTGTTTAATGTGGTTTTATGATGCTTCAAGACTTGAACTAACCTAACCTCGCACTTGTACGTAAAAGGCTCTGTTACACTGTTTCGTTCACAATTAATATATTTGCATGATTTCACAGTTTTTCACCAACTTAGTACAGTACAGAACGCTGTATCTCGCTAAATGACATCGTTATTTAAGGTTTCACTATGCTTGCATGCGCTTTCACGAGAATATCACAATATACCAGTTTCGCACTTGTAACGGTAACAACACTATCTCGTTAGATGAGGTCGTTTTTGCTGGTTTCACGACGCTACCTAGCTTAAACTAACATAAGGCAACCTAACCTAACCTTCACGATTCTATCGTTAGAAAACGTTTTACTCGCTATTTTACAATGCTTTCTGCAACATTACGACGGTTTCATGCGCTTTCACATTAGATGTCGAAGTTTCTGACTTGTAATGGTGAAAAACACTGCAGCTCAATAGCTGACCTTGCTTAATGCGGTTTTATGACGCTTCATAACTTAACCTAACCTAACCTTCGCACTTCTATCTAATAAACGCTCTGTTACACTGTTTCGCTCACAATTATGATATTTGCATGACCTCACAGTTTTCCACCAACTTAGTACAGTACAGAACGCTGTATCTCGCTAAATGACATCGTTATTTAAGGTTTCACGATGCTTGCATGCGCTTTCACGAGAATATCACAATATAGCAGTTTCGCGCTTGTAACGGTACAACACGCACTATCTGGCTAGTTCGCGCCGTCTTGTGTGCTTTCACAATATTTTACCCATCGCAGTTTTTTTACTCGCAACAAAACAACACTATCTCGTTAGATGAGGTCGTTTTTGGTGGTTTCACGACGCTACCTAGCTTAAACTAACATAATCCAACGTAACCTAACTTTCACAATTCTATCGTTAAAAAACGTTTTACTCGCTACTTTACAATGCTTTCTGCAACATAACGATGGTTTCATGCGCTTTCACATTAGATGTCGAGGTTTCTGACTTGTAATGGTGAAAAACACTGCAGCTCAATAGCTGACCTTGCTTAATGCGGTTTTACAACGCTTCATAACTTAACCTAACCTAACCTTCGCACTTCTATCTAATAAACGCTCTGTTACACTGTTTCGCTCACAATTACGATATTTGCATGACCTCAAGGTTTTTCACCAACTTAGTACAGTACAGAACGCTGTATCTCGCTAAATGACATCGTTATTCAAGGTTTCACGATTCTTACATGCGCTTTCACAAGAATATCACAATATAGCAGTTTCGCACTTGTAACGGTACAAGACGCACTATCTGGCTAGTTCGCGCCGTGTTGTGTGCTTTCACAATATATCACTTATCGCAGTTTTTTTTACTCGCAACAAAACAACACTATCTCACTAAATGAGGTCGTTTTTGGTGGTTTCACGACGCTACCTAGCTTAAACTAACATAACCCAACGTAACCTAATCTTCACAATTCTATCGTTAGAAAACGGTTTACTCGATACTTTACAATGCTTTCTGCAAAATTACGACAGTTTCATGCGCTTTCACATTAGATGTCGCAGTTTCCGACTTGTAATGATGAAAAACACTGCATCTCAATAGCTGACTTTGCTTAATGCGGTTTTACAACGCTTCATAACTTTACCTAACCTAACCTTCGCACTTCTATCTAATAAAGGCTCTGTTACACTTTTTCGCTCACAATTACAATATTTATTTATTTATTTATTTATTTCAAAGTACCTTACAGGCCCCATGGGGCGCATTGATTAAGGGGGGCTATACATATATACAAATAAACTGGAAAAAAATATACAAGACAGACAATTGAGCAAGGGGGGAATACATATATACACCTCAAAATGAAAAAAAAAGTACAAAAGAAACAATTGAGTAAGGGGCGCAATACTTATATACCTGTCAAACTAAAACAAATACAAAAGAAACAGTTGCAAAATAATAAGTCAAACAAAAAGCACCAACATGTACAAAAGTTCAACATGTACAAAAGATGCACGCATAGTAACCGTGGGCGAAACACTGTATTTCCTGCGCATGCAGCGGCCACAAGGCAGAATCCTCGCGCACATGAATGTGACAATGACAAAATTGAACCAATACGGACCAGTGAATTATGATACGGCATCTACTTGCTGAGGCATGTGAAGTGGCTTGATAAGATATGACGGAATGTGTCAAAGTTTGTCTGGGATGCATTGTCGTGAGGCAAACTGTTCCACAGACGGATAGCACGTGATTGATTGATTGATTCATTTGTGGGGTTTAACGTCCCAAAACCACCATATGATTATGAGAGACGCCGTAGTGGAGGGCTCCGGAAATTTCGACCACCTGGGGTTCTTTAACGTGCGCCCAAATCTGAGCACTTGGGCCTACAACATTTCCGCCTCCATCGGAAATGCAGCCGCCGCAGCCGGGAATCGAACCCGCGACCTGCGGGTCAGCAGCCGAGTACCATAGCCACAGACGGATAGCACGTGGAAGTGCGGACTGATTGAACGCGTTTGTTGAGCCGTATACACGGGAATAGCTAAGATGATTGTGTAGTCTACGTGAAGTGAGATATGGTTTTTTGCAGAGCAGTAACGGTCATTTGGGAAGAATGGGTAATTTTATGAAAGAATGACAGCAGGGCAATGTCGCGACGAATGTTCAAGAGTGGGAGTGAAAGTTCCTGTTTGATTTGTGATATACTAGAATGCGGACGGTAGTTATTGGCAATGAAACGGCTTGCTCTATTCTGGATTCTTTCCAATGAGTCAATTAAGTATTTTTGATGGGGAGACCAAATCGAACAGGCATACTCTAGTTGAGGGCGAACCAGTGTCAAGTAAGATAATTTGCGAATGCCTTATGGTGCAGCTTTCAAGTTACGTCTCAAGAAACCTAGTGATTTCGAGGCGCTGGCAGAGATTGCCGTAATGTGGTCAGACGTGGATAGATTAGTTGTCAGTATTACGCCCAAGTACCGATATTGTGTTGCAGTCGATAGAATGGAATGATTATTACTGTAAGAGAATTCGGATATGCTAGGTTTACGTGTGAACGACATTACTTTGCATTTTGAGACATTTAGTGTCATCAGCCATGCACTACACCAACCATTAATTACGTCGAGGTCGTTTTGGAGTGACAGGTGATCTTCACTGTTCTTGATTGGACGGTAAATAATGCAGTCGTCAGCGAAAACCCTGATGCAAGAAGAGACATGTTGCGGAAGATCATTGATGAATATGAGGAAAAGTAATGGCGCGAGTACACTGCCCTGTGGTACACCTGAAGAATCGTCAGATAGGGAAGATGACAAATTGTTAGCTGTACTGTATTGCTGACGATTCGACAGGAAATTGCGAAGCCATGATAATGTACGGGAGTCTAATTTCAGGGCGGAAAGTTTCGATATCAGGCGACAGTGTGCAACCCTGTCAAACGCCTTCGAATAGTCGAAGAACACGCAATCAGTTTGATAATTATTGTCCATATTTGCATGAAGCTCTGTGGTAAATTCAAACAACTGAGTCTCACACGAAAAGCCCTTTCTGAAACCATGCTGATTTTTGAAAAAGAAATGATTGGATTGCAGATGCCTGTAAATATTTGAAGTGATGATGTGTTCTAGAAGTTTACAACAAATACACGTAAGGGAAATAGGACGGTAATTTTCGCATGAGGTTTTATTTCCACTTTTGAATATTGGAATTATTTTCGCCAGCTTCCAGTCAGACGGTATCATGCCTGTTTCGAGAGACTGCCGGAATATATGAAGTAGTTTTTTGCTTGTGACTGTTACCGTATTCTTTAGCACCTTTGAATTGATTCCGTCCACGCCGCATGAAAACGACAACTTAAGATTATTTATGGCTGTAATTATGCCTTCTAACTGAATATCTATTGGTTCCATAAATTGGTAATCGAACTCAGCTACGTTGGGTATGTTGGTACTGTTCTCTTTCGTGAAGACAGAAGTGAAAGAGGAATTAAATGCTGTTGGACACTGGCTGAGAAGGACGCTGTTGCAGTCATGCAATGAGATGTGTTGGTTTTCGCTGGAGGGGTTTATGACTTTCCAAAATTTGGCTGGGTTGTTTTTCAGTAGTGTGGGTAGGCCATTAGAGTAATACTTTTCCTTAGCCTTACTTAAAGCTGTGCAATATGCTTTTATGCAGGTTTTATATTTAAGCCAAGAAGAAGAACTACCCGAGCACTTAGCATTATTGTAAAGCCGTTTTTCCTTATTTTGCATTCTCAGAAGCTTTTTATTGAACCATGGATTTGATTTACCATTGCTAATTTTAACCAGTGGAACATGCTTGTCAACTAACGTACACAAAACTTGCTTGAAAAGTAGCCAGTTCTCTTCTACGGATCTATTGTGGAAACACGGCAGGAGAGTGTTTTCGGAAAATAACCTTAGCTTTGTGTTGATTGCCTGATAATCGCCTTTATTATAGTCCTGAATTTGTTTTGTATGTACACCAGCTACGGGAAGGGGTATGTTTATATCTACTTGGAGTAAATTATGGTCACTGAATCCGTCCAGGTAATCTGTATTACGTATTGTTTCCGGAGCGGTCGTGAGGATAAGATCAAGGGTGTTCGTACCACGTGTAGGTTTCAGAATAGTTTGAAAGAGGTTGAAATCTAGAGTCAAGTTAAGAAATTCAGTTGACATGTGACAGGGCGATGACAGTGTGGCCCAATCAATGAGCGGAAAGTTGAAGTCGCCTAGTAAGTAAATGATATCGGCTTGGAAAATTTCAGAAGCGTTGTTTATACTGTCACGTAGCATATTAATGAAGGAAGAGTCCGAGTCTGGCGCACGATAGCAGCAACCTACGATGATTTTGGAGGAAGGGACTGTACAAGCTACCCAAACTATTTCGAGGTCAGAATTAGTGTTGATAAAAAATGAAGTAATGGTTTTCCTTATGCCGACCAGAACACCGCCTCCTCTTTTACCAGTGCGATCACACCTGTAGATTTGATAAATGCTGGCTGAGGTGAATATTTCGTCATCACTGATAGCAGGATTTAGCCAAGTTTCCGTGAATGCAGTGATATCAGATTTACTGTCATCCAGAAAAGCAGATATCAAATCCTGCTTCGACATAATGCTGCGTGTGTTAGCGATTGACAGCGACAATGAGGTATTAGCATGTTTCGGTCGTTGATTCTGCATGCGCGTGCAACGCTGTAGCTATCTGACAGATTCGATAACTGTGTTCGTCGCAGAGTCATAAATGTATGTATTTGAAGCGATGCGTAGCTTGTCCACAGAGAGCTTATACGCACTTTTCTGCGTTTTCGTGAATTAAATCAGCTTCTTTCGGGACAGCCGAGTTTCCAGTGAAAAATCTTCTCGTATGGAAAATGCGGAACCTTTTAGTTTGTGTGCAGACGACAGGATTTGTTCTTTATCCTTAAAGAAGGCTAATTTCGCTATTATAGGTCTCCGCTTGTCTTCTGTATATTTGCCTATTCGGTGCACACGTTCAAATTGCCGTTCCGTCACAGTGATTCCTAATTTCTCTGAGCAGAAGTCGATTATTTTCTGCTCAGATTTTGCCCAGTATTCCTTAGGTTCATCGTCCAGTCTAAAGAAAAGAAGGTTAGAGCACCGTAATCTATTTTCAGAGTTGGTACATCGCGACGAAATTTCTGTCACTTGGCTTGATACTGTACGCAATGCATTGGCACTTGCCTCGGTTACACCTGTGTTATGTGGTGACGTGGTAGTGCTTTCCAGGGCCGCGACTCTAGCCATAAGCAACTGAATTTCCTTGGTGGCTTCAATATGCTTCTCTTTCAGAGCTTTCAATTCGGCTAGTAAGGTATCCTGGCTTTCTTCAAGCTTCCGTATGGCGTCTAAAGCTTGAGAAAATATGTCGGCTTCAGTTTTCGTCTTGGGGCCTGGGTTAGATTTCCCGTCACCGGCGAGAAGTAACAATAAAGAGCAGAAAGCGCGGCACTTCACAAAAGAAACATCTTTCATTCGCTGTATCTTATCTATGAATTCGGGTGGGCACGACACCGCAACTAGGACATAATTACTAGTTCTGTAGCAAATGGCACCTTTCAGGTAACTAACCTGTAAGAGCAACCATCGTAAGCTTGGCATGCTTGGCGCGATGTCGTGCCCGAAGTGGACGGCTCCTGGCTGGCTTATGAATCCCGCGCCGTCTGTGCCACCACCTGGTGCCGCGATTCCAGTTTGCCAGATGGGGTAGCTTGTTCCCACCGGAACTGGCGTGCGATTTGCCGAAGCAGGCGGCAGCTGAAGAGGGGCAGCGGGCAAGTCACAATTCGGATGGAGATATACGGAAGGCACCATCCACGAAATGGCAGCCTGTAAGAGCAACCATCGTAAGCTTGGCATGCTTGGCGCGATGTCGTGCATATTTGCATGAACTCACAGTTTTTCACCAACTTAGTACAGTACAGAACGCTGTATCTCGCTAAATGACATCGTAATATAAGGTTTCACGATGCTTGCAAGCGCTTTCACGAGAATATCACAATATAGCAGTTTCGCACTTGTAACGGTACAAGACGCACTATCTGGCTAGTTCACGCCGTGTTGTGTGCTTTCACAATATTTCAGCTATCACAAATTTGTACTCGCAACAAAACAACACTATCTCGTTAGATGAGGTCGTTTTTGCTGGTTTCACGACGCTACCTAGCTTAAACTAACATAACCCAACGTAACCTAACCTTGACAATTCTATCGTTAGAAAACGTTTTACTCGCTACTTTACAATGCTTTCTGCAACATTACGACAGTTTCATGCGCTTTCACATTAGATGTCGCAGTTTCCGACTTGTAATGGTGAAAACACTGCATCTCAATAGCGGACAATGTTTAGTGCGGTTTTGCAACGCTTCATAAGTTAACCTAACCTAACCTTCGCACTTCTATCTAAAAAACGCTCTGTTACACTGTTTCGCTCAGAATTACGATATTTGCATGACCTCACAGTTTTTCACCAACTTAGTAGGGTACAGAACACTGTATCTCGCTAAATGACATCGTTATTTACGGTTTCACGATGGTTGTATGCGCTTTCACGAGAATATCACAATAGAGCAGTTTCGCACTTGTAACGGTACAAGACGCACTATCTGGCTAGTTCACGCCGTGTTGTGTGCCTTCAATATATTTCAGCTAACGCAGTTTTGTATTCGCAACAAAACAACACTATCTCGTTAGATAAAGTCGTTTTTAGTGGTTTCACGACGCTACCTAGCATAAACTAACATAACCCAACTTAACCTAACCTTCGCAATTCTATTGTTAAAAAACGTTTTACTCGCTACGTTACAATGCTTTCTGCAACATCACGACGGTTTTATGCGCTTTCACATTAGATGTCGCATATTCCGACTTGTAATGGTGAAAACACTGCATCTCAAATAGCTAACATTGTTTAATGTGGTTTTATGATGCTTCAAGACTTGACCTAACCTAACCTTCGCACTTGTACGTAAAAGACTCTGTTACACTGTTTCGTTCACAATTAATATATTTGCATCATCTCACAGTTTTTCACCAAGTTAGTACAGTACAGAACGCTGTATCTCGCTAAATGACATCAATATTTAAGGTTTCACGAAGCCTGCATGCGCTTTCATGAGAATATCACAATATACCAGTTTCGCAATTGTAACGGTACAAGACGCACTATCTGGCTAGTTCACGTCGTGTTGTGTGCTTTCACAATATTTCAGCTATCACAGTTTCGTAATCTCAACAAAACAACACTATCTCGTTAGATAAAGTCGTTTTTGGTGGTTTCACGACGCTACCTAGCTTGAACTAACATAACCCAACCTAACCTAACCTTCGCAATTCTATCGTTAAAAAACGTTTTACTCGCTACGTTACAATGCTTTCTGCAACATCACGATGGTTTTAAGCGCTTTCACATTAGATGTCGCAGTTTCCGACTTGTAATGGTGAAAAACACTGCATCTCAATAGCTAACATTGTTTAATGCGGTTTTATGATGCTTCAAGACTTGACCTAACCTAACCTTCGCACTTGTACGTAAAAAGCTGTTACACAGTTTCGTTCACAATTAATATATTTGCATGATCTCACAGTTTTTCACCAACTTAGTACAGTACAGAACGCTGTATCTCGCTAAATGACATCGTTATTTAGGTTTCACGATTCTTGCATGAGCTTTCACGAGAATATCACAATATACCAGTTTCGCACTTGTAACACTACAAGACGCACTATCTGGCTAGTTCACGCCGTGTTGTGTGCTTTCACAAGATTTCACCTATCGCAGTTTTTTTACTCGCAACAAAACGACACTATCTCATTAGATGTGGTCATTTTTGGTGATTTCACGACGCTACCTAGCTTAAACTAACATAACCCAACCTAACCTAACCTTCGCAATTCTATCGTTAGATAACGTTTTACTCGCTACTTTACAATGCTTTCTGCAACATTACGACGGTTTTATGCGCTTTCACATTAGATGTCGGAGTTTCCAACTTGTAATGGTGAAAACCACTGCATATCAATAGCTAACATTGTTTAATGCGGTTTTATGATGCTTCAAGACTTGACCTGACCTAACCTTTGCACTTGTACGTAAAAAGCTCTGTTACAGTGTTTCGTTCACAATTAATATATTTGCATGATCTCTCAGTTTTTCACCAACTTAGTACAGTAGAGAACGCTGTATCTCGCTAAATGACATCGTTGTTTAAGGTTTCACGATGCTTGCATGCGCTTTCACGTGAATATCACAATATAGAAGTTTGGCACTTGTAACGGTACAAGACGCACTATCTGGCTAGTTCACGCCGTGTTGTGTGCTTTCACAATATTTCAGCTACCACAGTTTCGTACTCGGAACAAAACACAATCTCGTTAGATGAAGTCGTTTTTGGTGGTTTCACGACGCTACCTAGCTTAAACTAACATAACCCAACCTAACCTAACCTTCACAATTCTATCGTTAGAAAACATTTTACTCGCTACTTTATAATGCTTTCTGCAACATTACGACGGTTTCATGCGCTTTCACATTAGATGTCGCAGTTTCTGACTTGTAATGGTGAAAAACACTGCATCTCAATAGCTGACATTGCTTAATGCGGTTTTACAATGCTTCATAACTTAACCTAACCTACCCTCGCACTTCTATCTAATAAACGCTCTGTTACACTGTTTTGCTCACTATTACGATATTTGCATGACCTCACAGTTTTTCACCAACTTAGTACTGTAGAGAACGCTGTATCTCGCCAAATGACATACCCTCGTCGTTGCTTCTAATGCCAGAGGTATGGCCTTGGCTCTAAAACCTGTCTTGGTCGCCAGACCTGTGCACAATGTGGAGTCCTAGGCCACGTGTCTGAGAACTGCAAACAACCGCCACACTGTGCAAACTGCGAAGGAAACCATACCGCATATTCACGCTCCTGCACATACTGGAAAAGAAAAAGAAATAATTACAATAAAGGTAAATAGAACATAACATTTAAGGAAGCACGGTGAAGAGTCGCTCTACTCTATGGACCTACATACGCTGATGCGGCGCGTCCGGGGGCACCGCCGCACCAGCCCTCGCCACCCCTTCGGCCCGCGCATACCGAGCCGGCGGTTGTGGCACCTGCCCCCAAGGCGGCTGTAGCCCAAGCTACACCGCCTACTCCCAAACAGAGACCAGAGACTCCAGAGTCCTCGGGTCTCAAGGCCTCTTCTCACCAGGCGAGGCCCGTAATCCGAACTAACAGTCCGCATGTGTGGGCATCCAGTGCCTCCGAGGAGGCAATGGGTACGTCGGTATCCCTGGTGCCGAAAGAGCGGCGTGGCTCCTTGGAGCGCGCCAAGACAACAAAAAGCAAATAACAGGGCCCGCTGACGGCCCTGTTAAGTGAACTCAAATTCCCCGTCTAAACAGCCACTCGCTTTTCGTACACACAGCGCTATTTTACATTCACCAAGAACACTCAAATTATACAATGGAACATCAGGGGCCTTCTCAGGATCCTTGACGACATCCAAGAACTCTTACACGAACACTCACCAAAAGTGCTGTGTGTACAAGAAACACACCTTAATTCAAAACACTCAAATTTTCTTCGTAAATACGTTATTTTTTGAAAAAACCGTGATGATGCCATGACATCATCCGGAGGTGTTGCCATCATAGTAAATCAAGGAAGTGCATGCACACACTTACAACTCCAAATATTCCTTGAGGCAGTGGCTGTTCGAGCGGTTCTTTTTGATAAACTGATCACAATCTGCAGTATATACATTCCTTCTAGCTATCAGCTGCAAAAACATGATTTACACTCTTTAATTGATGAGCTTCCGGAGCCCTATGTTCTCCTTGGAGACTTCAATGCGCAAAGCAGGCTATGGGGAGACTCTCGTTGCGACGCGCGAGGTCGACTAATTGAACAGTTCGTTCTCTCGTCGAGTGCATTTCTCCTAAATAGAAAAGAACCAACCTATTATAATCTCGCACACAACACCTACTCCTCCGTAGACCTAAGGATAGTATCTCCATCTCTTGTGCCTCTACTCCAGTGGAAAGTTGTCAGTAATCTGTACGGAAGTGACCACTTCCCCGTAATTTTGAGCACAACTACAGCAACTGAGTGTCCACCCCGTGTTCCCAAGTGGCTCATAAACAGAGCCGACTTGGAACAGTTTTATACCATCGCTCGTCTAGGTTGGAATGACATATGTACTTTGAACAGTGATGTTGCTGTCGACTACTTTACAGCGTTTTTGATTGATGCTGCAACAAAATGCATCCCACAAACAAATGGACACCCTGGAAAACGGCGTGTGCCATGGTGGAACTCTGAATGCCGAAACGCGCGCAAACAGCAAAACAGAGCTTGGAGGTTGCTTCGGAACTCCCCGACAGCCGAAAATCTTGACATCTTCAAAAAAAAAGAAAGTCTCAAAGCAGGAGAACGCATCGGCAGGCCAGAAGAGAAAGCTGGCAGAAGTTTTTGTCAGGGATCAATTCATACACACAGGAGGCTAAAGTCTGGAACATGGTCGGTAGGATAGCAGGAAAACAAGTACACACACTTCCACTCGTAAACACTCAGGGTGACACCTTGGAAGATCAGGCAAACTTCCTTGGTGCACACTTCGAACAGGTGTCCAGCTCATCTCACTATACTGACACTTTCCAATAATACAGAACAAGAATAGAAAAGAAGAAACTCGAACACAAATGCACTAGATCCGAAGCATATAACCGACCTTTCAGTCTAGCTGAGCTGCGAACGTCTCTAAACTCATGCAGCACTTATGCCCGAGGTTCTGACCGTGTGGTGTATGAAATGTTAAAAAACCTACCAATCGAAACACGAAAAACCTTACTTTGTTTGTACAATGCTATCTGGTTTTCTGGCACTATCCCTACCTCCTGGAAAGAGGCTATTGTTATTCCCATTTTGAAAGAGGGCAAGGACCCTTCTTTACCTTCGAGTTATAGGCCTATTGCACTTACAAGCTGCTTGTGCAAAGTATTCGAAAAAATGATAAACTGCCGACTTGTACATATCTTTGAAACAAACAATTTGCTTGACCCATTTCAGTGCGGGTTTCGAAAAAGTAGATCCAGCACAGACCACATTCTTCGTATCGAGGCACAGATCAGAGACGCCTTCGTCCATAAACAATATTTTCTCTCTGTATTCTTCGATATCGAAAAGGCGTATGATACAACATGGCGTTTCGGAATTCTAAGAGACTTGTCTGACCTTGGTGTGCGCGGAAGAATATTTCATATAATCGAAAGTTACGTGTCAAACTGGACATTCCGTGTCCGTCTGGGCAGTGTGCTCTCCCAAACATTTGTCCAGGAAACAGGCGTGCCACAATGTGATGTGCTTAGTTGTACACTTTTTGTTATCAAAATGAATTCTTTGCACTTGTCCATTCCCCGCAATATGTTCTATTGTACATATGTCGACGACGTTCAGCTTGGCTTCAAGTCATACAACTTGGCCATGTGTGAGCGGCAGGTTCAGCTGGGTTTAAATAAGGTCTCCAAATGGGCAGATGAAAACGGATTTCGACTTAACCCACAAAAAAGCACGTGTGTCTTGTTCTCTCGAAAGAGAGGCATGCACTTGGAACCTGACATTCGAATGAACGGGCAACGTCTGTCCGTCAAAGCCGAGTATAAATTCTTAGGCTTAATCTTGGACAACAAGTTAACCTTTGTACCGTACATCAAGTATTTAAAAACAAAATGTTTAAAAGCCATGAATGTTATAAAAGTGTTGTCACGTACTTCGTGGGGTAGTGATAGGCAATGCCTCATGAACCTCTATAAAAGCCTCATTCGCACCCGCTTAGATTATGGGGCCGTTGTCTATCAGTCTGCTACTCAAAGTGCCTTGAAGATGCTGGACCCCGTGCACCATTTGGGCATCCGCCTTTCTACAGGTGCTTTTCGCACCAGCCCCGTAGAAAGCCTTTATGTTGAGTCAAATGAGTGGCCGCTTCATCTGCAAAGAACCTACATGCCCTTTGTATACTTCCTTAAGGTGAAAGCAGACAAAAGGCACCCCTCATACTCTACTATTAATGACTTGTCGAGCTCCATTCTTTTTCAAAACAGGCCTTCAATGAGGCAGCTCTTCTCAGTTCGCCTGAAGAATCTAGCTGAGGACACTGGAGTGTCACTCGAACACAGTTTAATGGCTCCTGTAGCATACCCGCCACCGTGGCAGTGGCAGACTATAGATTGCGATGTGTCTTTCCAAGAAGTTACTAAACATGCGCCTATTGCCCATATTCGAACATACTTCTTGGAACTTCAATACAAATACACACGTCCTGAGTTTTTTACACATGCCTCTAAGTCTAACTCCCCTGTGTCCTACGCTACTGTTGGCCCTTCCTTTTCGGATGCTGGTCCTCTACATCCAGGCACAAGTATCTTCACAGCGGAAGCTTACGCGATAATTGGGGCAGCTAAACACATCAAACAATCACAAATACAAAAAGCAGTAATTTATACAGACTCCCTCATTGTGGTAACGGCTCTGCACAGTCTTAAAAAACAAAAAAACCCGGCCCTCGTTTCACTTTACTCCATTTTATGCACTCTACACACTCACTCGACATGTTGTTTTGTGCTGGGTGCCAGGGCACCGTGAGATTCAAGGAAACATGATGGCGGATCAGCTTGCTGCATCCGCCCACGAAAGCTCCGCCATTACACCTTCATCAATACCGGCCCTTGATCTTAAGCCGTCTCTCAAACGAAAACTCAGGGACTACTGGCAGAGAAAGTGGGATACACACACACAAAACAAACTACACGTTTTCAAGCCACGCCTTGGCCATTGGCCACCAGTATTAAAATCACGCCTAACAGAGGTAACATTAACGAGGCTAAGGATAGGACACACATACACGACAAACGCACATCTTTTGTCCGGTGGTGATCCACCATTGTGTGATAAATGTGGTGAGGCAATAACAGTTCTTCACGTTTTAATTCAATGTAAACAGTTAGACACTCTAAGAAGACAACACTTTCCATTACCCTACCGACAACATATACCTTTACACCCTGCAATGTCCGTTGGTAGGGAACCGCTTTTTAGTCATAAATCATTATTAGCGTTTTTAAAGAAAATTCATAATTTTCATATCATATACCCGGGCATACCGTAGCACGACCTCTCTAGAGAGGTTTTTGCTGCGGTGGCTACACAGGAAAGCACTTGCCTCACGGCCCTTGGACGCAAGGGTATGAACGAGTGAGGCACTTGTGCTAATGCCATACATGTCCACCATCGTTTTTATTATCATTAACTTTTGCCATCTATTCACAGCACACACACCTTTCACGGCATGGTCATGATTTTATTAATTGTATGTTTTTACCCGCTTTACTGCGAGAAATTTTATGGCCCTTATACAGCCGCTAATCACAATCATTGTCCACATTCCTGTCTCACGAACTGGCGCTCTTTCACCATCAAATGGCCCTTGCGCCAAAAAACACCATATATTATCATCATAAACATCGCTAAATGTTAACGTTATTTAAGATTTCACGATGCTTGCATGCGCTTTCACGAGAATATCACAATATAGCATTTTCGCACTTGTAACGGTACAAGACGCGCTATCTGGCTAGTTCGCGCCGTGTTGTGTACTTTCACAATATTTCACCTATCGCAGTTTTTTTACTCGCAACAAAACAACACTATCTCGCTAGATGAGGTCGTTTAGTGATTTCACGACGCTACCTAGCTTAAACTATCACAATCCAACGTAACCTAACCTTCACAATTCTATCGTTAGAAAACGTTTTACTCGCTACTTTACGATGCTTTCTGCAACATTACGACGGTTTTATGCGCTTTCACATTAGATGTCGCAGTTTCCGACTTGTAATGGTGAAAAACACTGCATCTCAATAGCTGACATTGCTTAATGCGGTTTTACAACGCTTCATAACTTAACCTAACCTAACCTTCGACTTCTATCTAATAAACGCTCTGTTACACCTTTTCGCTCACAATTACGATAATTACATGACCTCACAGTTTTTCACCAACTTAGTACAGTACAGAACGCTGTATCTCGCTTAATGACATCGTTTTTTAAGGTTTCACGATGCTTACATGCGCTTTCACGAGAATATCACAATATAGCATTTTCGCACTTGTAACGGTACAAGACGCGCTATCTGGCTAGTTCGCGCCGTGTTGTGTGCTTTCACAATATTTCACCTATCGCAGTTTTTTTACTCGCAACAAAACAACACTATCTCGCTAGATGAGGTCGTTTAGTGATTTCACGACGCTACCTAGCTTAAACTATCACAATCCAACGTAACCTAACCTTCACAATTCTATCGTTAGAAAACGTTTTACTCGCTACTTTACAATGCTTTCTGCAACATTACGACGGTTTTATGCGCTTTCACATTAGATGTCGCAGTTTCCGACTTGTAATGGTGAAAAACACTGCATCTCAATAGCTGACATTGCTTAATGCGGTTTTACAACGCTTCATAACTTAACCTAACCTAACATTCGCACTTCTATCTAATAAACGCTCTGTTACACCTTTTCGCTCACAATTACAATATTTACATGACCTCACAGTTTTTCACCAACTTAGTACAACACAGAACGCTGTATCTCGCTTAATCACATCGTTATTCAAGGTTTCACGATGCTTGCATGCGCTTTCACGAGAATATCACAATATACCAGTTTAGCACTTGTAACGGTACAAGACGCACTATCTGGCTAGTTCGCGCCATGTTGTGTGCTTTCTCAATATTTCACCTATCGCAGTTTTTTTATTCGATACAAAACAACACCATCTCGTTAGATGAGGTCGTTTTTGGTGGTTTTACGACGCTGCCTAGCTTAAACTGACATAACCCAACGTAACCTAACCTTCGCAATTCTATCGTTAGAAAACGTTTTACTCGCTACTTTACAGTACTTTCTGCAACATTACGACAGTTTTATGCGCTTTCACATTAGATGTCGCAGTTTCTGACTTGTAATGATGAAAAACACTGCATCTCAATAGCTAACATTGTTTAATGGGGTTTTATGATGCTTCAAGACTTGACCTAACCTAACCTTCGCACTTGTACGTGAAAAGCTCTGTTACACGGTTTCTTTCACAATTAATATATTTGCATAATCTCACAGTTTTTCACCAACTTAGTACAGTACAGAACGCTGTATCTCACTAAATGACATCGCTATTTAAGGTTTCACCATGCTTGCACGCGCTTTCACGAGAATATCACAATATAGCAGTTTCGCACTTGTAACGGTACAAGACGCACTACCTGGCTAGTTCACGCCGTGTTGTGTGCTTTCACAATATTTCAGCTATCACAGTTTTGTACTCGCAACTAAACTCTATCTAGTTAGATGAGGTCGTTTTTGGTGGTTTCACGACGCTACCTAGCTTAAACTAACATAACCCAACCTAACCTAACCTTCACAGTTCTATCGTTAGAAAACGTTTCACTCGCTACTTTATAATGCTTTCTGCTACATTACGACGGTTTCATGCGCTTTCACATTAGATGTCGCAGTTTCTGACTTGTAATGGTGAAAAACACTGCATCTCAATAGCTGACATCGCTTAATGCGGTTTTAAAACGCTTCATAACTTAACCAAACCTAACCTTCGCACTTTTATCTAATAAACGCTCTGTTACACGGTTTCGTTCACAATTAATATATTTGCATGATCTCACAGTTTTTCACCAACTTAGTAAAGTACAGAACGCTTATCTCGCTAAATGACATCGTTATTTAAGGTTTCACGATGCTATCATGCACTTTCACGAGAATATCACAATATAGCAGTGTCGCACTTGTAACGGTATAAGACGCAGTATCTGGCTAGTTCATGCCGTGTTGTGTGCTTTCACAATATTTCACCTATCGCAGTTTTTTTTACTCGCAACAAAACAACACTATCTCGTTAGATGAGGTCGTTTTTTGTGGTTTCACGACGCAACCTAGCTTAAACTAACATAACCCAACGTAACCTAACCTTCGCAATTCTATCGTTAGAAAACGTTTTACTCGCTACTTTACAGTACTTTCTGCAACATTACGACAGTTTTATGCGCTTTCACATTAGATGTCGCTGTTTCCGACTTGTAATGGTGAAAAACACTGCATCTCAATAGTGACATTGCTTAATGCGGTTTTACAACGCTTCATAGCTTAACCTAACCTAACCTTCGCACTTCTATCTAATAAACGCTCTGTTACACTGTTTCGCTCACAATTGCAATATTTGCATGACCTAATAGTTTTTCACCAACTTAGTACAGTACAGAACGCTGTATCTCGCTAAATGACAGCGTTATTTAAGGTTTAACGATGCTTGCATGCGCTTTCACGAGAATATCACAATTTTGCAGTTTCGCACTTGTAACGGTACAAGACGCACTATCTGGCTAGTTCACGCCTTGTTGTGTGCTTTCACAATATTTCAGCTATCACAGTTTCGTACTCTCAACAAAACAACAGTATCTCGTTAGATGACGTCGTTTTTGATGGCTTCACGACGCTACCTAGATTAAACTAACATAACCAAACCTAACCTAACCTTCACAATTCTATTGTTATAAAACAATTTACTCGCTACTTTACAATGCTTTCTGCAACATTACGACGGTTTCATGCGCTTTCACATTAGATGTCGCAGTTTCCGACTTGTAATGGGAAAAAACACTGTATCTCAATAGATGACATTGGTTAATGCGGTTTTACAACGCTTCATGACATAACCTAACCTAACCTTCACACTTATATCTAAAAGACGCTCTGTTACACTGTCTCGCTCACAATTACGATATTTGCATGACCTCACAATTTTTCACCAACTTAGTAAAGTACAGAACGCTTATCACACTAAATGACATCGTTATTTAAGGTTTCACGATGCTATCATGCACTTTCACGAGAATATCACAATATAGCAGTGTCGCACTTGTAACGGTATAAGACGCAGTATCTGGCTAGTTCATGCCGTTTTGTGTGCTTTCACAATATTTCACATGTAGCTGTTTCGTACTCGCAACAAAACAACACTATCTCGTTAGATGACGTCGTTTTTGGTGGTTTCACGATGCTACCTAGCTTAAACTAACATAACTCAACCTAACCTAACCTTCACAATTCTACCGTTAGAAAACGTTTTACTCGCTACTTTACAATGCTTTCTGCAACATTACGACGGTTTCATGCGCTTTCACATTAGATGTCGCAGTTTCTGACTTGTAATGGGGAAAAACACTGCATCTCAATAGCTGACATTGCTTAATGCGGTTTTACAACGCTTCATAACTTAACCTATCCTAGCCTTCGCACTTCTATCTAATAAACGCTCTGTTACACTGTTTCGCTCACAATTATGATATTTGCATGACCTCACAGTTTTTCACCAACTTAGTACAGTACAGAACGCTGTATCTCGCTAAATGACATCGTTATTCAAGGTTTCACGATGCTTGCATGCCCTTTCACGAGAATATCACAATATAGCAGTTTCGCACTTGTAACAGTACAAGACGCACTATCTGGCTAGTTCGCGCCGTGTTGTGTGCTTTCACAATATTTCACCTATCGTAGTTTTTTTATTCGCAAGAAAACAACACTATCTCGCTAGATGAGACACCACGGACCCGAGCTAACGGGGGAGTTTCTACTCCCTCCCACGCCTAGCCGTGCGTGGCTTTGCCGTGTCCGGGGAAAAGGGAATCCTGGGGGTTGAGCCGACACTGGGTGATTGGACCTTTAAGGCCCCCCGGCAGAGGCAACACACCCCTTTGGCCCCAGCTTCACGTTGATGGCACCCCTGAGCTGACCCACCCAGGGGAAATCGGCAGTCGCCTTTTCCTATCTCTCTCTCCCTACATCTTCGTCTTTATCTCTCACTTTTTATCAATCCTGTCTTCTCCTCTCTTTTGTTTACTTCCAAACTTCCTGGCGGCTAGGGTTAACCCTGTGCAAATAGCCTACCTTGGTCTAGGCGCATTGGGTAATAGTAGCGTTGTACGGCTGGCGTCTGCAGGTTTTAGCACCCGCAAACTTGTAGCGTCCCCTCGTTGGGCTCCGTGGTGGGTGGCCGCCAACGCTTCTGAAGAAAATTATACTGGCATGCATAGAGCATTTCCATTATTAAGTGATCGTACCGCCTCAAAGCGCGTGCGCACCGAAGACTTAGGATTTTTCAACTGATCAACTGAAAACTTCCCCCATTTTCATGTTATACATAGTGAGATAAGCAGCAAGTAAGCCAGAACTGTATCCCCCTTTGTAGTAGCCAGATGTCTCACAGAAACTCTAGGAGCCGGGTACAAAGTTACCAAAATGGCCAGCGGAGACCTCCTCCTTGAAGTTCGAGAAAAAGAACAGTTTGAAAAGCTACAGAATCTTTCAACTTTTGGTGACACTCCTGTCACGGGGTCGTGACGTGGCCGAAGGCAGGAGACTTCGTGTTGAGATTTAACTGTTTATTTGGGCGAACCTGTGCCCGGTAAACGGAAAGTCCAATTACAGCAGCAGTCTCGCACAGATAGCAGTCTCGGACTGATAGCGGCGAACGGAGCGTCGGCCTTCGATCAACAACTACTGACAAGCGGCGAAGTGCGTCGGCATTTATACTCTCGCCATCGAATGTTCTAGCGTTATCTCTGGCGGTGGCGTAGGTACCAGAACAATCCGTACCGTTCGCACAGTGGGCGGGATCTTATCGAAATGATCTACTACAGTCCGGAACCTTCTCGAAAACTGCAGGCGCGGTTTGCGCTGAGAATCGTGTGGTGTTTTGGGACGATAACGAAAACTTGGGAAATGGAACGTGGCATTGCCCCCCTCTCAAAAAAGGCATCGTCCCGAGGCTTCAACTAAAGATGAAGGTACAATACTAATGCAAGAAAGTACAATGAATAAATTACAATGAAACAATAATACAAAAACACTGTTTCAGTTTGTTAACGCGCATGAAACGGCTTGAGGCGCGCGACATGCACGACTTCAGGTCGCGATCGGCGTCGTTGAGAGTTCGCGATGCCGTCGGGGATAACCTCGTAATCAAGTGGGCCAAGACGTCGAACCACCCTGTACGGTCCGAAGTAGCGTCGCAGAAGCTTTTCACTTAGTCCACGTCGGCGTATCGGCGTCCACACCCAAACACGTTCACCGGGCTGGTATTCCACGAAGTGTCGTCGAAGGTTGTAACGGTGGCTGTCTGTCGTCTGTTGATTCTTTATACGGAGACGCGCAAGTTGTCGGGCTTCTTCGGCACGTTGAAGGTACTCGCTCACATCGAGGCTTTCTTCGTCGGTGACGTTGGGTAACATGGCATCGAGCGTCGTTGCCAGGCTCCTTCCGTAGACCAATTTGTATGGAGATATCTGCGTCGTCTCCTGCACCATCGTGTTGTATGCGAAGGTCACATACGAAAGAATGGCGTCCCACGTCTTGTGTTCGACATCGACGTACATTGACAGCATGTCGGCAATCGTCTTGTTAAGCCGCTCGGTGAGGCCGTTGGTCCGTGGGTGGTACGCTGTCGTCCGGCGGTGGTTTGTTTGGCTGTATGCCAAGATCGCTTGAGTTAAGTCGGCAGTGAATGCCGTTCCTCTGTCGGTGATAAGGACCTCCGGGGTGCCGTGACGTAGGACGATATTTTCGACGAAGAACTTAGCTACCTCGGATGCACTGCCTTTTGGCAGGGCTTTTGTCTCGGCGTAGCGGGTGAGGTAGTCGGTAGCTACCACGATTCACTTGTTTCCGAAAGCCGACGTCGGGAACGGCCCTAGTAGGTCCATACCAATCTGCTGGAAAGGTCGGCAAGGTGGATCAATTGGCTGCAGAAGTCCCGCTGGCCTTGTCGGCGGTGTCTTGCGTCGCTGACAGTCCCGGCATGTCTTCACATAACGAGTGACGTCGGTGGTAAGACGTGGCCAGTAGTACCTTTCTTGTATTCTCGCGAGCGTGCGAGAAACACCGAGGTGCCCTGCCGTCGGATCGTCGTGCAGGGCCTGCAGGAGTTCTGGTCGCAGAGCTGAAGGCACCACAAGGAGGTACTTAGCTCTAAGCGGTGAAAAGTTTTTCTTTTGTAGAAGACCGTTTCGTAGAAAGAACGACGCAAGTGCGCGCTTGAATACCTTCGGTACTTCGGCGGTTCTGCCTTCGAGGTATTCTATTAGGGCTTTAAGTTCCGGGTCGGCCCGCTGTCGTTCAGCGAAGTCGTCGGTAGTTATCGTTCCCAAGAAGTAGTCGTCATCCGAGTCGTCGGGTAGCGGTTGGTCGACAGGCGCACGAGAGAGACTTTCGGCGTCGGAGTGTTTTTTGCCGGACTTGTAAATGACAGTAATGTCATTTACAAGTCCGGACGGGGAGGAGCGGGGAGGAGCGTTGTGGCGCAGTGGAGCGGCGTAGATCATAGCTTCCGGCTCGGGCAGCGGTGCGTGGGGAATTTGAAGCGATTGCCGAACTTCTTCTCGCACAATGTCGGCGATTGAATCCACTTCAGGCTGCGCCGAAGGCAACAGCTTGCGCAGCTCTTCGCGCACGATCACTCGGATCGTTTCACGCAGGTCTCCGGAGTTACTTTCTTGAGCAGCAGCGCAGTCTGCGGTCAGGCGACGATTATACTGTCTGGTGCGCATGTCCAGGGTCCTTTCGATAGTGGTCGCTTCGGCTACAAATTATTGGACGGTTTTTATTGGACGGAAGTTATTGGACGGAATTTATTGGACGATAGTGGTCGCTTCGGCTACAAATTATTGGAACGTGGCACTCCCATCACTGTAACGCCGCACAGATCCATGAACACAACCCGTGGAGTAGTATCTCATGCTGATTTGCTCGGCTTGACTGAAGAGGAACTTCTGGAGGGGTGGAAGAGTCAGAATGTGACCAATGTACAAAGGATCACCATTAGAAGAGACAACAAGGTAACACCAACCAAACACCTAATACTCACGTTCGCTTCGAGTAATCTGCCAGAAAGTATTCAAACAGGGTACACTAAGACGTCGATCAGACCATACATACCTAGTCCACGTCGTTGTTTTAAATGCCAGAAGTATGGCCACGGCTCACAAAGCTTTCGTGGTCACCAAACTTGTGCACAATGTGGAGTGTCAGGCCACAATTCTGACAATTGCGAAGAACCATCACACTGTGTGAACTGTGGCGGAAATCATGCCGCATACTCACGGTCTTGCTCATTTTCGAAAAAAGAAAAGGAAATCATCACATTGAAAATTAAAGGAAATATCACATTCAAGGAAGCAAGACGAAGAGTGTCGCCATTTTATGGTGCTACATATGCTGATGCGGCGCGTCAGGGGGCAACGCCGCACCAGCCCTCGTCACTCCTTCGGCCAGCGCAGAGCGAGCCGACGGCTGTGGCACCTGCCCCCAAGGCGGCAGTAGTTCAGTCTACTCCGCCTCCTAGCGAATTGAGGCCGGAGACTCCAGGGTCCTCTGGTCTCAAGGCCTCCCCTCACCAGGCGAGGCCTAAAATCTGAACCACCAGCTCGCATGTGCGGGAACCCAGTGCCTCTGAGGAGGCAATGGATACAACGGTACCCTTGGTACCAAAAGAGCGGTGCACCTCCTTGGAGCGCACCAAGAAAATTAAAAAACCAATAAAGGGGCTGGACGACCGTCCTGCCACCTGAATTAACGAGCTCACTCTAACACAGGATGCTCTTTGTACACACAGCAGCATCTCTCTTGTTTAAATATGCAGACAGAAATATTACAGTGGTACATCCGAGGCCTTCTTCGATACCTCGATGACTTACAAGAACTCCTCCATGAACACAATCCAAGAGTGCTGTGTGTACAAGAGACACACTTAAAACGAACTAACACAAACTTTTTACGTAACTACATAACCTTCCGAAAGGATAGAGATGATGCCATGCTACCATCCAGTGGTGTAGCGGTTATTGTAAGTCAAGGTATAGCATGTACACAATTACCCCTTCAAACTTCCCTCGAGGCGGTGGCTGTCCGAGCAGTTATTCTAAACAAACTTGTCACTGTCTGCTCTTTGTACATACCTCCGCACCACCATCTCGAAAAACTTCAATTCCAGTCTTTAATAGACGAACTACCTGCTTGGGGACCTGAACGCACATAATGGTCTGTGGGGTGACTCTCGCTGTGATGCCCGAGGTCGTCTCATTGAACGATTCCTCATTTCTTCGGGTGCTTGTCTGTTGAATAGGAAAGAAGCAACATACTATAACCTTGCCAACAAAACTTACTCTTCCATAGACGTCAGTATCGCATCTCCTTCACTTGTACCATTACTTCAGTGGAAAGTCATAAATAATCCATACGGAAGTGACCATTTCCCTTTAGTTTTGAGTACACCAATATTAAATGAATGCCCTCCACATGTTCCCAAATGGCTGGTACACAAAGCCAACTGGGAACAATTTCAAAAGCTTACTCACCTAAATTGGACTGACATATGCGGGTTAGGCATAGATGAAGCTGTGCAGTACTTCACGGCTTTTCTTACTGACGCAGCAACCAAGTGCATTCCACAAACATCTGGACTTCCCGGCAAACGACACGTTCCGTGGTGGAACACTGAGTGTCAGAATGCGCGAAAGGTACAGAACAGGGCATGAAGGTTGCTGCGGAACTCGCCGACAGCGGAGAACCTTGAGAGCTTTAAGAAAATAAAATCTCGAGGCAGGAGAACGCGTTGGCAGGCCAGAAAAGAAAGCTGGCACAAGTTTTTGTGAGGGATAAACTCATATACACAAGAGGCTAAAGTCTGGAACAGGGTTCGTAGGGTAGCAGGAAGACAAGTACACTCACTCTCACTCGTAAACACACAGGGTGATAGCCTGGAAGATCAAGCGAACTTCCTCGGTGTTCGCTTCCTACGAGCTAGACACCTGCTCGTAGGAAGAGAACTTCCTACGAGCAGGTGTCTAGCTCGTCACACTACACTGAAGCTTTCCAAAGACACAAACCAAAGATAGAAAAGCAGAAACTAGAATCCAAGTGCACAAATTACAAGGAATACAACCAACCTTTCAACTTAGCTGAGCTAGAGACATCACTAAACTCTTGCAATAATTTCGCTCCAGGCTACGATCGTGTCACATATGAAATGTTGAAAAACTTGCCGCTCGAAACGCGAAAAACTTTACTCTCTCTATACAATGCTATCTGGCTTTCAGGCACCATCCCTGCTTCCTGGAAAGAGGCTATTGTTATCCAAATTTTGAAACAGGGCAAGGACCCTTCCTTAGTATCAAGTTATAGGCCCATTGCACTAACCAGCTGCCTTTGTAAACTTTTAAAAAAATAATAAACCGCCGACTTTTAATTTCCTTGAAACACACAATCTGCTCGACCAATTTCAGTGTGGGTTTCGGGAGGGTAGATCCACCAACGACCATCTGGTGCGTATCGAGGCACAGATCCGAGACGCTTTCGTCCACAAACAATACTTCCTCTCAGTGTTTCTCGATATCGAGAAGGCCTACGACACAACATGGCGTTTTGGCATATTAAGAGACTTGTCTCACCAGGGTGTGCGCGGTAGAATGCTTTCCATAATCGAGAGTTACTTGTCCAATTGTAAATTCCGTGTCCGTGTGGGCAGTATTCTCTCGCAAACATTTGTGCAAGAAACGGGAGTACCGCAGGGTGGTGTACTTAGTTGTACACTTTTTATTATTTAAATGAATTCTTTGCACCTGTCCATCCCCCGCAACATGTTCTATTCCACATATGTCGATGACGTCCAGCTTGGCTTTAAGTCATGCAACCCAGCAATGTGTGAGTGGCAGGTTCAGTTAGGTTTAAACAAGGTCTCCAAATGGGCAGAGGAAAACGGATTCCGGCTGAACCCAGGAAAAAGCACGTGTGTCTTGTTCTCCCGAAAGAGAGGCATGCACTCAGAACCTGACATTCGACTGAACGGCCAACGTCTGTCTGTGAATGCGGAGCATAAATTCCTAGGCTTAATCTTGGACAACAAGTTGAACTTCGTACCACACATAAAATATTTAAAAACAAAATGTTTAAAAGCCATGAATGTCATAAAAGTGTTGTCACGTACTACGTGGGGTAGTGACAGAAAATGCCTCATGAATCTGTATAGAAGCCTCATTGGCACCCGCTTAGATTATGAGGCCATTGTTTATCAGTCTGCGACTCAAAGCGCTTTAAAGTAGCTGGATCCCGTGCACCATTTAGGCATCCACTTTTCTACGGTTGCTTTTCGCACCAGCCCCGTAGAAAGCCTTTACGTTGAGTCAAATGAGTGGTCGCTTTATCTGCAAAGAACTGACATGTCATTTGTATATTTTCTTAAGGTGAAAGCAGACAGGAGGCACCCCTCATACTCTACTATTAATGATTTGTCGAGCTCTATTCTGTTTCAAAACAGGCCTTTAATGAGGCAGCCCTTCTCAGTTCGCCTGAAGGGTCTAGCTGAGGACACTGGAGTGTCACTCGAACACAATTTAATGGCTCCTGTGGCATACCTTCCACCGTGGCAGTGGCAGACTATAGATTGCGATGTGTCTTTCCTAGAAATTACTAAACATGCGCCTATTGCCCATATTGGAACATACTTCCTGGAACTTCAACACAAATACACTCGTCCTGAGTTCTTTACAGATACCTCTAAGTCTAACTCCTCTGTGTCCTACGCTGCTGTTGGCCCTTCCTTTTCGAATGCTGGCCCTCTACATCCAGGCACAAGTATCTTCACAGCGGAAGCTTACGCAATACTTGTGGCAGCTAAACACATCAAAAAATTACATACACAAAAAGCAGTAATTTACACAGACTCCCTCAGTGTGGTAACGGCTCTGCACAGTCTTAAAAAACAAAAAAACCTTGTCCTCATTTCACTTTACTCCATTTTATGCACACTCTACACACTCAACCAACATGTTGTAGTGTGCTGGGTGCCAGGGCACCGTGAGATTCAAGGCAACGTGAGGGCGGATCAGCTCGCTGCATCCGTCCACAAAAGCACTGCCCCTACACCCATATCAATCCCGGCCCTTGACCTTAAGCCGTCTCTCAAACGAAACCTCAGGGTATACTGGCAGAGCAAGTGGGATACAGACACACAAAACAAACTACACGTTATTAAGCCACACCTTGGTCATTGGCTGCCCGTATCGAAATCGCGTCATACAGAGGTAATACTAGCGAGACTCAGGATAGGACACACATACACGACACACACATATCTTTTGTCTGGTGGCGATCCACCATTGTGTGACAGATGTGGTGAAGCATTGACAGTCCTTCACATGTTAATCCAGTGCAAACACTTAGAAACTCTAAGAAAACGACATTTTCCATTACCCTACCGACAGCATATACCTTTACACCCTGCAATGTTCGTCCGTAGGTAACCGCTTTTTAGTCATAAATCATTGTTAGCGTTTTTAAAAGAAATTTATAATTTTCATATGATGTACCCGGGAATTCCATAGCACGACCTCTCTAGAGAGGTTTTTGCTGCGGAGGTTACACAAGAAAGCACTTGCCTCACGGCCCTTGGACGCAAGATTAAGAACGAGTGAGGCACTTGTGCCAATGCCATACATATCCACCATCGTCTTATTATCACCAACTTTTGTCATCATTCACACCACACACATCTTTCACGGCATCGTTATCATTTTATTACTTGTATGTTCTTACCCGCCTTATCGCGAGGAATTTTATGGCCCTTATACAGCCGCTTATCACAATCATTGTCCATATTTTTAGTAAGATGAAATGGCGCTCTTTCGCCAACAAATGGCCCTTGCACCAAAAAACACCATATATCATCATCATCATCATCATCATCATCGCTAGATGAGGTCGTTTTGGTGGTTTCACGACGCTACCTAGCTTAAACTAACATAACTCAACCTAACCTAACCTTCGCACTTCTAGCGTTAGAAAACGTTTTACTCGCTACTTTACAATGCTTTCTGCAAAATACGATGGTTTCATGCGCTTTCACAATAGATATCACAGTTTGCGACTTGTAATTGTGAAAAACACTGCTTCTCCCCGCAGGGGCGCCTTCGCAAGATGGCATTTGGTGGGTAGCGACACCACGGACCCGAGCTAACGTGGGAGTTTTGACTCCCTCCCACGCCTAGCCGGGCGTGGCTTTGCCGTGTCCGGGGAAAAGGGGATCCTGGGGGTTGAGCCGACGCTGGGTGCTTGGCAAGCGGAGACTTGCTAGTGGAAGTGAAAGACAAGACACAGTGTCAGAAACTAGAAAAATTAGTAGCATTTCGGGACAAGGCCGTAACCGTCTCTGCGCACCGAACGATGAACACTGTCAAAGGCGTTGTGTCAGACGATGACCTAAAAGACCTAACAAATGATGAGCTTCTGGCTGGCTGGAAGGACGAAAATGTCGTTCACGTACAGCGTATCGTAGTGAGAAGAGAAAACAAAGAAATTCCAACCAAGCACATAATTGTGACCTTCGGGTGCTCCACACTACCGCAAGAATTAGTTACCGGCTATCTAAAACTGTCTGTGAGACCCTACATTCCGAATCCGCGGCGCTGCTTCAAGTGCCAAAGATTCGAACATGCTTCTCAGAGTTGCCGTGGGCAGCCTACCTGTGCACGGTGTGGTATCACAGGCCACTCTGCAGATGATGACTGCAAGGCCGAACCCCACTGTGCGAACTGCGATGGAGAACACGTGGTGTATTCTAGATTTTGCACAGCATGGAAAAAAGAACAAGAAATTATTACCATTAAAGTCACCCACAACATCAGTTTCCGCAAAGCAAGCATCGGGTCTCCCCTTTCTATGCAACAAAATCATTTGCTGAAGTGGTGCAACAGGGGGCAGCACCACGACAGCATCCGGTTGCCGCCCAAGCTACGCTCAGCGTGCTGGAGCGACCGCCGCTTGCCCCTACTCCGGGAGCAGCCAAGGCTGCTCCGGCCTTACTCAACAAGGCCCCACCACGGGCGTCGACATGCATTGGCACGAGCCAAGGCAACGGGCAGACTGCGGGAACCCCGTCGACGTCCGGTGTAGAGGGTTTGAAGGCTTCGTATCTTGAGCCGAAGCCCACAACGCCCAGGTATCGCTCGGCAGAGCGACGGTCCAACGCTTCTCATGAAGCTATGGACACAACCGCAAGTCAAACGGCGCGTGCAGCGCCGACGGAGCGGCGAGTTTCTCTCGACCGCTCCAAGAAAGACAAAAGACAAATTACAGGGCCTCCAAAAAGCCCTGTAAAATAAGTTTCGTTTTTCATAACCTGAAAGGTTATGGTACCATTCTGTTTTGACTTTAGTATCAGACGCATGTCACCAAGGTTTTATTGCCTACAAATCAATTCTTAATCCATTTTTCTGCTCAAGTTCACTGCCCAAAATGGCTTTTCTCCTTCATTGGAATTGTAGAGGACTCATTCACAACATAGGTGACATAAAATATTTGCTAAGTAGTCTCTCTCCAATGGCTATGTGCTTACAGGAGACCAATCTGGGAGAAAAACACACCAACTTCCTCAGAAGTTTTACCGTAGTACGTCGCGATCGCGTCCACGCTAGCCGGTTGTCCGGTGGCTTGGCTATTTTCGTCAAAAGTGGAATTGCAGTGAGAGAGATCACTATCAACAGTCACATCGAGGCTGTAGCCGTCACCATTTTAGCTCACAAAACTATCACCTTATGTTCCATTTATATCCCCCCACACGCATTTTTCAATGAAAGATATGGAGCATATTTTGGACCAACTGCCTGAACCGTTTGTTATCGCAGGGGATTTTAACACGCACGGAATGCTTTGGGGAAGCAGTACAACTGACACCAGAGGACAAACCCTCGAAGATTTTATTCTGAACAATGACGTATGTCTTTTAAATACTGGTAGCGTCACCTACTGCTCCCCAAGCACAGGAGCCACTAGCTGCTTAGATCTAGCGCTGTGCTTACCTTCGCTCTTTTGCGAACTAAAGTGGAGCGTGATAGATAATGTCTACGGCAGTGACCATATGCTTGCTCTCATAAAATTAACACAAACCCTCCCCACCGCTCAATACCGACCACCGCGTTGGAAACTACATCTGGCAGACTGGCCACTGTTCACTGAATAAGCTGCCCTAGAAAAAGAGATGCTTGATGGCCTAAGCATAGAGGAAATGAACGAGACAGTCACCGCCTGCATACTGCAGCAGCCGAACAAACTATACCACAATCCTCCAGCATTATAAAAAAAACTTAAACCCTGGTGGACAAAAGAGTGCACACAAGCTAAAAAAATGCAAAACAAGGAGTGGGGCATTTTTCGTAAACATCCTACAGGAGAGAACCTCCTAGCATTTAAAAAGGCGAGAGCAAAGGCAAGATTTATTCGCAGACAGGCTGAAAAACTCTCGTGGAAAAAGTATATACATTTCATCCATCAACAGCTCCATCACATCTAAAAGAATGTGGGATCAGGTGCATAAGTTTAACGGCAACTACAGTTCATATACCATCCCCATTCTCTCAACCCCTGGCATCCAGGCAACTTTAGGCGAACAGGCAGACCTACTAGCGCAGCACTTCTGCGCTAATTCGAGCTCAGCAAACTATTCGGCAGCTTTCCTAAAACATAAACAATCTACAGAAAAACAAAAGTTTCCTATTACAGGTTATCACGACAGATCATACAACTCCCCCTTAACCCTGCAGGAAATTAACTGAGTGCTTTCTCAAGGTAACAAAACAGCACCTGGCCCAGACAAAATACATTACCAAATGCTCGCCCATTTGTCCCAGGAAGTGGTGAAGGCATTGCTGCACTTCTTTAACGCTATTTGGATCACTGGCAGAATGCCAACAGAGTGGAAAAAAGCCATTATAATTCCATTTCTCAAAGCCGGAAAAAAACCCTACATTACCAACAAGCTACAGGCCCATAGCACTTACAAGTTGTATGGCGAAATCCTACGAAAGCATTAATAATATTAGGCTAACATACATCCTAGAAACCGATAACTTGATAGATGTTCACCAATGTGGTTACAAGAAAGGATGTTCCACCACCGATAACCTCGTTCGCCTTGAACATACAGTATGAGAAGCTCTCCTGTACAAGCAGCACTGCTTAGCAGTATTTTTCGATTTTGAAAAGGCATATGACACAACGTGGAGGTACAGTATTTTACGAGACCTGGCAGATCTTGGAATTTGCGGAAGAATGCTCAACTGCTTGTCCGACTCCTTATCGAACCGAACTTTTCAGGTTCGTTTGGGTACCACACTTTCAGAAACTTTTACCCAAGAGAACGGTGTGCCTCAGGGCTGTGTCTTAAGCACAACTCTCTTTGTCGTGAAAATGAACTCTGTGAACCAGGTCATACCATCTACTCTTATGCACTCACTATATGTGGATGATCTCCAAATAGCGTGCCGGTCATCTAACATGGCGACGTGCGAGCGACAGATTCAAATAGCACTGAACAAGCTAACACAATGGGCTAACAAAAATGGCTTCCGGTTTTCTGAGGAAAAGACGGTTGCTGTAGGGTTTTCCCAGAAACGAGGCTTACAACCAGACCCCGTACTGAAAATAAACGAAACAGTATTGCCAATAAAACAAGAACAGAAGTTTCTGGGGGTCGTATTTGATAAGAAGCTCAATTTTCTTCCACACATTGATAATCTCAAGGTGAAATCCAACAGTGCCCTCAATGTCCTCAAATTCTTGTCCCGAAAGCACTGGGGTTCCGACCGTAAGTGCCTCCTGCTCATCTACCGCTCTTTAGTACGCAGCAAATTAGACTACGGTAGTATAATCTATGGTTCAGCAAGAGACTTGTTCTTTTAAGCGCCTAGACCCCGTCGATAACAAAGGGTTACGCCTCGCCACAGGTGCCTATCGAACCTCACCTTTTTCGAGCTTATACGCCGAAAGTAACAAACCATCCTTGGAATGTAGGAGAACGAAAATAATGCTCACGCATGTCCTTAGAGTTCTTTCTTCACCAGATCATATATGCCACAGTATTGTCACACGCTGTCACCTACGACAACACTACGCCAACAAACCAAACGTAATAAAGCCACTAATACTAAGATTTGAAGAAAAATTTCATGCCCTGAATATTCCTAACGAAGCGCTCTCCATTGCCAGAAGGCCACCCAGTTTGGCCCCATGGAGTGATTTCTCCAAATTTTTGGATTTTTCACTCACACATATAAAAAAACAAAACACCCCACGTGAACATATACTACAAGAATTCCTTACATTACAACAAACGTACAACACTTACGAAGAATTTTATACTGACGGTTCGAAGACATCTGCTTATGTCGGAAGCAGTGTGGTAGGAGCAACACACGAGCAAATAACTAGACTACCGCAGTTCGTATCCATCTACACCGCTGAGTGCTATGCGCTATGGATGGCAGTACGATACATTATAAGCTCAAAACATAAAAAAGCCGTAATATTTACAGACTCGTTAAGCGCGCTGAAAAGTCTCAATTAAAAATCTCAGAATGAGCCATTCATAGGCGATATTTTAAACATGCTATCCCACACACGTGATGACCACACCATACGCCTCTGTTGGGTCCCGAGTCATGTCGGGATCCCAGGCAATGAAAGGGCAGACCAACTAGCTGCAACAGCAAAAAAGATGCGCGAGTCAAAAACCAACATACCTGCCAGAGATGGGATTCAAGCTGGTCGCCGGGCCACCACCATTCACTGGCAGCAGGAATGGAAATTACAACAAAACAACAAACTTCACCTAATTTAACCTGTTCTTGGTGAATGGAACACCTGTCTTCATCAAGCGCGTTTTATCGAAGTAGTTATATGTCGACTACGAATAGGTCACACGCACATCACACATAATTACCTATTGGCAGGCGAAGAAGCCCCAACATGCGATAAGTGTCAGGAGCAACTAACTGTAATGCACATTTTATTAGCTTGCCCACATATGGAAACATTAGGAGAAAAACATTTCCGTATGTTTTACAGGTTAAATTTTTCCTTTCATCCAATGCTACTCTTGGGCGATGATGCCCTAATACCTATAGCTGATGTGATCAGCTTTTTAAATGAAGCACAACTTCTGAACAAGGTCTAACTACACTAAACCATGCTACCGTTACACATGGCAAAACTTGACTGATGTGACTCGTAGCACAGCCTCTTCGGAGAGGCATTTGCGGCAGCTGGAATTTACAACGAGGCACTTGCCTCCCTGCCCTTAGGTATAAAGACACGGGTATGGTATTAGTGCTATGTAAAAGCCGTTACGGTTTAACTTAACCTCATGCACCAACCATACACATTGACCACCCCGAGCATCACACATATAATCTTAGAAGAGATATATACTTCACGCGTTTACGGAGCCAATCCTTTTAGGCCTTTATACAGCCACGCTTCACCGCTCATCATATTCATATGTCATCGCCGTTAAGACATTTCAGAGTCATTGTCATAGCCCTGTTTGCTGTAAGTATTCTCATCATGAGTCTGTCGCAGCATAGCCTTAGTTGCTCTTGCGCCACAAAACCCAACATCTACATCTATATCGTTAGAAAACGTTTTACTCGCTACTTTACAATGCTTTCTGCAACATTACGACGGTTTCATGTGATTTCACATTAGATGTCGCAGTTTCCGACTTGTTATGGTGAAAAACACTGCATCTCCATATCTGACATTGTTTAATGCGGTTTTACAACGCTTCATAACTTGACCTAACCTAACCTTCGCACTTCTATCTAAAAAACGCTCTGTCACACTGTTTCGCTCACAATTACGATATTTGCATGACCTCACAGTTTTTCACCAACTTAGTACAGTACAGAACGCTGTATCTCGCTAAATGACATCGTTATTTAAGGTTTCACGATGCTTGCATGCGCTTTCACGAGAATATCACAATATAGCTGTTTCGCACTTGCAACGGTACAAGACGCACTATTTGGCTAGTTCACGCCGTGTTGTGTGCTTTCACAATATTTCAGCTATCACAGTTTCGTACTCGCAACAAAACACTGTCTCGTTAGATGAGGTCGTTTTTGATGGTTTCACGACGCTACCTAACTTTAACTAACATAACCCAGCCTAACCTAACCTTCACAATTCTATCGTTAGAAAACGTTTTATTCGCTACTTTACAATGCTTTCTGCAACATTACGACGGTTTTATGCGCTTTCATATTAGATGTCGCAGTTTTCGACTTGTAATGCTGAAAAACACTGCATCTCAATAGCTGACATTGCTTAATGCAGTTTTAGAACGCTTCATAACTTAACCTAACCTAACCTTCGCACTTCTATCTAATAAACGCTCTGTTACAATTTTTCGCTCAAAATTACGATATTTGCATGACCTCACAGTTTTTCACCAACTTAGTACAGTACAGAACGCTTATCTCGCTAAATGACATCGTTATTTAAGGTTTCACGATGCTATTATGCACTTTCACGAGAATATCACATTATAGCAGTTTCGCACTTGTAACGGTACGAAACGCACTATCTGGCTAGTCCGCGCCGTGTTGTGTGCTTTCACAATATTTCACCTATCGCAGTTTTTTTTATTCGATACAAAACAACACCATCTCGTTAGATGTGGTCGTTTTTGATGGTTTCACGACGCTACCTAACTTAAACTAACATAACCCAACGTAACCTAACCTTCACCATTCTATCGTCAGAAAACGTTTTACTCGCTACTTTACAATGCTTTCTGCAATATTACGACAGTTTCATACGCTATCACAATAGATGTCACAGTTTCCGATTTGTAATGGTGAAAAATACTGCATCTCAGTAGCTGACATTGCTTAATGCGGTTTTACAACGCTTCATAACTTAACCTAACCTAACCTTCGCACTTCTATCTAATAAACGCTCTGTTAGACTTTTTCGCTCACAATTACAATATTTGCATGATCTCACAGTTTTTCACCAACTTAGTACAGCACAGAACGCTGTATCTCGCTAAATGACATCGTTATTTAAGGTTTCACGATGCTTGCATGCGCTTTCACGAGAATATAACTATATACCAGTTTCGCACTTGTGACGGTACAAGACGCACTATCTGGCTAGTTCACGCCGTGTTGTGGGCTTTCACAGTATTTCAGCTATCACAGTTTTGTACTCGCAACGAAACAACACTATCTCGTTAGATGAGGTCGTTTTTGGTGGTTTCACCACGCTACCTAGCTTAAACTAACATAACCCAACGTAACCTAACCTTCACAATTCTATCGTTAGAAAACGTTTTACTCGCTACTTTACAATGCTTTCTGCAACATTACGACAGTTTCATACGCTATCACAATAGATGTCGCAGTTTCCGACTTGTAATGGTGAAAAATACTGCATCTCAATAGCTGACATTGCCTAATGCCGTTTTACAACACTTCATAACTTAACCTAACCTAACCTTCGCACTTCTATCTAATAAACGCTCTGTTACACTGTTTCGCTCACAATTACGATATTTGCATGACCTAAAGGTTTTTCACCAACTTAGTACAGTACATAACGCTGTATCTCGCTAAATGACATCGTTATTTAAGGTTTCACGATGCTTGCATGCGCTTTCACGAGAATATCACAATATGGCAGTTTCGCGCTTGTAAAGGTACAAGACGCACTATCTGGCTAGTTCGCGTCGTCTTGTTTGCTTTCACAATATTTTACCCATCGCAGTTTTTTTACTCGCAACAAAACAACACTATCTCGTTAGATGAGGTCATTTTTGGTGGTTTCACGACGCTACCTAGCTTAAACTAACATAACCCAACGTAACCTAACCTTCACAATTCTATCGTTAGAAAACGTTTTACTCGCTACTTTACACTGCTTTCTGCAACATTACGACAGTTTCATACGCTATCACAATAGATGTCGCAGTTTCCGACTTGTAATGGTGAAAAATACTGCATCTCAACAGCTGACATTGCTCAATGTGGTTTTACAACGCTTCATAACTTAACCTAACCTAACCTTCGCACTTCTATCTAATAAACGCTCTGTTAGACTTTTTCGCTCACAATTACGATATTTGCATGACCTCACAGTTTTTCACAAACTTAGTACAGTACAGAACGCTGTATCTCGCCTAATGACATCGTTTTTAAGGTTTCTCGATGCTTGCATGGGCTTTCACGAGAATATCACAATATACCAGTTTCTCACTTGTAACGATACAAGACGCACTATCTGGCTAGTTCGCGCTGTGTTGTGTGCTTTCACAATATCTCACCTATCGCAGTTTCGTACTCGCAACAAAACAACACTATCTCGTTAGATGAGGTCGTTTTTGGTGCTTTCACGACGCTACCCAGCTTAAACTAACGTAACCCAACCTAACCTAACCTTCGCAATTCTATTGTTAGAAAACGTTTTACTCGCTACTTTACAATGATTTCTGCAACATTAAGACGCTTTTATGCGCTTTCACATAAGATGTCGCCGTTTCCGACTTGTAATGCTTAAAAACACTGCATCTAAATAGCTAACATTGTTTATTGTGGTTTTAGGATGCTTCAAGACTTGAACTAACCTAACCTTCGCACTTGTACGTAAAAGGCTCTGTTACACTGTTTCGTTCACAATTAATATAATTGCATCATCTCACAGTTTTTCACCAACTTAGTACAGTACAGAACGCTGTATCTCGCTAAATGACATCGTTATTTAAGGTTTCACGATGCTTGCATGCGCTTTCACGAGAATATCACAATATACCAGTATCGCACTTGTAACGGTTCACTTGTGTGCTTTCACAGTATTTTAGCTATCACAAATTCGTACTCTCAACAAAACAACACTATCTCGTTAGATGAGGTCGTTTTTGCTGGTTTCACGATGCTACCTAGTTTAAACTAACATAAGGCAACCTAACCTAACCTTCACAATTCTATCGTTAGAAAACGTTTTACTCGCTATTTTACAATGCTTTCTGCAACATTACGACGGTTTCATGCGCTTTCACATTAGATGTGGAAGTTTCTGACTTTTAATGGTAAAAACACTGCAGCTCAATAGCTGACCTTGCTTAATGCGGTTTTACAACGCTTCATAACTTAACCTAACCTAACCTTCGCACTTCTATCTAATAAACGCTCTGTTACACTGTTTCGCTCACAATTACGATATTTGCATGACCTCACAGTTAAGGTTTCACGATGCTTGCATGCGCTTTCACGAGAATATCACAATATAGCAGTTTCGCGCTTGTAACGGTACAACACGCACTATCTGGCTAGTTCGCGCCGTCTTGTGTGCTTTCACAATATTTGACCCATCGCAGTTTTTTTACTCGCAACAAAACAACACTATCTCGTTAGATGAGGTCGTTTTTGGTGGTTTCACGACGCTACCTAGCTTAAAATAACATAACCCAACGTAACCTAACCTTCACCATTCTATCGTCAGAAAACGTTTTACTCGCTACTTTACAATGCTTTCTGCAACATTACGACAGTTTCATACGCTATCACAATAGATGTCGCAGTTTCCGATTTGTAGTGGTGAAAAATACTGCATCTCAATAGCTGACATTGCTTAATGCGGTTTTACAACGCTTCATAACTTAACCTAACCTAACCTTCGCACTTCTATCTAATAAACGCTCTGTTAGACTTTTTCGCTCACAATTACGATATTTGCATGACCTCACAGTTTTTCACCATATTAGTACAGTACAGAACGCTGTATCTCGCCTAATGACATCGTTTTTAAGGTTTCACGATGCTTGCATGGGCTTTCACGAGAATATCACAATATACCAGTTTCGCACTTGTAACGATACAAGACGCACTATCTGGCTAGTTCGCGCTGTGTTGTGTGCTTTCACAATATCTCACCTATCGCAGTTTCGTACTCGCAACAAAACAACACTATCTCGTTAGATGAGGTCGTTTTTGGTGCTTTCACGAGCTACCTAGCTTAAACTAACGTAACCCAACCTAACCTAACCTTCGCAATTCTATCGTTAGAAAACGTTTTACTCGCTACTTTACAATGCTTTCTGCAACATTACGACGCTTTTATGCGCTTTCACATTAGATGTCGCCGTTTCCGGCTTGTAATGCTTAAAAACACTGCATCTAAATAGCTAACATTGTTTATTGTGGTTTTATGATGCTTCAAGACTTGAACTAACCTAACTTTCGCACTTGTACGTAAAAGGCTCTGTTACACTGTTTCGTTCACAATTAATATATTTGCATGATCTCACAGTTTTTCACCAACTTAGTACAGTACAGAACGCTGTATCTCGCTAAATGACATCGTTATTTAAGGTTTCACGATGCTTGCATGTGCTTTCACGAGAATATCACAATATACCAGTTTCGCACTTGTAACGGTACACTTGCATGCTTTCACAGTATTTCAGCTATCACAAATTCGTACTCTCCACAAAACAACACTATCTCGTTAGATGAGGTCGTTTTTTGTGGTTTCACGACGCTACCTACCTTAAACTAACATAACCCAACCTAACCTAACCTTCACAATTCTATCGTTAGAAAACGTTTTACTCGATACTTTACAATGCTTTCTGCAACATTACGACAGTTTCATACGCTATCACAATAGATGTCGCAGTTTCCGACTTGTAATGGTGAAAAATACTGCATCTCAATAGCTGACATTGCCTAATGCCGTTTTACAACACTTCATAACTTAACCTAACCTAACCTTCGCACTTCTATCTAATAAACGCTCTGTTACACTGTTTCGCTCACAATTACGATATTTGCATGACCTAAAGGTTTTTCACCAACTTAGTACAGTACATAACGCTGTATCTCGCTAAATGACATCGTTATTTAAGGTTTCACGATGCTTGCATGCGCTTTCACGAGAATATCACAATATGGCAGTTTCGCGCTTGTAAAGGTACAAGACGCACTATCTGGCTAGTTCGCGTCGTCTTGTTTGCTTTCACAATATTTTACCCATCGCAGTTTTTTTACTCGCAACAAAACAACACTATCTCGTTAGATGAGGTCATTTTTGGTGGTTTCACGACGCTACCTAGCTTAAACTAACATAACCCAACGTAACCTAACCTTCACAATTCTATCGTTAGAAAACGTTTTACTCGCTACTTTACACTGCTTTCTGCAACATTACGACAGTTTCATACGCTATCACAATAGATGTCGCAGTTTCCGACTTGTAATGGTGAAAAATACTGCATCTCAACAGCTGACATTGCTCAATGTGGTTTTACAACGCTTCATAACTTAACCTAACCTAACCTTCGCACTTCTATCTAATAAACGCTCTGTTAGACTTTTTCGCTCACAATTACGATATTTGCATGACCTCACAGTTTTTCACAAACTTAGTACAGTACAGAACGCTGTATCTCGCCTAATGACATCGTTTTTAAGGTTTCTCGATGCTTGCATGGGCTTTCACGAGAATATCACAATATACCAGTTTCTCACTTGTAACGATACAAGACGCACTATCTGGCTAGTTCGCGCTGTGTTGTGTGCTTTCACAATATCTCACCTATCGCAGTTTCGTACTCGCAACAAAACAACACTATCTCGTTAGATGAGGTCGTTTTTGGTGCTTTCACGACGCTACCCAGCTTAAACTAACATAACCCAACCTAACCTAACCTTCGCAATTCTATTGTTAGAAAACGTTTTACTCGCTACTTTACAATGATTTCTGCAACATTAAGACGCTTTTATGCGCTTTCACATAAGATGTCGCCGTTTCCGACTTGTAATGCTTAAAAACACTGCATCTAAATAGCTAACATTGTTTATTGTGGTTTTAGGATGCTTCAAGACTTGAACTAACCTAACCTTCGCACTTGTACGTAAAAGGCTCTGTTACACTGTTTCGTTCACAATTAATATAATTGCATCATCTCACAGTTTTTCACCAACTTAGTACAGTACAGAACGCTGTATCTCGCTAAATGACATCGTTATTTAAGGTTTCACGATGCTTGCATGCGCTTTCACGAGAATATCACAATATACCAGTATCGCACTTGTAACGGTTCACTTGTGTGCTTTCACAGTATTTTAGCTATCACAAATTCGTACTCTCAACAAAACAACACTATCTCGTTAGATGAGGTCGTTTTTGCTGGTTTCACGATGCTACCTAGTTTAAACTAACATAAGGCAACCTAACCTAACCTTCACAATTCTATCGTTAGAAAACGTTTTACTCGCTATTTTACAATGCTTTCTGCAACATTACGACGGTTTCATGCGCTTTCACATTAGATGTGGAAGTTTCTGACTTTTAATGGTAAAAACACTGCAGCTCAATAGCTGACCTTGCTTAATGCGGTTTTACAACGCTTCATAACTTAACCTAACCTAACCTTCGCACTTCTATCTAATAAACGCTCTGTTACACTGTTTCGCTCACAATTACGATATTTGCATGACCTCACAGTTAAGGTTTCACGATGCTTGCATGCGCTTTCACGAGAATATCACAATATAGCAGTTTCGCGCTTGTAACGGTACAACACGCACTATCTGGCTAGTTCGCGCCGTCTTGTGTGCTTTCACAATATTTGACCCATCGCAGTTTTTTTACTCGCAACAAAACAACACTATCTCGTTAGATGAGGTCGTTTTTGGTGGTTTCACGACGCTACCTAGCTTAAAATAACATAACCCAACGTAACCTAACCTTCACCATTCTATCGTCAGAAAACGTTTTACTCGCTACTTTACAATGCTTTCTGCAACATTACGACAGTTTCATACGCTATCACAATAGATGTCGCAGTTTCCGATTTGTAATGGTGAAAAATACTGCATCTCAATAGCTGACATTGCTTAATGCGGTTTTACAACGCTTCATAACTTAACCTAACCTAACCTTCGCACTTCTATCTAATAAACGCTCTGTTAGACTTTTTCGCTCACAATTACGATATTTGCATGACCTCACAGTTTTTCACCATATTAGTACAGTACAGAACGCTGTATCTCGCCTAATGACATCGTTTTTAAGGTTTCACGATGCTTGCATGGGCTTTCACGAGAATATCACAATATACCAGTTTCGCACTTGTAACGATACAAGACGCACTATCTGGCTAGTTCGCGCTGTGTTGTGTGCTTTCACAATATCTCACCTATCGCAGTTTCGTACTCGCAACAAAACAACACTATCTCGTTAGATGAGGTCGTTTTTGGTGCTTTCACGAGCTACCTAGCTTAAACTAACGTAACCCAACCTAACCTAACCTTCGCCATTCTATCGTTAGAAAACGTTTTACTCGCTACTTTACAATGCTTTCTGCAACATTACGACGCTTTTATGCGCTTTCACATTAGATGTCGCCGTTTCCGGCTTGTAATGCTTAAAAACACTGCATCTAAATAGCTAACATTGTTTATTGTGGTTTTATGATGCTTCAAGACTTGAACTAACCTAACTTTCGCACTTGTACGTAAAAGGCTCTGTTACACTGTTTCGTTCACAATTAATATATTTGCATGATCTCACAGTTTTTCACCAACTTAGTACAGTACAGAACGCTGTATCTCGCTAAATGACATCGTTATTTAAGGTTTCACGATGCTTGCATGTGCTTTCACGAGAATATCACAATATACCAGTTTCGCACTTGTAACGGTACACTTGCATGCTTTCACAGTATTTCAGCTATCACAAATTCGTACTCTCCACAAAACAACACTATCTCGTTAGATGAGGTCGTTTTTTGTGGTTTCACGACGCTACCTACCTTAAACTAACATAACCCAACCTAACCTAACCTTCACAATTCTATCGTTAGAAAACGTTTTACTCGCTACTTTACAATGCTTTCTGCAACATTACAACGGTTTCATGCGCTTTCACATTAGGTGTCGCAGTTTCTGACTTTTAATGGTGAAAAACACTGGATCTCAGTAGCTGACATTGCTTAATGCGGTTTTACAACGCTTCATAACTTAACCTAACCTAACCTTCGCACTTCTATCTATTAAACGCTCTGTTACAGTTTGTCGCTCACAATTACAATATTTGCATTACCTCACAGTTTTTTAACAACTTATTACAGTACAGAACGCTGTATCTCGCTAAATGACATCGTTATTTAAGGTTTCACGATGCTTGCATGCGCTTTCACGAGATCCTCACAACTTAGCAGTTTCGCACTTGTAACGGTAAAAGATGCACTATCTGGCTAGTTCGCGCCGTGTTGTGTGCTTTCACAATATTTCAGCTATCACAGTTTCGTACTCGCAACGAAACAACACTATCTCGTTAGATGAGGTCGTTTTTGGTGGTTTCACGACGCTACCTAGCTTAAACTAACATAACCCAACGTAACCTAACCTTCACAATTCTATCGTTAGAAAACGTTTTACTCGCTACTTTACAATGCTTTCTGAAACATTACGACAGTTTCATACGCTATCACAATAGATGTCGCAGTTTCCGACTTGTAATGGTGAAAAATACTGCCTCTCAATAGCTGACATTGCTTAATGCGGTTGTTCAACACTTCATAAATTAACCTAACCTAACCTTCGCACTTCTATCCAATAAACGCTCTGTTAGACTTTTTCGCTCACAATTACGATATTTGCATGACCTCACAGTTTTTCACCAACTTAGTACAGTACAGAACGCTGTATCTCGCCTAATGACATCGTTATTTGGGGTTTCACGATGCTTGCATGGGCTTTCACGAGAATATCACAATATACCAGTTTCGCACTCGTAACGATACAAGACGCACTATCTGGCTAGTTCGCGCTGTGTTGTGTGCTTTCACAATATATCACTTATCGCAGTTTCGTACTCGCAACAAAACAACACTATCTCGTTAGATGAGGTCGCTTTTGGTGGTTTCACGACGCTACCTAGCTTAAACTAACGTAACCCAACCTAACCTAACCTTCACAATTCTATCGTTAGAAAACGTTTTACTCGCTACTTTACAATGCTTTCTGCAACATTACGACGCTTTTATGTGCTTTCACATTAGATGTCGCCGTTTCCGACTTGTAATGCTTAAAAACACTGCATCTAAATAGCTAACATTGTTTATTGTGGTTTTATGATGCTTCAAGACTTGAACTAACCTAACCTTCGCACTTGTACGTAAAAGGCTCTGTTACACTGTTTCGTTCACAATTATATATTTGCATGATCTCACAGTTTTTCACCAACTTAGTACAGTACAGAACGCTGTATCTCGCTAAATGATATCGTTATTTAAGGTTTCACGATGCTTGCATGCGCTTTCACGAGAATATTACAATATACCAGTTTCGCACTTGTAACGGTACAAAACGCACTAACTGGCTAGTTCACGCCGTGTTGTGTGCTTTCACAGTATTTCAGCTATCACAAATTCGTACTCGCAAACAAAACAACACTATCTCGTTAGATGAGGTTGTTTTTGCTGGTTTCACGACGCTACCTAGCTTAAACTAACATAAGGCAACCTAACCTAACCTTCACAATTCTATCGTTAGAAAACGTTTTACTCGCTACTTTACAATGCTTTCTGCAACATTACGACGGTTTCATGCGCTTTCACATTAGATGTCGAAGTTTCTGACTTGTAATGGTGAAAAACACTGCAGCTGAATTGCTGACCTTGCTTAATGCGGTTTTACAACGCTTCATAACTTAACCTAACCTAACCTTCGCACTTCTATCTAATAAACGCTCTGTTACACTGTTTCGCTCACAATTACAATATTTGCATGACCTCAAGGTTTTTCACCAACTTAGTACAGTGCAGAACGCTGTATTTCGCTAAATGACATCGTTATTTAAGGTTTCACGATGCTTGCATGCGCTTTCACGAGAATATCGCAATATAGCAGTTTCGCACTCGTAACAATACAAGACGCACTATCTGACTAGTTCATGCCGTGTTGTGTGCTTTCACAATATTTCAGCTATCGCAGTTTTGTACTCGCAACAAAACAACACTATCTCGTTAGATGAGGTCGTTTTTGGTGGTTTCACGACGCAACCTACCTTAAACTAACATAACCCAACCTATCCTAACCTTCACAATGCTATCGTTGGAAAACGTTTTACTCGCTACTTTACAATGCTTTCTGCAACATTACAACGGTTTCATGCGCTTTTACAATAGATGTCGAAGTTTCCGACTTGTAATGCTGAAAAACACTGCATTTAAATAGCTAACATTGTTTAATGTGGTTTTATGATGCTTCAAGACTTGAACTAACCTAACCTTTGCACTTGTACGTAAAAGGCTCTGTTACACTGTTTCGTTCACAATTAATATATTTGCATGATCTCACAGTTTTTCACCAACTTAGTACAGCACAGAACGCTGTATCTCGCTAAATGACATCGTTATTTAAGGTTTCACGATGCTTGCATGCGCTTTCACGAGAATATACCTCTATACCAGTTTCGCACTTGTGACGGTACAAGACGCACTATCTGGCTAGTTCACGCCCTGTTGTGTGCTTTCACAGTATTTCAGCTATCACAGTTTTGTACTCGCAACGAAACAAGACTATCTCGTTAGATGAGGTCGTTTTTGGTGGTTTCACCACGCAACCTAGCTTAAACTAACATAACCCAACGTAACCTAACCTTCACAATTCTATCGTTAGAAAACGTTTTACTCGCTACTTTACAATGCTTTCTGAAACATTACGACAGTTTCATACGTTATCACAATAGATGTCGCAGTTTCTGACTTGTAATGGTGAAAAATACAGCATCTCAATAGCTGACATTGCTTAATGCGGTTTTACAACACTTCATAACTTAACCTAACCTAACCTTCGCACTTCTATCTAATAAACGCTCTGTTAGACTTTTCGCACACAATTACGATATTTGCATGACCTCACAGTTTTTCACCAACTTAGTACAGTACAGAACGTTGTATCTCGCCTAATGACATCGTTTTTAAGGTTTCACGATGCTTGCATGGGCTTTCACGAGAATATCACAATATACCAGTTTCGCACTTGTAACGATACAAGACGCACTATCTGGCTAGTTCGCGCTGTGTTGTGTGCTTTCACAATATCTCACCTATCGCAGTTTCGTACTCGCAACAAAACAACACTATCTCATTAGATGAGGTCGTTTTTGGTGCTTTCACGACGCTACCTAGCTTAAACTAACATAACCCAACGTAACCTAACCTTCACCATTCTATCGTCAGAAAACGTTTTACTCGCAACTTTACAATGCTTTCTGCAACATTACGACAGTTTCATACGCTATCACAATACATGTCGCAGTTTCCGATTTGTAATGGTGAAAAATACTGCATCTCAATAGCTGACATTGCTTAATGCGGTTTTACAACGCTTCATAACTTAACCTAACCTAACCTTCGCACTTCTATCTAATAAACGCTCTGTTAGACTTTTTCGCTCACAATTACGATATTTGCATGACCTCACAGTTTTTCACCAACTTAGTACAGTACAGAACGCTGTATCTCGCCTAATGACATCGTTATTTAGGTTTCACGATGCTTGCATGGGCTTTCACGAGAATATCACAATATAGCAGTTTCGCACTTGTAACGGTACAAGACGCACTATCTGGCTAGTTCACGCCGTGTTGTGTGCTTTCACAATATCACCTATCGCAATTTCGTACTCGCAAGAAAACAACACTATCTCGTTAGATGAGGTCGTTTTTGGTGCTTTCACGACGCTACCTAGCTTAAACTAACGTAACCCAACCTAACCTAACCTTCGCAATTCTATCGTTAGAAAACGTTTTACTCGCTACTTTACAATGCTTTCTGCAACATTACGACGCTTTTATGCGCTTTCACATTAGATGTCGCCGTTTCCGACTTGTAATGCTTAAAAACACTGCATCTAAATAGCTAACATTGTTTAATGTGGTTTTATGATGCTTCAAGACTTGAACTAACCTAACCTCGCACTTGTACGTAAAAGGCTCTGTTACACTGTTTCGTTCACAATTAATATATTTGCATGATCTCACAGTTTTTCACCAACTTAGTACAGTACAGAACGCTGTATCTCGCTAAATGACATCGTTATTTAAGGTTTCACTATGCTTGCATGCGCTTTCACGAGAATATCACAATATACCAGTTTCGCACTTGTAACGGTAACAACACTATCTCGTTAGATGAGGTCGTTTTTGCTGGTTTCACGACGCTACCTAGCTTAAACTAACATAAGGCAACCTAACCTAACCTTCACGATTCTATCGTTAGAAAACGTTTTACTCGCTATTTTACAATGCTTTCTGCAACATTACGACGGTTTCATGCGCTTTCACATTAGATGTCGAAGTTTCTGACTTGTAATGGTGAAAAACACTGCAGCTCAATAGCTGACCTTGCTTAATGCGGTTTTACAACGCTTCATAACTTAACCTAACCTAACCTTCCCACTTCTATTTAATAAACGCTCTGTTACACTGTTTCGCTCACATTTACGATATTTGCATGACCTCAAGGTTTTTAACCAACTTAGTACAGTGCAGAACGCTGTATTTCGCTAAATGACATCGTTCTTTAAGGTTTCACGATGCTTGCATGCGCTTTCACGAGAATATCACAATATAGCAGTTTCGCACTCGTAACGGTACAAGACGCACTATCTGACTAGTTCACGCCGTGTTGTGTGCTTTCACAATATTTCAGCTATCGCAGTTTCGTACTCGCAACAAAACAACACTATCTCGTTAGATGAGGTCGTTTTTGGTGGTTTCACGACGCTACCTACCTTAAACTAACATAACCCAACCTAACCTAACCTTCACAATTCTATCGTTAGAAAACGTTTTACTCGCTACTTTACAATGCTTTCTGCAATATTACAACGGTTTCATGCGCTTTCACATTAGATGTCGCAGTTTCTGACTTTTAATGGTGAAAAACACTGGATCTCAGTAGCTGACATTGCTTAATGCGGTTTTACAACGCTTCATAACTTAACCTAACCTAACCTTCGCACTTCTATCTAATAAACGCTCTGTTACACTGTTTCGCTCACAATTATGATATTTGCATGACCTCACAGTTTTCCACCAACTTAGTACAGTACAGAACGCTGTATCTCGCTAAATGACATCGTTATTCAAGGTTTCACGATTCTTACATGCGCTTTCACAAGAATATCACAATATAGCAGTTTCGCACTTGTAACGGTACAAGACGCACTATCTGGCTAGTTCGCGCCGTGTTGTGTGCTTTCACAATATATCACTTATCGCAGTTTTTTTTACTCGCAACAAAACAACACTATCTCACTAAATGAGGTCGTTTTTGGTGGTTTCACGACGCTACCTAGCTTAAACTAACATAACCCAACGTAACCTAATCTTCACAATTCTATCGTTAGAAAACGGTTTACTCGATACTTTACAATGCTTTCTGCAAAATTACGACAGTTTCATGCGCTTTCACATTAGATGTCGCAGTTTCCGACTTGTAATGATGAAAAACACTGCATCTCAATAGCTGACTTTGCTTAATGCGGTTTTACAACGCTTCATAACTTTACCTAACCTAACCTTCGCACTTCTATCTAATAAAGGCTCTGTTACACTTTTTCGCTCACAATTACAATATTTATTTATTTATTTATTTCAAAGTACCTTACAGGCCCCATGGGGCGCATTGAGTAAGGGGGGCTATACATATATACAAATAAACTGGAAAAAATATACAAGACAGACAATTGAGCAAGGGGGGAATACATATATACACCTCAAAATGAAAAAAAAAGTACAAAAGAAACAATTGAGTAAGGGGCGCAATACTTATATACCTGTCAAACTAAAACAAATACAAAAGAAACAGTTGCAAAATAATAAGTCAAACAAAAAGCCCCAACATGTACAAAAGTTCAACATGTACAAAAGATGCACGCATATTAACCGTGGGCGAAACACTGTAGTTCCTGCGCATGCAGCGGCCACAAGGCAGAATCCTCGCGCACATGAATGTGACAATGACAAAATTGAACCAATACGGACCAGTGAATTATGATACGGCATCTACTTGCTGAGGCATGTGAAGTGGCTTGATAAGATATGACGGAATGTGTCAAAGTTTGTCTGGGATGCATTGTCGTGAGGCAAACTGTTCCACAGACGGATAGCACGTGATTTATTGATTGATTCATTTGTGGGGTTTAACGTCCCAAAACCACCATATGATTATGAGAGACGCCGTAGTGGAGGGCTCCGGATATTTCGACCACCTGGGGTTCTTTAACGTGCGCCCAAATCTGAGCACTTGGGCCTACAACATTTCCGCCTCCATCGGAAATGCAGCCGCCGCAGCCGGGAATCGAACCCGCGACCTGCGGGTCAGCAGCCGAGTACCATAGCCACAGACGGATAGCACGTGGAAGTGCGGACTGATTGAACGCGTTTGTTGAGCCGTATACACGGGAATAGCTAAGATGATTGTGTAGTCTACGTGAAGTGAGATATGGTTTTTTGCAGAGCAGTAACGGTCATTTGGGAAGAATGGGTAATTTTATGAAAGAATGACAGCAGGGCAATGTCGCGACGAATGTTCAAGAGTGGGAGTGAAAGTTCCTGTTTGATTTGTGATATACTAGAATGCGGACGGTAGTTATTGGCAATGAAACGGCTTGCTCTATTCTGGATTCTTTCCAATGAGTCAATTAAGTATTTTTGATGGGGAGACCAAATCGAACAGGCATACTCTAGTTGAGGGCGAACCAGTGTCAAGTAAGATAATTTGCGAATGCTTTATGGTGCAGCTTTCAAGTTACGTCTCAAGAAACCTAGTGATTTCGAGGCGATGGCAGAGATTGCCGTAATGTGGTCAGACCTGGATAGATTAGTTGTCAGTATTACGCCCAAGTACCGATATTGTGTTGCAGTCGATAGAATGGAATGATTATTACTGTAAGAGAATTCGGATATGCTAGGTTTACGTGTGAACGACATTACTTTGCATTTTGAGACATTTAGTGTCATCAGCCATGCACTACACCAACCATTAATTACGTCGAGGTCGTTTTGGAGTGACAGGTGATCTTCACTGTTCTTGATTGGACGGTAAATAATGCAGTCGTCAGCGAAAACCCTGATGCAAGAAGAGACATGTTGCGGAAGATCATTGATGAATATGAGGAAAAGTAATGGCGCGAGTACACTGCCCTGTGGTACACCTGAAGAATCGTCAGATAGGGAAGATGACAAATTGTTAGCTGTACTGTATTGCTGACGATTCGACAGGAAATTGCGAAGCCATGATAATGTACGGGAGTCTAATTTCAGGGCGGAAAGTTTCGATATCAGGCGACAGTGTGCAACCCTGTCAAACGCCTTCGAATAGTCGAAGAACACGCAATCAGTTTGATAATTATTGTCCATATTTGCATGAAGCTCTGTGGTAAATTCAAACAACTGAGTCTCACACGAAAAGCCCTTTCTGAAACCATGCTGATTTTTGAAAAAGAAATGATTGGATTGCAGATGCCTGTAAATATTTGAAGTGATGATGTGTTCTAGAAGTTTACAACAAATACACGTAAGGGAAATAGGACGGTAATTTTCGCATGAGGTTTTATTTCCACTTTTGAATATTGGAATTATTTTCGCCAGCTTCCAGTCAGACGGTATCATGCCTGTTTCGAGAGACTGCCGGAATATATGAAGTAGTTTTTTGCTTGTGACTGTTACCGTATTCTTTAGCACCTTTGAATTGATTCCGTCCACGCCGCATGAAAACGACAACTTAAGATTATTTATGGCTGTAATTATGCCTTCTAACTGAATATCTATTGGTTCCATAAATTGGTAATCGAACTCAGCTACGTTGGGTATGTTGGTACTGTTCTCTTTCGTGAAGACAGAAGTGAAAGAGGAATTAAATGCTGTTGGACACTGGCTGAGAAGGACGCTGTTGCAGTCATGCAATGAGATGTGTTGGTTTTCGCTGGAGGGGTTTATGACTTTCCAAAATTTGGCTGGGTTGTTTTTCAGTAGTGTGGGTAGGCCATTAGAGTAATACTTTTCCTTAGCCTTACTTAAAGCTGTGCAATATGCTTTTATGCAGGTTTTATATTTAAGCCAAGAAGAAGAACTACCCGAGCACTTAGCATTATTGTAAAGCCGTTTTTCCTTATTTTGCATTCTCAGAAGCTTTTTATTGAACCATGGATTTGATTTACCATTGCTAATTTTAACCAGTGGAACATGCTTGTCAACTAACGTACACAAAACTTGCTTGAAAAGTAGCCAGTTCTCTTCTACGGATCTATTGTGGAAACACGGCAGGAGAGTGTTTTCGGAAAATAACCTTAGCTTTGTGTTGATTGCCTGATAATCGCCTTTATTATAGTCCTGAATTTGTTTTGTATGTACACCAGCTACGGGAAGGGGTATGTTTATATCTACTTGGAGTAAATTATGGTCACTGAATCCGTCCAGGTAATCTGTATTACGTATTGTTTCCGGAGCGGTCGTGAGGATAAGATCAAGGGTGTTCGTACCACGTGTAGGTTTCAGAATAGTTTGAAAGAGGTTGAAATCTAGAGTCAAGTTAAGAAATTCAGTTGACATGTGACAGGGCGATGACAGTGTGGCCCAATCAATGAGCGGAAAGTTGAAGTCGCCTAGTAAGTAAATGATATCGGCTTGGAAAATTTCAGAAGCGTTGTTTATACTGTCACGTAGCATATTAATGAAGGAAGAGTCCGAGTCTGGCGCACGATAGCAGCAACCTACGATGATTTTGGAGGAAGGGACTGTACAAGCTACCCAAACTATTTCGAGGTCAGAATTAGTGTTGATAAAAAATGAAGTAATGGTTTTCCTTATGCCGACCAGAACACCGCCTCCTCTTTTACCAGTGCGATCACACCTGTAGATTTGATAAATGCTGGCTGAGGTGAATATTTCGTCATCACTGATAGCAGGATTTAGCCAAGTTTCCGTGAATGCAGTGATATCAGATTTACTGTCATCCAGAAAAGCAGATATCAAATCCTGCTTCGACATAATGCTGCGTGTGTTAGCGATTGACAGCGACAATGAGGTATTAGCATGTTTCGGTCGTTGATTCTGCATGCGCGTGCAACGCTGTAGCTATCTGACAGATTCGATAACTGTGTTCGTCGCAGAGTCATAAATGTATGTATTTGAAGCGATGCGTAGCTTGTCCACAGAGAGCTTATACGCACTTTTCTGCGTTTTAGCGAATTAAATCAGCTTCTTTCGGGACAGCCGAGTTTCCAGTGAAAAATCTTCTCGTATGGAAAATGCGGAACCTTTTAGTTTGTGTGCAGACGACAGGATTTGTTCTTTATCCTTAAAGAAGGCTAATTTCGCTATTATAGGTCTCCGCTTGTCTTCTGTATATTTGCCTATTCGGTGCACACGTTCAAATTGCCGTTCCGTCACAGTGATTCCTAATTTCTCTGAGCAGAAGTCGATTATTTTCTGCTCAGATTTTGCCCAGTATTCCTTAGGTTCATCGTCCAGTCTAAAGAAAAGAAGGTTAGAGCGCCGTAATCTATTTTCAGAGTTGGTACACCGCGACGAAATTTCTGTCACTTGGCTTGATACTGTACGCAGTGCATTGGCACTTGCCTCGGTTACACCTGTGTTATGTGGTGACGTGGTAGTGCTTTCCAGGGCCGCGACTCTAGCCATAAGCAACTGAATTTCCTTGGTGGCTTCAATATGCTTCTCTTTCAGAGCTTTCAATTCGGCTAGTAAGGTATCCTGGCTTTCTTCAAGCTTCCGTATGGCGTCTAGAGCTTGAGAAAATATGTCGGCTTTAGTTTTCGTCATGGGGCCTGGGTTAGATTTCCCGTCACCGGCGAGAAGTAACAATAAAGAGCAGAAAGCGCGGCACTTCACAAAAGAAACATCTTTCATACGCTGTATCTTATCTATGAATTCGGGTGGGCACGACACCGCAACTAGGACATAATTACTAGTTCTGTAGCAAATGGCACCTTTCAGGTAACTAACCTGTAAGAGCAACCATCGTAAGCTTGGCATGCTTGGCGCGATGTCGTGCCCGAAGTGGACGGCTCCTGGCTGGCTTATGAATCCCGCGCCGTCTGTGCCACCACCTGGTGCCGCGATTCCAGGTTGCCAGATGGGGTAGTTTGTTCCCACCGGAACTGGCGTGCGATTTGCCGAAGCAGGCGGCAGCTGAAGAGGGGCAGCGGGCAAGTCACAATTCGGATGGAGATATACGGAAGGCACCATCCACGAAATGGCAGCCTGTAAGAGCAACCATCGTAAGCTTGGCATGCTTGGCGCGATGTCGTGCATATTTGCATGAACTCACAGTTTTTCACCAACTTAGTACAGTACAGAACGCTGTATCTCGCTAAATGACATCGTAATATAAGGTTTCACGATGCTTGCAAGCGCTTTCACGAGAATATCACAATATAGCATTTTCGCACTTGTAACGGTACAAGACGCACTATCTGGCTAGTTCACGCCGTGTTGTGTGCTTTCACAATATTTCAGCTACCACAGTTTCGTACTCGGAACAAAACACTATCTCGTTAGATGAAGTCGTTTTTGGTGGTTTCACGACGCTACCTAGCTTAAACTAACATAACCCAACCTAATCTAACCTTCACAATTCTATCGTTAGAAAACATTTTACTCGCTACTTTACAATGCTTTCTGCAACATTACGACGGTTTCATGCGCTTTCACATTAGATGTCGCAGTTTCTGACTTGTAATGGTGAAAAACACTGCATCTCAATAGCTGACATTGCTTAATGCGGTTTTACAATGCTTCATAACTTAACCTAACCTACCCTCGCACTTCTATCTAATAAACGCTCTGTTACACTGTTTTGCTCACTATTACGATATTTGCATGACCTCACAGTTTTTCACCAACTTAGTACAGTACAGAACGCTGTATCTCGCCAAATGACATACCCTCGTCGTTGCTTCTAATGCCAGAGGTATGGCCTTGGCTCTAAAACCTGTCTTGGTCGCCAGACCTGTGCACAATGTGGAGTCCTAGGCCACGTGTCTGAGAACTGCAAACAACCGCCACACTGTGCAAACTGCGAAGGAAACCATACCGCATATTCACGCTCCTGCACATACTGGAAAAGAAAAAGAAATAATTACAATAAAGGTAAATAGAACATAACATTTAAGGAAGCACGGTGAAGAGTCGCTCTACTCTATGGACCTACATACGCTGATGCGGCGCGTCCGGGGGCACCGCCGCACCAGCCCTCGCCACCCCTTCGGCCCGCGCATACCGAGCCGGCGGTTGTGGCACCTGCCCCCAAGGCGGCTGTAGCCCAAGCTACACCACCTACTCCCAAACAGAGACCAGAGACTCCAGAGTCCTCGGGTCTCAAGGCCTCTTCTGACCAGGCGAGGCCCGTAATCCGAACTAACAGTCCGCATGTGTGGGCATCCAGTGCCTCCGAGGAGGCAATGGGTACGTCGGTCTCCCTGGTGCCGAAAGAGCGGCGTGGCTCCTTGGAGCGCGCCAAGACAACAAAAAGCAAATAACAGGGCCCGCTGACGGCCCTGTTAAGTGAACTCAAATTCCCCGTCTAAACAGCCACTCGCTTTTCGTACACACAGCGCTATTTTACATTCACCAAGAACACTCAAATTATACAATGGAACATCAGGGGCCTTCTCAGGATCCTTGACGACATCCAAGAACTCTTACACGAACACTCACCAAAAGTGCTGTGTGTACAAGAAACACACCTTAATTCAAAACACTCAAATTTTCTTCGTAAATACGTTATTTTTTGAAAAAACCGTGATGATGCCATGACATCATCCGGAGGTGTTGCCATCATAGTAAATCAAGGAAGTGCATGCACACACTTACAACTCCAAACATTCCTTGAGGCAGTGGCTGTTCGAGCGGTTCTTTTTGATAAACTGATCACAATCTGCAGTATATACATTCCTTCTAGCTATCAGCTGCAAAAACGTGATTTATACTCTTTAATTGATGAGCTTCCGGAGCCCTATGTTCTCCTTGGAGACTTCAATGCGCAAAGCAGGCTATGGGGAGACTCTCGTTGCGACGCGCGAGGTCGACTAATTGAACAGTTCGTTCTCTCGTCGAGTGCATTTCTCCTAAATAGAAAAGAACCAACCTATTATAATCTCGCACACAACACCTACTCCTCCGTGGACCTAAGGATAGTATCTCCATCTCTTGTGCCTCTACTCCAGTGGAAAGTTGTCAGTAATTTGTACGGAAGTGACCACTTCCCCGTAATTTTGAGCACAACTACAGCAACTGAGTGTCCACCCCGTGTTCCCAAGTGGCTCATAAACAGAGCCGACTTGGAACAGTTTTATACCATCGCTCGTCTAGGTTGGAATGACATATGTACTTTGAACAGTGATGTTGCTGTCGACTACTTTACAGCGTTTTTGATTGATGCTGCAACAAAAATGCATCCCACAAACAAATGGACACCCTGGAAAACGGCGTGTGCCACGGTGGAACTCTGAATGCCGAAACGCGCGCAAACAGCAAAACAGAGCTTGGAGGTTGCTTCGGAACTCCCCGACAGCCGAAAATCTTGACATCTTCAAAAAAAAAGAAAGTCTCAAAGCAGGAGAATGCATCGGCAGGCCAGAAGAGAAAGCTGGCAGAAGTTTTTGTCAGGGATCAATTCATACACACAGGAGGCTAAAGTCTGGAACATGGTCGGTAGGATAGCAGGAAAACAAGTACACACACTTCCACTCGTAAACACTCAGGGTGACACCTTGGAAGATCAGGCAAACTTCCTTGGTGCACACTTCGAACAGGTGTCCAGCTCATCTCACTATACTGACACTTTCCAATAATACAGAACAAGAATAGAAAAGCAGAAACTCGAACACAAATGCACTAGATCCGAAGCATATAACCGACCTTTCAGTCTAGCTGAGCTGCGAACGTCTCTAAACTCATGCAGCACTTATGCCCGAGGTTCTGACCGTGTGGTGTATGAAATGTTAAAAAACCTACCAATCGAAACACGAAAAACCTTACTTTGTTTGTACAATGCTATCTGGTTTTCTGGCACTATCCCTACCTCCTGGAAAGAGGCTATTATTATTCCCATTTTGAAAGAGGGCAAGGACCCTTCTTTACCTTCGAGTTATAGGCCTATTGCACTTACAAGCTGCTTGTGCAAAGTATTCGAAAAAATGATAAACTGCCGACTTGTATATATCTTTGAAACAAACAATTTGCTTGACCCATTTCAGTGCGGGTTTCGAAAAAGTAGATCCACCACAGACCACCTTCTTCGTATCGAGGCACAGATCAGAGACGCCTTCGTCCATAAACAATATTTTCTCTCTGTGTTCTTCGATATCGAAAAGGCGTATGATACAACATGGCGTTTCGGAATTCTAAGAGACTTGTCTGACCTTGGTGTGCGCGGAAGAATATTTCATATAATCGAAAGTTACGTGTAAAACTGGACATTCCGTGTCCGTCTGGGCAGTGTGCTCTCCCAAACATTTGTCCAGGAAACAGGCGTGCCACAATGTGGTGTGCTTAGTTGTACACTTTTTGTTATCAAAATGAATTCTTTGCACTTGTCCATTCCCCGCAATATGTTCTATTGTACATATGTCGACGACGTTCAGCTTGGCTTCAAGTCATACAACTTGGCCATGTGTGAGCGGCAGGTTCAGCTGGGTTTAAATAAGGTCTCCAAATGGGCAGATGAAAACGGATTTCGACTTAACCCACAAAAAAGCACGTGTGTCTTGTTCTCTCGAAAGAGAGGCATGCACTTGGAACCTGACATTCGAATGAACGGGCAACGTCTGTCCGTCAAAGCCGAGTATAAATTCTTAGGCTTAATCTTGGACAACAAGTTAACCTTTGTACCGTACATCAAGTATTTAAAAACAAAATGTTTAAAAGCCATGAATGTTATAAAAGTGTTGTCACGTACTACGTGGGGTAGTGATAGGCAATGCCTCATGAACCTCTATAAAAGCCTCATTCGCACCCGCTTAGATTATGGGGCCGTTGTCTATCAGTCTGCTACTCAAAGTGCCTTGAAGATGCTGGACCCCGTGCACCATTTGGGCATCCGCCTTTCTACAGGTGCTTTTCGCACCAGCCCCGTAGAAAGCCTTTATGTTGAGTCAAATGAGTGGCCGCTTCATCTGCAAAGAACCTACATGCCCTTTGTATACTTCCTTAAGGTGAAAGCAGACAAAAGGCACCCCTCATATTCTACTATTAATGACTTGTCGAGCTCCATTCTTTTTCAAAACAGGCCTTCAATGAGGCAGCTCTTCTCAGTTCGCCTGAAGAATCTAGCTGAGGACACTGGAGTGTCACTCGAACACAGTTTAATGGCTCCTGTAGCATACCCGCCACCGTGGCAGTGGCAGACTATAGATTGCGATGTGTCTTTCCAAGAAGTTACTAAACATGCGCCTATTGCCCATATTCGAACATACTTCTTGGAACTTCAATACAAATACACACGTCCTGAGTTTTTTACACATGCCTCTAAGTCTAACTCCTCTGTGTCCTACGCTACTGTTGGCCCTTCCTTTTCGGATGCTGGTCCTCTACATCCAGGCACAAGTATCTTCACAGCGGAAGCTTGCGCGATATTTGGGGCAGCTAAACACATCAAACAATCACAAATACAAAAAGCAGTAATTTATACAGACTCCCTCATTGTGGTAACGGCTCTGCACAGTCTTAAAAAACAAAAAAACCCGGCCCTCGTTTCACTTTACTCCATTTTATGCACTCTACACACTCAATCGACATGTTGTTTTGTGCTGGGTGCCAGGGCACCGTGAGATTCAAGGAAACATGATGGCGGATCAGCTTGCTGCATCCGCCCACGAAAGCACCGCCATTACACCTTCATCAAAACCGGCCCTTGATCTTAAGCCGTCTCTCAAACGAAAACTCAGGGACTACTGGCAGAGAAAGTGGGATACACACACACAAAACAAACTACACGTTTTCAAGCCACGCCTTGGCCATTGGCCACCAGTATTAAAATCACGCCTAACAGAGGTAACATTAACGAGGCTAAGGATAGGACACACATACACGACAAACGCACATCTTTTGTCCGGTGGTGATCCACCATTGTGTGATAAATGTGGTGAGGCAATAACAGTTCTTCACGTTTTAATTCAATGTAAACAGTTAGACACTCTAAGAAGACAACACTTTCCATTACCCTACCGACAACATATACCTTTACACCCTGCAATGTCCGTTGGTAGGGAACCGCTTTTTAGTCATAAATCATTATTAGCGTTTTTAAAGAAAATTCATAATTTTCATATCATATACCCGGGCATACCGTAGCACGACCTCTCTAGAGAGGTTTTTGCTGCGGTGGCTACACAGGAAAGCACTTGCCTCACGGCCCTTGGACGCAAGGGTATGAACGAGTGAGGCACTTGTGCTAATGCCATACATGTCCACCATCGTTTTTATTATCATTAACTTTTGCCATCTATTCACAGCACACACACCTTTCACGGCATGGTCATGATTTTATTAATTGTATGTTTTTACCCGCTTTACTGCGAGAAATTTTATGGCCCTTATACAGCCGCTAATCACAATCATTGTCCACATTCCTGTCTCACGAACTGGCGCTCTTTGACCATCAAATGGCCCTTGCGCCAAAAAACACCATATATTATCATCATAAACATCGCTAAATGTTAACGTTATTTAAGATTTCACGATGCTTGCATGCGCTTTCACGAGAATATCACAATATAGCATTTTCGCACTTGTAACGGTACAAGACGCACTATCTGGCTAGTTCACGCCGTGTTGTGTGCTTTCACAATATTTCAGCTACCACAGTTTCGTACTCGGAACAAAACACTATCTCGTTAGATGAAGTCGTTTTTGGTGGTTTCACGACGCTACCTAGCTTAAACTAACATAACCCAACCTAATCTAACCTTCACAATTCTATCGTTAGAAAACATTTTACTCGCTACTTTACAATGCTTTCTGCAACATTACGACGGTTTCATGCGCTTTCACATTAGATGTCGCAGTTTCTGACTTGTAATGGTGAAAAACACTGCATCTCAATAGCTGACATTGCTTAATGCGGTTTTACAATGCTTCATAACTTAACCTAACCTACCCTCGCACTTCTATCTAATAAACGCTCTGTTACACTGTTTTGCTCACTATTACGATATTTGCATGACCTCACAGTTTTTCACCAACTTAGTACAGTACAGAACGCTGTATCTCGCCAAATGACATACCCTCGTCGTTGCTTCTAATGCCAGAGGTATGGCCTTGGCTCTAAAACCTGTCTTGGTCGCCAGACCTGTGCACAATGTGGAGTCCTAGGCCACGTGTCTGAGAACTGCAAACAACCGCCACACTGTGCAAACTGCGAAGGAAACCATACCGCATATTCACGCTCCTGCACATACTGGAAAAGAAAAAGAAATAATTACAATAAAGGTAAATAGAACATAACATTTAAGGAAGCACGGTGAAGAGTCGCTCTACTCTATGGACCTACATACGCTGATGCGGCGCGTCCGGGGGCACCGCCGCACCAGCCCTCGCCACCCCTTCGGCCCGCGCATACCGAGCCGGCGGTTGTGTCACCTGCCCCCAAGGCGGCTGTAGCCCAAGCTACACCGCCTACTCCCAAACAGAGACCAGAGACTCCAGAGTCCTCGGGTCTCAAGGCCTCTTCTGACCAGGCGAGGCCCGTAATCCGAACTAACAGTCCGCATGTGTGGGCATCCAGTGCCTCCGAGGAGGCAATGGGTACGTCGGTATCCCTGGTGCCGAAAGAGCGGCGTGGCTCCTTGGAGCGCGCCAAGACAACAAAAAGCAAATAACAGGGCCCGCTGACGGCCCTGTTAAGTGAACTCAAATTCCCCGTCTAAACAGCCACTCGCTTTTCGTACACACAGCGCTATTTTACATTCACCAAGAACACTCAAATTATACAATGGAACATCAGGGGCCTTCTCAGGATCCTTGACGACATCCAAGAACTCTTACACGAACACTCACCAAAAGTGCTGTGTGTACAAGAAACACACCTTAATTCAAAACACTCAAATTTTCTTCGTAAATACGTTATTTTTTGAAAAAACCGTGATGATGCCATGACATCATCCGGAGGTGTTGCCATCATAGTAAATCAAGGAAGTGCATGCACACACTTACAACTCCAAACATTCCTTGAGGCAGTGGCTGTTCGAGCGGTTCTTTTTGATAAACTGATCACAATCTGCAGTATATACATTCCTTCTAGCTATCAGCTGCAAAAACGTGATTTATACTCTTTAATTGATGAGCTTCCGGAGCCCTATGTTCTCCTTGGAGACTTCAATGCGCAAAGCAGGCTATGGGGAGACTCTCGTTGCGACGCGCGAGGTCGACTAATTGAACAGTTCGTTCTCTCGTCGAGTGCATTTCTCCTAAATAGAAAAGAACCAACCTATTATAATCTCGCACACAACACCTACTCCTCCGTGGACCTAAGGATAGTATCTCCATCTCTTGTGCCTCTACTCCAGTGGAAAGTTGTCAGTAATCTGTACGGAAGTGACCACTTCCCCGTAATTTTGAGCACAACTACAGCAACTGAGTGTCCACCCCGTGTTCCCAAGTGGCTCATAAACAGAGCCGACTTGGAACAGTTTTATACCATCGCTCGTCTAGGTTGGAATGACATATGTACTTTGAACAGTGATGTTGCTGTCGACTACTTTACAGCGTTTTTGATTGATGCTGCAACAAAAATGCATCCCACAAACAAATGGACACCCTGGAAAACGGCGTGTGCCACGGTGGAACTCTGAATGCCGAAACGCGCGCAAACAGCAAAACAGAGCTTGGAGGTTGCTTCGGAACTCCCCGACAGCCGAAAATCTTGACATCTTCAAAAAAAAAAGAAAGTCTCAAAGCAGGAGAATGCATCGGCAGGCCAGAAGAGAAAGCTGGCAGAAGTTTTTGTCAGGGATCAATTCATACACACAGGAGGCTAAAGTCTGGAACATGGTCGGTAGGATAGCAGGAAAACAAGTACACACACTTCCACTCGTAAACACTCAGGGTGACACCTTGGAAGATCAGGCAAACTTCCTTGGTGCACACTTCGAACAGGTGTCCAGCTCATCTCACTATACTGACACTTTCCAATAATACAGAACAAGAATAGAAAAGCAGAAACTCGAACACAAATGCACTAGATCCGAAGCATATAACCGACCTTTCAGTCTAGCTGAGCTGCGAACGTCTCTAAACTCATGCAGCACTAATGCCAGAGGTTCTGACCGTGTGGTGTATGAAATGTTAAAAAACCTACCAATCGAAACACGAAAAACCTTACTTTGTTTGTACAATGCTATCTGGTTTTCTGGCACTATCCCTACCTCCAGGAAAGAGGCTATTATTATTCCCATTTTGAAAGAGGGCAAGGACCCTTCTTTACCTTCGAGTTATAGGCCTATTGCACTTACAAGCTGCTTGTGCAAAGTATTCGAAAAAATGATAAACTGCCGACTTGTATATATCTTTGAAACAAACAATTTGCTTGACCCATTTCAGTGCGGGTTTCGAAAAAGTAGATCCACCACAGACCACCTTCTTCGTATCGAGGCACAGATCAGAGACGCCTTCGTCCATAAACAATATTTTCTCTCTGTGTTCTTCGATATCGAAAAGGCGTATGATACAACATGGCGTTTCGGAATTCTAAGAGACTTGTCTGACCTTGGTGTGCGCGGAAGAATATTTCATATAATCGAAAGTTACGTGTCAAACTGGACATTCCGTGTCCGTCTGGGCAGTGTGCTCTCCCAAACATTTGTCCAGGAAACAGGCGTGCCACAATGTGGTGTGCTTAGTTGTACACTTTTTGTTATCAAAATGAATTCTTTGCACTTGTCCATTCCCCGCAATATGTTCTATTGTACATATGTCGACGACGTTCAGCTTGGCTTCAAGTCATACAACTTGGCCATGTGTGAGCGGCAGGTTCAGCTGGGTTTAAATAAGGTCTCCAAATGGGCAGATGAAAACGGATTTCGACTTAACCCACAAAAAAGCACGTGTGTCTTGTTCTCTCGAAAGAGAGGCATGCACTTGGAACCTGACATTCGAATGAACGGGCAACGTCTGTCCGTCAAAGCCGAGTATAAATTCTTAGGCTTAATCTTGGACAACAAGTTAACCTTTGTACCGTACATCAAGTATTTAAAAACAAAATGTTTAAAAGCCATGAATGTTATAAAAGTGTTGTCACGTACTACGTGGGGTAGTGATAGGCAATGCCTCATGAACCTCTATAAAAGCCTCATTCGCACCCGCTTAGATTATGGGGCCGTTGTCTATCAGTCTGCTACTCAAAGTGCCTTGAAGATGCTGGACCCCGTGCACCATTTGGGCATCCGCCTTTCTACAGGTGCTTTTCGCACCAGCCCCGTAGAAAGCCTTTATGTTGAGTCAAATGAGTGGCCGCTTCATCTGCAAAGAACCTACATGCCCTTTGTATACTTCCTTAAGGTGAAAGCAGACAAAAGGCACCCCTCATATTCTACTATTAATGACTTGTCGAGCTCCATTCTTTTTCAAAACAGGCCTTCAATGAGGCAGCTCTTCTCAGTTCGCCTGAAGAATCTAGCTGAGGACACTGGAGTGTCACTCGAACACAGTTTAATGGCTCCTGTAGCATACCCGCCACCGTGGCAGTGGCAGACTATAGATTGCGATGTGTCTTTCCAAGAAGTTACTAAACATGCGCCTATTGCCCATATTCGAACATACTTCTTGGAACTTCAATACAAATACACACGTCCTGAGTTTTTTACACATGCCTCTAAGTCTAACTCCTCTGTGTCCTACGCTACTGTTGGCCCTTCCTTTTCGGATGCTGGTCCTCTACATCCAGGCACAAGTATCTTCACAGCGGAAGCTTGCGCGATATTTGGGGCAGCTAAACACATCAAACAATCACAAATACAAAAAGCAGTAATTTATACAGACTCCCTCATTGTGGTAACGGCTCTGCACAGTCTTAAAAAAACAAAAAAACCCGGCCCTCGTTTCACTTTACTCCATTTTATGCACTCTACACACTCAATCGACATGTTGTTTTGTGCTGGGTGCCAGGGCACCGTGAGATTCAAGGAAACATGATGGCGGATCAGCTTGCTGCATCCGCCCACGAAAGCACCGCCATTACACCTTCATCAAAACCGGCCCTTGATCTTAAGCCGTCTCTCAAACGAAAACTCAGGGACTACTGGCAGAGAAAGTGGGATACACACACACAAAACAAACTACACGTTTTCAAGCCACGCCTTGGCCATTGGCCACCAGTATTAAAATCACGCCTAACAGAGGTAACATTAACGAGGCTAAGGATAGGACACACATACACGACAAACGCACATCTTTTGTCCGGTGGTGATCCACCATTGTGTGATAAATGTGGTGAGGCAATAACAGTTCTTCACGTTTTAATTCAATGTAAACAGTTAGACACTCTAAGAAGACAACACTTTCCATTACCCTACCGACAACATATACCTTTACACCCTGCAATGTCCGTTGGTAGGGAACCGCTTTTTAGTCATAAATCATTATTAGCGTTTTTAAAGAAAATTCATAATTTTCATATCATATACCCGGGCATACCGTAGCACGACCTCTCTAGAGAGGTTTTTGCTGCGGTGGCTACACAGGAAAGCACTTGCCTCACGGCCCTTGGACGCAAGGGTATGAACGAGTGAGGCACTTGTGCTAATGCCATACATGTCCACCATCGTTTTTATTATCATTAACTTTTGCCATCTATTCACAGCACACACACCTTTCACGGCATGGTCATGATTTTATTAATTGTATGTTTTTACCCGCTTTACTGCGAGAAATTTTATGGCCCTTATACAGCCGCTAATCACAATCATTGTCCACATTCCTGTCTCACGAACTGGCGCTCTTTGACCATCAAATGGCCCTTGCGCCAAAAAACACCATATATTATCATCATAAACATCGCTAAATGTTAACGTTATTTAAGATTTCACGATGCTTGCATGCGCTTTCACGAGAATATCACAATATAGCATTTTCGCACTTGTAACGGTACAAGACGCACTATCTGGCTAGTTCACGCCGTGTTGTGTGCTTTCACAATATTTCAGCTACCACAGTTTCGTACTCGGAACAAAACACTATCTCGTTAGATGAAGTCGTTTTTGGTGGTTTCACGACGCTACCTAGCTTAAACTAACATAACCCAACCTAATCTAACCTTCACAATTCTATCGTTAGAAAACATTTTACTCGCTACTTTACAATGCTTTCTGCAACATTACGACGGTTTCATGCGCTTTCACATTAGATGTCGCAGTTTCTGACTTGTAATGGTGAAAAACACTGCATCTCAATAGCTGACATTGCTTAATGCGGTTTTACAATGCTTCATAACTTAACCTAACCTACCCTCGCACTTCTATCTAATAAACGCTCTGTTACACTGTTTTGCTCACTATTACGATATTTGCATGACCTCACAGTTTTTCACCAACTTAGTACAGTACAGAACGCTGTATCTCGCCAAATGACATACCCTCGTCGTTGCTTCTAATGCCAGAGGTATGGCCTTGGCTCTAAAACCTGTCTTGGTCGCCAGACCTGTGCACAATGTGGAGTCCTAGGCCACGTGTCTGAGAACTGCAAACAACCGCCACACTGTGCAAACTGCGAAGGAAACCATACCGCATATTCACGCTCCTGCACATACTGGAAAAGAAAAAGAAATAATTACAATAAAGGTAAATAGAACATAACATTTAAGGAAGCACGGTGAAGAGTCGCTCTACTCTATGGACCTACATACGCTGATGCGGCGCGTCCGGGGGCACCGCCGCACCAGCCCTCGCCACCCCTTCGGCCCGCGCATACCGAGCCGGCGGTTGTGGCACCTGCCCCCAAGGCGGCTGTAGCCCAAGCTACACCGCCTACTCCCAAACAGAGACCAGAGACTCCAGAGTCCTCGGGTCTCAAGGCCTCTTCTGACCAGGCGAGGCCCGTAATCCGAACTAACAGTCCGCATGTGTGGGCATCCAGTGCCTCCGAGGAGGCAATGGGTACGTCGGTATCCCTGGTGCCGAAAGAGCGGCGTGGCTCCTTGGAGCGCGCCAAGACAACAAAAAGCAAATAACAGGGCCCGCTGACGGCCCTGTTAAGTGAACTCAAATTCCCCGTCTAAACAGCCACTCGCTTTTCGTACACACAGCGCTATTTTACATTCACCAAGAACACTCAAATTATACAATGGAACATCAGGGGCCTTCTCAGGATCCTTGACGACATCCAAGAACTCTTACACGAACACTCACCAAAAGTGCTGTGTGTACAAGAAACACACCTTAATTCAAAACACTCAAATTTTCTTCGTAAATACGTTATTTTTTGAAAAAACCGTGATGATGCCATGACATCATCCGGAGGTGTTGCCATCATAGTAAATCAAGGAAGTGCATGCACACACTTACAACTCCAAACATTCCTTGAGGCAGTGGCTGTTCGAGCGGTTCTTTTTGATAAACTGATCACAATCTGCAGTATATACATTCCTTCTAGCTATCAGCTGCAAAAACGTGATTTATACTCTTTAATTGATGAGCTTCCGGAGCCCTATGTTCTCCTTGGAGACTTCAATGCGCAAAGCAGGCTATGGGGAGACTCTCGTTGCGACGCGCGAGGTCGACTAATTGAACAGTTCGTTCTCTCGTCGAGTGCATTTCTCCTAAATAGAAAAGAACCAACCTATTATAATCTCGCACACAACACCTACTCCTCCGTGGACCTAAGGATAGTATCTCCATCTCTTGTGCCTCTACTCCAGTGGAAAGTTGTCAGTAATCTGTACGGAAGTGACCACTTCCCCGTAATTTTGAGCACAACTACAGCAACTGAGTGTCCACCCCGTGTTCCCAAGTGGCTCATAAACAGAGCCGACTTGGAACAGTTTTATACCATCGCTCGTCTAGGTTGGAATGACATATGTACTTTGAACAGTGATGTTGCTGTCGACTACTTTACAGCGTTTTTGATTGATGCTGCAACAAAAATGCATCCCACAAACAAATGGACACCCTGGAAAACGGCGTGTGCCACGGTGGAACTCTGAATGCCGAAACGCGCGCAAACAGCAAAACAGAGCTTGGAGGTTGCTTCGGAACTCCCCGACAGCCGAAAATCTTGACATCTTCAAAAAAAAAAGAAAGTCTCAAAGCAGGAGAATGCATCGGCAGGCCAGAAGAGAAAGCTGGCAGAAGTTTTTGTCAGGGATCAATTCATACACACAGGAGGCTAAAGTCTGGAACATGGTCGGTAGGATAGCAGGAAAACAAGTACACACACTTCCACTCGTAAACACTCAGGGTGACACCTTGGAAGATCAGGCAAACTTCCTTGGTGCACACTTCGAACAGGTGTCCAGCTCATCTCACTATACTGACACTTTCCAATAATACAGAACAAGAATAGAAAAGCAGAAACTCGAACACAAATGCACTAGATCCGAAGCATATAACCGACCTTTCAGTCTAGCTGAGCTGCGAACGTCTCTAAACTCATGCAGCACTTATGCCCGAGGTTCTGACCGTGTGGTGTATGAAATGTTAAAAAACCTACCAATCGAAACACGAAAAACCTTACTTTGTTTGTACAATGCTATCTGGTTTTCTGGCACTATCCCTACCTCCTGGAAAGAGGCTATTATTATTCCCATTTTGAAAGAGGGCAAGGACCCTTCTTTACCTTCGAGTTATAGGCCTATTGCACTTACAAGCTGCTTGTGCAAAGTATTCGAAAAAATGATAAACTGCCGACTTGTATATATCTTTGAAACAAACAATTTGCTTGACCCATTTCAGTGCGGGTTTCGAAAAAGTAGATCCACCACAGACCACCTTCTTCGTATCGAGGCACAGATCAGAGACGCCTTCGTCCATAAACAATATTTTCTCTCTGTGTTCTTCGATATCGAAAAGGCGTATGATACAACATGGCGTTTCGGAATTCTAAGAGACTTGTCTGACCTTGGTGTGCGCGGAAGAATATTTCATATAATCGAAAGTTACGTGTCAAACTGGACATTCCGTGTCCGTCTGGGCAGTGTGCTCTCCCAAACATTTGTCCAGGAAACAGGCGTGCCACAATGTGGTGTGCTTAGTTGTACACTTTTTGTTATCAAAATGAATTCTTTGCACTTGTCCATTCCCCGCAATATGTTCTATTGTACATATGTCGACGACGTTCAGCTTGGCTTCAAGTCATACAACTTGGCCATGTGTGAGCGGCAGGTTCAGCTGGGTTTAAATAAGGTCTCCAAATGGGCAGATGAAAACGGATTTCGACTTAACCCACAAAAAAGCACGTGTGTCTTGTTCTCTCGAAAGAGAGGCATGCACTTGGAACCTGACATTCGAATGAACGGGCAACGTCTGTCCGTCAAAGCCGAGTATAAATTCTTAGGCTTAATCTTGGACAACAAGTTAACCTTTGTACCGTACATCAAGTATTTAAAAACAAAATGTTTAAAAGCCATGAATGTTATAAAAGTGTTGTCACGTACTACGTGGGGTAGTGATAGGCAATGCCTCATGAACCTCTATAAAAGCCTCATTCGCACCCGCTTAGATTATGGGGCCGTTGTCTATCAGTCTGCTACTCAAAGTGCCTTGAAGATGCTGGACCCCGTGCACCATTTGGGCATCCGCCTTTCTACAGGTGCTTTTCGCACCAGCCCCGTAGAAAGCCTTTATGTTGAGTCAAATGAGTGGCCGCTTCATCTGCAAAGAACCTACATGCCCTTTGTATACTTCCTTAAGGTGAAAGCAGACAAAAGGCACCCCTCATATTCTACTATTAATGACTTGTCGAGCTCCATTCTTTTTCAAAACAGGCCTTCAATGAGGCAGCTCTTCTCAGTTCGCCTGAAGAATCTAGCTGAGGACACTGGAGTGTCACTCGAACACAGTTTAATGGCTCCTGTAGCATACCCGCCACCGTGGCAGTGGCAGACTATAGATTGCGATGTGTCTTTCCAAGAAGTTACTAAACATGCGCCTATTGCCCATATTCGAACATACTTCTTGGAACTTCAATACAAATACACACGTCCTGAGTTTTTTACACATGCCTCTAAGTCTAACTCCTCTGTGTCCTACGCTACTGTTGGCCCTTCCTTTTCGGATGCTGGTCCTCTACATCCAGGCACAATTATCTTCACAGCGGAAGCTTGCGCGATATTTGGGGCAGCTAAACACATCAAACAATCACAAATACAAAAAGCAGTAATTTATACAGACTCCCTCATTGTGGTAACGGCTCTGCACAGTCTTAAAAAACAAAAAAACCCGGCCCTCGTTTCACTTTACTCCATTTTATGCACTCTACACACTCAATCGACATGTTGTTTTGTGCTGGGTGCCAGGGCACCGTGAGATTCAAGGAAACATGATGGCGGATCAGCTTGCTGCATCCGCCCACGAAAGCACCGCCATTACACCTTCATCAAAACCGGCCCTTGATCTTAAGCCGTCTCTCAAACGAAAACTCAGGGACTACTGGCAGAGAAAGTGGGATACACACACACAAAACAAACTACACGTTTTCAAGCCACGCCTTGGCCATTGGCCACCAGTATTAAAATCACGCCTAACAGAGGTAACATTAACGAGGCTAAGGATAGGACACACATACACGACAAACGCACATCTTTTGTCCGGTGGTGATCCACCATTGTGTGATAAATGTGGTGAGGCAATAACAGTTCTTCACGTTTTAATTCAATGTAAACAGTTAGACACTCTAAGAAGACAACACTTTCCATTACCCTACCGACAACATATACCTTTACACCCTGCAATGTCCGTTGGTAGGGAACCGCTTTTTAGTCATAAATCATTATTAGCGTTTTTAAAGAAAATTCATAATTTTCATATCATATACCCGGGCATACCGTAGCACGACCTCTCTAGAGAGGTTTTTGCTGCGGTGGCTACACAGGAAAGCACTTGCCTCACGGCCCTTGGACGCAAGGGTATGAACGAGTGAGGCACTTGTGCTAATGCCATACATGTCCACCATCGTTTTTATTATCATTAACTTTTGCCATCTATTCACAGCACACACACCTTTCACGGCATGGTCATGATTTTATTAATTGTATGTTTTTACCCGCTTTACTGCGAGAAATTTTATGGCCCTTATACAGCCGCTAATCACAATCATTGTCCACATTCCTGTCTCACGAACTGACGCTCTTTGACCATCAAATGGCCCATGCGCCAAAAAACACCATATATTATCATCATAAACATCGCTAAATGTTAACGTTATTTAAGATTTCACGATGCTTGCATGCGCTTTCACGAGAATATCACAATATAGCATTTTCGCACTTGTAACGGTACAAGACGCGCTATCTGGCTAGTTCGCGCCGTGTTGTGTGCTTTCACAATATTTCACCTATCGCAGTTTTTTTACTCGCAACAAAACAACACTTTTCACAACACTTTTCATCTGAAGGAAAAAAAACAACACTATCTCGCTAGATGAGGTCGTTTAGTGATTTCACGACGCTACCTAGCTTAAACTATCACAATCCAACGTAACCTAACCTTCACAATTCTATCGTTAGAAAACGTTTTACTCGCTACTTTACGATGCTTTCTGCAACATTACGACGGTTTTATGCGCTTTCACATTAGATGTCGCAGTTTCCGACTTGTAATGGTGAAAAACACTGCATCTCAATAGCTGACATTGCTTAATGCGGTTTTACAACGCTTCATAACTTAACCTAACCTAACCTTCGACTTCTATCTAATAAACGCTCTGTTACACCTTTTCGCTCACAATTACGATAATTACATGACCTCACAGTTTTTCACCAACTTAGTACAGTACAGAACGCTGTATCTCGCTTAATGACATCGTTTTTTAAGGTTTCACGATGCTTACATGCGCTTTCACGAGAATATCACAATATAGCTGTTTCGCACTTGCAACGGTACAAGACGCACTCTCTGGCTAGTTCACGCCGTGTTGTGTGCTTTCACAATACTTCAGCTATCACAGTTTCGTACTCGCAACAAAACACTATCTCGTTAAATGAGGTCGTTTTTGGTGGCTTCACGACGCTACCTAGCTTTAACTAACATAACCCAACCTAACCTAACCTTCACAATTCTATCGTTAGAAAACGTTTTACTCGCTACTTTACAATGCTTTCTGCAACATTACGACGGTTTTATGCGCTTTCACATTAGATGTCGCAGTTTTCGACTTGTAATGGTGAAAAACACTGCATCTCAATAGCTCACATTGCTTAATGCGGTTTTACAACGCTTCATAACTTAACCTAACCTAACATTCGCACTTCTATCTAATAAACGCTCTGTTACACCTTTTCGCTCACAATTACAATATTTACATGACCTCACAGTTTTTCACCAACTTAGTACAACACAGAACGCTGTATCTCGCTTAATCACATTGTTATTCAAGGTTTCACGATGCTTGCATGCGCTTTCACGAGAATATCACAATATACCAGTTTAGCACTTGTAACGGTACAAGACGCACTATCTGGCTAGTTCGCGCCGTGTTGTGTGCTTTCACAATATTTCACCTATCGCAGTTTTTTTATTCGATACAAAACAACACCATCTCGTTAGATGAGGTCGTTTTTGGTGGTTTTACGACGCTGCCTAGCTTAAACTGACATAACCCAACGTAACCTAACCTTCGCAATTCTATCGTTAGAAAACGTTTTACTCGCTACTTTACAGTACTTTCTGCAACATTACGACAGTTTTATGCGCTTTCACATTAGATGTCGCAGTTTCTGACTTGTAATGATGAAAAACACTGCATCTCAATAGCTAACATTGTTTAATGGGGTTTTATGATGCTTCAAGACTTGACCTAACCTAACCTTCGCACTTGTACGTGAAAAGCTCTGTTACACGGTTTCTTTCACAATTAATATATTTGCATGATCTCACAGTTTTTCACCAACTTAGTACAGTACAGAACGCTGTATCTCACTAAATGACATCGCTATTTAAGGTTTCACCATGCTTGCACGCGCTTTCACGAGAATATCACAATATAGCAGTGTCGCACTTGTAACGGTATAAGACGCAGTATCTGGCTAGTTCATGCCGTGTTGTGTGCTTTCACAATATTTCACCTATCGCAGTTTTTTTTACTCGCAATAAAACAACACTATCTCGTTAGATGAGGTCGTTTTTTGTGGTTTCACGACGCAACCTAGCTTAAACTAACATAACCCAACGTAATCTAACCTTCGCAATTCTATCGTTAGAAAACGTTTTACTCGCTACTTTACAGTACTTTCTGCAACATTACGACAGTTTTATGCGCTTTCACATTAGATGTCGCTGTTTCCGACTTGTAATGGTGAAAAACACTGCATCTCAATAGTGACATTGTTTAATGCGGTTTTACAACGCTTCATAGCTTAACCTAACCTAACCTTCGCACTTCTATCTAATAAACGCTCTGTTACACTGTTTCGCTCACAATTGCAATATTTGCATGACCTAATAGTTTTTCACCAACTTAGTACAGTACAGAACGCTGTATCTCGCTAAATGACAGCGTTATTTAAGGTTTAACGATGCTTGCATGCGCTTTCACGAGAATATCACAATTTTGCAGTTTCGCACTTGTAACGGTACAAGACGCACTATCTGGCTAGTTCACGCCTTGTTGTGTGCTTTCACAATATTTCATCTATCACAGTTTCGTACTCTCAACAAAACAACAGTATCTCGTTAGATGACGTCGTTTTTGATGGCTTCACGACGCTACCTAGATTAAACTAACATAACCAAACCTAACCTAACCTTCACAATTCTATCGTTATAAAACAATTTACTCGCTACTTTACAATGCTTTCTGCAACATTACGACGGTTTCATGCGCTTTCACATTAGATGTCGCAGTTTCCGACTTGTAATGGGAAAAAACACTGTATCTCAATAGATGACATTGGTTAATGCGGTTTTACAACGCTTCATGACATAACCTAACCTAACCTTCACACTTATATCTAAAAGACGCTCTGTTACACTGTTTCGCTCACAATTACGATATTTGCATGACCTCACAATTTTTCACCAACTTAGTAAAGTACAGAACGCTTATCACACTAAATGACATCGTTATTTAAGGTTTCACGATGCTATCATGCACTTTCACGAGAATATCACAATATAGCAGTGTCGCACTTGTAACGGTATAAGACGCAGTATCTGGCTAGTTCATGCCGTTTTGTGTGCTTTCACAATATTTCACATATAGCTGTTTCGTACTCGCAACAAAACAACACTATCTCGTTAGATGACGTCGTTTTTGGTGGTTTCACGATGCTACCTAGCTTAAACTAACATAACTCAACCTAACCTAACCTTCACAATTCTACCGTTAGAAAACGTTTTACTCGCTACTTTACAATGCTTTCTGCAACATTACGACGGTTTCATGCGCTTTCACATTAGATGTCGCAGTTTCTGACTTGTAATGGGGAAAAACACTGCATCTCAATAGCTGACATTGCTTAATGCGGTTTTACAACGCTTCATAACTTAACCTATCCTAGCCTTCGCACTTCTATCTAATAAACGCTCTGTTACACTGTTTCGCTCATAATTATGATATTTGCATGACCTCACAGTTTTTCAACAACTTAGTACAGTACAGAACGCTGTATCTCGCTAAATGACATCGTTATTCAAGGTTTCACGATGCTTGCATGCCCTTTCACGAGAATATCACAATATAGCAGTTTCGCACTTGTAACAGTACAAGACGCACTATCTGGCTAGTTCGCGCCGTGTTGTGTGCTTTCACAATATTTCACCTATCGTAGTTTTTTTACTCGCAAGAAAACAACACTAGCTCGCTAGATGAGACACCACGGACCCGAGCTAACGGGGGAGTTTCTACTCCCTCCCACGCCTAGCCGTGCGTGGCTTTGCCGTGTCCGGGGAAAAGGGAATCATGGGGGTTGAGCCGACACTGGGTGATTGGACCTTTAAGGCCCCCCGGGAGAGGCAACACACCCCTTTGGCCCCAGCTTCACGTTGACGGCACCCCTGAGCTGACCCACCCAGGGGAAATCGGCAGTCGCCTTTTCCTATCTCTCTCTCCCTACATCTTCGTCTTTATCTCTCACTTTTTATCAATCCTGTCTTCTCCTCTCTTTTGTTTACTTCCAAACTTCCTGGCGGCTAGGGTTAACCCTGTGCAAATAGCCTACCTTGGTCTAGGCGCATTGGGTAATAGTAGCGTTGTACGGCTGGCGTCTGCAGGTTTTAGCACCCGCAAACTTGTAGCGTCCCCTCGGTGGGCTCCGTGGTGGGTGGCCGCCAACGCTTCTGAAGAAAATTAAACTGGCATGCATAGAGCATTTCTATTATTAAGTGATCGTACCGCCTTAAAGCGCGTGCGCACCGAAGACTTAGGATTTTTCAACTGATCAACTGAAAACTTCCCCCATTTTCATGTTATACATAGTGAGATAAGCAGCAAGTAAGCCAGAACTGTATCCCCCTTTGTAGTAGCGAGATGTCTCACAGAAACTCTAGGAGCCGGGTACAAAGTTACCAAAATTGCCAACGGAGACCTCCTCCTTGAAGTTCGAGAAAAAGAACAGTTTGAAAAGCTACAGAATCTTTCAACTTTTGGTGACACTCCTGTCACGGGGTCGTGACGTGGCCGAAGGCAGGAGACTTCGTGTTGAGATTTAACTGTTTATTTGGGCGAACCTGTGCCCGGTAAACGGAAAGTCCAATTACAGCAGCAGTCTCGCACAAATAGCAGTCTCGGACTGATAGCGGCGAACGGAGCGTCGGCCTTCGATCAACAACTACTGACAAGCGGCGAAGTGCGTCGGCATTTATACTCTCGCCATCGAATGTTCTAGCGTTATCTCTGGCGGTGGCGTAGGTACCAGAACAATCCGTACCGTTCGCACAGTGGGCGGGATCTTATCGAAATGATCTACTACAGTCCGGAACCTTCTCGAAAACTGCAGGCGCGGTTTGCGCTGAGAATCGTGTGGTGTTTTTGGACGATAACGAAAACTTGGGAAATGGAACGTGGCATTGCCCCCCTCTCAAAAAAGGCATCGTCCCGAGGCTTCAACTAAAGATGAAGGTACAATACTAATGCAAGAAAGTACAATGAATAAATTACAATGAAACAATAATACAAAAACACTGTTTCAGTTTGTTAACGCGCATGAAACGGCTTGAGGCGCGCGACATGCACGACTTCAGGTCGCGATCGGCGTCGTTGAGAGTTCGCGATGCCGTCGGGGATAACCTCGTAATCAAGTGGGCCAAGACGTCGAACCACCCTGTACGGTCCGAAGTAGCGTCGCAGAAGCTTTTCACTTAGTCCACGTCGGCGTATCGGCGTCCACACCCAAACACGTTCACCGGGCTGGTATTCCACGAAGTGTCGTCGAAGGTTGTAACGGTGGCTGTCTGTCGTCTGTTGATTCTTTATACGGAGACGCGCAAGTTGTCGGGCTTCTTCGGCACGTTGAAGGTACTCGCTCACATCGAGGCTTTCTTCGTCGGTGACGTTGGGTAACATGGCATCGAGCGTCGTTGCCAGGCTCCTTCCGTAGACCAATTTGTATGGAGATATCTGCGTCGTCTCCTGCACCATCGTGTTGTATGCGAAGGTCACATACGAAAGAATGGCGTCCCACGTCTTGTGTTCGACATCAACGTACATTGACAGCATGTCGGCAATCGTCTTGTTAAGCCGCTCGGTGAGGCCGTTGGTCCGTGGGTGGTACGCTGTCGTCCGGCGGTGGTTTGTTTGGCTGTATGCCAAGATCGCTTGAGTTAAGTCGGCAGTGAATGCCGTTCCTCTGTCGGTGATAAGGACCTCCGGGGTGCCGTGACGTAGGACGATATTTTCGACGAAGAACTTAGCTACCTCGGATGCACTGCCTTTTGGCAGGGCTTTTGTCTCGGCGTAGCGGGTGAGGTAGTCGGTAGCTACCACGATTCACTTGTTTCCGAAAGCCGACGTCGGGAACGGCCCTAGTAGGTCCATACCAATCTGCTGGAAAGGTCGGCAAGGTGGATCAATTGGCTGCAGAAGTCCCGCTGGCCTTGTCGGCGGTGTCTTGCGTCGCTGACAGTCCCGGCATGTCCTCACATAACGAGTGACGTCGGTGGTAAGACGTGGCCAGTAGTACCTTTCTTGTATTCTCGCGAGCGTGTGAGAAACACCGAGGTGCCCTGCCGTCGGATCGTCGTGCAGGGCCTGCAGGAGTTCCTGTCGCAGAGCTGAAGGCACCACAAGGAGGTACTTAGCTCGAAGCGGTGAAAAGTTTTTCTTTTGTAGAAGACCGTTTCGTAGAAAGAACGACGCAAGTGCGCGCTTGAATAGCTTCGGTACTTCGGCGGTTCTGCCTTCGAGGTATTCTATTAGGGCTTTAAGTTCCGGGTCGGCCCGCTGTCGTTCAGCGAAGTCGTCGGTAGTTATCGTTCCCAAGAAGTAGTCGTCATCCGAGTCGTCGGGTAGCGGTTGGTCGACAGGCGCACGAGAGAGACTTTCGGCGTCGGAGTGTTTTTTGCCGGACTTGTAAATGACAGTAATGTCATTTACAAGTCCGGACGGGGAGGAGCGGGGAGGAGCGTTGTGGCGCAGTGGAGCGGCGTAGATCATAGCTTCCGGCTCGGGCAGCGGTGCGTGGGGAATTTGAAGCGATTGCCGAACTTCTTCTCGCACAATGTCGGCGATTGAATGCACTTCAGGCTGCGCCGAAGGCGACAGCTTGCGCAGCTCTTCGCGCACGATCACTCGGATCGTTTCACGCAGGTCTCCGGAGTTACTTTCTTGAGCAGCAGCGCAGTCTGCGGTCAGGCGACGATTATACTGTCTGGTGCGCATGTCCAGGGTCCTTTCGATAGTGGTCGCTTCGGCTACAAATTATTGGACGGTTTTTATTGGACGGAAGTTATTGGACGGAATTTATTGGACGATAGTGGTCGCTTCGGCTACAAATTATTGGAACGTGGCACTCCCATCACTGTAACGCCGCACAGATCCATGAACACAACCCGTGGAGTAGTATCTCATGCTGATTTGCTCGGCTTGACTGAAGAGGAACTTCTGGAGGGGTGGAAGAGTCAGAATGTGACCAATGTACAAAGGATCACCATTAGAAGAGACAACAAGGTAACACCAACCAAACACCTAATACTCACGTTCGCTTCGAGTAATCTGCCAGAAAGTATTCAAACAGGGTACACTAAGACGTCGATCAGACCATACATACCTAGTCCACGTCGTTGTTTTAAATGCCAGAAGTATGGCCACGGCTCACAAAGCTTTCGTGGTCACCAAACTTGTGCACAATGTGGAGTGTCAGGCCACAATTCTGACAATTGCGAAGAACCATCACACTGTGTGAACTGTGGCGGAAATCATGCCGCATACTCACGGTCTTGCTCATTTTCGAAAAAAGAAAAGGAAATCATCACATTGAAAATTAAAGGAAATATCACATTCAAGGAAGCAAGACGAAGAGTGTCGCCATTTTATGGTGCTACATATGCTGATGCGGCGCGTCAGGGGGCAACGCCGCACCAGCCCTCGTCACTCCTTCGGCCAGCGCAGAGCGAGCCGACGGCTGTGGCACCTGCCCCCAAGGCGGCAGTAGTTCAGTCTACTCCGCCTCCTAGCGAATTGAGGCCGGAGACTCCAGGGTCCTCTGGTCTCAAGGCCTCCCATCACCAGGTGAGGCCTAAAATCTGAACCACCAGCTCGCATGTGCGGGAACCCAGTGCCTCTGAGGAGGCAATGGATACAACGGTACCCTTGGTACCAAAAGAGCGGTGCACCTCCTTGGAGCGCACCAAGAAAATTAAAAAACCAATAAAGGGGCTGGACGACCGTCCTGCCACCTGAATTAACGAGCTCAATCTAACACAGGATGCTCTTTGTACACACAGCAGCATCTCTCTTGTTTAAATATGCAGACAGAAATATTACAGTGGTACATGCGAGGCCTTCTTCGATACCTCGATGACTTACAAGAACTCCTCCATGAACACAATCCAAGAGTGCTGTGTGTACAAGAGACACACTTAAAACGAACTAACACAAACTTTTTACGTAACTACATAACCTTCCGAAAGGATAGAGATGATGCCATGCTACCATCCAGTGGTGTAGCGGTTATTGTAAGTCAAGGTATAGCATGTACACAATTACCCCTTCAAACTTCCCTCGAGGCGGTGGCTGTCCGAGCAGTTATTCTAAACAAACTTGTCACTGTCTGCTCTTTGTACATACCTCCGCACCACCATCTCGAAAAACTTCAATTCCAGTCTTTAATAGACGAACTACCTGCTTGGGGACCTGAACGCACATAATGGTCTGTGGGGTGACTCTCGCTGTGATGCCCGAGGTCGTCTCATTGAACGATTCCTCATTTCTTCGGGTGCTTGTCTGTTGAATAGGAAAGAAGCAACATACTATAACCTTGCCAACAAAACTTACTCTTCCATAGACGTCAGTATCGCATCTCCTTCACTTGTACCATTACTTCAGTGGAAAGTCATAAATAATCCATACGGAAGTGACCATTTCCCTTTAGTTTTGAGTACACCAATATTAAATGAATGCCCTCCACATGTTCCCAAATGGCTGGTACACAAAGCCAACTGGGAACAATTTCAAAAGCTTACTCACCTAAATTGGACTGACATATGCGGGTTAGGCATAGATGAAGCTGTGCAGTACTTCACGGCTTTTCTTACTGACGCAGCAACCAAGTGCATTCCACAAACATCTGGACTTCCCGGCAAACGACACGTTCCGTGGTGGAACACTGAGTGTCAGAATGCGCGAAAGGTACAGAACAGGGCATGAAGGTTGCTGCGGAACTCGCCGACAGCGGAGAACCTTGAGAGCTTTAAGAAAATAAAATCTCGAGGCAGGAGAACGCGTTGGCAGGCCAGAAAAGAAAGCTGGCACAAGTTTTTGTGAGGGATAAATTCATATACACAAGAGGCTAAAGTCTGGAACAGGGTTCGTAGGGTAGCAGGAAGACAAGTACACTCACTCCCACTCGTAAACACACAGGGTGATAGCCTGGAAGATCAAGCGAACTTCCTCGGTGTTCGCTTCCTACGAGCTAGACACCTGCTCGTAGGAAGCGAACTTCCTACGAGCAGGTGTCTAGCTCGTCACACTACACTGAAGCTTTCCAAAGACACAAACCAAAGATAGAAAAGCAGAAACTAGAATCCAAGTGCACAAATTACGAGGAATACAACCAACCTTTCAACTTAGCTGAGCTAGAGACATCACTAAACTCTTGCAATAATTTCGCTCCAGGCTACGATCATGTCACATATGAAATGTTGAAAAACCTGCCGCTCGAAACGCGAAAAACTTTACTCTCTCTATACAATGCTATCTGGCTTTCAGGCACCATCCCTGCTTCCTGGAAAGAGGCTATTGTTATCCAAATTTTGAAACAGGGCAAGGACCCTTCTATATAAAACTTCTAGGCGCGTAAAACTTCAGACAACTAACATAAGAGACAAGGACGAGCGCAGACTTTCAACTGATTTTATTACTACTACGACACACATATATATATTAGAAAGAAGATAAGCAACACACAAAATCAAAGGCGAAAAGAGAGATTGCAAAAACATCACGTGCTCACCCTGGGCCCTCACGTGCCGAATTTAAAAACGTCAATTCTTTCCCAGATAATGCTATCGATGGTTTGCTGATACAGCTACCTCGAGCAATTGCTGCAGCTTCAATTACAAGTCTTGTGCCTTCATTAGGGTGGGACGCGAGAACCCTTGTCTGTTCGAACAAAGGCTGGCATCCACATTCGGAACAATGAGCGGCCAAAAAACCGTCCCGTCCTGCATTTCTTACTTTCTGGCAATGTTCTTGAAGTCTTACATTGAGGCACCTGCCCGACTGACCGACGTACTCAAGTCCACAAGACAAAGGTACGCCATAAACAATCCCTGTTGCACACTCAACAAACTTCTTTCGGTGCTTAATTTTGCAGCTACTCGTAGTGGTTCCTACGGGGCTTGTTTGGACAGATAATTTTGACAATTTATTCGGTGCGGAAAAAACCACTGACACGCCCGCTCTCTGGCCTATTTTCTTGAGTTTATGCGAGATACCATGTAGATACGGTATCACCGCCACCCTCTTGGGAGTTGCTTCTTGTAAAACGTCCCCATCGTTACCGGCCCTTGATTGTCTGCGCAGCTTCTCACACACAGAAACTAGCAACGAACCGGGATAGCCCGCTGCCTCTAGACGGAGAATCTGCCTGTCGAAACTTCGCTGGACTGAGTGGAAGCAAGATTTTGTTAAAGCGTTATATAAACATGCCTTTACAATTCCACGCTTCACCAGTTTGCTGTGAGAAGACGCGTACGGTAAAAGGGGTTTTTTCCCCCGTGGCTCATACGTCCAACACACGTGCCCAGCTGAAAAAGTTAGTATTAACTCTAAAAACCTCAGGGAACCATTTTCCGGCAACTCATACGTGAGAGACAGTGGTTCAAGGCATTCCTGGAACACTTGCAAGACTTGCTGAAAGCACTCACTAAGGACCTCAAGATCGCAATCAAACAAAATTAAGTAATCATCGACAAACCGGAAGCACTTACTGACATTCATTTGTACCAACCGTTGATGAATCTTTCTATCCAAATGAGCGAGATATAAATCGCTCAACACTGGGGCGATGCATGAGCCAATGCACACGCCTGTTTTTTGCAGAAAAACTTCACCATTCCACTCCGCAAAGGTGGAGGCAAGGTAAAGCTTCAGCACATCCAGGAAGCCAGAAACAGAAATACCACACTCGTTTTGAAAGGCAACAGCACCAAAATCAGAAATTGCTTTTTCAATGACATCAACAAGTGGTTTTTGAGGCAGAGAATAGTAGAGATCCTTTATGTCGATGGAAACACCCACTCGACGAGTGGACACGTGTTGACGGAGGAAGCCAACAATCTGCGAAGAATTGTTCACTAGAAAAGGATCATTAATCGGCAACAGTTTTAGGTACCTCTGAAGCCAAGAGGCAACACACTTCTGCCATGTGTCCCGTTCAGAGATTATAACACGAAAGGGCATATCAATCTTATGCGTCTTTGCAGAAAAAAACAAATTAAGCGCCAGTCTTTCTTGTTTGTTAACTGATCTCACGAGGCTACATAGATTAAGCTTATCAAGCATGTTGCACGCTTTTCGCTTCGCATCCTTCAGATTAATTTGCGGGCAAAGGTTAAACACAGAGTCAATAGCCGCGTGGCCTTTACTCATGAAGGTCCGGTTTCTTACGACACAAAACCCACCTTCTTTGTCCGAAGGCAGCAGACATAGTTTGTTGCTCTTTAGGTAGGAGACGACTTTCCTCACTGGAATGGTCTTTCCTCGAGGCGCATATCGGTAGAGGACATCAACACCTTCTGAAACACACCTCTCAGATTCACTGTCCGGGGCAGCCCTTGAAACGTTCCGCACTAACGAAAGCAGTTCCGCAGGTGAGTTTTTCTTTTCCACGGCGAACTTTGGTCCCAGGGATAGCGTTGTCCTGACGTAGTCTGGAAGGCTAATTCCCTCTTCAACGTGGAGCTGTCCTGCAGAGCGCACTTGGGGACGCCGTTTTTGGCGCCGAAGTAGAAGCAGCTCTTGTTTCCATCTGCCCTCTACAGCATGGTCGATCAGCTTCGTCCATTCGTGCCGTTTTTTCACCCTTGCAGACCTGTCACCAGGACCGCGGTCCACTTGAACGTACAGAAAGTCCCGAAGTATTCGAGCTTGTCGCAGGGTTTCCGAACGCAGAATCCTGCAGACCCGCCTTCCGTGACCGACGGATGGAGCCAGGGTCCCGAACGCAGCCTGAACGTCCAGCGGTAGCTGACCGACACGAATGCAGTAAGCCAGTGCCCGTGCCCGGCACAGGGCAAGTGAAATGAGCGTCACAAGCAAAAAAGGGGGAAAGGAGCTACAATTAACAGTGCCCGAGGAACTAGAAATGTACTTAAGTAAAGTGTGGGATTGGGCTAGTTGGTAATCCATATAAAACTTCTAGGCGCGTAAAACTTCAGACAACTAACATAAGAGACAAGGACGAGCGCAGACTTTCAACTGATTTTATTACTACTACGACACACATATATATATTAGAAAGAAGATAAGCAACACACAAAATCAAAAGGCGAAAAGAGAGATTGCAAAAACATCACGTGCTCACCCTGGGCCCTCACGTGCCGAATTTAAAAACGTCAATTCTTTCCCAGATAATGCTATCGATGGTTTGCTGATACAGCTACCTCGAGCAATTGCTGCAGCTTCAATTACAAGTCTTGTGCCTTCATTAGGGTGGGACGCGAGAACCCTTGTCTGTTCGAACAAAGGCTGGCATCCACATTCGGAACAATGAGCGGCCAAAAAACCGTCCCGTCCTGCATTTCTTACTTTCTGGCAATGTTCTTGAAGTCTTACATTGAGGCACCTGCCCGACTGACCGACGTACTCAAGTCCACAAGACAAAGGTACGCCATAAACAATCCCTGTTGCACACTCAACAAACTTCTTTCGGTGCTTAATTTTGCAGCTACTCGTAGTGGTTCCTACGGGGCTTGTTTGGACAGATAATTTTGACAATTTATTCGGTGCGGAAAAAACCACTGACACGCCCGCTCTCTGGCCTATTTTCTTGAGTTTATGCGAGATACCATGTAGATACGGTATCACCGCCACCCTCTTGGGAGTTGCTTCTTGTAAAACGTCCCCATCGTTACCGGCCCTTGATTGTCTGCGCAGCTTCTCACACACAGAAACTAGCAACGAACCGGGATAGCCCGCTGCCTCTAGACGGAGAATCTGCCTGTCGAAACTTCGCTGGACTGAGTGGAAGCAAGATTTTGTTAAAGCGTTATATAAACATGCCTTTACAATTCCACGCTTCACCAGTTTGCTGTGAGAAGACGCGTACGGTAAAAGGGGTTTTTTCCCCCGTGGCTCATACGTCCAACACACGTGCCCAGCTGAAAAAGTTAGTATTAACTCTAAAAACCTCAGGGAACCATTTTCCGGCAACTCATACGTGAGAGACAGTGGTTCAAGGCATTCCTGGAACACTTGCAAGACTTGCTGAAAGCACTCACTAAGGACCTCAAGATCGCAATCAAACAAAATTAAGTAATCATCGACAAACCGGAAGCACTTACTGACATTCATTTGTACCAACCGTTGATGAATCTTTCTATCCAAATGAGCGAGATATAAATCGCTCAACACTGGGGCGATGCATGAGCCAATGCACACGCCTGTTTTTTGCAGAAAAACTTCACCATTCCACTCCGCAAAGGTGGAGGCAAGGTAAAGCTTCAGCACATCCAGGAAGCCAGAAACAGAAATACCACACTCGTTTTGAAAGGCAACAGCACCAAAATCAGAAATTGCTTTTTCAATGACATCAACAAGTGGTTTTTGAGGCAGAGAATAGTAGAGATCCTTTATGTCGATGGAAACACCCACTCGACGAGTGGACACGTGTTGACGGAGGAAGCCAACAATCTGCGAAGAATTGTTCACTAGAAAAGGATCATTAATCGGCAACAGTTTTAGGTACCTCTGAAGCCAAGAGGCAACACACTTCTGCCATGTGTCCCGTTCAGAGATTATAACACGAAAGGGCATATCAATCTTATGCGTCTTTGCAGAAAAAAACAAATTAAGCGCCAGTCTTTCTTGTTTGTTAACTGATCTCACGAGGCTACATAGATTAAGCTTATCAAGCATGTTGCACGCTTTTCGCTTCGCATCCTTCAGATTAATTTGCGGGCAAAGGTTAAACACAGAGTCAATAGCCGCGTGGCCTTTACTCATGAAGGTCCGGTTTCTTACGACACAAAACCCACCTTCTTTGTCCGAAGGCAGCAGACATAGTTTGTTGCTCTTTAGGTAGGAGACGACTTTCCTCACTGGAATGGTCTTTCCTCGAGGCGCATATCGGTAGAGGACATCAACACCTTCTGAAACACACCTCTCAGATTCACTGTCCGGGGCAGCCCTTGAAACGTTCCGCACTAACGAAAGCAGTTCCGCAGGTGAGTTTTTCTTTTCCACGGCGAACTTTGGTCCCAGGGATAGCGTTGTCCTGACGTAGTCTGGAAGGCTAATTCCCTCTTCAACGTGGAGCTGTCCTGCAGAGCGCACTTGGGGACGCCGTTTTTGGCGCCGAAGTAGAAGCAGCTCTTGTTTCCATCTGCCCTCTACAGCATGGTCGATCAGCTTCGTCCATTCGTGCCGTTTTTTCACCCTTGCAGACCTGTCACCAGGACCGCGGTCCACTTGAACGTACAGAAAGTCCCGAAGTATTCGAGCTTGTCGCAGGGTTTCCGAACGCAGAATCCTGCAGACCCGCCTTCCGTGACCGACGGATGGAGCCAGGGTCCCGAACGCAGCCTGAACGTCCAGCGGTAGCTGACCGACACGAATGCAGTAAGCCAGTGCCCGTGCCCGGCACAGGGCAAGTGAAATGAGCGTCACAAGCAAAAAAGGGGGAAAGGAGCTACAATTAACAGTGCCCGAGGAACTAGAAATGTACTTAAGTAAAGTGTGGGATTGGGCTAGTTGGTAATCCATATAAAACTTCTAGGCGCGTAAAACTTCAGACAACTAACATAAGAGACAAGGACGAGCGCAGACTTTCAACTGATTTTATTACTACTACGACACACATATATATATTAGAAAGAAGATAAGCAACACACAAAATCAAAAGGCGAAAAGAGAGATTGCAAAAACATCACGTGCTCACCCTGGGCCCTCACGTGCCGAATTTAAAAACGTCAATTCTTTCCCAGATAATGCTATCGATGGTTTGCTGATACAGCTACCTCGAGCAATTGCTGCAGCTTCAATTACAAGTCTTGTGCCTTCATTAGGGTGGGACGCGAGAACCCTTGTCTGTTCGAACAAAGGCTGGCATCCACATTCGGAACAATGAGCGGCCAAAAAACCGTCCCGTCCTGCATTTCTTACTTTCTGGCAATGTTCTTGAAGTCTTACATTGAGGCGTGAGAAGCTGCGCAGACAATCAAGGGCCGGTAACGATGGGGACGTTTTACAAGAAGCAACTCCCAAGAGGGTGGCGGTGATACCGTATCTACATGGTATCTCGCATAAACTCAAGAAAATAGGCCAGAGAGCGGGCGTGTCAGTGGTTTTTTCCGCACCGAATAAATTGTCAAAATTATCTGTCCAAACAAGCCCCGTAGGAACCACTACGAGTAGCTGCAAAATTAAGCACCGAAAGAAGTTTGTTGAGTGTGCAACAGGGATTGTTTATGGCGTACCTTTGTCTTGTGGACTTGAGTACGTCGGTCAGTCGGGCAGGTGCCTCAATGTAAGACTTCAAGAACATTGCCAGAAAGTAAGAAATGCAGGACGGGACGGTTTTTTGGCCGCTCATTGTTCCGAATGTGGATGCCAGCCTTTGTTCGAACAGACAAGGGTTCTCGCGTCCCACCCTAATGAAGGCACAAGACTTGTAATTGAAGCTGCAGCAATTGCTCGAGGTAGCTGTATCAGCAAACCATCGATAGCATTATCTGGGAAAGAATTGACGTTTTTAAATTCGGCACGTGAGGGCCCAGGGTGAGCACGTGATGTTTTTGCAATCTCTCTTTTCGCCTTTTGATTTTGTGTGTTGCTTATCTTCTTTCTAATATATATATGTGTGTCGTAGTAGTAATAAAATCAGTTGAAAGTCTGCGCTCGTCCTTGTCTCTTATGTTAGTTGTCTGAAGTTTTACGCGCCTAGAAGTTTTATATGGATTACCAACTAGCCCAATCCCACACTTTACTCAAGGACCCTTCCTTAGTATCAAGTTATAGGCCCATTGCACTAACCAGCTGCCTTTGTAAACTTTTAAAAAAATAATAAACCACCGACTTTTAATTTCCTTGAAACACACAATCTGCTCGACCAATTTCAGTGTGGGTTTCGGGAGGGTAGATCCACCAACGACCATCTGGTGCGTATCGAGGCACAGATCCGAGACGCTTTCGTCCACAAACAATACTTCCTCTCAGTGTTTCTCGATATCGAGAAGGCCTACGACACAACATGGCGTTTTGGCATATTAAGAGACTTGTCTCACCAGGGTGTGCGCGGTAGAATGCTTTCCATAATCGAGAGTTACTTGTCCAATTGTAAATTCCGTGTCCGTGTGGGCAGTATTCTCTCGCAAACATTTGTGCAAGAAACGGGAGTACCGCAGGGTGGTGTACTTAGTTGTACACTTTTTATTATTTAAATGAATTCTTTGCACCTGTCCATCCCCCGCAACATGTTCTATTCCACATATGTCGATGACGTCCAGCTTGGCTTTAAGTCATGCAACCCAGCAATGTGTGAGTGGCAGGTTCAGTTAGGTTTAAACAAGGTCTCCAAATGGGCAGAGGAAAACGGATTCCGGCTGAACCCAGGAAAAAGCACGTGTGTCTTGTTCTCCCGAAAGAGAGGCATGCACTCAGAACCTGACATTCGACTGAACGGCCAACGTCTGTCTGTGAAAGCGGAGCATAAATTCCTAGGCTTAATCTTGGACAACAAGTTGAACTTCGTACCACACATAAAATATTTAAAAACAAAATGTTTAAAAGCCATGAATGTCATAAAAGTGTTGTCACGTACTACGTGGGGTAGTGACAGAAAATGCCTCATGAATCTGTATAGAAGCCTCATTGGCACCCGCTTAGATTATGAGGCCATTGTTTATCAGTCTGCGACTCAAAGCGCTTTAAAGTAGCTGGATCCCGTGCACCATTTAGGCATCCACTTTTCTACGGTTGCTTTTCGCACCAGCCCCGTAGAAAGCCTTTACGTTGAGTCAAATGAGTGGTCACTTTATCTGCAAAGAACTGACATGTCATTTGTATATTTTCTTAAGGTGAAAGCAGACAGGAGGCACCCCTCATACTCTACTATTAATGATTTGTCGAGCTCTATTCTGTTTCAAAACAGGCCTTTAATGAGGCAGCCCTTCTCAGTTCGCCTGAAGGGTCTAGCTGAGGACACTGGAGTGTCACTCGAACACAATTTAATGGCTCCTGTGGCATACCTTCCACCGTGGCAGTGGCAGACTATAGATTGCGATGTGTCTTTCCTAGAAATTACTAAACATGCGCCTATTGCCCATATTGGAACATACTTCCTGGAACTTCAACACAAATACACTCGTCCTGAGTTCTTTACAGATACCTCTAAGTCTAACTCCTCTGTGTCCTACGCTGCTGTTGGCCCTTCCTTTTCGAATGCTGGCCCTCTACATCCAGGCACAAGTATCTTCACAGCGGAAGCTTACGCAATACTTGTGGCAGCTAAACACATCAAAAAATTACATACACAAAAAGCAGTAATTTACACAGACTCCCTCAGTGTGGTAACGGCTCTGCACAGTCTTAAAAAACAAAAAAACCTTGTCCTCATTTCACTTTACTCCATTTTATGCACACTCTACACACTCAACCAACATGTTGTAGTGTGCTGGGTGCCAGGGCACCGTGAGATTCAAGGCAACGTGAGGGCGGATCAGCTCGCTGCATCCGTCCACAAAAGCACTGCCCCTACACCCATATCAATCCCGGCCCTTGACCTTAAGCCGTCTCTCAAACGAAACCTCAGGGTATACTGGCAGAGCAAGTGGGATACAGACACACAAAACAAACTACACGTTATTAAGCCACACCTTGGTCATTGGCTGGCCGTATCGAAATCGCGTCATACAGAGGTAATACTAGCGAGACTCAGGATAGGACACACATACACGACACACACATATCTTTTGTCTGGTGGCGATCCACCATTGTGTGACAGATGTGGTGAAGCATTGACAGTCCTTCACATGTTAATCCAGTGCAAACAATTAGAAACTCTAAGAAAACGACATTTTCCATTACCCTACCGACAGCATATACCTTTACACCCTGCAATGTTCGTCCGTAGGTAACCGCTTTTTAGTCATAAATCATTGTTAGCGTTTTTAAAAGAAATTCATAATTTTCATATGATGTACCCGGGAATTCCATAGCACGACCTCTCTAGAGAGGTTTTTGCTGCGGAGGTTACACAAGAAAGCACTTGCCTCACGGCCCTTGGACGCAAGATTAAGAACGAGTGAGGCACTTGTGCCAATGCCATACATATCCACCATCGTCTTATTATCACCAACTTTTGTCATCATTCACACCACACACATCTTTCACGGCATCGTTATCATTTTATTACTTGTATGTTCTTACCCGCCTTATCGCGAGGAATTTTATGGCCCTTATACAGCCGCTTATCACAATCATTGTCCATATTTTTAGTAAGATGAAATGGCGCTCTTTCGCCAACAAATGGCCCTTGCACCAAAAAACACCATATATCATCATCATCATCATCATCATCGCTAGATGAGGTCGTTTTGGTGGTTTCACGACGCTACCTAGCTTAAACTAACATAACGCAACCTAACCTAACCTTCGCACTTCTAGCGTTAGAAAACGTTTTACTCGCTACTTTACAATGCTTTCTGCAAAATACGATGGTTTCATGCGCTTTCACAATAGATATCACAGTTTGCGACTTGTAATTGTGAAAAACACTGCTTCTCCCCGCAGGGACGCCTTCGCAAGTTGGCATTTGGTGGGTAGCGACACCACGGACCCGAGCTAACGTGGGAGTTTTGACTCCCTCCCACGCCTAGCCGGGCGTGGCTTTGCCGTGTCCGGGGAAAAGGGGATCCTGGGGGTTGAGCCGACGCTGGGTGCTTGGACCTTTAAGGCCCCCCGGCAGAGGCAACACACCCCTTTGGCCCCGGCTTCACGTAGACGGCACCCCTGGGCTGACCCACCCAGGGGAAATCGGCAGTCGCCTTTTTCTATCTCTCTCTCCCTACATCTTCGTCTTTTGTTCTCACTTTACATCTTTCCTGTCTTCTCCTCACTTCATTTTACTTCCAATTTTTCCTGGCGGCAAGGGTTAACCTGGTTTAAATATCCAAACTTGGATAGATATATTAGGTTGTGGCAGTGGCGTACTACTGGCGTTGTGCAGACATTGTTTACATGTTCTGCCACGTCACCTTGCTGGGCTCCGTGGTGGGTGGTAGGTGAAGGAACTGCACTTTTCTATGGGATCACGAAACCCCTTATCCATTGATCGCCCCATCAAAAGGTGGCGCACCGAAGCAAATGTAATGCCAATTTCAGAAAAACAAGACCATTTCCCTAAGTACCACGTTATTTATTGCGAAAGCTCGAGCAAAAAAGCTCGCAACATCTCCCCATTCCTCGTGTCCAGGTGTCTAACCGAGACTATCGGAACTGGCTATAAGGCTACAAAGATGGCAAGCGGAGACTTGCTAGTGGAAGTGAAAGACAAGACACAGTGTCAGAAACTAGAAAAATTAGTAGCATTTCGGGACAAGGCCGTAACCGTCTCTGCGCACCGAACGATGAACACTGTCAAAGGCGTTGTGTCAGACGATGACCTAAAAGACCTAACAAATGATGAGCTTCTGGCTGGCTGGAAGGACGAAAATGTCGTTCACGTACAGCGTATCATAGTGAGAAGAGAAAACAAAGAAATTCCAACCAAGCACATAATTGTGACCTTCGGGTGCTCCACACTACCGCAAGAATTAGTTACCGGCTATCTAAAACTGTCTGTGAGACCCTACATTCCGAATCCGCGGCGCTGCTTCAAGTGCCAAAGATTCGAACATGCTTCTCAGAGTTGCCGTGGGCAGCCTACCTGTGCACGGTGTGGTATCACAGGCCACTCTGCAGATGATGACTGCAAGGCCGAACCCCACTGTGCGAACTGCGATGGAGAACACGTGGTGTATTCTAGATTTTGCACAGCATGGAAAAAAGAACAAGAAATTATTACCATTAAAGTCACCCACAACATCAGTTTCCGCAAAGCAAGCATCGGGTCTCCCCTTTCTATGCAACAAAATCATTTGCTGAAGTGGTGCAACAGGGGGCAGCACCACGACAGCATCCGGTTGCCGCCCAAGCTACGCTCAGCGTGCTGGAGCGACCGCCGCTTGCCCCTACTCCGGGAGCAGCCAAGGCTGCTCCGGCCTTACTCAACAAGGCCCCACCACGGGCGTCGACATGCATTGGCACGAGCCAAGGCAACGGGCAGACTGCGGGAACCCCGTCGACGTCCGGTGTAGAGGGTTTGAAGGCTTCGTATCTTGAGCCGAAGCCCACAACGCCCAGGTATCGCTCGGCAGAGCGACGGTCCAACGCTTCTCGTGAAGCTATGGACACAACCGCAAGTCAAACGGCGCGTGCAGCGCCGACGGAGCGGCGAGTTTCTCTCGACCGCTCCAAGAAAGACAAAAGACAAATTACAGGGCCTCCAAAAAGCCCTGTAAAATAAGTTTCGTTTTTCATAACCTGAAAGGTTATGGTACCATTCTGTTTTGACTTTAGTATCAGACGCATGTCACCAAGGTTTTATTGCCTACAAATCAATTCTTAATCCATTTTTCTGCTCAAGTTCACTGCCCAAAATGGCTTTTCTCCTTCATTGGAATTGTAGAGGACTCATTCACAACATAGGTGACATAAAATATTTGCTAAGTAGTCTCTCTCCAATGGCTATGTGCTTACAGGAGACCAATCTGGGAGAAAAACACACCAACTTCCTCAGAAGTTTTACCGTAGTACGTCGCGATCGCGTCCACGCTAGCCGGTTGTCCGGTGGCTTGGCTATTTTCGTCAAAAGTGGAATTGCAGTGAGAGAGATCACTATCAACAGTCACATCGAGGCTGTAGCCGTCACCATTTTAGCTCACAAAACTATCACCTTATGTTCCATTTATATCCCCCCACACGCATTTTTCAATGAAAGATATAGAGCATATTTTGGACCAACTGCCTGAACCGTTTGTTATCGCAGGGGATTTTAACACGCACGGAATGCTTTGGGGAAGCAGTACAACTGACACCAGAGGACAAACCCTTGAAGATTTTATTCTGAACAATGACGTATGTCTTTTAAATACTGGTAGCGTCACCTACTGCTCCCCAAGCACAGGAGCCACTAGCTGCTTAGATCTAGCGCTGTGCTTACCTTCGCTCTTTTGCGAACTAAAGTGGAGCGTGATAGATAATGTCTACGGCAGTGACCATATGCTTGCTCTCATAAAATTAACACAAACCCTCCCCACCGCTCAATACCGACCACCGCGTTGGAAACTACATCTGGCAGACTGGCCACTGTTCACTGAATAAGCTGCCCTAGAAAAAGAGATGCTTGATGGCCTAAGCATAGAGGAAATGAACGAGACAGTCACCGCCTGCATACTGCGGCAGCCGAACAAACTATACCACAATCCTCCAGCATTATAAAAAAAACTTAAACCCTGGTGGACAAAAGAGTGCACACAAGCTAAAAAAATGCAAAACAAGACGTGGGGCATTTTTCGTAAACATCCTACAGGAGAGAACCTCCTAGCATTTAAAAAGGCGAGAGCAAAGGCAAGATTTATTCGCAGACAGGCTGAAAAACTCTCGTGGAAAAAGTATATACATTTCATCCATCAACAGCTCCATCACATCTAAAAGAATGTGGGATCAGGTGCATAAGTTTAACGGCAACTACAGTTCATATACCATCCCCATTCTCTCAACCCCTGGCATCCAGGCAACTTTAGGCGAACAGGCAGACCTACTAGCGCAGCACTTCTGCGCTAATTCGAGCTCAGCAAACTATTCGGCAGCTTTCTAAAACATAAACAATCTACAGAAAAACAAAAGTTTCCTATTACAGGTTATCACGACAGATCATACAACTCCCCCTTAACCCTACAGGAAATTAACTGAGTGCTTTCTCAAGGTAACAAAGCAGCACCTGGCCCAGACAAAATACATTACCAAATGCTCGCCCATTTGTCCCAGGAAGTGGTGAAGGCATTGCTGCACTTCTTTAACGCTATTTGGATCACTGGCAGAATGCCAACAGAGTGGAAAAAAGCCATTATAATTCCATTTCTCAAAGCCGGAAAAAAACCCTACATTACCAACAAGCTACAGGCCCATAGCACTTACAAGTTGTATGGCGAAATCCTACGAAAGCATTTATAATATTAGGCTAACATACATCCTAGAAACCGATAACTTGATAGATGTTCACCAATGTGGTTACAAGAGAGGATGTTCCACCACCGATAACCTCGTTCGCCTTGAACATACAGTATGAGAAGCTCTCCTGTACAAGCAGCACTGCTTAGCAGTATTTTTCGATTTTGAAAAGGCATATGACACAACGTGGAGGTACAGTATTTTACGAGACCTGGCAGATCTTGGAATTTGCGGAAGAATGCTCAACTGCTTGTCCGACTCCTTATCGAACCGAACTTTTCAGGTTCGTTTGGGTACCACACTTTCAGAAACTTTTACCCAAGAGAACGGTGTGCCTCAGGGCTGTGTCTTAAGCACAACTCTCTTTGTCGTGAAAATGAACTCTGTGAACCAGGTCATACCATCTACTCTTATGCACTCACTATATGTGGATGATCTCCAAATAGCGTGCCGGTCATCTAACATGGCGACGTGCGAGCGAAAGATTCAAATAGCACTAAACAAGCTAACACAATGGGCTAACAAAAATGGCTTCCGGTTTTCTGAGGAAAAGACGGTTGCTGTAGCGTTCTCCCAGAAACGAGGCTTACAACCAGACTCCGTACTGAAAATAAACGAAACAGTATTGCCAATAAAACAAGAACAGAAGTTTCTGGGGGTCGTATTTGATAAGAAGCTCAATTTTCTTCCACACATTGATAATCTCAAGGTGAAATCCAACAGTGCCCTCAATGTCCTCAAATTCTTGTCCCGAAAGCACTGGGGTTCCGACCGTAAGTGCCTCCTGCTCATCTACCGCTCTTTAGTACGCAGCAAATTAGACTACGGTAGTATAATCTATGGTTCAGCAAGAGACTTGTTCTTTTAAGCGCCTAGACCCCGTCGATAACAAAGGGTTACGCCTCGCCACAGGTGCCTATCGAACCTCACCTTTTTCGAGCTTATACGCCGAAAGTAACAAACCATCCTTGGAATGTAGGAGAACGAAAATAATGCTCACGCATGTCCTTAGAGTTCTTTCTTCACCAGATCATATATGCCACAGTATTGTCACACGCTGTCACCTACGACAACACTACGCCAACAAACCAAACGTAATAAAGCCACTAATACTAAGATTTGAAGAAAAATTTCATGCCCTGAATATTCCTAACGAAGCGCTCTCCATTGCCAGAAGGCCACCCAGTTTGGCCCCATGGAGTGATTTCTCCAAATGTTTGGATTTTTCACTCACACATATAAAAAAACAAAACACTCCACGTGAACATATACTACAAGAATCCCTTACATTACAACAAACGTACAACACTTACGAAGAATTTTATACTGACGGTTCGAAGACATCTGCTTATGTCGGAAGCAGTGTGGTAGGAGCAACACACGAGCAAATAACTAGACTACCGCAGTTCGTATCCATCTACACCGCTGAGTGCTATGCGCTATGGATGGCAGTACGATACATTATAAGCTCAAAACATAAAAAAGCCGTAATATTTACAGACTCGTTAAGCGCGCTGAAAAGTCTCAATTAAAAATCTCAGAATGAGCCATTCATAGGCGATATTTTAAACATGCTATCCCACACACGTGATGACCACACCATACGCCTCTGTTGGGTCCCGAGTCATGTCGGGATCCCAGGCAATGAAAGGGCAGACCAACTAGCTGCAACAGCAAAAAAGATGCGCGAGTCAAAAACCAACATACCTGCCAGAGATGGGATTCAAGCTGGTCGCCGGGCCACCACCATTCACTGGCAGCAGGAATGGAAATTACAACAAAACAACAAACTTCACCTAATTTAACCTGTTCTTGGTGAATGGAACACCTGTCTTCATCAAGCGCGTTTTATCGAAGTAGTTATATGTCGACTACGAATAGGTCACACGCACATCACACATAATTACCTATTGGCAGGCGAAGAAGCCCCAACATGCGATAAGTGTCAGGAGCAACTAACTGTAATGCACATTTTATTAGCTTGCCCACATATGGAAACATTAGGAGAAAAACATTTCCGTATGTTTTACAGGTTAAATTTTTCCTTTCATCCAATGCTACTCTTGGGCGATGATGCCCTAATACCTATAGCTGATGTGATCAACTTTTTAAATGAAGCACAACTTCTGAACAAGGTCTAACTACACTAAACCATGCTACCGTTACACATGGCAAAACTTGACTGATGTGACTCGTAGCACAGCCTCTTCGGAGAGGCATTTGCGGCAGCTGGAATTTACAACGAGGCACTTGCCTCCCTGCCCTTAGGTATAAAGACACGGGTATGGTATCAGTGCTATGTAAAAGCCGTTACGGTTTAACTTAACCTCATGCACCAACCATACACATTGACCACCCCGAGCATCACACATATAATCTTAGAAGAGAAATATACTTCACGCGTTTACGGAGCCAATCCTTTTAGGCCTTTATACAGCCACGCGTCACCGCTCATCATATTCATATGTCATCGCCGTTAAGACATTTCAGAGTCATTGTCATAGCCCTGTTTGCTGTAAGTATTCTCATCATGAGTCTGGCGCAGCATAGCCTTAGTTGCTCTTGCGCCACAAAACCCAACATCTCCATCTATATCGTTAGAAAACGTTTTACTCGCTACTTTACAATGCTTTCTGCAACATTACGACGGTTTCATGCGATTTCACATTAGATGTCGCAGTTTCCGACTTGTTATGGTGAAAAACACTGCATCTCCATATCTGACATTGTTTAATGCGGTTTTACAACGCTTCATAACTTGACCTAACCTAACCTTCGCACTTCTATCTAAAAAACGCTCTGTCACACTGTTTCGCTCACAATTACGATATTTGCATGACCTCACAGTTTTTCACCAACTTAGTACAGTACAGAACGCTGTATCTCGCTAAATGACATCGTTATTTAAGGTTTCACGATGCTTGCATGCGCTTTCACGAGAATATCACAGTATAGCTGTTTCGCACTTGCAACGGTACAAGACGCACTATTTGGCTAGTTCACGCCGTGTTGTGTGCTTTCACAATATTTCAGCTATCACAGTTTCGTACTCGCAACAAAACACTATCTCGTTAGATGAGGTCGTTTTTGATGGTTTCACGACGCTACCTAGCTTTAACTAACATAACCCAGCCTAACCTAACCTTCACAATTCTATCGTTAGAAAACGTTTTATTCGCTACTTTACAATGCTTTCTGCAACATTACGACGGTTTTATGCGCTTTCACATTAGATGTCGCAGTTTTCGACTTGTAATGCTGAAAAACACTGCATCTCAATAGCTGACATTGCTTAATGCAGTTTTAGAACGCTTCATAACTTAACCTAACCTAACCTTCGCACTTCTATCTAATAAACGCTCTGTTACAATTTTTCGCTCAAAATTACGATATTTGCATGACCTCACAGTTTTTCACCAACTTAGTACAGTACAGAACGCTTATCTCGCTAAATGACATCGTTATTTAAGGTTTCACGATGCTATTATGCACTTTCACGAGAATATCACAATATAGCAGTTTCGCACTTGTAACGGTACGAAACGCACTATCTGGCTAGTCCGCGCCGTGTTGTGTGCTTTCACAATATTTCACCTATCGCAGTTTTTTTTATTCGATACAAAACAACACCATCTCGTTAGATGTGGTCGTTTTTGATGGTTTCACGACGCTACCTAACTTAAACTAACATAACCCAACCTAACCTAACCTTCACAATTCTATCGTTAGAAAACGTTTTACACGCTACTTTACAATGCTTTCTGCAACATTACGATGGTTTCATGCGCTTTCACATTACATGTCGCAGTTTCCGACTTGTAATGGTGAAAAACACTGTATCTCAATAGCTGACATTGCTGAATGCGGTTTTACAACGCTTCATAACTTAACCTAACCTAACCTTAGCACATCTATCTAATAAACGTTCTGTTACAATTTTTCGCTCACAATTACAATATTTGCATGACCTCACAGTTTTCCACCAACTTAGTACAGTACAGAACGCTGTATCTCGCTTAATGACATCGTTATTTATGTTTTCACGATGCTTGCATGCGCTTTCACGAGAATATCACAATATACCAGTTTCGCACTTGTAACGGTACAAGACGCACTATCTGGCTAGTTCGCGCCGTGTTGTGTGCTTTCACAATATTTCACCTATCGCAGTTTTTTTACTCGCAACAAAACAACACTATCTCGTTAGAAGAGGTCGTTTTTGGTGGTTTCACGACGCTACCTAGCTTACACTAACATAACCCAACCTAACCTAACCTTCACAATTCTATCGTTAGAAAACGTTTTACTCGCTACTTTACAATGCTTTCTGCAACATTACGACGGTTTCATGCGCTTTCACATTAGATGTCGCAGTTTCTGACTTGTAATGGTGAAAAACTCTGCATCTCAATAGCTGACATTGCTTCATGCGGTTTCACAACGCTTCATAACTTAACCTAACCTGACCTTCGCACTTCTATCTAATAAACGCTCTGTTACACTGTTTCGCTCACAATTGCAATATTTGCATAACCTAACAGTTTTCACCAATTTAGTACAGTACAGAACGCTGTATCTCGCTAAATGACAGCGTTATTTAGGGTTTCATGACGCTTGCATGCGCTTTCACGAGAATATCACAATATAGCAGTTTCGCACTTGTAATGGTACGAGACGCACTATCTGGCTAGTTCACGCCGTGTTGTGTGCTTTCACAATATTTCAGCTATCACAGTTTCATACTCTCAACTAAACAACAGTATCTCGTTAGATGAGGTCGTTTTTGATGGTTTCACGACGCTACCTAGCTTAAACTAACATAACCCAACCTAACCTAACCTTCAAAATTCTATCGTTAGAAAACGTTTTACACGCTACTTTACAATGCTTTCTGCAACATTACGACGGTTTCATGCGCTTTCACATTAGATGTCGCAGTTTCCGACTTGTAATGGTGAAAAACACTGTATCTCAATAGCTGACATTGCTTAATGCGGTTTTACAACGCTTCATAGCTTAACCTAACCTAACCTTCGCACTTCTATCTAATAAACGCTCTGTTACAATTTTTCGCTCACAATTACGATATTTGCATGACCTCACAGTTTTCCACCAACTTAGTACAGTACAGAACGCTGTATCTCGCTAAATGACATTGTTATTTAAGTTTTCACGATGCTTGCATGCGCTTTCACGAGAATATCACAATATACCAGTTTCGCACTTGTAACGGTACAAGACGCACTATCTGGCTAGTTCGCGCCGTGTTGTGTGCTTTCACAATATTTCACCTATCGCAGTTTTTTTACTCGCAACAAAACAACACTATCTCGTTAGAAGAGGTCGTTTTTGGTGGTTTCACGACGCTACCTAGCTTACACTAACATAACCCAACCTAACCTAACCTTCACAATTCTATCGTTAGAAAACGTTTTACTCGCTACATTACAATGCTTTCTGCAACATTACGACGGTTTCATGCGCTTTCACATTAGATGTCGCAGTTTCCGACTTGTAATGGTGAAAAACACTGTATCTCAATAGCTGACATTGCTTAATGCGGTTTTACAACGCTTCATAACTTAACCTAACCTAACCTTCGCACTTCTATCTAATAAACGCTCTGTTACACTGTTTCGCTCACAATTACGATATTTGCATGACCTCACAGTTTTCACCAACTTAGTAAAGTACAGAACGCTTATCTCGCTAAATGACATCGTTATTTAAGGTTTCACGATGCTATTATGCACTTTCACGAGAATATCACAATATAGCAGTTTCGCACTTGTAACGGTACGAAACGCACTATCTGGGTAGTGCGCGCCGTGTTGTGCGCTTTCACAATATTTCACCTATCGCAGTTTTTTTTATTCGATACAAAACAACACCATCTCGTTAGATGTGGTCGTTTTTGATGGTTTCACGACGCTACCTAACTTAAACTAACATAACCCAACCTAACCTAACCTTCACAATTCTATCGTTAGAAAACGTTTTACACGCTACTTTACAATGCTTTCTGCAACATTACGATGGTTTCATGCGCTTTCACATTAGATGTCGCAGTTTCCGACTTCTAATGGTGAAAAACACTGTATCTCAATAGCTGAATGCTTTCTGCAACATTACGACGGTTTCATGCGCTTTCACATTAGATGTCGCAGTTTCCGACTTGTAATGGTGAAAAACACTGTAAATCAATAGCTGACATTGCCTAATGCGGTTTTACAACGATTCATACCTTAACCTAACCTAACCTTCGCACTTATATCTAAAAAACGCTCTGTTACACTGTTTCGCTCACAGTTGCGATATTTGCATGACCTCACAGTTTTTCACCAACTTAGTACAGTACAGAACGCTTATCTCGCTAAATGACATCGTAATTTAAGGTTTCACGATGCTATCATGCACTTTCACGAGAATATCACAATATAGCAGTTTCGCACTTGTAACGGTACAAGACGCACTATCTGGCTAGTTCGCGCCGTGTTGTGTGCTTTCACAATATTTCACCTTTCGCAGTTTTTTTACTCGCAACAAAACAACACTATCTCGTTAGATGAGGTCGTTTTTGGTGGTTTCACGACGCTACCTAGCTTAAACTAACTTAACCCCAACCTAACCTAACCTTCACAGTTCCATCGTTAGAAAACGTTTTACTCGCTACGTTACAATGCTTTCTGCAAGATTACGACGGTTTCATGCGCTTTCACATTAGATGTCGCAGTTTCTGACTTGTAATGGTGAAAAACACTGCATCTCAATAGCTGACATTGCTTAATGCGGTTTCGCAACGCTTCATAACTTAACCTAACCTAACCTTCGCACTTCTATCTAATAAACGCTCTGTTACACTGTTTCGCTCACAATTGCAATATTTGCATGACCTAACAGTTTTTCACCAACTTAGTACAGTACAGAACGCTGTTTCTCGCTAAATGACAGCGTTATTTAAGGTTTAACGATGCTTGCATGCGCTTTCACGAGAATATCACAGTATAGCTGTTTCGCACTTGCAACGGTACAAGACGCACTATTTGGCTAGTTCACGCCGTGTTGTGTGCTTTCACAATATTTCAGCTATCACAGTTTCGTACTCGCAACAAAACACTATCTCGTTAGATGAGGTCGTTTTTGATGGTTTCACGACGCTACCTAGCTTTAACTAACATAACCCAGCCTAACCTAACCTTCACAATTCTATCGTTAGAAAACGTTTTATTCGCTACTTTACAATGCTTTCTGCAACATTACGACGGTTTTATGCGCTTTCACATTAGATGTCGCAGTTTTCGACTTGTAATGCTGAAAAACACTGCATCTCAATAGCTGACATTGCTTAATGCAGTTTTAGAACGCTTCATAACTTAACCTAACCTAACCTTCGCACTTATATCTAAAAAACGCTCTGTTACACTGTTTCGCTCACAATTACGATATTTGCATGGCCTCACAGTTTTTCACCAACTTAGTACAGTACAGAACGCTTATCTCGCTAAATGACATCGTAATTTAAGGTTTCACGATGCTATTATGCACTTTCACGAGAATATCACAATATAGCAGTTTCGCACTTGTAACGGTACAAGACGCACTATCTGGTTAGTTCGTGCCGTGTTGTGTGCTTTCACAATATTTCACCTATCGCAGTTTTTTTATTCGATACAAAACAACACCATCTCGTTAGATGAGGTCGTTTTTGGTGGTTTTACGACGCTGCCTAGCTTAAACTGACATAACCCAACCTAACCTAACCTTCACAATTCTATCGTTAGAAAACGTTTTACTCGCTACTTTACAATGCTTTCTGCAAGATTACGACGGTTTCATGCGCTTTCACATTAGATGTCGCAGTTTTCGACTTGTAATGGTGAAAAACACTGTATATGAATAGCTGACATTGCTTAATGCGGTTTTACAACGCTTCATAACTTAACCTAACCTAACCTTCGCACTTATATCTAAAAAACGCTCTGTTACACTGTTTCGCTCACAATTACGATATTTGCAAGACCTCACAGTTTTTCACCAACTTAGTACAGTACAGAACGCTTATCTCGCTAAATGACATCGTAATTTAAGGTTTCACGATGCTATTATGCACTTTCACGAGAATATCACAATATAGCAGTTTCGCACTTGTAACGGTACAAGACGCACTATCTGGCTAGTTCGCGCCGTGTTGTGTGCTTTCACAATATTTCACCTTTCGCAGTTTATTTCTCGCAACAAAACAACACTATCTCGTTAAATGAGGTCGTTTTTGGTGGTTTCACGACGCTACCTAGCTTAAACTAACATACCCCAACCTAACCTAACCTTCACAATTCTATCGTTAGAAAACGTTTTACTCGCTACTTTACAATGCTTTCTGCAACATTACGACGGTTTCATGCACTTTCACATTAGTTGTCGCAGTTTCCGACTTGTAATGGTGAAAAACACTGTAAATCAATAGCTGACATTGCTTAATGCGGTTTTACAACGATTCATACCTTAACCTAACCTAACCTTCGCACTTATATCTAAAAAACGCTCTGTTACACTGTTTCGCTCACAATTACGATATTTGCAAGACCTCACAGTTTTTCACCAACTTAGTACAGTAGAGAACGCTTATCTCGCTAAATGACATCGTTATTTAGGGTTTCACGATGCTATTATGCACTTTCACGAGAATAACACAATATAGCAGTTTCGCACTTGTAACGGTAAAAAACGCACTATCTGGCTAGTGCGCGCCGTGTTGTGTGCTTTCACAATATTTCACCTATCGCAGTTTTTTTTATTCGATACAAAACAACACCATCTCGTTAGATGAGGTCGTTTTTGGTGGTTTCACGACGCTGCCTAGCTTAAACTGACATAACCCCACCTAACCTAACCTTCACAATTTTATCGTTAGAAAACGTTTTACTCGCTACTTTACAATGCTTTCTGCACCATTACGACGGTTTCATGCGCTTTCACATTAGATGTCGCAGTTTCCGACTTGTAATGGTGAAAAACACCGTAAATCAATAGCTGACTTTGCCTAATGCGGTTTTACAACGATTCATACCTTAACCTAACCTAACCTTCGCACTTATATCTAAAAACGCTCTGTTACACTGTTTCGTTCACAATTACGATATTTGCATGACCTCACAGTTTTTCACCAACTTAGTACAGTACAAAACGCTTATCTCGCTAAATGACATCGTTATTTAAGGTTTCACGATGCTATTATGCACTTTCACGAGAATATCACAATATAGCAGTTTCGCACTTGTAACGGTACAAAACGCACTATCTGGCTAGTGCGCGCCGTGTTGTGTGCTTTCACAATATTTCACCTATCGCAGTTTTTTTATTCGTTACAAAATAACACCAAACACCATCTCGTTAGATGAGGTCGTTTTTGGTGGTTTCACGACGCTGCCTAGCTTAAACTGACATAACCGAACCTAACCTAACCTTCACAATTCTATCGTTAGAAAACGTTTTACTCGCTACTTTACAATGCTTTCTGCAACATTACGACGGTTTCATGCGCTTTCACATTAGATGTCGCAGTTTCCGACTTGTAATGGTGAAAAACACTGTAAATCAATAGCTGACATTGCTTAATGCGGTTTTGCAACGATTCATACCTTAACCCAACCTAACCTTCGCACTTCTATCTAAAAAACGCTCTGTTACACTGTTTCGCTCACAATTACAATATTTGCATGACCTCACAGTTTTTCACCAACTTAGTACAGTACAGAACGCTTATCTCGCTAAATGACATCGTTATTTAAGGATTCACGATGCTATTATGCACTTTCACGAGAATATCACAATATAGCAGTTTCGCACTTGTAACGGCACAAAACGCACTATCTGGCTAGTGCGCGTCGTGTTGTGTGCTTTCACAATATTTCACCTATCGCAGTTTTTTTTATTCGATACAAAACAACACCATCTGGTTAGATGAGGTCGTTTTTGGAGGTTTCACGACGCTACCTAGCATAAACTGACATACCCCAACCTAACCTTACCTTCACAATTCTAACGTTAGAAAACTTTTTACTCGCTACTTTACAATGCTTTCTGCAACATTACGACGGTTTCATGCGCTTTCACATTAGATGTCGCAGTTTCCGACTTTTAATGGTGAAAAACACATTATCTCAATAGCTGACATTGCTTAATGCGGTTTCGCAACGCTTCATAACTTAACCTAACCTAACCTTCGCACTTCTATTTTATAAACGCTCTGTTACACTGTTTCGCTCACAATTGCAATATTTGCATGACCTAACAGTTTTTCACCAACATAGTACAGTACAGAACGCTGTATCTCGCTAAATGACAGCGTTATTTAAGGTTTAACGATGCTTGCATGCGCTTTCACGAGAATATCACAATATAGCAGTTTCGCACTTGTAACGGTACAAGACGCACTCTCTGACTAGTTCACGCCTTCTTGTGTGCTTTCACAATATTTCAGCTATCACAGTTTCATACTCTCAACAAAACAACAGTATCTCGTTAGATTAGGTCGTTTTTGATGATTTCACAACGCTATCTAGCTTAAACTAACATAACCCAACCTAACCTAACCGTCACAATTCTATCGTTAGAAAACGTTTTACTCGCTACTTTACAATGCTTTCTGCAACATTACGACGGTTTCATGCGCTTTCACATTAGATGTTGCAGTTTCTGACTTGTAATGGTGAAAAACACTGCATCTCAATAGCTGACATTTCTTAATGCGGTTTTACAACGCTTCATAACTTAACCTAACTTGACCTTCGCACTTCTATCTAATAAACGCTCTGTGACACTGTTTCGCTCACAATTGGAATATTTGCATAACCTAACAGTTTTTCACCAGCTTAGTACAGTACAGAACGCTGTATCTCGCTAAATGACAGCGTTATTTAGGGTTTCACGACGCTTGCTTGCGCTTTCACGAGAATATCACAATATAGCAGTTTGGCACTTGTAACGGTACGAGACGCACTATCTGGCTAGTTCACGCCGTGTTGTGTGCTTTCACAATAATTCAGCTATCACAGTTTTATGCTCTCAACTAAACAACAGTATCTCGTTAGATGAGGTCGTTTTTGATGGTTTCACGACGCTACCTAGCTTAAACTAACATAACCCAACCTAACCTAACCTTCACAATTCTACCGTTAGAAAACGTTTTACACGCTACTTTACAATGCTTTCTGCAACATTATGACGGTTTCATGCGCTTTCACATTAGATGTCGCAGTTTCCGACTTGTAATGGTGAAAAACACTGTATCTCAATAGCTGACATTGCTTAATGCGGTTTTACAACGCTTCATAACTTAACCTAACCTAACCTTCGCACTTCTATCTAATAAACGCTCTGTTACAATTTTTCGCTCACAATTACGATATTTGCATGAACTCACAGTTTTCCACCAACTTAGTACAATACAGAACGCTGTATCTCGCTTAATGACATCGTTATTTATGTTTTCACGATGCTTGCATGCGATTTCACGAGAATATCACAATATACCAGTTTCGCACTTGTAACGGTACAAGACGCTCTATCTGGCTAGTTCGCGCCGTGTTGTGTGCTTTCACAATATTTTACCTATCGCAGTTTTTTTACTCGAAACAAAACAACACTATCTTGTTAGAAGAGGTCGTTTTTGGTGGTTTCACGACGCTACCTAGCTTACACTAACATAACCCAACCTAACCTAACCTTCACAATTCTATCGTTAGAAAACGTTTTACTCGCTACTTTAGAATGCTTTCTGCAACATTACGACGGTTTCATGCGCTTTCACATTAGATGTCGCAGTTTCTGACTTGTAATGGTGAAAAACACTGCATCTCAATAGCTGACATTGCTTAATGCAGTTTTACAACGCTTCATAACCTAACCTAACCTAACCTTCGCACTTATATCTAAAAACGCTCTGTTACACTGTTTCGCTCACAATTACGATATTTGCATGACCTCACAGATTTCACCAACTTAGTACAGTACGGAACGCTTATCTCGCTAAATAACATCGTAATTTAAGGTTTCACGATGCTATCATGCACTTTCACGAGAATATCACAATATAGCAGTTTTGCACTTGTAACGGTACAAGACGAGCTCTCTTGCTAGTTCACGTCGTGTTGTGTGCTTTCACAATATTTCAGCTATCACAGTTTCATACTCTCAACAAAACAACAGTATCTCGTTAGATGAGGTCGTTTTTGATCATTTCACAACGCTATCTAGCTTAAACTAACATAACCCAGCCTAACCTAACCTTCACAATCCTATCGTTAGAAAAAGTTTTACTCGCTACTTTAGAATGCTTTCTGCAACATTACGACTGTTTCATGCGCTTTCACATTAGATGTCGCAGTTTCTGACTTGTAATGGTGAAAAACACTGCATCTCAATAGCTGACATTGCTTAATGCAGTTTTACAACGCTTCATAACTTAACCTAACCTAACCTTCGCACTTATATTTAAAAAAACGCTCTGTTACACTGTTTCGCTCACAATTACGATATTTGCATGACCTCACAGATTTCACAAACTTAGTACAGTACAGAACGCTTATCTCGCTAAATAACATCGTAATTTAAGGTTTCACGATGCTATCATGCACTTTCTCGAGAATATCACAATATAGCAGTTTCGCACTTGTAACGGTACAAGACGCACTCTCTTGCTAGTTCACGCCGTGTTGTGTGCTTTCACAATATTTCAGCTATCACAGTTTCATACTCTCAACAAAACAACAGTATCTCGTTAGATGAGGTCGTTTTTGATCATTTCACAACGCTATCTAGCTTAAACTAACATAACCCAGCCTTACCTAACCTTCACAATCCTATCGTTAGAAAACGTTTTACTCGCTACTTTACAATGCTTTCTGCAACATTACGACGGTTTCATGCGCTTTCACATTAGATGTCGCAGTTTCCGACTTGTAATGGTGAAAAACACTGTAAATCAATAGCTGACATTGCTTAATGCGGTTTTACAACGATTCATACCTTAACCTAACCTAACCTTCGCACTTATATCTAAAAAACGCTCTGTTACACTGTTTCGCTCACAATTACGATATTTGCATGACCTAACAGTGTTTCACCAACTTAGTACAGTACAGAACGCTGTATCTCGCTAAATGACAGCGTTATTTAAGGTTTAACGATGCTTGAATGCGCTTTTACAAGAATATCACAATATAGCAGTTTCGCACTTGTAACGGTACAAGACGCACTCACTGGCTAGTTCACGCCGTGTTGTGTGCTTTCACAATATTTCAGCTATCACAGTTTCATACTCTCAACAAAACAACAGTATCTCGTTAGATGAGGTCGTTTTTGATGATTTCACACCGCTATCTAGCTTAAACTAACATAACCCAACCTAACCTAACCTTCACAATCCTATCGTTAGAAAACGTTTTACTCGCTACTTTACAATGCTTTCTGCAACATTACGACGGTTTCATGCGCTTTCACATAAAATGTCGCAGTTTCCGACTTGTAATGGTGAAAAACACTGTACCTCAATAGCTGACATTGCTTAATGTGGTTTTACAACGCTTCATAACTTAACCTAACCTAACCTTCGCACTTATATCTAAAAAACGCTCTGTTACACTGTTTCGCTCACAATTACGATATTTGCATGACCTCACAGTTTTTCACCAACTTAGTACAGTACAGAACGCTTATCTCGCTAAATGACATTGTTATTTAAGGTTTCACGCTGCTATTAAGCACTTTCACGAGAATATCACAATATAGCAGTTTCGCACTTGTAACGGTACAAAACACACTATCTGGCTAGTGCGCGTCGTGTTGTGTGCATTCACAATATTTCACCTATCGCAGTTTTTTTAATTCGATACAAAACAACACAATCTCGTTAGATGAGGTCGTTTTTGGTGGTTTCACGACGCTGCCTAGCTTAAACTGACATAACCCAACCTAACCTAACCTTCACAATTCTACCGTAAGAAAACGTTTTACTAGCTACTTTACAATGCTTTCTGCAACGTTACGACGGTTTCATGCGCTTTCACATTAGATGTCGCAGTTTCTGACTTGTAATGGTGAAAAACACTGCATCTCAATAGCTGACATTTCTTAATGCGGTTTTACAACGCTTCATAACTTAACCTAACCTGACCTTCGCACTTATATCTAAAAAACGCTCTGTTACACTGTTTCGCTCACAATTACGATATTTGCATGACCTCACAGTTTTTCACCAACTTAGTACAGTACAGAACGCTTATCTCGCTAAATGACATCGTTATTTAAGGTTTCACGATGCTATTATGCACTTTCACGAGAATATCACAATATAGCAGTTTCGCACTTGTAACGGTTAAAAACGCACTATCTGGCTAGTGCACGCAGTGTTGTGTGCTTTCACAATATTTCGCCTATCGCAGTTTTTCTTATTCGATACAAAACAACATTATCTCGTTAGATGAGGTCGTTTTTGGTGGTTTCACGACGCTGCCTAGCTTAAACTGACATAACCCAACCTAACCTAACCTTCACAATTCTGTCGTTAGAAAACGTTTTACTCGCTACTTTACAATGCTTTCTGCAACATTACGACGGTTTCATGCGCTTTCACATTAGATGTCGCAGTTTCCGACTTGTAATGGTGAAAAACACTGTAAATCATTAGCTGACATTGCTTAATGCGGTTTTACAACGATTCATACCTTCCTAACCTTACCTTCGCACTTATATCTAAAAAACGCTCTGTTACACTGTTTCGCTCACAATTACGATATTTGCATGACCTCACAGTTTTTCACCAACTTAGTACAGTACACAACGCTTATCTCGCTAAATGACATCGTAATTTAAGGTTTCACGATGCTATCATGCACTTTCACGAGAATATCACAATATAGCAGTTTCGCACTTGTAACGGTACAAGACGCACTATCTGGCTAGTTCGCGCCGTGTTGTGTGCTCTCACAATATTTCACCTTTCGCAGTTTTTTTACTCGCAACAAAACAACACTATCTCGTTAGATGAGGTCGTTTTTGGTGGTTTCACGACGCTACCTAGCTTAAACTAACATACCCCAACCTAACCTAACCTTCACAATTCTATCGTTAGAAAACGTTTTACTCGCTACTTTACAATGCTTTCTGCAACATTACGACGGTTTCATGCGCTTTCACATTAGATGTCGCAGTTTCTGACTTGTAATGTTGAAAAACACTGCATCTCAATAGCTGACATTGCTTAATGCGGTTTTGCAACGCTTCATAACTTAACCTAACCTAACCTTCGCACTTCTATCTAATAAACGCTCTGTTACACTGTTTCGCTGAAAATTGCAATATTTGCATGACCTAACAGTTTTTCACCAACTTAGTACAGTACGGAACGCTGTATATCGCTAAATGACAGCGTTATTTAAGGTTTAACGATGCTTGCATGCGCTTTCACGAGAATATCACAATATAGCAGTTTCGCACCTGTAACGGTACAAGACGCACTCTCTGGCTAGTTCGCGCCGTGTTGTGTGCTTTCACAATATTTCACATTTCGCAGTTTTTTTACTCGCAACAAAACAACACTATCTCGTTAGATGAGGTCGTTTTTGGAGGTTTCACGACGCTACCTAGCTTAAACTAACATACCCCAACCTAACCTAACCTTCACAATTCTGTCGTTACAAAACGTTTTACTCGCTACTTTACAATGCTTTCTGAAACATTACGACAATTTCTTGCGCTTTCACATTAGATGTCACAGTTTCTGACTTGTAATGGTGAAAAACACTGTATCTCAATAGCTGACATTGCTTAATGCGGGTTTACAACGCTTCATAACTTAACCTAACCTAACCTTCGCACTTATATCTAAAAAATGCTCTGTTACACTGTTTCGCTCACAATTACGATATTTGCATGACCTCACAGTTTTTCACCATCTTAGTACAGTACAGAACGCTTATCTCGCTAAATGACATCGTAATTTAAGGTTTCACGATGCTATCATGCACTTTCACGAGAATATCACAATATAGCAGTTTCGCACTTGTCACGGTACAAGACGCACTATCTGGCTAGTTCGCGCCGTGTTGTGTGCTTTCACAATATTTCACCTTTCGCAGTTTTTTTACTCGCAACAAAACAACACTATCTCGTTAGATGAGGTCGTTTTTGGAGGTTTCACGACGCTACCTAGCTTAAACTAACATACCCCAACCTAACCTAACCTTCACAATTCTGTCGTTACAAAACGTTTTACTCGCTACTTTACAATGCTTTCTGAAACATTACGACAATTTCTTGCGCTTTCACATTAGATGTCACAGTTTCTGACTTGTAATGGTGAAAAACACTGCATCTCAATAGCTGACATCGCCTAATGTGGTTTCACAACGCTTCATAACTTAACCTAACCTGACCTTCGCACTTCTATCTAAGAAACGCTCTGTTACACTGTTTCGCTCACAATTGCAATATTTGCATGACCTAACAGTTTTTCACCAACTTAGTACAGTACAGAACGCTGTATCTCGCTAAATGACAGCGTTATTTAGGTTTAACGATGCTATTATGCACTTTCACGAGAATATCACAATATAGCAGTTTCGCACTTGTAACGGTACAAAACGCACTATCTGGCTAGTGCGCGCCGTGTTGTGTGCTTTCACAATATTTCACCTATCGCAGTTTTTTTATTCGATACAAAACAACACCATCTCGTTAGTTGAGGTCGTTTTTGGTGGTTTCACGACGCTGCCTAGCTTAAACTGACATAACCCAACCTAACCTAACCTTCACAATTCTATCGTTAGAAAACGTTTTACTCGATACTTTACAATGCTTTCTGCAACATTACGACGGTTTCATGCGCTTTCACATTAGATGTCGCAGTTTCCGACTTGTAATGGCGAAAAACACTGTAAATCAATAGCTTACATTGCTTAATGCGGTTTTACAACGATTCATACCTTAACCTAACCTAACCTTCGCACTTATAACTAAAAAACGCTCTGTTACACTGTTTCGCTCACAATTACGATATTTGCATGACCTCACAGTTTTTCACCAACTTAGTACTGCACAGAACGCTTATCTCGCTAAATGACATCGTTATTTAAGGTTTCACGATGCTATTATGCACTTTCACGAGAATATCACAATATAGCAGTTTCGCACTTGTAACGGTACAAAACGCACTATCTGGCTAGTGCGCGCCGTGTTGTGTGCTTTCACAATAATTCACCTGTCGCAGTTTTTTTTATTCGATACAAAACAACACCATCTCGTTAGATGAGGTCGTTTTTGGTGGTTTCACGACGCTACCTAGCTTAAACTAACATACCCCAACCTAACCTAACCTTCGCAATTCTATCGTTAGAAAACGTTTTACTCGCTACTTTACAATGCTTTCTGCAACGTTACGACGGTTTCATGCGCTTTCACATTAGATGTCGCAGTTTCTGACTTGTAATGGTGAAAAACACTGCATCTCAATAGCTGATATTTCTAGTTGCGGTTTTACAACGCTTCATAACTTAACCTAACCTGACCTTCGAACTTCTATCTAATAAACGCTCTGTTACACTGTTTCGCTCACAATTGCAATATTTGCATAACCTAACAGTTTTTCACCAACTTAGTACAGTACAGAACGCTGTATCTCGCTAAAAGACATCGTTATTTAAGGTGTCACGTTGCTTGCATGTGATTTCACGAGAATATCACAATATGGCAGTTTCGCACTTGTAACGGTACAAGACGCACTCTCTGGCTAGTTCACGCCGTGTTGTGTGCTTTCACAATATTTCAGCTATGACAGTTTCATACTCTCAACTAAACAGCAGTATCTCGTTAGATGAGGTCGTTTTTGATGGTTTCACGACGCTACCTAGCTTAAACTAACATAACCCAACCTAACCTAACCTTCACAATTCTATCGTTAGAAAACGTTTTACACGCTACTTTACAATGCTTTCTGCAACATTACGACGGTTTCATGCGCTTTCACATTAGATGCCGCAGTTTCCGACTTGTAATGGTGAAAAACACTGTATCTCAATAGCTGACATTGCTTAATGCGGTTTTACAACGCTTTATAACTTAACCTAACCTAACCTCCGCACTTCTATCTAATAAACACTCTGTTACAATTTTTCGCTCACAATTACGATATTTGCATGACCTCACAGTTTTCCACCAACTTAGTACAGTACAGAACGCTGTATCTCGCTTAATGACATCGTTATTTATGTTTTCACGATGCTTGCATGTGATTTCACGAGAATATCACAATATGGCAGTTTCGCACTTGTAACGGTACAAGACGCACTCTCTGGCTAGTTCACGCCGTGTTGTGTGCTTTCACAATATTTCAGCTATCACAGTTTCATACTCTCAACAAAACAACAGTATCTCTTTAGATGAGGTCGTTTTTGATGGTTTCATGACGCTACCTAGCTTAAACTAACATAACCCAACCTAACCTAACCTTAACAATTCTATCGTTAGCAAACGTTTTACTCGCTGCTTTACAATGCTTTCTGCAACATTACAACGGTTTCATGCGCTTTCACATTAGATGTCGCAGTTTCCGACTTGTAATGGTGAAAAACACTGTAAATCAATAGCTGACATTGCTTAATGCGGTTTTACAACGCTTCATACCTTAACCTAACCTAACCTTCGCACTTATATCTAAAAAACGCTCTGTTACACTGTTTCGCTCACAATTACGATATTTGCATGACCTCACAGTTTTTCACCAACTTAGTACAGTACAGAACGCTTATCTCGCTAAATGACATCGTTATTTAAGGTTTCACGATGCTATTATGCACTTTCACGAGAATATCACAATATAGCAGTTTCGCACTTGTAACGGTACAAGACGCACTATCTGGCTAGTGCGCGCCGTGTTGTGTGCTTTCACAATATTTCAACTATCACAGTTTCATAATCTCAACAAAACAACACCATCTCGTTAGATGAGGTCGTTTTTGGTGGTTTCACGACACTGCCTAGCTTAAACTGACATAACCCAACCTAACCTAACCTTCACAATTCTAACGTAAGAAACCGTTTTACTCGCTACTTTACAATGCTTTCTGCAACGTTACGACGGTTTCATGCGCTTTCACATTAGATATCGCAGTTTCTGACTTGTAATGGTGAAAAACACTGCATCTCAATAGCTGACATTGCTTAATGCGGTTTTACAACGCTTCATAACTTAACCTAACCTAAACTTCGCACTTCTATCTAATAAACGCTTTGTTACACTGTTTCGCTCACAATTGCAATATTTGCATGACCTAACAGTTTTTCACAAATTTAGTACAGTACAGAACGCTGTATCTCGCTAAATGACAGCGTTATTTAGGGTTTGACGATGCTTGCATGCGCTTTCACGAGAATATCACAACATAGCATATTCGCACTTGTAACGGTACGAGACGCACTATCTGACTAGTTCACGCCGTGTTGTGTGCTTTCACAATATTTCAACTATCACAGTTTCATACTCTTAACAAAACAACAGTATCTCGTTAGATGAGGTCGTTTTTGATGGTTTCACGACGCTACCTAGCTTAAACTAACATAACCCAACCTAACCTAACCTTCACAATTCTATCGTTAGAAAACGTTTTACGCGCTACTTTACAATGCTTTCTGCAACATTACGACGGTTTCATGCGCTTTCACATTAGATGTCGCAGTTTCCGACTTGTAAAGGTGAAAAACACTGTATCTCCATAGCTGACATTGCTTAATGCGGTTTTACAACGCTTCATAACTTAACCTAACCTAACCTTCGCACTTATATCTAAAAAACGCTCTGTTACACTGTTTCGCTCACAATTACGATATTTGCATGGCCTCACAGTTTTTCACCATCTTAGTACAGTACAGAACGCTTATCTCGCTAAATGACATCGTTATTTAGGGTTTCACGATGCTTGCATGCGCTTTCACGAGAATATCACAATATAGCAGTTTCGCACTTGTAACGGTACAAGACGCACTATTTGGCTAGTTCACGCCGTGTTGTGTCTTTCACTATATTTCAGCTATCATAGTTTCATACTCTCAACAAAACAACAGTATCTCGTTAGATGACGTCGTTTTTGATGGTTTCACGACGCTACCTAGCCTAAACTAACATAACCCAACCTAACCTAACCTTAACAATTCTATCGTTAGCAAACGTTTTACTCGCTACTTTACAATGCTTTCTGCAACAATACGACGGTTTCATGCGCTTTCACATTAGATGTCACAGTTTCCGACTTGTAATGGTGAAAAACACTGTATCTCAATAGCTGACATTGCTTAATGCGGTTTTACAACGCTTCATAACTTAACCTAACCTAACCTTCGCACTTATATCTAAAAAAACGCTCTGTTACACTGTTTCGCTCACAATTACGATATTTGCAAGACCTCACAGTTTTTCACCATCTTAGTACAGTACAGAACGCTTATCTCGCTAAATGACATTGTAATTTAAGGTTTCACGATGCTATCATGCACTTCACGAGAATATCACAATATAGCAGTTTCGCACTTGTCACGGTACAAGACGCACTATCTGGCTAGTTCGCGCCGTGTTGTGTGCTTTCACAATATTTCACCTTTCGCAGTTTTTTACTCGCAACAAAACAACACTATCTCGTTAAATGAGGTCGTTTTTGGAGGTTTCACGACGCCACCTAGCTTAAACTAACATACCCCAACCTAACCTAACCTTCACAATTCTGTCGTTACAAAACGTTTTACTCGCTACTTTACAATGCTTTCTGCAACATTACAAGGGTTTCTTGCGCTTTCACATTAGATGTCGCAGTTTCTGACTTGTAATGGTGAAAAACACTGCATCTCAATAGCTGACATTGCCTAATGCGGTTTCACAACGCTTCATAACTTAACCTAACCTGACCTTCGCACTTCTATCTAAGAAACGCTCTGTTACACTGTTTCGCTCACAATTGCAATATTTGCATGACCTAACAGTTTTTCACCAACTTAGTACAGAACAGAACGCTGTATCTCGCTAAATGACAGCGTTATTTAGGTTTAACGATGCTTGCATGCGCTTCCACGAGAATATCACAATATAGTAGTTTCGCACTTGTAACGGTACAAGACGCACTATCTGGCTAGTTCACGCCGTGTTGTGTGCTTTCACAATATTTCAGCTATCACAGTTTCATACTCTCAACAAAACAACACTATCTCGTTAGATGAGGTCGTTTTTGATGGTTTCATGACGCTACCTAGCTTAAACTAACATAACCCAACCTAACCTAACCTTAACAATTCTATCGTTAGCAAACGTTTTACTCGCTGCTTTACAATGCTTTCTGCAACATTACGACGGTTTCATGCGCTTTCACATTAGATGTCGCAGTTTCCGACTTGTAATGGTGAAAAACACTGTAAATCAATAGCTGACATTGCTTAATGCGGTTTTACAACGCTTCATACCTTAACCTAACCTAACCTTCGCACTTATATCTAAAAAACGCTCTGTTACACTGTTTCGCTCAAAATTACGATATTTGCATGACCTCACAGTTTTTCACCAACTTAGTACAGTACAGAACGCTTATCTCACTAAATGACATCGTTATTTAAGGTTTCACGATGCTATTATGCACTTTCACGAGAATATCACAATATAGCAGTTTCGCACTTGTAACGGTACAAGACGCACTATCTGGCTAGTGCGCGCCGTGTTGTGTGCTTTCACAATATTTCAACTATCACAGTTTCATACTCTCAACAAAACAACACCATCTCGTTAGATGAGGTCGTTTTTGGTGGTTTCAGGACGCTGCCTAGCTTAAACTGACATAACCCAACCTAACCTAACCTTCACAATTCTACCGTAAGGAACCGTTTTACTCGCTACTTTACAATGCTTTCTGCAACGTTACGACGGTTTCATGCGCTTTCACATTAGATGTCGCAGTTTCCGACTTGTAATGGTGAAAAACACTGTATCTCAATAGCTGACATTGCTTAATGCGGTTTTACAACGCTTCATAACTTAACCTAACCTAACCTTCGCACTTATATCTAAAAAAACGCTCTGTTACACTGTTTCGCTCACAATTACGATATTTGCAAGACCTCACAGTTTTTCACCATCTTAGTACAGTACAGAACGCTTATCTCGCTAAATGACATTGTAATTTAAGGTTTCACGATGCTATCATGCACTTCACGAGAATATCACAATATAGCAGTTTCGCACTTGTCACGGTACAAGACGCACTATCTGGCTAGTTCGCGCCGTGTTGTGTGCTTTCACAATATTTCACCTTTCGCAGTTTTTTACTCGCAACAAAACAACACTATCTCGTTAAATGAGGTCGTTTTTGGAGGTTTCACGACGCCACCTAGCTTAAACTAACATACCCCAACCTAACCTAACCTTCACAATTCTGTCGTTACAAAACGTTTTACTCGCTACTTTACAATGCTTTCTGCAACATTACAAGGGTTTCTTGCGCTTTCACATTAGATGTCGCAGTTTCTGACTTGTAATGGTGAAAAACACTGCATCTCAATAGCTGACATTGCCTAATGCGGTTTCACAACGCTTCATAACTTAACCTAACCTGACCTTCGCACTTCTATCTAAGAAACGCTCTGTTACACTGTTTCGCTCACAATTGCAATATTTGCATGACCTAACAGTTTTTCACCAACTTAGTACAGAACAGAACGCTGTATCTCGCTAAATGACAGCGTTATTTAGGTTTAACGATGCTTGCATGCGCTTCCACGAGAATATCACAATATAGTAGTTTCGCACTTGTAACGGTACAAGACGCACTATCTGGCTAGTTCACGCCGTGTTGTGTGCTTTCACAATATTTCAGCTATCACAGTTTCATACTCTCAACAAAACAACACTATCTCGTTAGATGAGGTCGTTTTTGATGGTTTCATGACGCTACCTAGCTTAAACTAACATAACCCAACCTAACCTAACCTTAACAATTCTATCGTTAGCAAACGTTTTACTCGCTGCTTTACAATGCTTTCTGCAACATTACGACGGTTTCATGCGCTTTCACATTAGATGTCGCAGTTTCCGACTTGTAATGGTGAAAAACACTGTAAATCAATAGCTGACATTGCTTAATGCGGTTTTACAACGCTTCATACCTTAACCTAACCTAACCTTCGCACTTATATCTAAAAAACGCTCTGTTACACTGTTTCGCTCAAAATTACGATATTTGCATGACCTCACAGTTTTTCACCAACTTAGTACAGTACAGAACGCTTATCTCACTAAATGACATCGTTATTTAAGGTTTCACGATGCTATTATGCACTTTCACGAGAATATCACAATATAGCAGTTTCGCACTTGTAACGGTACAAGACGCACTATCTGGCTAGTGCGCGCCGTGTTGTGTGCTTTCACAATATTTCAACTATCACAGTTTCATACTCTCAACAAAACAACACCATCTCGTTAGATGAGGTCGTTTTTGGTGGTTTCAGGACGCTGCCTAGCTTAAACTGACATAACCCAACCTAACCTAACCTTCACAATTCTACCGTAAGGAACCGTTTTACTCGCTACTTTACAATGCTTTCTGCAACGTTACGACGGTTTCATGCGCTTTCACATTAGATGTCGCAGTTTCTGACTTGTAATGGTGAAAAACACAGCATCTCAATCGCTGACATTGCTTAATGCGGTTTTACAACGCTTCATAACTTAACCTTCCTGACCTTCGCACTTCTATCTAATAAACGCTCTGTTACAGTGTTTCGCTCACAATTGCAATATTTGCATGACCTAACAGTTTTTCACAAATTTAGTACAGTACAGAACGCTGTATCTCGCTAAATGACACCGTTATTTAGGGTTTGACGATGCTTGCATGCGCTTTCACGAGAATATCACAATATTGCATATTCGCACTTGTAACGGTACGAGACGCACTATCTGGCTAGTTCACGCCGTGTTGTGTGCTTTCACAATATTTCAACTATCACAGTTTCATACTCTCAACAAAACAACAGTATCTCATTAGATGAGGTCGTTTTTGATGGTTTCACGACGCTACCTAGCTTAAACTAACATAACCCAACCTAACCTAACCTTCACAATTCTATCGTTAGAAAACGTTTTACGCGCTACTTTACAATGCTTTCTGCAACATTACGACGGTTTCATGCGCTTTCACATTAGATGTCGCAGTTTCCGACTTGTAATGGGGAAAAACACTCTATCTCAATAGCTGACATTGCTTAATGCGGTTTTACAACGCTTCATAACTTAACCTAACCTAATCTTCGCACTCAGATCTAAAAAACGCTCTGTTACACTGTTTCGCTCACAATTACGATATTTGCACGACCTCACAGTTTTTCACCAACTTAGTGCAGTACAGAACGCTGTATCTCGCTAAATGACAGTGTTATTTAAGGTTTAACGATGCTTGCATGCGCTTTCACGAGAATAACACAATATAGCAGTTTCGCACATGTAACGGTACCAGACGCACTATCTGGCTAGTTCGCGCCGTGTTGTGTGCTTTCACAATATTTCACCTATCGTAGTTTTTTTACTCGCAAAAAAACAACACTATCTCGCTAGATGAGGTCGTGTTTGGTGGTTTCACGACGCTACCTAGCTTAAACTAACGTAACCCAACCTAACCTAACCTTCACAATTCTACCGTTAGAAAACGTTTTACTCGCTACTTTACAATGCTTTCTGCCACATTACGATGGTTTCATGCGCTTTCACATTAGATGTCGCAGTTTCTGACTTGTAATGGTGAAAAACACTGCATCTCAATAGCTGACATTGGTTATTGCGGTTTTACAATGCTTCATAACTTAACCTAACCTAACCTTCGCACATCAATCTAATAAACGCTAAGTTACACTGTTTCGCTCACAATTACGATATTTGCACGACCTCACAGTTTTTCACCAACTTAGTGCAGTACAGAACGCTGTATCTCGCTAAATGACAGTGTTATTTAAGGTTTAACGATGCTTGCATGCGCTTTCACGAGAATAACACAATATAGCAGTTTCGCACATGTAACGGTACCAGACGCACTATCTGGCTAGTTCGCGCCGTGTTGTGTGCTTTCACAATATTTCACCTATCGTAGTTTTTTTACTCGCAAAAAAACAACACTATCTCGCTAGATGAGGTCGTTTTGGTGGTTTCACGACGCTACCTAGCTTAAACTAACATAATCCAACTGTAACCTAACCTTCACAATTCTATCGTTAGAAAACGTTTTACTCGCTACTTTACAATGCGTTCTGCAACATTACGACGGTTTCATGCGCTTTCACATTAGATGTCGCAGTTTCCGACTTGTAATGGTGAAAAACACTGTAAATCAATAGCTGACATTGTTTAATGCGGTTTTATGATGCTTCAAGACTTGACCTAACCTAACCTTCGCACTTATACGTAAAATGCTCTGTTACACGGTTTCGTTCACAATTAATATATTTGCATGATCTCACAGTTTTTCACCAAGTTAGTACAGTACAGAACGCTGTATCTCGCTAAATGACATTGTTATTTAAGGTTTCACGATGCTTGCATGCGCTTTCACAAGAATATCACAATTTCGCAGTTTCGCACTTGTAACGGTACAAGACGCACTATCTGGCTAGTTCACGCCGTGTTGTGCGCTTTCACAATATTTCAGCTATCACAGTTTCGTACTCGCAACAAAACAACACTATCTCGTTAGATGAGGTCGTTTTTGGTGGTGTCACGACACTACCTTGCTTGAACTAACATAACCCAACCTAACCTTGCCTTCACGATTCTATCGTTAGAAAACGTTTTACTCGCTACTCTACAATGCTTTCTGCAACATTACGACGGTTTCATGCGCTTTCACATTAGATGTCGCAGTTTCTGACTTGTATTGGTGAGAAACACTGCATCTCAAGAGCTGACGTTGCTTAATGCGGTTTTACAACGCATCATAACTTAACCTAACCTAGCGTTCGCTCTTCTATCTAATAAACGCTCTGTTACACTGTTTTGCTCACAATTACGATATTTGCACGACCTCACAGTTTTTCACCAACTTAGTACAGTACAGAACGCTGTATCTCGCTAAATGACATCGTTATTTAAAGTTTCACGATGCTTGCATGCGCTTTCACGAGAATATCACAATATAGCAGTTTCGCACATGTAACGGTACAAGACGCACTATCTGGCTAGTTCGCGCCGTGTTGTGTGCTTTCACAATACTTCACCTATCGCAGTTTTTTACTTACAATAAAACAACACTTTCTCGCTAGATGAGGTTGTTTTGGTGGTTTCACGACGCTACCTAGCTTAAACTAACATAATGCAACGTAACCTAACCTTCACAATTCTATCGTTAGAAAACGTTTTACTCGCTACTTTACAATGCTTTCTGCAACATTACGACGGTTTCATGCGCTTTCACATTAGATGTCGCAGTTTCTGACTTGTATTGGTGAGAAACACTGCATCTCAATAGCTGACATTGCTTAATGCGGTTTTACAACGCTTCATAACTTTAGCTAACCTTACCTTCGCACTTCTATCTAATAAACGCTCTGTTACACTGTTTCTCTCACAATTACGATATTTGCATGATCTCAAGTTTTTCACCAAGTTAGTACAGTACAGAACGCTGTATCTCGCTAAATGACATCGTTCTTTAAGGTTTCACGATGCTTGCATGCGCTTTCACAAGAATATCACAATATAGCAGTTTCGCACTTGTAACGGTACAAGACGCACTATCTGGCTAGTTCACGCCGTGTTGTGCGCTTTCACAATATTTCAGCTATCACAGTTTCGTACTCGCAACAAAACAACACTATCTCGTTAGATGAGGTCGTTTTCGATGGTTTCATGACGCTACCTAGCTTAAACTAACATAACCCAACCTAACCTAACCTTCACAATTCTATCGTTAGAAAACGTTTTACTCGCTACTTTACAATGCTATCTGCAACATTACGACGGTTTCATGCGCTTTAACATTAGATGTCGCAGTTTCTGACTTGTAATGGTGAAAAACACTGCATCTCAATAGCTGACATTGCTTAATGTGGTTTTACAACGCTTCATAACTTTAGCTAACCTAACCTTCGCACTTCTATCTAATAAACGCTCTGTTACACTGTTTCGCTCACAATTGCAATATTTGCATGACCTAACAGTTTTTCACTAACTTAGTACACAACAGAACGCTGTATCTCGCTAAATGACATCGTTATTTAATGTTTCACGATGCTATCATGCACTTTCACGAGAATATCACAATATAGCAGTTTCACACTTGTAACGGTACAAGACGCACTATATGGCTAGTTCACGCCGTGTTGTGCGCTTTCACAATATTTCAGCTATCACAGTTTCGTACTCGCAACAAAACAACACTATCTCGTTAGATGAGGTCGTTTTTGATGGTTTCACGACGCTACCTAGCCTAAACTAACAAAACCCAACCTAACCTAACCTTCACAATTCTATCGTCAGAAAACGTTTTACTCACTACTTTACATTGCTTTCTGCAACATTACGACGATTTCATGCGCTTTCACACTAGATGTCGCAGTTTCCGACTTGTAATGGTGAAAAATACTGTATCTCAATAGCTGACATTGCTTAATGCGGTTTTACAACGCTTCATACCTTAACCTACCCTAACCTTCGCACTTATATCTAAAAAACGCTCTGTTACACTGTTTCGCTCACAATTACGATATTTGCATGACCTCACAGTTTTTCACAAACTTAGTACAGTACAGAACGCTGTATCTCGCTAAATGACATCGTTCTTTAAGGTTTCACGATGCTTGCATGCGCTTTCACAAGAATATCACAATATAGCAGTTTCGCACTTGTAACGGTACAAGACGCACTATCTGGCTAGTTCACGCCGTGTTGTGCGCTTTCACAATATTTCAGCTATCACAGTTTCGTACTCGCAACAAAACAACACTATCTCGTTAGATGAGGTCGTTTTCGATGGTTTCATGACGCTACCTAGCTTAAACTAACATAACCCAACCTAACCTAACCTTCACAATTCTATCGTTAGAAAACGTTTTACTCGCTACTTTACAATGCTATCTGCAACATTACGACGGTTTCATGCGCTTTCACATTAGATGTCGCAGTTTCTGACTTGTATTGGTGAGAAACACTGCATCTCAATAGCTGACATTGCTTAATGCGGTTTTACAACGCATCATAACTTAACCTAACCTAGCGTTCGCTCTTCTATCTAATAAACGCTCTGTTACACTGTTTTGCTCACAATTACGATATTTGCACGACCTCACAGTTTTTCACCAACTTAGTACAGTACAGAACGCTGTATCTCGCTAAATGACATCGTTATTTAAAGTTTCACGATGCTTGCATGCGCTTTCACGAGAATATCACAATATAGCAGTTTCGCACATGTAACGGTACAAGACGCACTATCTGGCTAGTTCGCGCCGTGTTGTGCGCTTTCGCAATATTTCAGCTATCACAGTTTCGTACTCGCAACAAAACAACACTATCTCGTTAGATGAGGTCGTTTTCGGTGGTTTCAAGACGCTACCTAGCTTAAACTAACATAACCCAACCTAACCTAACCTTCACAATTCTATCGTTAGAAAACGTTTTACTCGCTATTTTACAATGCTATCTGCAACATTATGACGGTTTCATGCGCTTTAACATTAGATGTCGCAGTTTCTGACTTGTAATGGTGAAAAACACTGCATCTCAATAGCTGACATTGCTTAATGCGGTTTTACAACGCTTCATAACCTTAGCTAACCTAACCTTCGCACTTCTATCTAATAAACACTCTGTTACACTGTTTCGCTCACAATTGCAATATTTTCATGACCTAACAGTTTTTCACTAACTTAGTACACAACAGAACGCTGTATCTCGCTAAATGACATCGTTATTTAAGGTTTAACGATGCTTGCATGCGCTTTCACGAGAATATCACAATATAGCAGTTTCGCACTTGTAACGGTACAAGACGCACTATCTGGCTAGTTCACGCCGTGTTGTGCGCTTTCACAATATTTCAGCTATCACAGTTTCGTACTCGCAACAAAACAACACTATCTCGTTAGAAGAGGTCTTTTTTGGTGGTTTCATGACACTACCTTGCTTGAACTAACATAACCCAACCTAACCTTACCTTCACAATTCTATCGTTAGAAAACGTTTTACTCGCTACTCTACAATGCTTTCTGCAACATTACGACGGTTTCATGCGCTTTCACATTAGATGTCGCAGTTTCTGACTTGTATAGGTGAAAAACACTGCATCTCAATAGCTGAATTTGCTTAATGCGGTTTTACAACGCTTCATAACTTAACATAACCTAACCTTCGCACTTCTATCTAATAAATGCTCAGTTACACTGTTTCACTCACAATTGCAATATTTGCATGACCTAACAGTTTTTCACCAACTTAGTACAGTACAGAACGCTGTATCTCGCTAAATGACAGCGTTATTCAAGGTTTAACGATGCTTGCATGCGCTTTCACGAGAATATCACAATATAGCAGTTTCACACTTGTAATGGTACAAGACGCACTATCTGGCTAGTTCACGCCGTGTTGTGTGCTTTCACAATGTTTCAGCTATCACAGTTTCGTACTCTCAACAGAACAACAGTATCTCGTTAGATGAGGTCGTTTTTGATGGTTTCACGACGCTACCTAGCCTAAACTAACACAACCCAACCTAACCTAACCTTCACAATTCTATCGTCAGAAAATGTTTTACTCGCTACTTTACATTGCTTTCTGCAACATTACGACGATTTCATACGCTTTCACACTAGATGTCGCAGTTTCCGACTTGTAATGGTGAAAAATACTGTATCTCAATAGCTGACATTGCTTAATGCGGTTTTACAACGCTTCATACCTTAACCTACCCTAACCTTCGCACTTATATCTAAAAAACGCTCTGTTACACTGTTTCGCTCACAATTACGATATTTGCATGACCTCACAGTTTTTCACAAACTTAGTACAGTACAGAACGCTTATCTCGCTAAACGACATCGTTATTTAATGTTTCACGATGCTATCATGCACTTTCACGAGAATATCACAATATAGGAGTTTCGCACTTGTAACGGTACAAGACGCACTATCTGGCTAGTTCGCGCCGTGTTGTGTGCTTTCATAATATTTCACCTATCGCAGTTTTTCTACTCGCAACAAAACAACACTATCTCGTTAGATGAGGTCGTTTTTGGTGGTTTCACGACGCTACCTAGCTTAAACTAACATAACCCAACCTAACCTCAACTTCACAATTCTACCGTTAGAAAACGTTTTACTCGCTACTTTACAATGCTTTCTGCAACATTACGACGGTTTCATGCGCTTTCACATTAGATGTCGCAATTTCTGACTTGTATTGGTGAAAAACACTGCATCTCAATAGCTGACATTGCTTAATGCGGTTTTACAATGCATCATAACTTAACCTAACCTAGCCTTCCTCTTCTATCTAATAAACGCTCTGTTACACTGTTTTGCTCACAATTACGATACTTGCATGACCTCACAGTTTTTCACCAACTTAGTACAGTACAGAACGCTGTATCTCGCTAAATGACATCGTTAAGGTTTCACGATGCTTGCATGCGCTTTCACAAGAATATCACAATATAGCAGTTTCGCACTTGTAACGGTACAAGACGCACTATCTGGCTAGTTCACGCCGTGTTGTGCGCTTTCACAATATTTCAGCTATCACAGTTTCGTACTCGCAACAAAACAACACTATCTCGTTAGATGAGGTCGTTTTCGGTGGTTTCAAGACGCTACCTAGCTTAAACTAACATAACCCAACCTAACCTAACCTTCACAATTCTATCGTTAGAAAACGTTTTACTCGCTACTTTACAATGCTATCTGCAACATTATGACGGTTTCATGCGCTTTAACATTAGATGTCGCAGTTTCTGACTTGTAATGGTGAAAAACACTGCATCTCAATAGCTGACATTGCTTAATGCGGTTTTACAACGCTTCATAACCTTAGCTAACCTAACCTTCGCACTTCTATCTAATAAACGCTCTGTTACACTGTTTCGCTCACAATTGCAATATTTTCATGACCTAACAGTTTTTCACTAACTTAGTACACAACAGAACGCTGTATCTCGCTAAATGACATCGTTATTTAAGGTTTAACGATGCTTGCATGCGCTTTCACGAGAATATCACAATATAGCAGTTTCGCACTTGTAACGGTACAAGACGCACTATCTGGCTAGTTCACGCCGTGTTGTGCGCTTTCACAATATTTCAGCTATCACAGTTTCGTACTCGCAACAAAACAACACTATATCGTTAGAAGAGGTCGTTTTTGGTGGTTTCATGACACTACCTTGCTTGAACTAACATAACCCAACCTAACCTTACCTTCACAATTCTATGGTTAGAAAACGTTTTACTCGCTACTCTACAATGCTTTCTGCAACATTACGACGGTTTCATGCGCTTTCACATTAGATGTCGCAGTTTCTGACTTGTAGAGGTGAAAAACACTGCATCTCAATAGCTGAATTTGCTTAATGCGGTTTTACAACGCTTCATAACTTAACATAACCTAACCTTCGCACTTCTATCTAATAAACGCTCAGTTACACTGTTTCACTCACAATTGCAATATTTGCATGACCTAACAGTTTTTCACCAACTTAGTACAGTACAGAACGCTGTATCTCGCTAAATGACAGCGTTATTCAAGGTTTAACGATGCTTGCATGCGCTTTCACGAGAATATCACAATATAGCAGTTTCGCACTTGTAACGGTACAAGACGCACTCTCTGGCTAGTTCACGCCGTGTTGTGTGCTTTCACAATATTTCAGATATCACAGTTTCGTACTCTCAACAAAACAACAGTATCTCGTTAGATGAGGTCGTTTTTGATGGTTTCACGACGCTACCTAGCTTAAACTAACATAACCCAACCTAACCTAACCTTCACAATTCTATCGTTAGAAAACGTTTTGCTCGTACTTTACAATGCTTTCTGCAACATTACGACAGTTTCATGCGCTTTCACACTAGATGTCGCAGTTTCCGACTTGTAATGGTGAAAAACACTGTATCTCAATAGCTGACATTGCTTAATGCGGTTTTACAACGCTTCATAACTTAACCTAACCTAACCTTCGCACTTCTATCTAATAAGCGCTCTGTTACACTGTTTCGCTCACAATTGCATTATTTGCATGACCTAACAGTTTTTCACCAACTTAGTACAGTACAGAACGCTTATCTCGCTAAACGACATCGTTATTTAATGTTTCACGATGCTATCATGCACTTTCACGAGAATATCACAATATAGCAGTTTCGCACTTGTACCGGTACAAGACGCACTATCTGGCTAGTTCGCGCCGTGTTGTGTGCTTTCATAATATTTCACCTATCGCAGTTTTTCTACTCGCAACAAAACAACACTATCTCGTTAGATGAGGTCGTTTTTGGTGGTTTCACGACGCTACCTAGCTTAAACTAACATAACCCAACCTATCCTCACCTTCACGATTCTACCGTTAGAAAACGTTTTACTCGCTACTTTACAATGCTTTCTGCAACATTACGACGGTTTCATGCGCTTTCACATTAGATGGCGCAGTTTCTGACTTGTATTGGTGAAAAACACTGCATCTCAATAGCTGACATTGCTTAATGCGGTTTTACAACGCATCATAACTTAACCTAACCTAGCCTTCGCTCTTCTATCTAATAAACGCTCTGTTACACTGTTTTGCTCACAATTACGATAATTGCACGACCTCACAGTTTTTCACCAACTTAGTACAGTACAGAACGCTGTATCTCGCTAAATGACATCGTTATTTAAGGTTTCACGATGCTTGCATGCGCTTTGTCGAAAATATCACAATATAGCAGTTTCGCACATGTAACGGTACAAGACGCACTATCTGGCTAGTTCGCGCCGTGTTGTGTGCTTTCACAATATTTCACCTATCGTAGTTTTTTTACTCGCAATAAAACAACACTTTCTCGCTAGATGAGGTTGTTTTGGTGGTTTCACGACGCTACCTAGCTTAAACTAACATAATCCAACGTAACCTAACCTTCACAATTCTATCGTTAGAAAACGTTTTACTCGCTACTTTACAATGCTTTCTGCAACATTACGACGGTTTCATGCGCTTTCACATTAGATGTCGCAGTTTCCGACTTGTAATGGTGAAAAACACTGCATCTCAATAGCTAACATTGTTTAATGCGGTTTTATGATGCTTCAAGACTTGACCTAACCTAACCTTCGCACTTGTACGTAAAAAGCTGTTACACAGTTTTGTTCACAATTAATATATTTGCATGATCTCACAGTTTTTCACCAACTTAGTACAGTACAGAACGCTGTATCTCGCTAAATGACATCGTTATTTAAGGTTTCACGATGCTTGCATGCGCTTTACAAGAATATCACAATATAGCAGTTTCGCACTTCCAACGGTACAAGACGCACTATCTGGCTAGTTCACGCCGTGTTGTGCGCTTTCACAATATTTCAGCTATCACTGTTTCGTACTCGCAACAAAACAACACTATCTCGTTAGATGAGGTCGTTTTTGGTGGTTTCACGACACTACCTAGCTTAAACTAACATAACCCCACCTAACCTAACCTTCACAATTCTATCGTTAGAAAATGTTTTACTCGCTACTTTACAATGCTATCTGCAACATTACGACGGTTTCATGCGCTTTCACAATAAATGTCGCAGTTTCTGACTTGTAATGGTGAAAAACACTGCATCTCAATAGCTGACATTGCTTAATGCGGTTTTACAACGCTTCATAACTTTAGCTAACCTAACCTTCGCACTTCTATCTAATAAACGCTCTGTTACACTGTTTCGCTCATAATTGCATTATTTGCATGACCTAACAGTTTTTCAATAACTTAGTACACAACAGAACGCTGTATCTCGCTAAATGACATCGTTATCTAAGGTTTAACGATGCTTACATGCGCTTTCACAAGAATATCACAATATAGCAGTTTCGCACTTGTAACGGTACAAGACGCACTATATGGCTAGTTCACGCCGTGTTGTGCGATTTCACAATATTTCAGCTATCACAGTTTTGTACTCGCAACAAAACAACACTATCTCGTTAGATGAGGTCGTTTTTGGTGGTTTCACGACACTACCTAGCTTAAACTAACATAACCCCACCTAACCTAACCTTCACAATTCTATCGTTAGAAAACGTTTTACTCGCTACTTTACAATGCTTTCTGCAACATTACGACGGTTTCATGCACTTTCATTATAGATGTCGCAGTTTCTGACTTGTAATGGTGAAAAACACTGCATGTCAATAGCTGACATTGCTTAATGCGGTTTTAGAACGCTTCATAACTTAACCTAACCTAACCTTCGCACTTCTATCTAATAAATGCTCTGTTACACTGTTTCGCTCACAATTACAATATTTACCATGACCTAACAGTTTTTCGCAAACTTAGTACAGTACAGAACGCTGTATCTCGCTAAATGAAAGCGTTATTTAAGGTTTAACAATGCTTGCATGCGCTTTCACGAGAATATCAGAATATAGCAGTTTCGCACTTGTAACGGAACAAGACGCACTCTCTGGCTAGTTGACGCCATGTTGTGTGCTTTCACAATATTTCAGCTATCACAGTTTTGTACTCTCAACATAACAACAGTATCTCGTTAGATGAGGTCGTTTTTGATGGTTTCACGATGCTACCTAGCTTAAACTAACATAACCCAACCTAACCTAACCTTCACAATTCTATCGTTAGAAAACGTTTTACTCGCTACTTTACAATGCTTTCTGCAACATTACGACGGTTTCATGCACTTTCATTATAGATGTCGCAGTTTCTGACTTGTAATGGTGAAAAACACTGCATGTCAATAGCTGACATTGCTTAATGCGGTTTTAGAACGCTTCATAACTTAACCTAACCTAACCTTCGCACTTCTATCTAATAAATGCTCTGTTACACTGTTTCGCTCACAATTACAATATTTACCATGACCTAACAGTTTTTCGCAAACTTAGTACAGTACAGAACGCTGTATCTCGCTAAATGAAAGCGTTATTTAAGGTTTAACAATGCTTGCATGCGCTTTCACGAGAATATCAGAATATAGCAGTTTCGCACTTGTAACGGAACAAGACGCACTCTCTGGCTAGTTGACGCCATGTTGTGTGCTTTCACAATATTTCAGCTATCACAGTTTTGTACTCTCAACATAACAACAGTATCTCGTTAGATGAGGTCGTTTTTGATGGTTTCACGATGCTACCTAGCTTAAACTAACATAACCCAACCTAACCTAACCCTTACAATTCTATCGTTAGAAAACATTTTACTCGCTACTTTACAATGTTTTCTGCAACATCACGACGGTTTCATGCGCTTTCACATTAGATGTCGCAGTTTCCGACTTGTAATGGTGAAAAACACTGCATCTCAGTAGCTGACATTGCTTAATGCGGTTGTACAACGCTTCATAACTTAACCTAACCTAACCTTCGCTCTTCCATCTAATAAACGCTCTGTTAGACTGTTTCGCTCACAATTACGATATTTGCATGATCTCACAGTTTTTCACCAAGTTAGTACAGTACAGAACGCTGTATCTCGCTAAATGACATCGTTCTTTAAGGTTTCACGATGCTTGCGTGCGCTTTCACAAGAATATCACAATATAGCAGTTTCGCACTTGTAACGGTACAAGACGCACTATCTGGCTAGTTCACGCCGTGTTGTGCGCTTTCACAATATTTCAGCTATCTCAGTTTCGTACTCGCAACAAAACAACACTATCTCGTTAGATGAGGTCGTTTTTGATGGTTTCACGACGCTACCTAGCTTAAACTAACACAACCCAACCTAACCTAACCTTCACAATTCTATCGTTAGAAAACGTTTTACTCGCTACTTTACAATGCTTTCTGCAACATTACGACGATTTCATGCGCTTTCACAGTAGATGTCGCAGTTTCCGACTTGTAATGGTGAAAAATACTGTATCTCAATAGCTGACATTGCTTAATGCGGTTTTACAACGCTTCATACCTTAACCTAACCTAACCTTCGCACTTATATCTAAAAAACGCTCTGTTACACTGTTTCGCTCGCAATTACGATATTTGCATGACCTCACAGTTTTTCACCAACTTGTACAGTACAGAACGCTTATCTCGCTAAACGACATCGTTATTTAATATTTCACGATGCTATCATGCACTTTCACGAGAATATCACAATATAGCAGTTTCGCACTTGTAACGGTACAAGACGCACTATCTGGCTAGTTCGCGCCGTGTTGTGTGCTTTCATAATATTTCACCTATCGCAGTTTTTCTACTCGCAACAAAACAACACTATCTCGTTAGATGAGGTCGTTTTTGGTGGTTTCACGACGCTACCTAGCTTAAACTAACATAACGCAACCTAACCTCACCTTCACAATTCTACCGTTAGAAAACGTTTTACTCGCTACTTTACAATGCTTTCTGCAACATTACGACGGTTTCATGCGCTTTCACATTAGATGTCGCAGTTTCTGACTTGTATTGGTGAAAAACACTGCATCTCAATAGCTGACATTGCTTAATGCAGTTTTACAACGCATCATAACTTAACCTAACCTAGCCTTCGCTCTTCTATCTAATAAACGCTCTGTTACACTGTTTTGCTCACAATTACGATATTTGCACGACCTCACAGTTTTTCACCAACTTAGTACAGTACAGAACGCTGTATCTCGCTAAATGACATCGTTATTTAAGGTTTTACGATGCTTGCATGCGCTTTCACGAGAATATCACAATATAGCAGTTTCGCACATGTAACGGTACAAGACGCACTATCTGGCTAGTTCGCGCCGTGTTGTGTGCTTTCACAATATTTCACCTATCGTAGTTTTTTTACTCGCAATAAAACAACACTTTCTCGCTAGATGAGGTTGTTTTGGTGGTTTCACGACGCTACCTAGCTTAAACTAACATATTCCAACGTAACCTAATCTTCACAATTCTATCGTTAGAAAACGTTTTACTCGCTACTTTACAATGCTTTCTGCAACATTACGACGGTTTCATGTGCTTCCACATCAGATGTCGCAGTTTACGACTTGTAATGGTGAAAAACACTGCATCTCAATAGCTAACATTGTTTAATGCGGTTTTATGATGCTTCAAGACTTGACCTAACCTAACCTTCGCACTTGTACGTAACAGGCTCTGTTACGCGGTTTCGTTCACAAATAATATATTTGAATGATCTCACAGTTTTTCACCAAGTTAGTACAGTACAGAACGCTGTATCTCGCTAAATGACATCGTTATTTAAGGTTTCACGATGCTTGCATGCGCTTTACAAGAATATCACAATATAGCAGTTTCGCACTTGCAACGGTACAAGACGCACTATCTGGCTAGTTCACGCCGTGTTGTGCGCTTTCACAATATTTCAGCTATCACTGTTTCGTACTCGCAACAAAACAACACTATCTCGTTAGATGAGGTCGTTTTTGGTAGTTTCACGACGCTACCTAGCCTAAACTAACATAACCCAACATAACCTAACCTTCACAATTCTATCGTTAGAAAATGTTTTACTGGCTACTTTACAATGCTATCTGCAACATTACGACGGTTTCATGCGCTTTCACAATAAATGTCGCAGTTTCTGACTTGTAATGGTGAAAAACACTGCATCTCAATAGCTGACATTGCTTAATGCGGTTTTACAACGCTTCATAACTTTAGCTAACCTAACCTTCGCACTTCTATCTAATAAACGCTCTGTTACACTGTTTCGCTCATAATTGCATTATTTGCAAGACCTAACAGTTTTTCAATAACTTAGTACACAACAGAACGCTGTATCTCGCTAAATGAAAGCGTTATATAAGGTTTAACAATGCTTGCATGCGCTTTCACGAGAATATCACAATATAGCAGTTTCGCACTTGTAACGGTACAAGACGCACTCTCTGGCTAGTTCACGCCGTGTTGTGTGCTTTCACAATATTTCAGCTATCACAGTTTCGTACTCTCAACATAACAACAGTATCTCGTTAGATGAGGTCGTTTTTGATGGTTTCACGATGCTACCTAGCTTAAACTAACATAACCCAACCTAACCTAACCTTCACAATTCTATCGTTAGAAAACAATTTACTCGCTACTTTACAATGCTTTCTGCAACATTACGACGGTTTCATGTGCTTCCACATCAGATGTCGCAGTTTACGACTTGTAATGGTGAAAAACACTGCATCTCAATAGCTAACATTGTTTAATGCGGTTTTATGATGCTTCAAGACTTGACCTAACCTAACCTTCGCACTTGTACGTAACAGGCTCTGTTACGCGGTTTCGTTCACAAATAATATATTTGAATGATCTCACAGTTTTTCACCAAGTTAGTACAGTACAGAACGCTGTATCTCGCTAAATGACATCGTTATTTAAGGTTTCACGATGCTTGCATGCGCTTTACAAGAATATCACAATATAGCAGTTTCGCACTTGCAACGGTACAAGACGCACTATCTGGCTAGTTCACGCCGTGTTGTGCGCTTTCACAATATTTCAGCTATCACTGTTTCGTACTCGCAACAAAACAACACTATCTCGTTAGATGAGGTCGTTTTTGGTAGTTTCACGACGCTACCTAGCCTAAACTAACATAACCCAACATAACCTAACCTTCACAATTCTATCGTTAGAAAATGTTTTACTGGCTACTTTACAATGCTATCTGCAACATTACGACGGTTTCATGCGCTTTCACAATAAATGTCGCAGTTTCTGACTTGTAATGGTGAAAAACACTGCATCTCAATAGCTGACATTGCTTAATGCGGTTTTACAACGCTTCATAACTTTAGCTAACCTAACCTTCGCACTTCTATCTAATAAACGCTCTGTTACACTGTTTCGCTCATAATTGCATTATTTGCAAGACCTAACAGTTTTTCAATAACTTAGTACACAACAGAACGCTGTATGTCGCTAAATGAAAGCGTTATATAAGGTTTAACAATGCTTGCATGCGCTTTCACGAGAATATCACAATATAGCAGTTTCGCACTTGTAACGGTACAAGACGCACTCTCTGGCTAGTTCACGCCGTGTTGTGTGCTTTCACAATATTTCAGCTATCACAGTTTCGTACTCTCAACATAACAACAGTATCTCGTTAGATGAGGTCGTTTTTGATGGTTTCACGATGCTACCTAGCTTAAACTAACATAACCCAACCTAACCTAACCTTCACAATTCTATCGTTAGAAAACAATTTACTCGCTACTTTACAATGCTTTCTGCAACATCACGACGGTTTCATGCGCTTTCACATTAGATGTCGCAGTTTCCGACTTGTAATGGTGAAAAACACTGCATCTCAGTAGCTGACATTGCTTAATGCGGTTTTACAACGCTTCATAACTTAACCTAACCTAACCTTCGCTCTTCTATCTAATAAACGCTCTGTTACACTGTTTCGCTCACAATTACGATATTTGCATGATCTCACAGTTTTCACCAAATTAGTACAGTACAGAACGCTGTATCTCGCTAAATGACATCGTTATTTAAGGTTTCACGATGCTTGCATGCGCTTTCACAAGAATATCACAATATAGCAGTTTCGCACTTGTAACGGTACAAGACGCACTATCTGGCTAGTTCACGCCGTGTTGTGCGCTTTCACAATATTTCAGCTATCACTGTTTCGTACTCGCAACAAAACAACACTATCTCGTTAGATGAGATCGTTTTTGTTGGTTTCACGACGCTACCTAGCTTAAACTAACATAACCCAACCTAACCTAACCTTCACAATTCTATCGTTAGAAAACGTTTTACTCGCTACTTTACAATGCTATCTGCAAAATTACGACGGTTTCATGCGCTTTAACATTAGATGTCGCAGTTTCTGACTTGTAATGGTGAAAAACACTGCATCTCAATGGCTGACATTGCTTAATGCGGTTTTACAACGCTTCATAACTTTAGCTAACCTAACCTTCGCACTTCTATCTAATAAACGCTCTGTTACACTGTTTCGCTCACAATTGCAATATTTGTATGATCTAACAGTTTTTCACTAACTTAGTACACAACAGAACGCTGTATCTCGCTAAATGACATCGTTATTTAAGGTTTAACGATGCTTGCATGCGCTTTCACGAGAATATCACAATATAGCAGTTTCGCACTTGTAACGGTACAAGACGCACTATCTGGCTAGTTCACGCCGTGTTGTGCGCTTTCACAATATTTCAGCTATCACAGTTTCGTACTCGCAACAAAACAACACTATCTCGTTAGATGAGGTCGTTTTTGGTGGTTTCACGACACTACCTAGCTTAAACTAACATAACCCAACCTAACCTAACCTTCACAATTCTATTGTTAGAAAACGTTTTACTCGCTACTTTACAATGCTTTCTGCAACATTACGACGGTTTCATGCGCTTTCACATTAGATGTCGCAGTTTCTGATTTGTAATGGTGAAAAACACTGCATGTCATTAGCTGACATTGCTTAATGCGGTTTTAGAACGCTTCATAACTTAACCTAACCTAACCTTCGCACTTCTATCTAATAAATGCTCTGTTACACTGTTTCGCTCACAATTACGATATTTGCATGATCTCACAGTTTTCACCAAGTTAGTACAGTACAGAACGGTGTATCTCGCTAAATGACATCGTTATTTAAGGTTTCACGATGCTTGCATGCGCTTTCACAAGAATATCACAATATAGCAGTTTCGCACTTGTAACGGTACAAGACGCACTATCTGGCTAGTTCACGCCGTGTTGTGCGCTTTCACAATATTTCAGCTATCACTGTTTCGTACTCGCAACAAAACACTATCTCGTTAGATGAGATCGTTTTTGTTGGTTTCACGACGCTACCTAGCTTAAACTAACATAACCCAACCTAACCTAACCTTCACAATTCTATCGTTAGAAAACGTTTTACTCGCTACTTTACAATGCTATCTGCAAAATTACGACGGTTTCATGCGCTTTAACATTAGATGTCGCAGTTTCTGACTTGTAATGGTGAAAAACACTGCATCTCAATAGCTGACATTGCTTAATGCGGTTTTACAACGCTTCATAACTTTAGCTATCCTAACCTTCGCACTTCTATCTAATAAACGCTCTGTTACATTGTTTCGCTCACAATTGCAATATTTGTATGACCTAACAGTTTTTCACTAACTTAGTACACAACAGAACGCTGTATCTCGTTAAATGACATCGTTATTTAAGGTTTAACGATGCTTGCATGCGCTTTCACGAGAATATCACAATATAGCAGTTTCGCACTTGTAACGGTACAAGACGCACTATCTGGCTAGTTCACGCCGTGTTGTGCGCTTTCACAATATTTCAGCTATCACAGTTTCGTACTCGCAACAAAACAACACTATCTCGTTAGATGAGGTCGTTTGTGGTGGTTTCACGACACTACCTTGCTTGAACTAACATAACGCAACCTAACCTTACCTTCACAATTCTATCGTTAGAAAACGTTTTACTCGCTACTCTACAATGCTTTCTGCAACATTACGACGGTTTCATGCGCCTTCACATTAGATGTCGCAGTTTCTGACTTGTAATGGTGAAAAACACTGCATCTCAATAGCTGACATTGCTTAATGCGGTTTTACAACGCTTCATAACTTTAGCTAACCTAACCTTCGCACTTCTATCTAATAAACGCTCTGTTACACTGTTTCGCTCATAATTGCATTATTTGCATGACCTAAGAGTTTTTCAATAACTTAGTACACAACAGAACGCTGTATCTCGCTAAATGACATCGTTATTTAAGGTTTAACGATGCTTACATGCGCTTTCACAAGAATATCACAATATAGCAGTTTCGCACTTGTAACGGTACAAGACGCACTATATGGCTAGTTCACGCCGTGTTGTGCGATTTCACAATATTTCAGCTATCACAGTTTCGTACTCGCAACAAAACAACACTATCTCGTTAGATGAGGTCGTTTTCGGTGGTTTCATGACGCTACCTAGCTTAAACTAACATAACCCAACCTAACCTAACCTTCACAATTCTATCGTTAGAAAACGTTTTACTCGCTACTTTACAATGCTATCTGCAACATTACGACGGTTTCATGCGCTTTCACAATAAATGTCGCAGTTTCTGACTTGTAATGGTGAAAAACACTGCATCTCAATAGCTGACATTGCTTAATGCGGTTTTACAACGCTTCATAACTTTAGCTAACCTAACCTTCGCACTTGTATCTATTAAACGCTCTGTTACACTGTTTCGCTCATAATTGCAATATTTGCATGACCTAACAGTTTTTCAATAACTTAGTACACAACAGAACACTGTATCTCGCTAAATGACAGCGTTATTTAAGGTTTAACGATGCTTGCATGCGCTTTCACGAGATTATCACAATATAGCAGTTTCGCACTTGTAACGGTACAAGACGCACTATCTGGCTAGTTCACGCCGTGTTGTGTGCTTTCACAATGTTTCAGCTATCACAGTTTCGTACTCTCAACAGAACAACAGTATCTCGTTAGATGAGGTCGTTTTTGATGGTTTCACGACGCTACCTAGCTTAAACTAACACAACCCAACCTAACCTAACCTTCACAATTCTATCGTTAGAAAACGTTTTACTCGCTACTTTACAATGCTTTCTGCAACATTACGACGATTTCATGCGCTTTCACAGTAGATGTCGCAGTTTCCGACTTGTAATGGTGAAAAATACTGTATCTCAATAGCTGACATTGCTTAATGTGGTTTTACAACGCTTCATACCTTAACCTAACCTAACCTTCGCACTTATATCTAAAAAACGCTCTGTTACACTGTTTCACTCATAATTACGATATTTGCATGACCTCACAGTTTTTCACCAAGTTAGTACAGTACAGAACGCTTATCTCGCTAAACGACATCGTTATTTAATGTTTCACGATGCTATCATGCACTTTCACGAGAATATCACAATATAGCAGTTTCGCACTTGTAACGGTACAAGACGCACTATCTGGCTAGTTCGCGCCGTGTTGTGTGCTTTTGGTAATATTTCACCTATCGCAGTTTTTCTACTCGCAACAAAACAACACTATCTCGTTAGATGAGGTCGTTTTTGGTGGTTTCACGACGCTACCTAGCTTAAACCAACATAACCCAACCTAACCTCACCTTCACAATTCTACCGTTAGAAAACGTTTTACTCGCTACTTTACAATGCTTTCTGCAACATTACGACGGTTTCAGTCGCTTTCACATTAGATGTCGCAGTTTCTGACTTGTATTGGTGAAAAACACTGCATCTCAATAGCTGACATTGCTTAATGTGGTTTTACAACGCATCATAACTTAACCTAACCTAGCCTTCGGTCTTCTATCTAATAAACGCTTTGTTACACTGTTTTGCTCACAATTACGATATTTGCACGACATCACAGTTTTTCACCAACTTAGTACAGTACAGAACGCTGTATCTCGCTAAATGACATCGTTATTTAAGGTTTCACGATGCTTGCATGCGCTTTCACGAGAATATCACAATATAGCAGTTTCGCACATGTAACGGTACCTGACGCACTATCTGGCTAGTTCGCGCCGTGTTGTGTGCTTTCACAATATTTTACCTATCGTAGTTTTTTTACTCGCAATAAAACAACACTTTCTCGCTAGATGAGGTTGTTTTGGTGATTTCACGACGCTACCTAGCTTAAACTAACATAATCCAACGTAACCTAATCTTCACAATTCTATCGTTAGAAAACGTTTTACTCCCTACTTTAATTGCTTTCTGCAACATTACGACGGTTTCATGCGCTTTCACATTAGATGTCGTAGTTTCCGACTTGTAATGGTGAAAAACACTGCATCTCAATAGCTAACATTGTTTAATGCGGTTTTATGATGATTCAAGACTTGACCTAACCTAACCTTCGCACTTGTACGTAACAGGCTCTGTTACACGGTTTCGTTCACAGTTAATATATTTGCATGATCTCACAGCTTTTCACCAAGTTAGTACAGTACAGAACGCTGTATCTCGCTAAATGACATCGTTATTTAAGGTTTCACGATGCTTGCATGCGCTTTACAAGAATATCACAATATAGCAGTTTCGCACTTGCAACGGTACAAGACGCACTATCTGGCTAGTTCACGCCGTGTTGTGCGCTTTCACAATATTTCAGCTATCACTGTTTCGTACTCGCAACAAAACAACACTATCTCGTTAGATGAGGTCGTTTTTGGTAGTTTCACGACGCTACCTAGCTTAAACTAACATAACCCAACATAACCTAATCTTCACAATTCTATTGTTAGAAAATGTTTTACTGGCTACTTTACAATGATATCTGCAACATTACGACGGTTTTATGCGCTTTCACAATAAATGTCGCAGTTTCTGACTTGTATTGGTGAAAAACACTGCATCTCAATAGCTGACATTGCTTAATGCGGTTTTACAACGCTTCATAACTTAACATACCCTAACCTTCGCACTTCTATCTAATAAACGCTCTGTTACACTGTTTCACTCACAATTGCAATATTTGCATGACCTAACAGTTTTTCACCAACTTAGTACAGTACAGAACGCTGTATCTCGCTAAATGACAGCGTTATTCAAGGTTTAACGACGCTTGCATGCGCTTTCACGAGAATATCACAATATAGCAGTTTCGCACTTGTAACGGTACAAGACGCACTCTCTGGCTAGTTCACGCCGTGTTGTGTGCTTTCACAATATTTCAGATATCACAGTTTCGTACTCTCAACAAAACAACAGTATCTCGTTAGATGAGGTCGTTTTTGATGGTTTCACGACGCTACCTAGCTTAAACTAACATAACCCAACCTAACCTAACCTTCACAATTCTATCGTTAGAAAACATTTTACTCGCTACTTTACAATGCTTTCTGCAACATCACGACGGTTTCATGCGCTTTCACATTAGATGTCGCAGTTTCCGACTTGTAATGGTGAAAAACACTGCATCTCAGTAGCTGACATTGCTTAATGCGGTTTTACAACGCTTCATAACTTAACCTAACCTAACCTTCGCTCTTCTATCTAATAAACGCTCTGTTACACTGTTTCGCTCACAATTACGATATTTGCATGATCTCACAGTTTTCACCAAATTAGTACAGTACAGAACGCTGTATCTCGCTAAATGACATCGTTATTTAAGGTTTCACGATGCTTGCATGCGCTTTCACAAGAATATCACAATATAGCAGTTTCGCACTTGTAACGGTACAAGACGCACTATCTGGCTAGTTCACGCCGTGTTGTGCGCTTTCACAATATTTCAGCTATCACTGTTTCGTACTCGCAACAAAACAACACTATCTCGTTAGATGAGATCGTTTTTCTTGGTTTCACGACGCTACCTAGCTTAAACTAACATAACCCAACCTAACCTAACCTTCACAATTCTATCGTTAGAAAACGTTTTACTCGCTACTTTACAATGCTATCTGCAAAATTACGACGGTTTCATGCGCTTTAACATTAGATGTCGCAGTTTCTGACTTGTAATGGTGAAAAACACTTCATCTCAATAGCTGACATTGCATAATGCGGTTTTACAACGCTTCATAACTTTAGCTAACCTAACCTTCGCACTTCTATCTAATAAACGCTCTGTTACACTGTTTCGCTAACAATTGCAATATTTGTATGAGCTAACAGTTTTTCACTAACTTAGTACACAACAGAACGCTGTATCTCGCTAAATGACATCGTTATTTAAGGTTTAACGATGCTTGCATGCGCTTTCACGAGAATATCACAATATAGCAGTTTCGCACTTGTAACGGTACAAGACGCACTATCTGGCTAGTTCACGCCGTGTTGTGCGCTTTCACGATATTTCAGCTATCACAGTTTCGTACTCGCAACAAAACAACACTATCTCGTTAGATGAGGTCGTTTTTGGTGGTTTCACGACACTACCTAGCTTAAACTAACATAACCCAACCTAACCTAACCTTCACAATTCTATTGTTAGAAAACGTTTTACTCGCTACTTTACAATGCTTTCTGCAACATTACGACGGTTTCATGCGCTTTCATTATAGATGTCACAGTTTCTGACTTGTAATGGTGAAAAACACTGCATGTCATTAGCTGGCATTGCTTAATGCGGTTTTAGAACGCTTCATAACTTAACCTAACCTAACCTTCGCACTTCTATCTAATAAATGCTCTGTTACACTGTTTCGCTCACAATTACGATATTTGTATGAGCTAACAGTTTTTCACTAACTTAGAACACAACAGAACGCTGTATCTCGCTAAATGACATCGTTATTTAAGGTTTAACGATGCTTGCATGCGCTTTCACGAGAATATCACAATATAGCAGTTTCGCACTTGTAACGGTACAAGACGCACTATCTGGCTAGTTCACGCCGTGTTGTGCGCTTTCACGATATTTCAGCTATCACAGTTTCGTACTCGCAACAAAACAACACTATCTCGTTAGATGAGGTCGTTTTTGGTGGTTTCACGACACTACCTAGCTTAAACTAACATAACCCAACCTAACCTAACCTTCACAATTCTATTGTTAGAAAACGTTTTACTCGCTACTTTACAATGCTTTCTGCAACATTACGATGGTTTCATGCGCTTTCATTATAGATGTCACAGTTTCTGACTTGTAATGGTGAAAAACACTGCATGTCATTAGCTGACATTGCTTAATGCGGTTTTAGAACGCTTCATAACTTAACCTAACCTAACCTTCGCACTTCTATCTAATAAATGCTCTGTTACACTGTTTCGCTCACAATTACGATATTTGTATGAGCTAACAGTTTTTCACTAACTTAGTACACAACAGAACGCTGTATCTCGCTAAATGACATCGTTATTTAAGGTTTAACGATGCTTGCATGCGCTTTCACGAGAATATCACAATATAGCAGTTTCGCACTTGTAACGGTACAAGACGCACTATCTGGCTAGTTCACGCCGTGTTGTGCGCTTTCACGATATTTCAGCTATCACAGTTTCGTACTCGCAACAAAACAACACTATCTCGTTAGATGAGGTCGTTTTTGGTGGTTTCACGACACTACCTAGCTTAAACTAACATAACCCAACCTAACCTAACCTTCACAATTCTATTGTTAGAAAACGTTTTACTCGATACTTTACAATGCTTTCTGCAACATTACGACGGTTTCATGCGCTTTCATTATAGATGTCACAGTTTCTGACTTGTAATGGTGAAAAACACTGCATGTCATTAGCTGACATTGCTTAATGCGGTTTTAGAACGCTTCATAACTTAACCTAACCTAACCTTCGCACTTCTATCTAATAAATGCTCTGTTACACTGTTTCGCTCACAATTACGATATTTGCATGATCTCACAGTTTTCACCAAGTTAGTACAGTACAGAACGGTGTATCTCGCTAAATGACATCGTTATTTAAGGTTTCACGATGCTTGCATGCGCTTTCACAAGAATATCACAATATAGCAGTTTCGCACTTGTAACGGTACAAGACGCACTATCTAGCTAGTTCACGCCGTGTTGTGCGCTTTCACAATATTTCAGCTATCACAGTTTCGTACTCGCAACAAAACAACACTATCCCGTTAGATGAGGTCGTTTGTGGTGGTTTCACGACACTACCTTGCTTGAACTAACATAACGCAACCTAACCTTACCTTCACAATTCTATCGTTAGAAAACGTTTTACTCGCTACTCTACAATGCTTTCTGCAACATTACGACGGTTTCATGCGCTTTCACATTAGATGTCGCAGTTTCTGACTTGTAATGGTGAAAAACACTGCATCTCAATAGCTGACATTGCTTAATGCGGTTTTACAACGCTTCATAACTTTAGCTAACCTAACCTTCGCACTTCTATCTAATAAACGCTCTGTTACACTGTTTCGCTCATAATTGCATTATTTGCATGACCTAAGAGTTTTTCAATAACTTAGTACACAACAGAACGCTGTATCTCGCTAAATGACATCGTTATTTAAGGTTTAACGATGCTTGCATGCGCTTTCACAAGAATATCACAATATAGCAGTTTCGCACTTGTAACGGTACAAGACGCACTATATGGCTAGTTCACGCCGTGTTGTGTGCTTTCACAATATTTTACCTATCGTAGTTTTTTTACTCGCAATAAAACAACACTTTCTCGCTAGATGAGGTTGTTTTGGTGATTTCACGACGCTACCTAGCTTAAACTAACATAATCCAACGTAACCTAATCTTCACAATTCTATCGTTAGAAAACGTTTTACTCGCTACTTTACAATGCTTTCTGCAACATTACGACGGTTTCATGCACTTTCACATTAGATGTCGCAGTTTCCGACTTGTAATGGTGAAAAACACTGCATCTCAATAGCTAACATTGTTTAGTGCGGTTTTATGATGCTTCAAGACTTGACCTAACCTAACCTTCGCACTTGTATGTAACAGGCTCTGTTACACGGTTTCTTTCACAGTTAATATATTTGCATGATCTCACAGCTTTTCACCAAGTTAGTACAGTACAGAACGCTGTATCTCGCTAAATGACATCGTTATTTAAGGTTTCACGATGCTTGCATGCGCTTTACAAGAATATCACAATATAGCAGTTTCGCACTTGCAACGGTACAAGACGCACTATCTGGCTAGATCACGCCGTGTTGTGCGCTTTCACAATATTTCAGCTATCACTGTTTCGTACTCGCAACAAAACAACACTATCTTGTTAGATGAGGTCGTTTTTGGTAGTTTCACGACGCTACCTAGCTTAAACTAACATAACCCAACATAACCTAATCTTCACAATTCTATCGTTAGAAAATGTTTTACTGGCTACTTTACAATGATATCTGCAACATTACGACGGTTTCATGCGCTTTCACAATAAATGTCGCAGTTTCTGACTTGTAATGGTGAAAAACACTGCATATCAGTAGCTGACATTGCTTAATGCGGTTTTACAACGCTTCATAACTTTAGCTAACCTAACCTTCGCACTTCTATCTAATAAACGCTCTGTTACACTGTTTCGCTCACAATTGCAATATTTGCATGACCTAAGAGTTTTTCACTAACTTAGTACACAACAGAACGCTGTATCTCGCTAAATGACATCGTTATTTAAGGTTTAACGATGCTTGCATGCGCTTTCACGAGAATATCACAATATAGCAGTTTCGCACTTGTAACGGTACAAGACGCACTATCTGGCTAGTTCACGCCGTGTTGTGCGCTTTCACAATATTTCAGCTATCACAGTTTCGTACTCGCAACAAAACAACACTACCTCGTTAGATGAGGTCGTTTTTGGTGGTTTCACGACACTACCTTGCTTGAACTAACATAACCTAATATAACCTTAACTTCACAATTCTATCGTTAGAAAACGTTTTACTCGCTACTCTACAATGCTTTCTGCAACATTACGACGGTTTCATGCGCTTTCACATTAGATGTCGCAGTTTCTGACTTGTATTGGTGAAAAACACTGCATCTCAATAGCTGACATTGCTTAATGCGGTTTTACAACGCTTCATAACTTAACATACCCTAACCTTCGCACTTCTATCTAATAAACGCTCTGTTACACTGTTTCACTCACAATTGCAATATTTGCATGACCTAACAGTTTTTCACCAACTTAGTACAGTACAGAACGCTGTATCTCGCTAAATGACAGCGTTATTCAAGGTTTAACGACGCTTGCCTGCGCTTTCACGAGAATATCACAATATAGCAGTTTCGCACTTGTAACGGTACAAGACGCACTCTCTGGCTAGTTAACGCCGTGTTGTGTGCTTTCACAATATTTCAGATATCACAGTTTCGTACTCTCAACAAAACAACAGTATCTCGTTAGATGAGGTCGTTTTTGATGGTTTCACGACGCTACCTAGCTTAAACTAACATAAACCAACCTAACCTAACCTTCACAATTCTATCGTTAGAAAACGTTTTACTCGCTACTTTACAATGCTTTCTGCAACATTACGACGGTTTCATGCGCTTTCAAATTAGATGTCACAGTTTCTGACTTGTAATGGTGAAAAACACTGCATCTCAATAGCTGACATTGCTTAATGCGGTTTTACAACGCTTCATAACTTTAGCTAACCTAACCTTCGCACTTCTATCTAATAAACGCTCTGTTACACTGTTTCGCTCACAATTGCAATATTTGTATGACCTAACAGTTTTTCACTAACTTAGTACACAACAGAACGCTGTATCTCGCTAAATGACTTCGTTATTTAAGGTTTAACGATGCTTGCATGCGCTTTCACGAGAATATCACAATATAGCAGTTTCGCACTTGTAACGGTACAAGACGCACTATCTGGCTAGTTCACGCCGTGTTGTGCGCTTTCACAATATTTCAGCTATCACAGTTTCGTACTCGCAACAAAACAACACTATCTCGTTAGATGAGGTCGTTTGTGGTGGTTTCACGACACTACCTTGCTTGAACTAACATAACGCAACCTAACCTTACCTTCACAATTCTATCGTTAGAAAACGTTTTACTCGCTACTCTACAATGCTTTCTGACACATTACGACGGTTTCATGCGCTTTCACATTAGATGTCGCAGTTTCTGACTTGTAATGGTGAAAAACACTGCATCTCAATAGCTGACATTGCTTAATGCGGTTTTACAACGCTTCATAACTTTAGCTAACCTAACCTTCGCACTTCTATCTAATAAACGCTCTGTTACACTGTTTCGCTCATAATTGCATTATTTGCATGACCTAAGAGTTTTTCAATAACTTAGTACACAACAGAACGCTGTATCTCGCTAAATGACATCGTTATTTAAGGTTTAACGATGCTTGCATGCGCTTTCACAAGAATATCACAATATAGCAGTTTCGCACTTGTAACGGTACAAGACGCACTATATGGCTAGTTCACGCCGTGTTGTGTGCTTTCACAATATTTTACCTATCGTAGTTTTTTTACTCGCAATAAAACAACACTTTCTCGCTAGATGAGGTTGTTTTGGTGATTTCACGACGCTACCTAGCTTAAACTAACATAATCCAACGTAACCTAATCTTCACAATTCTATCGTTAGAAAACGTTTTACTCGCTACTTTACAATGCTTTCTGCAACATTACGACGGTTTCATGCGCTTTCACACTAGATGTCGCAGTTTCCGACTTGTAATGGTGAAAAACACTGCATCTCAATAGCTAACATTGTTTAGTGCGGTTTTATGATGCTTCAAGACTTGACCTAACCTAACCTTCGCACTTGTATGTAACAGGCTCTGTTACACGATTTCTTTCACAGTTAATATATTTGCATGATCTCACAGCTTTTCACCAAGTTAGTACAGTACAGAACGCTGTATCTCGCTAAATGACATCGTTATTTAAGGTTTCACGATGCTTGCATGCGCTTTACAAGAATATCACAATATAGCAGTTTCGCACTTGCAACGGTACAAGACGCACTATCTGGCTAGATCACGCCGTGTTGTGCGCTTTCACAATATTTCAGCTATCACTGTTTCGTACTCGCAACAAAACAACACTATCTCGTTAGATGAGGTCGTTTTTGGTAGTTTCACGACGCTACCTAGCTTAAACTAACATAACCCAACATAACCTAATCTTCACAATTCTATCGTTAGAAAATGTTTTACTGGCTACTTTACAATGATATCTGCAACATTACGACGGTTTCATGCGCTTTCACAATAAATGTCGCAGTTTCTGACTTGTAATGGTGAAAAACACTGCATATCAGTAGCTGACATTGCTTAATGCGGTTTTACAACGCTTCATAACTTTAGCTAACCTAACCTTCGCACTTCTATCTAATAAACGCTCTGTTACACTGTTTCGCTCACAATTGCAATATTTGCATGACCTAACAGTTTTTCACTAACTTAGTACACAACAGAACGCTGTATCTCGCTAAATGACATCGTTATTTAAGGTTTAACGATGCTTGCATGCGCTTTCACGAGAATATCACAATATAGCAGTTTCGCACTTGTAACGGTACAAGACGCACTATCTGGCTAGTTCACGCCGTGTTGTGCGCTTTCACAATATTTCAGCTATCACAGTTTCGTACTCGCAACAAAACAACACTACCTCGTTAGATGAGGTCGTTTTTGGTGGTTTCACGACACTACCTTGCTTGAACTAACATAACCCAATATAACCTTAACTTCACAATTCTATCGTTAGAAAACGTTTTACTCGCTACTTTACAATGCTATCTGCAAAATTACGACGGTTTCATGCGCTTTAACATTAGATGTCGCAGTTTCTGACTTGTAATGGTGAAAAACACTTCATCTCAATAGCTGACATTGCATAATGCGGTTTTACAACGCTTCATAACTTTAGCTAACCTAACCTTCGCACTTCTATCTAATAAACGCTCTGTTACACTGTTTCGCTAACAATTGCAATATTTGTATGAGCTAACAGTTTTTCACTAACTTAGTACACAACAGAACGCTGTATCTCGCTAAATGACATCGTTATTTAAGGTTTAACGATGCTTGCATGCGCTTTCACGAGAATATCACAATATAGCAGTTTCGCACTTGTAACGGTACAAGACGCACTATCTGGCTAGTTCACGCCGTGTTGTGCGCTTTCACGATATTTCAGCTATCACAGTTTCGTACTCGCAACAAAACAACACTATCTCGTTAGATGAGGTCGTTTTTGGTGGTTTCACGACACTACCTAGCTTAAACTAACATAACCCAACCTAACCTAACCTTCACAATTCTATTGTTAGAAAACGTTTTACTCGCTACTTTACAATGCTTTCTGCAACATTACGACGGTTTCATGCGCTTTCATTATAGATGTCACAGTTTCTGACTTGTAATGGTGAAAAACACTGCATGTCATTAGCTGACATTGCTTAATGCGGTTTTAGAACGCTTCATAACTTAACCTAACCTAACCTTCGCACTTCTATCTAATAAATGCTCTGTTACACTGTTTCGCTCACAATTACGATATTTGTATGAGCTAACAGTTTTTCACTAACTTAGTACACAACAGAACGCTGTATCTCGCTAAATGACATCGTTATTTAAGGTTTAACGATGCTTGCATGCGCTTTCACGAGAATATCACAATATAGCAGTTTCGCACTTGTAACGGTACAAGACGCACTATCTGGCTAGTTCACGCCGTGTTGTGCGCTTTCACGATATTTCAGCTATCACAGTTTCGTACTCGCAACAAAACAACACTATCTCGTTAGATGAGGTCGTTTTTGGTGGTTTCACGACACTACCTAGCTTAAACTAACATAACCCAACCTAACCTAACCTTCACAATTCTATTGTTAGAAAACGTTTTACTCGCTACTTTACAATGCTTTCTGCAACATTACGACGGTTTCATGCGCTTTCATTATAGATGTCACAGTTTCTGACTTGTAATGGTGAAAAACACTGCATGTCATTAGCTGACATTGCTTAATGCGGTTTTAGAACGCTTCATAACTTAACCTAACCTAACCTTCGCACTTCTATCTAATAAATGCTCTGTTACACTGTTTCGCTCACAATTACGATATTTGTATGAGCTAACAGTTTTTCACTAACTTAGTACACAACAGAACGCTGTATCTCGCTAAATGACATCGTTATTTAAGGTTTAACGATGCTTGCATGCGCTTTCACGAGAATATCACAATATAGCAGTTTCGCACTTGTAACGGTACAAGACGCACTATCTGGCTAGTTCACGCCGTGTTGTGCGCTTTCACGATATTTCAGCTATCACAGTTTCGTACTCGCAACAAAACAACACTATCTCGTTAGATGAGGTCGTTTTTGGTGGTTTCACGACACTACCTAGCTTAAACTAACATAACCCAACCTAACCTAACCTTCACAATTCTATTGTTAGAAAACGTTTTACTCGCTACTTTACAATGCTTTCTGCAACATTACGACGGTTTCATGCGCTTTCATTATAGATGTCACAGTTTCTGACTTGTAATGGTGAAAAACACTGCATGTCATTAGCTGACATTGCTTAATGCGGTTTTAGAACGCTTCATAACTTAACCTAACCTAACCTTCGCACTTCTATCTAATAAATGCTCTGTTACACTGTTTCGCTCACAATTACGATATTTGCATGATCTCACAGTTTTCACCAAGTTAGTACAGTACAGAACGGTGTATATCGCTAAATGACATCGTTATTTAAGGTTTCACGATGCTTGCATGCGCTTTCACAAGAATATCACAATATAGCAGTTTCGCACTTGTAACGGTACAAGACGCACTATCTGGCTAGTTCACGCCGTGTTGTGCGCTTTCACAATATTTCAGCTATCACAGTTTCGTACTCGCAACAAAACAACACTATCCCGTTAGATGAGGTCGTTTGTGGTGGTTTCACGACACTACCTTGCTTGAACTAACATAACGCAACCTAACCTTACCTTCACAATTCTATCGTTAGAAAACGTTTTACTCGCTACTCTACAATGCTTTCTGCAACATTACGACGGTTTCATGCGCTTTCACATTAGATGTCGCAGTTTCTGACTTGTAATGGTGAAAAACACTGCATCTCAATAGCTGACATTGCTTAATGCGGTTTTACAACGCTTCATAACTTTAGCTAACCTAACCTTCGCACTTCTATCTAATAAACGCTCTGTTACACTGTTTCGCTCATAATTGCATTATTTGCATGACCTAAGAGTTTTTCAATAACTTAGTACACAACAGAACGCTGTATCTCGCTAAATGACATCGTTATTTAAGGTTTAACGATGCTTGCATGCGCTTTCACAAGAATATCACAATATAGCAGTTTCGCACTTGTAACGGTACAAGACGCACTATATGGCTAGTTCACGCCGTGTTGTGTGCTTTCACAATATTTTACCTATCGTAGTTTTTTTACTCGCAATAAAACAACACTTTCTCGCTAGATGAGGTTGTTTTGGTGATTTCACGACGCTACCTAGCTTAAACTAACATAATCCAACGTAACCTAATCTTCACAATTCTATCGTTAGAAAACGTTTTACTCGCTACTTTACAATGCTTTCTGCAACATTACGACGGTTTCATGCACTTTCACATTAGATGTCGCAGTTTCCGACTTGTAATGGTGAAAAACACTGCATCTCAATAGCTAACATTGTTTAGTGCGGTTTTATGATGCTTCAAGACTTGACCTAACCTAACCTTCGCACTTGTATGTAACAGGCTCTGTTACACGGTTTCTTTCACAGTTAATATATTTGCATGATCTCACAGCTTTTCACCAAGTTAGTACAGTACAGAACGCTGTATCTCGCTAAATGACATCGTTATTTAAGGTTTCACGATGCTTGCATGCGCTTTACAAGAATATCACAATATAGCAGTTTCGCACTTGCAACGGTACAAGACGCACTATCTGGCTAGATCACGCCGTGTTGTGCGCTTTCACAATATTTCAGCTATCACTGTTTCGTACTCGCAACAAAACAACACTATCTCGTTAGATGAGGTCGTTTTTGGTAGTTTCACGACGCTACCTAGCTTAAACTAACATAACCCAACATAACCTAATCTTCACAATTCTATCGTTAGAAAATGTTTTACTGGCTACTTTACAATGATATCTGCAACATTACGACGGTTTCATGCGCTTTCACAATAAATGTCGCAGTTTCTGACTTGTAATGGTGAAAAACACTGCATATCAGTAGCTGACATTGCTTAATGCGGTTTTACAACGCTTCATAACTTTAGCTAACCTAACCTTCGCACTTCTATCTAATAAACGCTCTGTTACACTGTTTCGCTCACAATTGCAATATTTGCATGACCTAACAGTTTTTCACTAACTTAGTACACAACAGAACGCTGTATCTCGCTAAATGACATCGTTATTTAAGGTTTAACGATGCTTGCATGCGCTTTCACGAGAATATCACAATATAGCAGTTTCGCACTTGTAACGGTACAAGACGCACTATCTGGCTAGTTCACGCCGTGTTGTGCGCTTTCACAATATTTCAGCTATCACAGTTTCGTACTCGCAACAAAACAACACTACCTCGTTAGATGAGGTCGTTTTTGGTGGTTTCACGACACTACCTTGCTTGAACTAACATAACCCAATATAACCTTAACTTCACAATTCTATCGTTAGAAAACGTTTTACTCGCTACTCTACAATGCTTTCTGCAACATTACGACGGTTTCATGCGCTTTCACATTAGATGTCGCAGTTTCTGACTTGTATTGGTGAAAAACACTGCATCTCAATAGCTGACATTGCTTAATGCGGTTTTACAACGCTTCATAACTTAACATACCCTAACCTTCGCACTTCTATCTAATAAACGCTCTGTTACACTGTTTCACTCACAATTGCAATATTTGCATGACCTAACAGTTTTTCACCAACTTAGTACAGTACAGAACGCTGTATCTCGCTAAATGACAGCGTTATTCAAGGTTTAACGACGCTTGCCTGCGCTTTCACGAGAATATCACAATATAGCAGTTTCGCACTTGTAACGGTACAAGACGCACTCTCTGGCTAGTTCACGCCGTGTTGTGTGCTTTCACAATATTTCAGATATCACAGTTTCGTACTCTCAACAAAACAACAGTATCTCGTTAGATGAGGTCGTTTTTGATGGTTTCACGACGCTACCTAGCTTAAACTAACATAAACCAACCTAACCTAACCTTCACAATTCTATCGTTAGAAAACGTTTTACTCGCTACTTTACAATGCTTTCTGCAACATTACGACGGTTTCATGCGCTTTCAAATTAGATGTCACAGTTTCTGACTTGTAATGGTGAAAAACACTGCATCTCTATAGCTGACATTGCTTAATGCGGTTTTACAACGCTTCATAACTTTAGCTAACCTAACCTTCGCACTTCTATCTAATAAACGCTCTGTTACACTGTTTCGCTCACAATTGCAATATTTGTATGACCTAACAGTTTTTCACTAACTTAGTACACAACAGAACGCTGTATCTCGCTAAATGACTTCGTTATTTAAGGTTTAACGATGCTTGCATGCGTTTCACGAGAATATCACAATATAGCAGTTTCGCACTTGTAACGGTACAAGACGCACTATCTGGCTAGTTCACGCCGTGTTGTGCGCTTTCACAATATTTCAGCTATCACAGTTTCGTACTCGCAACAAAACAACACTATCTCGTTAGATGTGGTCGTTTGTGGTGGTTTCACGACACTACCTTGCTTGAACTAACATAACGCAACCTAACCTTACCTTCACAATTCTATCGTTAGAAAACGTTTTACTCGCTACTCTACAATGCTTTCTGCAACATTACGACGGTTTCATGCGCTTTCACATTAGATGTCGCAGTTTCTGACTTGTAATGGTGAAAAACACTGCATCTCAATAGCTGACATTGCTTAATGCGGTTTTACAACGCTTCATAAATTTAGCTAACCTAACCTTCGCACTTCTATCTAATAAACGCTCTGTTACACTGTTTCGCTCATAATTGCATTATTTGCATGACCTAAGAGTTTTTCAATAACTTAGTACACAACAGAACGCTGTATCTCGCTAAATGACATCGTTATTTAAGGTTTAACGATGCTTGCATGCGCTTTCACAAGAATATCACAATATAGCAGTTTCGCACTTGTAACGGTACAAGACGCACTATATGGCTAGTTCACGCCGTGTTGTGTGCTTTCACAATATTTTACCTATCGTAGTTTTTTTACTCGCAATAAAACAACACTTTCTCGCTAGATGAGGTTGTTTTGGTAATTTCACGACGCTACCTAGCTTAAACTAACATAATCCAACGTAACCTAATCTTCACAATTCTATCGTTAGAAAACGTTTTACTCGCTACTTTACAATGCTTTCTGCAACATTACGACGGTTTCATGCGCTTTCACATTAGATGTCGCAGTTTCCGACTTGTAATGGTGAAAAACACTGCATCTCAATAGCTAACATTGTTTAGTGCGGTTTTATGATGCTTCAAGACTTGACCTAACCTAACCTTCGCACTTGTATGTAACAGGCTCTGTTACACGGTTTCTTTCACAGTTAATATATTTGCATGATCTCACAGCTTTTCACCAAGTTAGTACAGTACAGAACGCTGTATCTCGCTAAATGACATCGTTATTTAAGGTTTAACGATGCTTGCATGCGCTTTCACGAGAATATCACAATATAGCAGTTTCGCACTTGTAACGGTACAAGACGCACTATCTGGCTAGTTCACGCCGTGTTGTGCGCTTTCACAATATTTCAGCTATCACAGTTTCGTACTCGCAACAAAACAACACTACCTCGTTAGATGAGGTCGTTTTTGGTGGTTTCACGACACTACCTTGCTTGAACTAACATAACCCAATATAACCTTAACTTCACAATTCTATCGTTAGAAAACGTTTTACTCGCTACTCTACAATGCTTTCTGCAACATTACGACGGTTTCATGCGCTTTCACATTAGATGTCGCAGTTTCTGACTTGTATTGGTGAAAAACACTGCATCTCAATAGCTGACATTGCTTAATGCGGTTTTACAACGCTTCATAACTTAACATACCCTAACCTTCGCACTTCTATCTAATAAACGCTCTGTTACACTGTTTCACTCACAATTGCAATATTTGCATGACCTAACAGTTTTTCACCAACTTAGTACAGTACAGAACGCTGTATCTCGCTAAATGACAGCGTTATTCAAGGTTTAACGACGCTTGCCTGCGCTTTCACGAGAATATCACAATATAGCAGTTTCGCACTTGTAACGGTACAAGACGCACTCTCTGGCTAGTTCACGCCGTGTTGTGTGCTTTCACAATATTTCAGATATCACAGTTTCGTACTCTCAACAAAACAACAGTATCTCGTTAGATGAGGTCGTTTTTGATGGTTTCACGACGCTACCTAGCTTAAACTAACATAAACCAACCTAAACTAACCTTCACAATTCTATCGTTAGAAAACGTTTTACTCGCTACTTTACAATGCTTTCTGCAACATTACAACGGTTTCATGCGCTTTCAAATTAGATGTCGCAGTTTCCGACTTGTATTGGTGAAAAACACTGTATCTCAATAGCTGACATTGCTTAATGCGGTTTTACAACGCTTCATAACTTAACCTAACCTAACCTTCGCACTTCTATCTAATAAACGCTCTGTTACACTGTTTCGCTCACAATTGCAATATTTGCATGACCTAACAGTTTTTCACCAACTTAGTACAGTACAGAACGCTGTATCTCGCTAAATGACAGCGTTATTTAAGGTTTAACGATGCTTGCATGCGCTTTCACGAGATTATCACAATATAGCAGTTTCGCACGTGTAACGGTACAAGACGCACTATCTGGCTAGTTCACGCCGTGTTGTGTGCTTTCACAATGTTTCAGCTATTACAGTTTCGTACTCTCAACAGAACAACAGTATCTCGTTAGATGAGGTCGTTTTTGATGGTTTCACGACGCTACCTAGCTTAAACTAACACAACCCAACCTAACCTAACCTTCACAATTCTATCGTTAGAAAACGTTTTACTCGCTACTTAACAATGCTTTCTGCAACATTACGACGATTTCATGCGCTTTCACAGTAGATGTCGCAGTTTCCGACTTGTAATGGTGAAAAATACTGTATCTCAATAGCTGACATTGCTTAATGCGGTTTTACAACGCTTCATACCTTAACCTAACCTAACCTTCGCACTTATATCTAAAAAACGCTCTGTTACACTGTTTCGCTCACAATTACGATATTTGCATGACCTCACAGTTTTTCACCAACTTAGTACAGTACAGAACGCTTATCTCGCTAAACGACATCGTTATTTAATGTTTCACGATGCTATCATGCACTTTCACGAGAATATCACAATATAGCAGTTTCGCACATGTAACGGTACAAGACGCACTATCTGCTAGTTCGCGCCGTGTTGTGTGCTTTCATAATATTTCACCTATCCCAGTTTTTCTACTCGCAACAAAACAACACTATCTCGTTAGATGAGGTCGTTTTTGGTGGTTTATCGACGCTACCTAGCTTAAACTAACATAACCCAACCTACCCTCACCTTCACAATTCTACCGTTAGAAAACGTTTTACTCGCTACTTTACAATGCTTTCTGCAACATTACGACGGTTTCATGCGCTTTCACATTAGATGTCGCAGTTTCCGACTTGTAATGGTGAAAAACACTGCATCTCAATAGCTAACATTGTTTAGTGCGGTTTTATGATGCTTCAAGACTTGACCTAACCTAACCTTCGCACTTGTACGTAACAGGCTCTGTTACACGGTTTCGTTCACAATTAATATATTTGCATGATCTCACAGTTTTTCACCAAGTTAGTACAGTACAGAACGCTGTATCTCGCTAAATGACATCGTTATTTAAGGTTTCACGATGCTTGCATGCGCTTTACAAGAATATCACAATATAGCAGTTTCGCACTTGAACCGGTACAAGACGCACAATCTGGCTAGTTCACGCCGTGTTGTGCGCTTTCACAATATTTCAGCTATCACTGTTTCGTACTCGCAACAAAACAACACTATCTCGTTAGATGAGGTCGTTTTTGGTAGTTTCACGACGCTACCTAGCTTAAACTAACATAACCCAACATAACCTAACCTTCACAATTCTATCGTTAGAAAATGTTTTACTGGCTACTTTACAATGCTATCTGCAACATTACGACGGTTTCATGCGCTTTCACAATAAATGTCGCAGTTTCTGACTTGTAATGGTGAAAAACACTGCATCTCAATAGCTGACATTGCTCAATGCGGTTTTACAACGCTTCATAACTTTAGCTAACCTAACCTTCGCACTTCTATCTAATAAATGCTCTGTTACACTGTTTCGCTCACAATTACAATATTTACCTTGACCTAACAGTTTTTCACAAACTTAGTACAGTACAGAACGCTGTATCTCGCTAAATGAAAGCGTTATATAAGGTTTAACAATGCTTGCATGCGCTTTCACGAGAATATCACAATATAGCAGTTTCGCACTTGTAACGGTACAAGACGCACTCTCTGGCTAGTTCACGCCGTGTTGTGTGCTTTCACAATATTTCAGCTATCACAGTTTCGTACTCTCAACATAACAACAGTGTCTCGTTAGATGAGGTCGTTTTTGATGGCTTCACGATGCTACCTAGCTTAAACTAACATAACCCAACCTAACCTCACCTTCACAATTCTACCGTTAGAAAACGTTTTACTCGCTACTTTACAATGCTCTCTGCAACATTACGACGGTTTCATGCGCTTTCACATTAGAGGTCGCAGTTTCCGACTTGTAATGGTGAAAAACACTGTATCTCAATAGCTAACATTGTTTAATACGGTTTTATGGTGCTTCAAGACTTGACCTAACCTAACCTTCGCACTTGTACGTAACAGGCTCTGTTACACGGTTTCGTTCACAATTAATATATTTGCATGATCTCACAGTTTTCCACCAAGTTAGTACAGTACAAAACGCTGTATCTCGCTCAATGACATCGTTATTTAAGGTTTCACGATGCTTGCATGAGCTTTACAAGAATATCACAATATAGCAGTTTCGCACTTGTAACGGTACAAGACGCACTATCTGGCTAGTTCACGCCGTGTTGTGCGCTTTCACAATATTTCAGCTATCACTGTTTTGTACTCGCAACAAAACAACACTATCTCGTTAGATGAGATCGTTTTTGTTGGTTTCACAACGCTACCTATCTTAAACTAACATAATCCAACCTAACCTAACCTACACAATTCTATCGTTAGAAAACGTTTTACTTGCTACTTTACAATGCTATATGCAACATTACGACGGTTTCATGCGCTTTCACATTAGATGTCGCAGTTTCTGACTTGTAATGGTGAAAAACACTGCATCTCAATAGCTGACATTGCTTCATGCGGTTTTACAACGCTTCATAACTTTAGCTAACTTAACCTTCGCACTTCTATCTATTAAATGCTCTAATAAACTGTTTCACTCACAATTGCAATATTTGCATGACCTAACAGTTTTTCACTAACTTAGTACACAACAGAACGCTGTATCTCGCTAAACGACATCGTTATTTAAGGTTTAACGATGCTTGCATGCGCTTTCCCGAGAATATCACAATATAGCAGTTTCGCACTTGTAACGGTACAAGACGCACTATCTGGCTAGTTCACGCCGTGTTGTGCGCTTTCACAATATTTCAGCTCTCACAGTTTCGTACTCTCAACAGAACAACAGTATCTCGTTAAAAGAGGTCGTTTTTGATGGTTTCACGACGCTACCTAGCTTAAACTAACACAACCCAACCTAACCTGACCTTCACAATTCTATCGTTAGAAAACGTTTTACTCGCTACTTTACAATGCTTTCTGCAACATTACGACGAGTTCATGCGCTCTCACACTAGATGTCGCAATTTCCGACTTGTAATGATGAAAAACACTGTATCTCAATAGCTGACATTGCTTAATGCGGTTTAACAACGCTTCATACCTTAACCTAACCTAACCTTCGCACTTATATCTAAAAAACGCTCTGTTACACTGTTTCGCTCACAATTACGATATTTGCATGACCTCACAGTTTTTCACCAACTTAGTACAGTACAGAACGCTTATCTCGCTAAACGACATCGTTATTTAATGTTTCACGATGCTCTCTTGCACTTTCACGAGAATGTCACAATATAGCAGTTTCGCACTTGTAACGGTACAAGACGCACTATCTGCTAGTTCGCGCCGTGTTGTGTGCTTTCATAATATTTCACCTATCCCAGTTTTTCTACTCGCAACAAAACAACACTATCTCGTTAGATGAGGTCGTTTTTGGTGGTTTCACGACGCTACCTAGCTTAAACTAACATAACCCAACCTAACCTCACCTTCACAATTCTACCGTTAGAAAACGTTTTACTCGCTACTTTACAATGCTTTCTGCAACATTACGACGGTTTCATGCGCTTTCACATTAGATGTCGCAGTTTCCGACTTGTAATGGTGAAAAACACTGCATCTCAATAGCTAACATTGTTTAGTGCGGTTTTATGATGCTTCAAGACTTGACCTAACCTAACCTTCGCACTTGTACGTAACAGGCTCTGTTACACGGTTTCGTTCACAATTAATATATTTGCATGATCTCACAGTTTTTCACCAAGTTAGTACAGTACAGAACGCTGTATCTCGCTAAATGACATCGTTATTTAAGGTTTCACGATGCTTGCATGCGCTTTACAAGAATATCAAAATATAGCAGTTTCGCACTTGAACCGGTACAAGACGCACAATCTGGCTAGTTCACGCCGTGTTGTGCGCTTTCACAATATTTCAGCTATCACTGTTTCGTACTCGCAACAAAACAACACTATCTCGTTAGATGAGGTCGTTTTTGGTAGTTTCACGACGCTACCTAGCTTAAACTAACATAACCCAACATAACCTAACCTTCACAATTCTATCGTTAGAAAATGTTTTACTGGCTACTTTACAATGCTATCTGCAACATTACGACGGTTTCATGCGCTTTCACAATAAATGTCGCAGTTTCTGACTTGTAATGGTGAAAAACACTGCATCTCAATAGCTGACATTGCTTAATGCGGTTTTACAACGCTTCATAACTTTAGCTAACCTAACCTTCGCACTTCTATCTAATAAATGCTCTGTTACACTGTTTCGCTCACAATTACAATATTTACCTTGACCTAACAGTTTTTCACAAACTTAGTACAGTACAGAACGCTGTATCTCGCTAAATGAAAGCGTTATATAAGGTTTAACAATGCTTGCATGCGCTTTCACGAGAATATCACAATATAGCAGTTTCGCACTTGTAACGGTACAAGACGCACTCTCTGGCTAGTTCACGCCGTGTTGTGTGCTTTCACAATATTTCAGCTATCACAGTTTCGTACTCTCAACATAACAACAGTATCTCGTTAGATGAGGTCGTTTTTGATGGCTTCACGATGCTACCTAGCTTAAACTAACATAACCCGACCTAACCTAACCTTCACAATTCTATCGTTAGAAAACATTTTACTCGCTACTTTACAATGCTTTCTGCAACATCACGACGGTTTCATGCGCTTTCACAAAAGATGTCGCAGTTTCCGACTTGTAATGGTGAAAAACACTGCATCTCAGTAGCTGACATTGCTTATTGCAGTTTTACAACGCTTCATAACTTAACCTAACCTAACCTTCGCTCTTCTATCTAATAAACGCTCTGTTACACTGTTTCGCTCACAATTACGATATTTGCATGATCTCACAGTTTTCACCAAGTTAGTACCGTACAGAACGCTGTATCTCGCTAAATGACATCGTTATTTAAGGTTTCACGATGCTTGCATGCGCTTTCACAAGAATATCACAATATAGCAGTTTCGCACTTGTAACGGTACAAGATGCACTATCTGGCTAGTTCACGCCGTGTTGTGCGCTTTCACAATATTTCAGCTATCACTGTTTTGTACTCGCAACAAAACAACACTATCTCGTTAGATGAGATCGTTTTTGTTGGTTTCACAACGCTACCTAGCTTAAACTAACATAATCCAACCTAACCTAACCTACACAATTCTATCGTTAGAAAACGTTTTACTCGCTACTTTACAATGCTATATGCAACATTACGACGGTTTCATGCGCTTTCACATTAGATGTCGCAGTTTCTGACTTGTAATGGTGAAAAACACTGCATCTCAATAGCTGACATTGCTTCATGCGGTTTTACAACGCTTCATAACTTTAGCTAACTTAACCTTCGCACTTCTATCTATTAAATGCTCTAATAAACTGTTTCACTCACAATTGCAATATTTGCATGACCTAACAGTTTTTCACTAACTTAGTACACAACAGAACGCTGTATCTCGCTAAACGACATCGTTATTTAAGGTTTAACGATGCTTGCATGCGCTTTCACGAGAATATCACAATATAGCAGTTTCGCACTTGTAACGGTACAAGACGCACTCTCTGGCTAGTTCACGCCGTGTTGTGTGCTTTCACAATATTTCAGCTATCACAGTTTCGTACTCTCAACATAACAACAGTATTTCGTTAGATGAGGTCGTTTTTGATGGCTTCACGATGCTACCTAGCTTAAACTAACATAACCCAACCTAACCTAACCTTCACAATTCTATCGTTAGAAAACATTTTACTCGCTACTTTACAATGCTTTCTGCAACATCACGACGGTTTCATGCGCTTTCACAATAGATGTCGCAGTTTCCGACTTGTAATGGTGAAGAACACTGCATCTCAGTAGCTGACATTGCTTATTGCGGTTTTACAACGCTTCATAACTTAACCTAACCTAACCTTCGCTCTTCTATCTAATAAACGCTATGTTACACTGTTTCGCTCACAATTACGATATTTGCATGATCTCACAGTTTTCACCAAGTTAGTACCGTACAGAACGCTGTATCTCGCTAAATGACATCGTTATTTAAGGTTTCACGATGCTTGCATGCGCTTTCACAAGAATATCACAATATAGCAGTTTCGCACTTGTAACGGTAAAAGACGCACTATCTGGCTAGTTCACGCCGTGTTGTGCGCTTTCACAATATTTCAGCTATCACAGTTTCGTACTCTCAACAGAACAACAGTATCTCGTTAGATGAGGTCGTTTTTGATGGTTTCACGACGCTACCTAGCTTAAACTAACACAACCCAACCTAACCTGACCTTCACAATTCTATCGTTAGAAAACGTTTTACTCGCTACTTTACAATGCTTTCTGCAACATTACGACGAGTTCATGCGCTCTCACACTAGATGTCGCAATTTCCGACTTGTAATGGTGAAAAACACTGTATCTCAATAGCTGACATTGCTTAATGCGGTTTAACAACGCTTCATACCTTAACCTAACCTAACCTTCGCACTTATATCTAAAAAACGCTCTGTTACACTGTTTCGCTCACAATTACGATATTTGCATGACCTCACAGTTTTTCACCAACTTAGTACAGTACAGAACGCTTATCTCGCTAAACGACATCGTTATTTAATGTTTCACGATGCTCTCTTGCACTTTCACGAGAATGTCACAATATAGCAGTTTCGCACTTGTAACGGTACAAGACGCACTATCTGGCTAGTTCGCGCCGTGTTGTGTGCTTTCATAATATTTCACCTATCCCAGTTTTTCTACTCGCAACAAAACAACACTATCTCGTTAGATGAGGTCGTTTTTGGTAGTTTCACGACGCTACCTAGCTTAAACTAACATAACCCAACATAACCTAACCTTCACAATTCTATCGTTAGAAAATGTTTTACTCGCTACTTTACAATGCTATCTGCAACATTACCACGGTTTCATGCGCTTTCACAATAAATGTCGCAGTTTCTGACTTGTAATGGTGAAAAACGCTGCATCTCAATAGCTGACATTGCCTAATGCGGTTTTACAACGCTTCATAACTTAACCTAACCTAACCTTCGCTCTTCTATCTAATAAACGCTCTGTTACACTGTTTCGCTCACAATTACGATATTTGCATGATCTCACAGTTTTTTACCAAGTTAGTACAGTACAGAACGCTGTATCTCGCTAAATGACATCGTTATTTAAGGTTTCACGATGCTTGCATGCGCTTTCACAAGAATATCACAATATAGCAGTTTCGCACTTGTAACGGTACAAGACGCACTATCTGGCTAGTTCACGCCGTGTTGTGCGCTTTCACAATATTTCAGCTATCACTGTTTCGTACTCGCAACAAAACAACCCTATCTCGTTGGATGAGATCGTTTTTGTTGGTTTCACGACGCTACCTAGCTTAAACTAACATAATCCAACCTAACCTAACCTTCACAATTCTATCGTTAGAAAACGTTTTACTCGCTACTTTACAATGCTTTCTGACAATTACGACGATTTCATGCGCTCTCACACTAGATGTCGCAATTTCTGACTTGTAATGGTGAAAAACACTGTATCTCAATAGCTGACATTGTTTAATGCGGTTTAACAACGCTTCATACCTTAACCTAACCTAACCTTCGCACTTATATCTAAAAAACGCTCTGTTACACTGTTTCGCTCACAATTACGATATTTGCATGACCTCACAGTTTTTCACCAACTTAGTACAGTACAGAACGCTTATCTCGCTAAACGACATCGTTATTTATTGTTTCACGATGCTGTCATGCACTTTCACGAGAATATCACAATATAGCAGTTTCGCACTTGTAACGGTACAAGACGCACTATCTGGCTAGTTCGCGCCGTGTTGTGTGCTTTCATAATATTTCACCTATCGCAGTTTTTCTACTCGCAACAAAACAACAATATCTCGTTAGATGAGGTCGTTTTTGGTGGTTTCACGACGCTACCTAGCTTAAACTAACATAACCCAACCTAACCTCAACTTCACAATTCTACCGTTAGAAATTGTTTTACTCGCTACTTTACAATGCTTCCTGCAACATTACGACGGTATCATGCGCTTTCACATTAGATGTCGCAGTTTCTGACTTGTATTGGTGAAAAACACTGCATCTCAATAGCTGACATTGCTTAATGCGGTTTTACAACGCATCATAACTTAACCTAACCTAGCCTTCGCTCTTCTATCTAATAAACGCTCTGTTACACTGTTTTGCTCACAATTACAATATTTGCACGACCTCACAGTTTTTCACCAACTTAGTTTAGTACAGAACGCTGTATCTCGCTAAATGACATCGTTATTTAAGGTTTCACGATGCTTGCATGCGCTTTCACGAGAATATCACAATATAGCAGTTTCGCACATGTAACGGTATAAGACGCACTATCTGGCTAGTTGGCGCCGTGTTGTATGCTTTCACAATATTTCACCTATCGTAGTTTTTTTAATCGCAATAAAACAACACTTTCTCGCTAGATGAGGTTGTTTTGGTGGTTTCACGACGCTACCTAGCTTAAACTAACATAATCCAACGTAACCTAACCTTCACAATTCTATCGTTAGAAAATGTTTTACTCGCTACTTTACAAAGCTTTCTGCAACATTACGACGGTTTCATGCGCTTTCACATTAGATGTCGCAGTTTCCGACTTGTAATGGTGAAAAACACTGCATCTCCATAGCTAACATTGTTTAATGCGGTTTTATGATGCTTCAAGACTTGACCTAACCTAACCTTCGCACTTGTACGTAACAGGCTCTGTTACACGGTTTTGTTCACAATTAATATATTTGCATGATCTCACAGTTTTTCACCAAGTTAGTACAGTACAAAACGCTCTATCTCGCTAAATGACATCGTTATTTAAGGTTTCACGATGCTTGCATGCGCTTTACAAGAATATCACAATATAGCAGTTTCGCACTTGCAACCGTACAAGACGCAATATCTGGCTAGTTCACGCCGTGTTGTGCGCTTTCACAATATTTCAGCTATCACTGTTTCGTACTCGCAACAAAACAACACTATCTCGTTAGATGAGGTCGTTTTTGGTAGTTTCACGACGCTACCTAGCTTAAACTAACATAACCCAACATAACCTAACCTTCACAATTCTATCGTTAGAAAATGTTTTACTCGCTACTTTACAATGCTATCTGCAACATTACCACGGTTTCATGCGCTTTCACAATAAATGTCGCAGTTTCTGACTTGTAATGGTGAAAAACACTGCATCTCAATAGCTGACATTGTTTAATGCGGTTTTACAACGCTTCATAACTTTAGCTAACCTAACCTTCGCACTTCTATCTAATAAACGCTCTGTTACACTGTTTCGCTCATAATTGCATTATTACATGACCTAACAGTTTTTCAATAACTTAGTACACAACAGAACGCTGTATCTCGCTAAATGACATCGTTATTTAAGGTTTAAAGATGCTTACATGGGCTTTCACGAGAATATCACAATACAGCAGTTTCGCACTTGTAACGGTACAAGGCGCACTATATAGCTAGTTCACGCCGTGTTGTGCGATTTCACAGTATTTCAGCTATCACAGTTTCGTACTCGCAACAAAACAACACTATCGCGTTAGATGAGGTCGTTTTTGGTGGTTTCACGACACTACCTAGCTTAAACTAACATAACCCAACCTAACCTAACCTTCACAATTCTATCGTTAGAAAACGTTTTACTCGCTACTTTACAATGCTTTCTGCAACATTACGACGGTTTCATGCGCTTTCATTATAGATGTCCAAGTTTCTGACTTGTAATGGTGAAAAACACTGCATCTCAATAGCTGACATTGCTTAATGCGGTTTTAGAACGCTTCATAACTTAACCTAACCTAACCTTCGCACTTCTATCTAATAAATGCTCTGTTACACTGCTTCGCTCACAATTATAATATTTACCATGACCTAACAGTTTTTCACAAACTTAGTACAGTACAGAACGCTGTATCTCGCTAAATGAAAGCGTTATTTAAGGTTTAACAATGCTTGCATGCGCTTTCACGAGAATATCACAATATAGCAGTTTCGCACTTGTAACGGTACAAGACGCACTCTCTGGCTAGTTCACGCCGTGTTGTGCGCTTTCACAATATTTCAGCCATCACTGTTTCGTACTCGCAACAAAACAACACTATCTCGTTAGATGGGGTCGTTTTTGGTGGTTTCACGACGCTACCTAGCTTAAACTAACATAACCCAACATAACCTAACCTTCACAATTCTATCGTTAGAAAATGTTTTACTGGCTACTTTACAATGCTATCTGCAACATTACGACGGTTTCATGCGCTTTCAAATTAGATGTCGCAGTTTCCGACTTGTATTGGTGAAAAACACTGTATCTCAATAGCTGACATTGCTTAATGCGGTTTTACAACGCTTCATAAATTAACCTAACCTAACCTTCGCACTTCTATCTAATAAACGCTCTGTTACACTGTTTCGCTCACAATTGCAATATTTGCATGACCTAACAGTTTTTCACCAACTTAGTACAGTACAGAACGCTGTATCTCGCTAAATGACAGCGTTATTTAAGGTTTAACGATGCTTGCATGCGCTTTCACGAGATTATCACAATATAGCAGTTTCGCACGTGTAACGGTACAAGACGCACTATCTGCCTAGTTCACGCCGTGTTGTGTGCTTTCACAATGTTTCAGCTATCACAGTTTCGTACTCTCAACAGAACAACAGTATCTCGTTAGATGAGGTCGTTTTTGATGGTTTCACGACGCTACCTAGCTTAAACTAACACAACCCAACCTAACCTAACCTTCACAATTCTATCGTTAGAAAACGTTTTACTCGCTACTTAACAATGCTTTCTGCAACATTACGACGATTTCATGCGCTTTCACAGTAGATGTCGCAGTTTCCGACTTGTAATGGTGAAAAATACTGTATCTCAATAGCTGACATTGCTTAATGCGGTTTTACAACGCTTCATACCTTAACCTAACCTAACCTTCGCACTTATATCTAAAAAACGCTCTGTTACACTGTTTCGCTCACAATTACGATATTTGCATGACCTCACAGTTTTTCACCAACTTAGTACAGTACAGAACGCTTATCTCGCTAAACGACATCGTTATTTAATGTTTCACGATGCTATCATGCGCTTTCACGAGAATATCACAATATAGCAGTTTCGCACATGTAACGGTACAAGACGCACTATCTGGCTAGTTCGCGCCGTGTTGTGTGCTTTCACAATATTTCACCCATCGTAGTTTTTTTACTCGCAATAAAACAACACTTTCTCGCTAGATGAGGTTGTTTTGGTGGTTTCACGACGCTACCTAGCTTAAACTAACATAATCCAACGTAACCTAATCTTCACAATTCTATCGTTAGAAAACGTTTTACTCGCTACTTTACAATGCTTTCTGCAACATTACGACGGTTTCATACGCTTTCACATTAGATGTCGCAGTTTCCGACTTGTAATGGTGAAAAACACTGCATCTCAATAGCTAACATCGTTTAGTGCGGTTTTATGATGCTTCAAGACTTGACCTAACCTAACCTTCGCACTTGTACGTAACAGGCTCTGTTACACGGTTTCGTTCACAATTAATATATTTGCATGATCTCACAGTTTTTCACCAAGTTAGTACAGTACAGAACGCTGTATCTCGCTAAATGACATCGTTATTTAAGGTTTCACGATGCTTGCATGCGCTTTACAAGAATATCACAATATAGCAGTTTCGCACTTGAACCGGTACAAGACGCACAATCTGGCTAGTTCACGCCGTGTTGTGCGCTTTCACAATATTTCAGCTATCACTGTTTCGTACTCGCAACAAAACAACACTATCTCGTTAGATGAGGTCGTTTTTGGTAGTTTCACGACGCTACCTAGCTTAAACTAACATAACCCAACATAACCTAACCTTCACAATTCTATCGTTAGAAAATGTTTTACTGGCTACTTTACAATGCTATCTGCAACATTACGACGGTTTCATGCGCTTTCACAATAAATGTCGCAGTTTCTGACTTGTAATGGTGAAAAACACTGCATCTCAATAGCTGACATTGCTCAATGCGGTTTTACAACGCTTCATAACTTTAGCTAACCTAACCTTCGCACTTCTATCTAATAAATGCTCTGTTACACTGTTTCGCTCACAATTACAATATTTACCTTGACCTAACAGTTTTTCACAAACTTAGTACAGTACAGAACGCTGTATCTCGCTAAATGAAAGCGTTATATAAGGTTTAACAATGCTTGCATGCGCTTTCACGAGAATATCACAATATAGCAGTTTCGCACTTGTAACGGTACAAGACGCACTCTCTGGCTAGTTCACGCCGTGTTGTGTGCTTTCACAATATTTCAGCTATCACAGTTTCGTACTCTCAACATAACAACAGTATCTCGTTAGATGAGGTCGTTTTTGATGGCTTCACGATGCTACCTAGCTTAAACTAACATAACCCAACCTAACCTCACCTTCACAATTCTACCGTTAGAAAACGTTTTACTCGCTACTTTACAATGCTCTCTGCAACATTACGACGGTTGCATGCGCTTTCACATTAGAGGTCGCAGTTTCCGACTTGTAATGGTGAAAAACACTGTATCTCAATAGCTAACATTGTTTAATGCGGTTTTATGGTGCTTCAAGACTTGACCTAACCTAACCTTCGCACTTGTACGTAACAGGCTCTGTTACACGGTTTCGTTCACAATTATTATATTTTCATGATCTCACAGTTTTCCACCAAGTTAGTACAGTACAAAACGCTGTATCTCGCTCAATGACATCGTTATTTAAGGTTTCACGATGCTTGCATGAGCTTTACAAGAATATCACAATATAGCAGTTTCGCACTTGTAACGGTACAAGACGCACTATCTGGCTAGTTCACGCCGTGTTGTGCGCTTTCACAATATTTCAGCTATCACTGTTTTGTACTCGCAACAAAACAACACTATCTCGTTAGATGAGATCGTTTTTGTTGGTTTCACAACGCTACCTATCTTAAACTAACATAATCCAACCTAACCTAACCTACACAATTCTATCGTTAGAAAACGTTTTACTCGCTACTTTACAATGCTATATGCAACATTACGACGGTTTCATGCGCTTTCACATTAGATGTCGCAGTTTCTGACTTGTAATGGTGAAAAACACTGCATCTCAATAGCTGACATTGCTTCATGCGGTTTTACAACGCTTCATAACTTTAGCTAACTTAACCTTCGCACTTCTATCTATTAAATGCTCTAATAAACTGTTTCACTCACAATTGCAATATTTGCATGACCTAACAGTTTTTCACTAACTTAGTACACAACAGAACGCTGTATCTCGCTAAACGACATCGTTATTTAAGGTTTAACGATGCTTGCATGCGCTTTCCCGAGAATATCACAATATAGCAGTTTCGCACTTGTAACGGTACAAGACGCACTATCTGGCTAGTTCACGCCGTGTTGTGCGCTTTCACAATATTTCAGCTCTCACAGTTTCGTACTCTCAACAGAACAACAGTATCTCGTTAAAAGAGGTCGTTTTTGATGGTTTCACGACGCTACCTAGCTTAAACTAACACAACCCAACCTAACCTGACCTTCACAATTCTATCGTTAGAAAACGTTTTACTCGCTACTTTACAATGCTTTCTGCAACATTACGACGAGTTCATGCGCTCTCACACTAGATGTCGCAATTTCCGACTTGTAATGGTGAAAAACACTGTATCTCAATAGCTGACATTGCTTAATGCGGTTTAACAACGCTTCATACCTTAACCTAACCTAACCTTCGCACTTATAACTAAAAAACGCTCTGTTACACTGTTTCGCTCACAATTACGATATTTGCATGACCTCACAGTTTTTCACCAACTTAGTACAGTACAGAACGCTTATCTCGCTAAACGACATCGTTATTTAATGTTTCACGATGCTCTCTTGCACTTTCACGAGAATGTCACAATATAGCAGTTTCGCACTTGTAACGGTACAAGACGCACTATCTGCTAGTTCGCGCCGTGTTGTGTGCTTTCATAATATTTCACCTATCCCAGTTTTTCTACTCGCAACAAAACAACACTATCTCGTTAGATGAGGTCGTTTTTGGTGGTTTATCGACGCTACCTAGCTTAAACTAACATAACCCAACCTACCCTCACCTTCACAATTCTACCGTTAGAAAACGTTTTACTCGCTACTTTACAATGCTTTCTGCAACATTACGACGGTTTCATGCGCTTTCACATTAGATGTCGCAGTTTCCGACTTGTAATGGTGAAAAACACTGCATCTCAATAGCTAACATTGTTTAGTGCGGTTTTATGATGCTTCAAGACTTGACCTAACCTAACCTTCGCACTTGTACGTAACAGGCTCTGTTACACGGTTTCGTTCACAATTAATATATTTGCATGATCTCACAGTTTTTCACCAAGTTAGTACAGTACAGAACGCTGTATCTCGCTAAATGACATCGTTATTTAAGGTTTCACGATGCTTGCATGCGCTTTACAAGAATATCACAATATAGCAGTTTCGCACTTGAACCGGTACAAGACGCACAATCTGGCTAGTTCACGCCGTGTTGTGCGCTTTCACAATATTTCAGCTATCACTGTTTCGTACTCGCAACAAAACAACACTATCGCGTTAGATGAGGTCGTTTTTGGTGGTTTCACGACACTACCTAGCTTAAACTAACATAACCCAACCTAACCTAACCTTCACAATTCTATCGTTAGAAAACGTTTTACTCGCTACTTTACAATGCTTTCTGCAACATTACGACGGTTTCATGCGCTTTCATTATAGATGTCCAAGTTTCTGACTTGTAATGGTGAAAAACACTGCATCTCAATAGCTGACATTGCTTAATGCGGCTTTAGAACGCTTCATAACTTAACCTAACCTAACCTTCGCACTTCTATCTAATAAATGCTCTGTTACACTGCTTCGCTCACAATTATAATATTTACCATGACCTAACAGTTTTTCACAAACTTAGTACAGTACAGAACGCTGTATCTCGCTAAATGAAAGCGTTATTTAAGGTTTAACAATGCTTGCATGCGCTTTCACGAGAATATCACAATATAGCAGTTTCGCACGTGTAACGGTACAAGACGCACTATCTGCCTAGTTCACGCCGTGTTGTGTGCTTTCACAATGTTTCAGCTATCACAGTTTCGTACTCTCAACAGAACAACAGTATCTCGTTAGATGAGGTCGTTTTTGATGGTTTCACGACGCTACCTAGCTTAAACTAACACAACCCAACCTAACCTAACCTTCACAATTCTATCATTAGAAAACGTTTTACTCGCTACTTAACAATGCTTTCTGCAACATTACGACGATTTCATGCGCTTTCACAGTAGATGTCGCAGTTTCCGACTTGTAATGGTGAAAAATACTGTATCTCAATAGCTGACATTGCTTAATGCGGTTTTACAACGCTTCATACCTTAACCTAACCTAACCTTCGCACTTATATCTAAAAAACGCTCTGTTACACTGTTTCGCTCACAATTACGATATTTGCATGACCTCACAGTTTTTCACCAACTTAGTACAGTACAGAACGCTTATCTCGCTAAACGACATCGTTATTTAATGTTTCACGATGCTATCATGCGCTTTCACGAGAATATCACAATATAGCAGTTTCGCACATGTAACGGTACAAGACGCACTATCTGGCTAGTTCGCGCCGTGTTGTGTGCTTTCACAATATTTCACCTATCGTAGTTTTTTTACTCGCAATAAAACAACACTTTCTCGCTAGATGAGGTTGTTTTGGTGGTTTCACGACGCTACCTAGCTTAAACTAACATAATCCAACGTAACCTAATCTTCACAATTCTATCGTTAGAAAACGTTTTACTCGCTACTTTACAATGCTTTCTGCAACATTACGACGGTTTCATACGCTTTCACATTAGATGTCGCAGTTTCCGACTTGTAATGGTGAAAAACACTGCATCTCAATAGCTAACATCGTTTAGTGCGGTTTTATGATGCTTCAAGACTTGACCTAACCTAACCTTCGCACTTGTACGTAACAGGCTCTGTTACACGGTTTCGTTCACAATTAATATATTTGCATGATCTCACAGTTTTTCACCAAGTTAGTACAGTACAGAACGCTGTATCTCGCTAAATGACATCGTTATTTAAGGTTTCACGATGCTTGCATGCGCTTTACAAGAATATCACAATATAGCAGTTTCGCACTTGAACCGGTACAAGACGCACAATCTGGCTAGTTCACGCCGTGTTGTGCGCTTTCACAATATTTCAGCTATCACTGTTTCGTACTCGCAACAAAACAACACTATCTCGTTAGATGAGGTCGTTTTTGGTAGTTTCACGACGCTACCTAGCTTAAACTAACATAACCCAACATAACCTAACCTTCACAATTCTATCGTTAGAAAATGTTTTACTGGCTACTTTACAATGCTATCTGCAACATTACGACGGTTTCATGCGCTTTCACAATAAATGTCGCAGTTTCTGACTTGTAATGGTGAAAAACACTGCATCTCAATAGCTGACATTGCTCAATGCGGTTTTACAACGCTTCATAACTTTAGCTAACCTAACCTTCGCACTTCTATCTAATAAATGCTCTGTTACACTGTTTCGCTCACAATTACAATATTTACCTTGACCTAACAGTTTTTCACAAACTTAGTACAGTACAGAACGCTGTATCTCGCTAAATGAAAGCGTTATATAAGGTTTAACAATGCTTGCATGCGCTTTCACGAGAATATCACAATATAGCAGTTTCGCACTTGTAACGGTACAAGACGCACTCTCTGGCTAGTTCACGCCGTGTTGTGTGCTTTCACAATATTTCAGCTATCACAGTTTCGTACTCTCAACATAACAACAGTATCTCGTTAGATGAGGTCGTTTTTGATGGCTTCACGATGCTACCTAGCTTAAACTAACATAACCCAACCTAACCTCACCTTCACAATTCTACCGTTAGAAAACGTTTTACTCGCTACTTTACAATGCTCTCTGCAACATTACGACGGTTTCATGCGCTTTCACATTAGAGGTCGCAGTTTCCGACTTGTAATGGTGAAAAACACTGTATCTCAATAGCTAACATTGTTTAATGCGGTTTTATGGTGCTTCAAGACTTGACCTAACCTAACCTTCGCACTTGTACGTAACAGGCTCTGTTACACGGTTTCGTTCACAATTATTATATTTTCATGATCTCACAGTTTTCCACCAAGTTAGTACAGTACAAAACGCTGTATCTCGCTCAATGACATCGTTATTTAAGGTTTCACGATGCTTGCATGAGCTTTACAAGAATATCACAATATAGCAGTTTCGCACTTGTAACGGTACAAGACGCACTATCTGGCTAGTTCACGCCGTGTTGTGCGCTTTCACAATATTTCAGCTATCACTGTTTTGTACTCGCAACAAAACAACACTATCTCGTTAGATGAGATCGTTTTTGTTGGTTTCACAACGCTACCTATCTTAAACTAACATAATCCAACCTAACCTAACCTACACAATTCTATCGTTAGAAAACGTTTTACTCGCTACTTTACAATGCTATATGCAACATTACGACGGTTTCATGCGCTTTCACATTAGATGTCGCAGTTTCTGACTTGTAATGGTGAAAAACACTGCATCTCAATAGCTGACATTGCTTCATGCGGTTTTACAACGCTTCATAACTTTAGCTAACTTAACCTTCGCACTTCTATCTATTAAATGCTCTAATAAACTGTTTCACTCACAATTGCAATATTTGCATGACCTAACAGTTTTTCACTAACTTAGTACACAACAGAACGCTGTATCTCGCTAAACGACATCGTTATTTAAGGTTTAACGATGCTTGCATGCGCTTTCCCGAGAATATCACAATATAGCAGTTTCGCACTTGTAACGGTACAAGACGCACTATCTGGCTAGTTCACGCCGTGTTGTGCGCTTTCACAATATTTCAGCTCTCACAGTTTCGTACTCTCAACAGAACAACAGTATCTCGTTAAAAGAGGTCGTTTTTGATGGTTTCACGACGCTACCTAGCTTAAACTAACACAACCCAACCTAACCTGACCTTCACAATTCTATCGTTAGAAAACGTTTTACTCGCTACTTTACAATGCTTTCTGCAACATTACGACGAGTTCATGCGCTCTCACACTAGATGTCGCAATTTCCGACTTGTAATGGTGAAAAACACTGTATCTCAATAGCTGACATTGCTTAATGCGGTTTAACAACGCTTCATACCTTAACCTAACCTAACCTTCGCACTTATAACTAAAAAACGCTCTGTTACACTGTTTCGCTCACAATTACGATATTTGCATGACCTCACAGTTTTTCACCAACTTATTACAGTACAGAACGCTTATCTCGCTAAACGACATCGTTATTTAATGTTTCACGATGCTCTCTTGCACTTTCACGAGAATGTCACAATATAGCAGTTTCGCACTTGTAACGGTACAAGACGCACTATCTGCTAGTTCGCGCCGTGTTGTGTGCTTTCATAATATTTCACCTATCCCAGTTTTTCTACTCGCAACAAAACAACACTATCTCGTTAGATGAGGTCGTTTTTGGTGGTTTATCGACGCTACCTAGCTTAAACTAACATAACCCAACCTACCCTCACCTTCACAATTCTACCGTTAGAAAACGTTTTACTCGCTACTTTACAATGCTTTCTGCAACATTACGACGGTTTCATGCGCTTTCACATTAGATGTCGCAGTTTCCGACTTGTAATGGTGAAAAACACTGCATCTCAATAGCTAACATTGTTTAGTGCGGTTTTATGATGCTTCAAGACTTGACCTAACCTAACCTTCGCACTTGTACGTAACAGGCTCTGTTACACGGTTTCGTTCACAATTAATATATTTGCATGATCTCACAGTTTTTCACCAAGTTAGTACAGTACAGAACGCTGTATCTCGCTAAATGACATCGTTATTTAAGGTTTCACGATGCTTGCATGCGCTTTACAAGAATATCACAATATAGCAGTTTCGCACTTGAACCGGTACAAGACGCACAATCTGGCTAGTTCACGCCGTGTTGTGCGCTTTCACAATATTTCAGCTATCACTGTTTCGTACACGCAACAAAACAACACTATCTCGTTAGATGAGGTCGTTTTTGGTAGTTTCACGACGCTACCTAGCTTAAAGTAACATAACCCAACATAACCTAACCTTCACAATTCTATCGTTAGAAAATGTTTTACTGGCTACTTTACAATGCTATCTGCAACATTACGACGGTTTCATGCGCTTTCACAATAAATGTCGCAGTTTCTGACTTGTAATGGTGAAAAACACTGCATCTCAATAGCTGACATTGCTTAATGCGGTTTTACAACGCTTCATAACTTTAGCTAACCTAACCTTCGCACTTCTATCTAATAAATGCTCTGTTACACTGTTTCGCTCACAATTACAATATTTACCTTGACCTAACAGTTTTTCACAAACTTAGTACAGTACAGAACGCTGTATCTCGCTAAATGAAAGCGTTATATAAGGTTTAACAATGCTTGCATGCGCTTTCACGAGAATATCACAATATAGCAGTTTCGCACTTGTAACGGTACAAGACGCACTCTCTGGCTAGTTCACGCCGTGTTGTGTGCTTTCACAATATTTCAGCTCTCACAGTTTCGTACTCTCAACAGAACAACAGTATCTCGTTAAAAGAGGTCGTTTTTGATGGTTTCACGACGCTACCTAGCTTAAACTAACACAACCCAACCTAACCTGACCTTCACAATTCTATCGTTAGAAAACGTTTTACTCGCTACTTTACAATGCTTTCTGCAACATTACGACGAGTTCATGCGCTCTCACACTAGATGTCGCAATTTCCGACTTGTAATGGTGAAAAACACTGTATCTCAATAGCTGACATTGCTTAATGCGGTTTAACAACGCTTCATACCTTAACCTAACCTAACCTTCGCACTTATATCTAAAAAACGCTCTGTTACACTGTTTCGCTCACAATTACGATATTTGCATGACCTCACAGTTTTTCACCAACTTAGTACAGTACAGAACGCTTATCTCGCTAAACGACATCGTTATTTAATGTTTCACGATGCTCTCTTGCACTTTCACGAGAATGTCACAATATAGCAGTTTCGCACTTGTAACGGTACAAGACGCACTATCTGCTAGTTCGCGCCGTGTTGTGTGCTTTCATAATATTTCACCTATCCCAGTTTTTCTACTCGCAACAAAACAACACTATCTCGTTAGATGAGGTCGTTTTTGGTGGTTTCACGACGCTACCTAGCTTAAACTAACATAACCCAACCTACCCTCACCTTCACAATTCTACCGTTAGAAAACGTTTTACTGGCTACTTTACAATGCTTTCTGCAACATTACGACGGTTTCATGCGCTTTCACATTAGATGTCACAGTTTCCGACTTGTAATGGTGAAAAACACTGCATCTCAATAGCTAACATTGTTTAGTGCGGTTTTATGATGCTTCAAGACTTGACCTAACCTAACCTTCGCACTTGTACGTAACAGGCTCTGTTACACGGTTTCGTTCACAATTAATATATTTGCATGATCTCACAGTTTTTCACCAAGTTAGTACAGTACAGAACGCTGTATCTCGCTAAATGACATCGTTATTTAAGGTTTCACGATGCTTGCATGCGCTTTACAAGAATATCACAATATAGCAGTTTCGCACTTGAACCGGTACAAGACGCACAATCTGGCTAGTTCACGCCGTGTTGTGCGCTTTCACAATATTTCAGCTATCACTGTTTCGTACTCGCAACAAAACAACACTATCTCGTTAGATGAGGTCGTTTTTGGTAGTTTCACGACGCTACCTAGCTTAAAGTAACATAACCCAACATAACCTAACCTTCACAATTCTATCGTTAGAAAATGTTTTACTGGCTACTTTACAATGCTATCTGCAACATTACGACGGTTTCATGCGCTTTCACAATAAATGTCGCAGTTTCTGACTTGTAATGGTGAAAAACACTGCATCTCAATAGCTGACATTGCTTAATGCGGTTTTACAACGCTTCATAACTTTAGCTAACCTAACCTTCGCACTTCTATCTAATAAATGCTCTGTTACACTGTTTCGCTCACAATTACAATATTTACCTTGACCTAACAGTTTTTCACAAACTTAGTACAGTACAGAACGCTGTATCTCGCTAAATGAAAGCGTTATATAAGGTTTAACAATGCTTGCATGCGCTTTCACGAGAATATCACAATATAGCAGTTTCGCACTTGTAACGGTACAAGACGCACTCTCTGGCTAGTTCACGCCGTGTTGTGTGCTTTCACAATATTTCAGCTATCACAGTTTCGTACTCTCAACATAACAACAGTATCTCGTTAGATGAGGTCGTTTTTGATGGCTTCACGATGCTACCTAGCTTAAACTAACATAACCCAACCTAACCTAACCTTCACAATTCTATCGTTAGAAAACATTTTACTCGCTACTTTACAATGCTTTCTGCAACATCACGACGGTTTCATGCGCTTTCACAATAGATGTCGCAGTTTCCGACTTGTAATGGTGAAAAACACTGCATCTCAGTAGCTGACATTGCTTATTGCGGTTTTACAACGCTTCATAACTTAACCTAACCTAACCTTCGCTCTTCTATCTAATAAACGCTCTGTTACACTGTTTCGCTCACAATTACGATATTTGCATGATCTCACAGTTTTCACCAAGTTAGTACCGTACAGAACGCTGTATCTCGCTAAATGACATCGTTATTTAAGGTTTCACGATGCTTGCATGCGCTTTCACAAGAATATCACAATATAGCAGTTTCGCACTTGTAACGGTACAAGATGCACTATCTGGCTAGTTCACGCCGTGTTGTGCGCTTTCACAATATTTCAGCTATCACTGTTTTGTACTCGCAAGAAAACAACACTATCTCGTTAGATGAGATCGTTTTTGTTGGTTTCACAACGCTACCTAGCTTAAACTAACATAATCCAACCTAACCTAACCTACACAATTCTATCGTTAGAAAACGTTTTACTCGCTACTTTACAATGCTATATGCAACATTACGACGGTTTCATGCGCTTTCACATTAGATGTCGCAGTTTCTGACTTGTAATGGTGAAAAACACTGCATCTCAATAGCTGACATTGCTTCATGCGGTTTTACAACGCTTCATAACTTTAGCTAACTTAACCTTCGCACTTCTATCTATTAAATGCTCTAATAAACTGTTTCACTCACAATTGCAATATTTGCATGACCTAACAGTTTTTCACTAACTTAGTACACAACAGAACGCTGTATCTCGCTAAACGACATCGTTATTTAAGGTTTAACGATGCTTGCATGCGCTTTCACGAGAATATCACAATATAGCAGTTTCGCACTTGTAACGGTACAAGACGCACTCTCTGGCTAGTTCACGCCGTGTTGTGTGCTTTCACAATATTTCAGCTATCACAGTTTCGTACTCTCAACATAACAACAGTATCTCGTTAGATGAGGTCGTTTTTGATGGCTTCACGATGCTACCTAGCTTAAACTAACATAACCCAACCTAACCTAACCTTCACAATTCTATCGTTAGAAAACATTTTACTCGCTACTTTACAATGCTTTCTGCAACATCACGACGGTTTCATGCGCTTTCACAATAGATGTCGCAGTTTCCGACTTGTAATAGTGAAAAACACTGCATCTCAGTAGCTGACATTGCTTATTGCGGTTTTACAACGCTTCATAACTTAACCTAACCTAACATTCGCTCTTCTATCTAATAAACGCTCTGTTACACTGTTTCGCTCACAATTACGATATTTGCATGATCTCACAGTTTTCACCAAGTTAGTACCGTACAGAACGCTGTATCTCGCTAAATGACATCGTTATTTAAGGTTTCACGATGCTTGCATGCGCTTTCACAAGAATATCACAATATAGCAGTTTCGCACTTGTAACGGTACAAGACGCACTATCTGGCTAGTTCACGCCGTGTTGTGCACTTTCACAATATTTCAGCTATCACAGTTTCGTACTCTCAACAGAACAACAGTATCTCGTTAGATGAGGTCGTTTTTGATGGTTTCACGACGCTACCTAGCTTAAACTAACACAACCCAACCTAACCTGACCTTCACAATTCTATCGTTAGAAAACGTTTTACTCGCTACTTTACAATGCTTTCTGCAACATTACGACGAGTTCATGCGCTCTCACACTAGATGTCGCAATTTCCGACTTGTAATGGTGAAAAACACTGTATCTCAATAGCTGACATTGCTTAATGCGGTTTAACAACGCTTCATACCTTAACCTAACCTAACCTTCGCACTTATATCTAAAAAACGCTCTGTTACACTGTTTCGCTCACAATTACGATATTTGCATGACCTCACAGTTTTTCACCAACTTAGTACAGTACAGAACGCTTATCTCGCTAAACGACATCGTTATTTAATGTTTCACGATGCTCTCTTGCACTTTCACGAGAATGTCACAATATAGCAGTTTCGCACTTGTAACGGTACAAGACGCACTATCTGGCTAGTTCGCGCCGTGTTGTGTGCTTTCATAATATTTCACCTATCCCAGTTTTTCTACTCGCAACAAAACAACACTATCTCGTTAGATGAGGTCGTTTTTGGTAGTTTCACGACGCTACCTAGCTTAAACTAACATAACCCAACATAACCTAACCTTCACAATTCTATCGTTAGAAAATGTTTTACTCGCTACTTTACAATGCTATCTGCAACATTACCACGGTTTCATGCGCTTTCACAATAAATGTCGCAGTTTCTGACTTGTAATGGTGAAAAACACTGCATCTCAATAGCTGACATTGCCTAATGCGGTTTTACAACGCTTCATAACTTAACCTAACCTAACCTTCGCTCTTCTATCTAATAAACGCTCTGTTACACTGTTTCGCTCACAATTACGATATTTGCATGATCTCACAGTTTTTCACCAAGTTAGTACAGTACAGAACGCTGTATCTCGCTAAATGACATCGTTATTTAAGGTTTCACGATGCTTGCATGCGCTTTCACAAGAATATCACAATATAGCAGTTTCGCACTTGTAACGGTACAAGACGCACTATCTGGCTAGTTCACGCCGTGTTGTGCGCTTTCACAATATTTCAGCTATCACTGTTTCGTACTCGCAACAAAACAACCCTATCTCGTTGGATGAGATCGTTTTTGTTGGTTTCACGACGCTACCTAGCTTAAACTAACATAATCCAACCTAACCTAACCTTCACAATTCTATCGTTAGAAAACGTTTTACTCGCTACTTTACAATGCTTTCTGCAACATTACGACGATTTCATGCGCTCTCACACTAGATGTCGCAATTTCTGACTTGTAATGGTGAAAAACACTGTATCTCAATAGCTGACATTGTTTAATGCGGTTTAACAACGCTTCATACCTTAACCTAACCTAACCTTCGCACTTATATCTAAAAAACGCTCTGTTACACTGTTTCGCTCACAATTACGATATTTGCATGACCTCACAGTTTTTCACCAACTTAGTACAGTACAGAACGCTTATCTCGCTAAACGACATCGTTATTTATTGTTTCACGATGCTGTCATGCACTTTCACGAGAATATCACAATATAGCAGTTTCGCACTTGTAACGGTACAAGACGCACTATCTGGCTAGTTCGCGCCGTGTTGTGTGCTTTCATAATATTTCACCTATCGCAGTTTTTCTACTCGCAACAAAACAACACTATCTCGTTAGATGAGGTCGTTTTTGGTGGTTTCACGACGCTACCTAGCTTAAACTAACATAATCCAACCTAACCTCAACTTCACAATTCTACCGTTAGAAATTGTTTTACTCGCTACTTTACAATGCTTCCTGCAACATTACGACGGTTTCATGCGCTTTCACATTAGATGTCGCAGTTTCTGACTTGTATTGGTGAAAAACACTGCATCTCAATAGCTGACATTGCTTAATGCGGTTTTACAACGCATCATAACTTAACCTAACCTAGCCTTCGCTCTTCTATCTAATAAACGCTCTGTTACACTGTTTTGCTCACAATTACAATATTTGCACGACCTCACAGTTTTTCACCAACTTAGTTTAGTACAGAACGCTGTATCTCGCTAAATGACATCGTTATTTAAGGTTTCACGATGCTTGCATGCGCTTTCACGAGAATATCACAATATAGCAGTTTCGCACATGTAACGGTATAAGACGCACTATCTGGCTAGTTCGCGCCGTGTTGTATGCTTTCACAATATTTCACCTATCGTAGTTTTTTTACTCGCAATAAAACAACACTTTCTCGCTAGATGAGGTTGTTTTGGTGGTTTCACGACGCTACCTAGCTTAAACTAACATAATCCAACGTAACCTAACCTTCACAATTCTATCGTTAGAAAACGTTTTACTTGCTACATTACAAAGCTTTCTGCAACATTACGACGGTTTCATGCGCTTTCACATTAGATGTCGCAGTTTCCGACTTGTAATGGTGAAAAACACTGCATCTCAATAGCTAACATTGTTTAGTGCGGTTTTATGATGCTTCAAGACTTGACCTAACCTAACCTTCGCACTTGTACGTAACAGGCTCTGTTACACGGTTTCGTTCACAATTAATATATTTGCATGATCTCACAGTTTTTCACCAAGTTAGTACAGTACAGAACGCTGTATCTCGCTAAATGACATCGTTATTTAAGGTTTCACGATGCTTGCATGCGCTTTACAAGAATATCACAATATAGCAGTTTCGCACTTGAACCGGTACAAGACGCACAATCTGGCTAGTTCACGCCGTGTTGTGCGCTTTCACAATATTTCAGCTATCACTGTTTCGTACACGCAACAAAACAACACTATCTCGTTAGATGAGGTCGTTTTTGGTAGTTTCACGACGCTACCTAGCTTAAAGTAACATAACCCAACATAACCTAACCTTCACAATTCTATCGTTAGAAAATGTTTTACTGGCTACTTTACAATGCTATCTGCAACATTACGACGGTTTCATGCGCTTTCACAATAAATGTCGCAGTTTCTGACTTGTAATGGTGAAAAACACTGCATCTCAATAGCTGACATTGCTTAATGCGGTTTTACAACGCTTCATAACTTTAGCTAACCTAACCTTCGCACTTCTATCTAATAAATGCTCTGTTACACTGTTTCGCTCACAATTACAATATTTACCTTGACCTAACAGTTTTTCACAAACTTAGTACAGTACAGAACGCTGTATCTCGCTAAATGAAAGCGTTATATAAGGTTTAACAATGCTTGCATGCGCTTTCACGAGAATATCACAATATAGCAGTTTCGCACTTGTAACGGTACAAGACGCACTCTCTGGCTAGTTCACGCCGTGTTGTGTGCTTTCACAATATTTCAGCTCTCACAGTTTCGTACTCTCAACAGAACAACAGTATCTCGTTAAAAGAGGTCGTTTTTGATGGTTTCACGACGCTACCTAGCTTAAACTAACACAACCCAACCTAACCTGACCTTCACAATTCTATCGTTAGAAAACGTTTTACTCGCTACTTTACAATGCTTTCTGCAACATTACGACGAGTTCATGCGCTCTCACACTAGATGTCGCAATTTCCGACTTGTAATGGTGAAAAACACTGTATCTCAATAGCTGACATTGCTTAATGCGGTTTAACAACGCTTCATACCTTAACCTAACCTAACCTTCGCACTTATATCTAAAAAACGCTCTGTTACACTGTTTCGCTCACAATTACGATATTTGCATGACCTCACAGTTTTTCACCAACTTAGTACAGTACAGAACGCTTATCTCGCTAAACGACATCGTTATTTAATGTTTCACGATGCTCTCTTGCACTTTCACGAGAATGTCACAATATAGCAGTTTCGCACTTGTAACGGTACAAGACGCACTATCTGCTAGTTCGCGCCGTGTTGTGTGCTTTCATAATATTTCACCTATCCCAGTTTTTCTACTCGCAACAAAACAACACTATCTCGTTAGATGAGGTCGTTTTTGGTGGTTTCACGACGCTACCTAGCTTAAACTAACATAACCCAACCTACCCTCACCTTCACAATTCTACCGTTAGAAAACGTTTTACTGGCTACTTTACAATGCTTTCTGCAACATTACGACGGTTTCATGCGCTTTCACATTAGATGTCACAGTTTCCGACTTGTAATGGTGAAAAACACTGCATCTCAATAGCTAACATTGTTTAGTGCGGTTTTATGATGCTTCAAGACTTGACCTAACCTAACCTTCGCACTTGTACGTAACAGGCTCTGTTACACGGTTTCGTTCACAATTAATATATTTGCATGATCTCACAGTTTTTCACCAAGTTAGTACAGTACAGAACGCTGTATCTCGCTAAATGACATCGTTATTTAAGGTTTCACGATGCTTGCATGCGCTTTACAAGAATATCACAATATAGCAGTTTCGCACTTGAACCGGTACAAGACGCACAATCTGGCTAGTTCACGCCGTGTTGTGCGCTTTCACAATATTTCAGCTATCACTGTTTCGTACTCGCAACAAAACAACACTATCTCGTTAGATGAGGTCGTTTTTGGTAGTTTCACGACGCTACCTAGCTTAAAGTAACATAACCCAACATAACCTAACCTTCACAATTCTATCGTTAGAAAATGTTTTACTGGCTACTTTACAATGCTATCTGCAACATTACGACGGTTTCATGCGCTTTCACAATAAATGTCGCAGTTTCTGACTTGTAATGGTGAAAAACACTGCATCTCAATAGCTGACATTGCTTAATGCGGTTTTACAACGCTTCATAACTTTAGCTAACCTAACCTTCGCACTTCTATCTAATAAATGCTCTGTTACACTGTTTCGCTCACAATTACAATATTTACCTTGACCTAACAGTTTTTCACAAACTTAGTACAGTACAGAACGCTGTATCTCGCTAAATGAAAGCGTTATATAAGGTTTAACAATGCTTGCATGCGCTTTCACGAGAATATCACAATATAGCAGTTTCGCACTTGTAACGGTACAAGACGCACTCTCTGGCTAGTTCACGCCGTGTTGTGTGCTTTCACAATATTTCAGCTATCACAGTTTCGTACTCTCAACATAACAACAGTATCTCGTTAGATGAGGTCGTTTTTGATGGCTTCACGATGCTACCTAGCTTAAACTAACATAACCCAACCTAACCTAACCTTCACAATTCTATCGTTAGAAAACGTTTTACTCGCTACTTTACAATGCTTTCTGCAACATTACGACGGTTTCATGCGCTTTCATTATAGATGTCCAAGTTTCTGACTTGTAATGGTGAAAAACACTGCATCTCAATAGCTGACATTGCTTAATGCGGTTTTAGAACGCTTCATAACTTAACCTAACCTAACCTTCGCACTTCTATCTAATAAATGCTCTGTTACACTGCTTCGCTCACAATTATAATATTTACCATGACCTAACAGTTTTTCACAAACTTAGTACAGTACAGAACGCTGTATCTCGCTAAATGAAAGCGTTATTTAAGGTTTAACAATGCTTGCATGCGCTTTCACGAGAATATCACAATATAGCAGTTTCGCACTTGTAACGGTACAAGACGCACTCTCTGGCTAGTTCACGCCGTGTTGTGCGCTTTCACAATATTTCAGCCATCACTGTTTCGTACTCGCAACAAAACAACACTATCTCGTTAGATGGGGTCGTTTTTGGTGGTTTCACGACGCTACTTAGCTTAAACTAACATAACCCAACATAACCTAACCTTCACAATTCTATCGTTAGAAAATGTTTTACTGGCTACTTTACAATGCTATCTGCAACATTACGACGGTTTCATGCGCTTTCACAATAAATGTCGCAGTTTCTGACTTGTAATGGTGAAAAACACTGCATCTCAATAGCTGACATTGCTTAATGCGGTTTTACAACGCTTCATAACTTTAGCTAACCTAACCTTCGCACTTCTATCTAATAAATGCTCTGTTACACTGTTTCGCTCACAATTACAATATTTACCTTGACCTAACAGTTTTTTACAAACTTAGTACAGTACAGAACGCTGTATCTCGCTAAATGAAAGCGTTATATAAGGTTTAACAATGCTTGCATGCGCTTTCACGAGAATATCACAATATAGCAGTTTCGCACTTGTAACGGTACAAGACGCACTCTCTGGCTAGTTCACGCCGTGTTGTGTGCTTTCACAGTATTTCAGCTATCACAGTTTCGTACTCTCAACATAACAACAGTATCTCGTTAGATGAGGTCGTTTTTGATGGCTTCACGATGCTACCTAGCTTAAACTAACATAACCCAACCTAACCTAACCTTCACAATTCTATCGTTAGAAAACATTTTACTCGCTACTTTACAATGCTTTCTGCAACATCACGACGGTTTCATGCGCTTTCACAATAGATGTCGCAGTTTCCGACTTGTAATGGTGAAAAACACTGCATCTCAGTAGCTGACATTGCTTGATGCGGTTTTACAACGCTTCATAACTTAACCTAACCTAACCTTCGCTCTTCTATCTAATAAACGCTCTGTTACACTGTTTCGCTCACAATTACGATATTTGCATGATCTCACAGTTTTCACCAAGTTAGTACCGTACAGAACGCTGTATCTCGCTAAATGACATCGTTATTTAAGGTTTCACGATGCTTGCATGCGCTTTCACAAGAATATCACAATATAGCAATTTCGCACTTGTAACGGTACAAGATGCACTATCTGGCTAGTTCACGCCGTGTTGTGCGCTTTCACAATATTTCAGCTATCACTGTTTTGTACTCGCAACAAAACAACACTATCTCGTTAGATGAGGTCGTTTTTGGTGGTTTCATGACGCTACCTAGCTTAAACTAACATAACCCAACCTAACCTAACCTTCACAATTCTATCGTTAGAAAACGTTTTACTCGCTACTTTACAATGCTTTCTGCAACATTACGACGTGTTCATGCGCTCTCACACTAGATGTCGCAATTTCCGACTTGTAATGGTGAAAAACACTATCTCAATAGCTGACATTGCTTAATGCGGTTTAACAACGCTTCATACCTTAACCTAACCTAACCTTCGCACTTATATCTAAAAAACGCTCTGTTACACAGTTTCGCTCACAATTACGATATTTGCATGACCTCACAGTTTTTCACCAACTTAGTACAGTACAGAACGCTTATCTCGCTAAACGACATCGTTATTTAATGTTTCACGATGCTCTCTTGCACTTTCACGAGAATGTCACAATATAGCAGTTTCGCACTTGTAACGGTACAAGACGCACTATCTGGCTAGTTCACGCCGTGTTGTGTGCTTTCATAATATTTCACCTATCCCAGTTTTTCTACTCGCAACAAAACAACACTATCTCGTTAGATGAGGTCGTTTTTGGTGGTTTCACGACGCTACCTAGCTTAAACTAACATAACCCAACCTAACCTCACCTTCACAATTCTACCGTTAGAAAACGTTTTACTCGCTACTTTACAATGCTTTCTGCAACATTACGACGGTTTCATGCGCTTTCACATTAGAGGTCGCAGTTTCCGACTTGTAATGGTGAAAAACACTGTATCTCGATAGCTAACATTGTTTAATGCGGTTTTATGGTGCTTCAAGACTTGACCTAACCTAACCTTCGCACTTGTACGTAACAGGCTCTGTTACACGGTTTCGTTCACAATTAATATATTTGCATGATCTCACAGTTTTCCACCAAGTTAGTACAGTACAAAACGCTGTATCTCGCTAAATGACATCGTTATTTAAGGTTTCACGATGCTTGCATGTGCTTTACAAGAATATCACAATATAGCAGTTTCGCACTTGTAACGGTAAAAGACGCACTATCTGGCTAGTTCACGCCGTGTTGTGCGCTTTCACAATATTTCAGCTATCACTGTTTCGTACTCGCAACAAAACAACCCTATCTCGTTGGATGAGATCGTTTTTGTTGGTTTCACGACGCTACCTAGCTTAAACTAACATAATCCAACCTAACCTAACCTTCACAATTCTATCGTTAGAAAACGTTTTACTCGCTACTTTACAATGCTATATGCAACATTACGACGGTTTCATGCGCTTTCACATTAGATGTCGCAGTTTCTGACTTGTAATGGTGAAAAACACCGCATCTCAATAGCTGACATTGCTTAATGCGGTTTTACAACGCTTCATAACTTTAGCTAACTGAACCTTCGCACTTCTATCTATTAAATGCTCTAATAAACTGTTTCGCTCACAATTGCAATATTTGCATGACCTAACAGTTTTTCACTAACTTAGTACACAACAGAACGCTGTATCTCGCTAAATGACATCGTTATTTAATGTTTCACGATGCTATCATGCACTTTCACGAGAATATCACAATATAGCAGTTTCGCACTTGTAACGGTACAAGACGCACTATCTGGCTAGTTCGTGCCGTGTTGTGTGTTTTCACAATATTTCACCTATCGCAGTTTTTCTACTCGCAACAAAACAACACTATCTCGTTAGATGAGGTCGTTTTTGGTGGTTTCACGACGCTACCTAGCTTAAACTAACATAACCCAACCTAACCTAACCTTCACAATTCTATCGTTAGAAAACGTTTTACTCGCTACTTTACAATGCTTTCTGCAACATTACGACGATTTCATGCGCTCTCACACTAGATGTCGCAATTTCCGACTTGTAATGGTGAAAAACACTGTATCTCAATAGCTGACATTATTTAATGCGGTTTAACAACGCTTCATACCTTAACCTAACCTAACCTTCGCACTTATATCTAAAAAACGCTCTGTTACACTGTTTCGCTCACAATTACGATAATTGCATGACCTCACAGTTTTTCACCAACTTAGTACAGTACAGAACGCTTATGTCGCTAAACGACATCGTTATTTATTGTTTCACGATGCTGTCATGCACTTTCACGAGAATATCACAATATAGCAGTTTCGCACTTGTAACGGTACAAGACGCACTATCAGGCTAGTTCGCGCCGTGTTGTGTGCTTTCATAATATTTCACCTATCGCAGTTTTTCTACTCGCAACAAAACAACACTATCTCGTTAGATGAGGTCGTTTTTGGTGGTTTCACGACGCTACCTAGCTTAAACTAACATAACCCAACCTAACCTCAACTTCACAATTCTATCGTTAGAAAACGTTTTACTCGCTACTTTACAATGCTTTCTGCAACATTACGACGTGTTCATGCGCTCTCACACTAGATGTCGCAATTTCCGACTTGTAATGGTGAAAAACACTGCATCTCAATAGCTGACATTGCTTAATGCGGTTTTACAACGCATCATAACTTAACCTAACCTAGCCTTCGCTCTTCTATCTATTAAACGCTCTGTTACACTGTTTTGCTCACAATTACAATATTTGCACGACCTCACAGTTTTTCACCAACTTAGTTTAGTACAGAACGCTGTATCTCGCTAAATGACATCGTTATTTAAGGTTTCACGATGCTTGCATGCGCTTTCACGAGATTATCACAATATAGCAGTTTCGCACATGTAACGGTACAAGACGCACTATCTGGCTAGTTCGCGCCGTGTTGTGTGCTTTCACAATATTTCACCTATCGTAGTTTTTTTACTCGCAACAAAACAACACTATCTCGTTAGATGAGGTCGTTTTTGGTGGTTTCACGACACTACCTAGCTTAAACTAACATAACCCAACCTAACCTAACCTTCACAATTCTATCGTTAGAAAACGTTTTACTCGCTACTTTACAATGCTTTCTGCAACATTACGACGGTTTCATGCGCTTTCATCATAGATGTCGCAGTTTCTGACTTGTAATGGTGAAAAACACTGCATCTCAATAGCTGACATTGCTTAATGCGGTTTTAGAACGCTTCATAACTTAACCTAACCTAACCTTCGCTCTTCTATCTAATAAACGCTCTGTTACACTGTTTCGCTCACAATTACGATATTTGCATGATCTCACAGTTTTTCACCAAGTTAGTACAGTACAGAACGCTGTATCTCGCTAAATGACATCGTTATTCAAGGTTTCACGATGCTTGCATGCGCTTTCACAAGAATATCACAGTATAGCAGTTTCGCACTTGTAACGGTACAAGACGCACTTTCTGGCTAGTTCACGCCGTGTTGTGCGCTTTCACAATATTTCAGCTATCACTGTTTCGTACTCGCAACAAAACAACGCTATCTCGTTAGATGGGGTCGTTTTTGGTGGTTTCACGACGCTACCTAGCTTAAACTAACATAATCCAACCTAACCTAACCTTCACAATTCTATCGTTAGAAAAGGAGTTACTCGCTACTTTACAATTCTATATGCAACATTACGACAGTTTCATGCGCTTTCACATTAGATGTCGCAGTTTCTGACTTGTAACGATGAAAAACACTGCATCTCAATAGCTGACATTGCTTAATGCGGTTTTACAACGCTTCATAACTTTAGCTAACTTAACCTTCGCACTTCTATCTAATAAATGCTCTAAGAAACTGTTTCGCTCACAATTGCAATATTTGCATGACCTAACAGTTTTTCACTAACTTAGTACAGTACAGAATGCTGTATCTCGCTAAATGACATCGTTATTTAAGGTTTAACGATGCTTGCATGCGCTTTCACGAGAATATCACAATATAGCAGTTTCGCACTTGTAACGGTACAAGACGCACTATCTGGCTAGTTCACGCCGTGTTGTGCACTTTCACAATATTTCAGATATCACAGTTTCGTACTCTCAACAGAACAACAGTATCTCGTTAGATGAGGTCGTTTTTGATGGTTTCACGACGCTACCTAGCTTAAACTAACACAACCCAACCTAACCTAACCTTCACAATTCTATCGTTAGAAAACGTTTTACTCGCTACTTTACAATGCTTTCTGCAACATTACGACGGTTTCATGCGCTTTCACATTAGAGGTCGCAGTTTCCGACTTGTAATGGTGAAAAACACTGTATCTCAATAGCTAACATTGTTTAATGCGGTTTTATGGTGCTTCAAGACTTGACCTAACCTAACCTTCGCACTTGTAGGTAACAGGCTCTGTTACACGGTTTCGTTCACAATAATTATATTTGCATGATCTCACAGTTTTCCACCAAGTTAGTACAGTACAAAACGCTGTATCTCGCTAAATGACATCGTTATTTAAGGTTTCACGATGCTTGCATGTGCTTTACAAGAATATCACAATATAGCAGTTTCGCACTTGTAACGGTAAAAGACGCACTATCTGGCTAGTTCACGCCGTGTTGTGCGCTTTCACAATATTTCAGCTATCACTGTTTCGTACTCGCAACAAAACAACCCTATCTCGTTGGATGAGATCGTTTTTGTTGGTTTCACGACGCTACCTAGCTTAAACTAACATAATCCAACCTAACCTAACCTTCACAATTCTATCGTTAGAAAACGTTTTACTCGCTACTTTACAATGCTATATGCAACATTACGACGGTTTCATGCGCTTTCACATTAGATGTCGCAGTTTCTGACTTGTAATGGTGAAAAACACCGCATCTCAATAGCTGACATTGCTTAATGCGGTTTTACAACGCTTCATAACTTTAGCTAACTGAACCTTCGCACTTCTATCTATTAAATGCTCTAATAAACTGTTTCGCTCACAATTGCAATATTTGCATGACCTAACAGTTTTTCACTAACTTAGTACACAACAGAACGCTGTATCTCGCTAAATGACATCGTTATTTAATGTTTCACGATGCTATCATGCACTTTCACGAGAATATCACAATATAGCAGTTTCGCACTTGTAACGGTACAAGACGCACTATCTGGCTAGTTCGTGCCGTGTTGTGTGTTTTCACAATATTTCACCTATCGCAGTTTTTCTACTCGCAACAAAACAACACTATCTCGTTAGATGAGGTCGTTTTTGGTGGTTTCACGACGCTACCTAGCTTAAACTAACATAACCCAACCTAACCTAACCTTCACAATTCTATCGTTAGAAAACGTTTTACTCGCTACTTTACAATGCTTTCTGCAACATTACGACGATTTCATGCGCTCTCACACTAGATGTCGCAATTTCCGACTTGTAATGGTGAAAAACACTGTATCTCAATAGCTGACATTATTTAATGCGGTTTAACAACGCTTCATACCTTAACCTAACCTAACCTTCGCACTTATATCTAAAAAACGCTCTGTTACACTGTTTCGCTCACAATTACGATAATTGCATGACCTCACAGTTTTTCACCAACTTAGTACAGTACAGAACGCTTATCTCGCTAAACGACATCGTTATTTATTGTTTCACGATGCTGTCATGCACTTTCACGAGAATATCACAATATAGCAGTTTCGCACTTGGAACGGTACAAGACGCACTATCAGGCTAGTTCGCGCCGTGTTGTGTGCTTTCATAATATTTCACCTATCGCAGTTTTTCTACTCGCAACAAAACAACACTATCTCGTTAGATGAGGTCGTTTTTGGTGGTTTCACGACGCTACCTAGCTTAAACTAACATAACCCAACCTAACCTCAACTTCACAATTCTACCGTTAGAAAACGTTTTACTCGCTACTTTACAATGCTTTCTGCAACATTACGACGGTTTCATGCGCTTTCACATTAGATGTCGCAGTTTCTGACTTGTATTGGTGAAAAACACTGCATCTCAATAGCTGACATTGCTTAATGCGGTTTTACAACGCATCATAACTTAACCTAACCTAGCCTTCGCTCTTCTATCTATTAAACGCTCTGTTACACTGTTTTGCTCACAATTACAATATTTGCACGACCTCACAGTTTTTCACCAACTTAGTTTAGTACAGAACGCTGTATCTCGCTAAATGACATCGTTATTTAAGGTTTCACGATGCTTGCATGCGCTTTCACGAGATTATCACAATATAGCAGTTTCGCACATGTAACGGTACAAGACGCACTATCTGGCTAGTTCGCGCCGTGTTGTGTGCTTTCACAATATTTCACCTATCGTAGTTTTTTTACTCGCAACAAAACAACACTATCTCGTTAGATGAGGTCGTTTTTGGTGGTTTCACGACACTACCTAGCTTAAACTAACATAACCCAACCTAACCTAACCTTCACAATTCTATCGTTAGAAAACGTTTTACTCGCTACTTTACAATGCTTTCTGCAACATTACGACGGTTTCATGCGCTTTCATCATAGATGTCGCAGTTTCTGACTTGTAATGGTGAAAAACACTGCACCTCAATAGCTGACATTGCTTAATGCGGTTTTAGAACGCTTCATAACTTAACCTAACCTAACCTTCGCTCTTCTATCTAATAAACGCTCTGTTACACTGTTTCGCTCACAATTACGATATTTGCATGATCTCACAGTTTTTCACCAAGTTAGTACAGTACAGAACGCTGTATCTCGCTAAATGACATCGTTATTCAAGGTTTCACGATGCTTGCATGCGCTTTCACAAGAATATCACAGTATAGCAGTTTCGCACTTGTAACGGTACAAGACGCACTTTCTGGCTAGTTCACGCCGTGTTGTGCGCTTTCACAATATTTCAGCTATCACTGTTTCGTACTCGCAACAAAACAACGCTATCTCGTTAGATGGGGTCGTTTTTGGTGGTTTCACGACGCTACCTAGCCTAAACTAACATAATCCAACCTAACCTAACCTTCACAATTCTATCGTTAGAAAAGGAGTTACTCGCTACTTTACAATTCTATATGCAACATTACGACAGTTTCATGCGCTTTCACATTAGATGTCGCAGTTTCTGACTTGTAACGATGAAAAACACTGCATCTCAATAGCTGACATTGCTTAATGCGGTTTTACAACGCTTCATAACTTTAGCTAACTTAACCTTCGCACTTCTATCTAATAAATGCTCTAAGAAACTGTTTCGCTCACAATTGCAATATTTGCATGACCTAACAGTTTTTCACTAACTTAGTACAGTACAGAATGCTGTATCTCGCTAAATGACATCGTTATTTAAGGTTTCACGATGCTTGCATGCGCTTTCACGAGATTATCACAATATAGCAGTTTCGCACATGTAACGGTACAAGACGCACTATCTGGCTAGTTCGCGCCGTGTTGTGTGCTTTCACAATATTTCACCTATCGTAGTTTTTTTACTCGCAACAAAACAACACTATCTCGTTAGATGAGGTCGTTTTTGATGGTTTCACGACGCTACCTAGCTTAAACTAACACAACCCAACCTAACCTAACCTTCACAATTCTATCGTTAGAAAACGTTTTACTCGCTACTTTACAATGCTTTCTGCAACATTACGACGATTTCATGCGCTTTCACACTAGATGTCGCAGTTTCCGACTTGTAATGGTGAAAAACACTGTATCTCAATAGCTGACATTGGTTAATGCGGTTTTTCAACGCTTCATACCTTAACCTAACCTAACCTTCGCATTTATATCTAAAAAAGGCTCTGTTACACTGTTTCGCTCACAATTACGATATTTGCATAACCTCACAGTTTTTCACCAACTTAGTACAGTACAGAACGCTGTATCTCGCTAAATGACATCGTTATTTAAGGTTTCACGATGCTTGCATGCGCTTTAACAAGAATATCCCAATATAGCAGTTTCGCAGTTGCAACGGTACAAGACGCACTATCTGGCTAGTTCACGCCGTGTTGTGTGCTTTCACAATATTTCAGCTATCACTTTTTCGTACTCGCCACAAAACAACACTATCTCGTTAGATGAGGTCGTTTTTGGTAGTTTCACGACGCTAACTAGCTTAAACTAACATAACCCAACATAACCTAACCTTCACAATTCTATCGTTAGAAAATGTTTTACTCGCTACTTTACAATGCTATCTGCAACATTACGACGGTTTCATGCGCTTTCACAATAAATGTCGCAGTTTCTGACTTGTAATGGTGAAAAACACTGCATCTCAATAGCTGACATTGCTTAATGCGGTTTTACAACGCTTCATAACTTAACCTAACCTAACATTCGCACTTATATTTAAAAAACGCTCTGTTGCACTGTTTCGCTCACAATTACGATATTTGCATAACCTCACAGTTTTTCACCAACTTAGTACAGTACAGAACGCTGTATCTCGCTAAATGACAGCGTTATTTAAGGTTTAACGATGCTTGCATGCGCTTTCACGAGAATATGACAATATAGCAGTTTCGCACTTGTAACGGTACAAGACGCACTATCTGGCTAGTTCACGCCGTGTTGTGTGCTTTCACAATGTTTCAGCTATCACAGTTCTTACCCTCAACAGAAGAACAGTATCTCGTTAGATGAGGTCGTTTTTGATGGTTTCACGACGCTACCTAGCTTAAACTAACACAACCCAACCTAACCTTACCTTCACAATTCTATCGTTAGAAAACGCATTACTCACCACTTTACAATGCTATCTGCATTATTACGACGGTTTCATGCGCTTTCACAATAAATGTCGCAGTTTCTGACTTGTAATGGTGAAAAACACTGCATCTCATTAGCTGACATTGCTTAATGCGGTTTTACAACCCTTCATAACTTTAGCTAACCTAACCTTCGCACTTTTATCTAATAAACACTCTGTTACACTGTTTTGCTCACAATTGCAATAATTTCATGACCTAACAGTTTTTCCATAACTTAGTACACAACAGAACGCTGTATCTCGCTAAATGACATCGTTATTTAAGGTTTAACGATGCTTACATGCGCTTTCACGAGAATATCACAATATAGCAGTTTCGCACTTGTAACGGTACAAGACGCACTATGTGGCTAGTTCACGCCGTGTTGTGCGATTTCACAATATTTCAGCTATCACAGTTTCGTACTCGCAGCAAAACAACACTATCTTATTAGATGAGGTCGTTTTTGGTGGTTTCACGACACTACCTAGCTTAAGCTAACATAATCCAACCTAACCTAACCTTCACAATTCTATCGTTAGAAAACGTTTTACTCGCTACTTTACAATGCTATCTGCAACATTACGACGGTTTTATGCGCTTTCACATCAGATGTCGCAGTTTCCGACTTGTAATGGTGAAAAACACTGCATCTCAATAGCTGACATTGCTTATTGCGGTTTTACAACGCTTCATAACTTTAGCTAACTTAACCTTCGCACTTCTATCTAATAAATGCTCTGTTACACTGTTTCGCTCGCAATTGCAATATTTGCATGACCTAACAGTTTTTCACTAACTTAGTACACAACAGAACGCTGTATCTCGCTAAATGACATCGTTATTTAAGGTTTAACGATGCTTGCATGCGCTTTCACGAGAATATCACAATATAGCAGTTTCGCACTTGTAACGGTACAAGACGCACTATCTGGCTAGTTCACGCCGTGTTGTGCGCTTTCACAATATTTCAGCTATCACTGTTTCGTACTCGCAACAAAACAACACTATCTTGTTAAATGAGGTCGTTTTTGGTAGTTTCACGACGCTACCTAGCTTAAACTAACATAACCCAACATAACCTAACCTTCACAATTCTATCGTTAGAAAACGTTTTACTCGCTACTTTACAATGCTTTCTGCAACATTACGACGGTTTCATGCGCTTTCACTATAGATGTCGCAGTTTCTGACTTGTAATGGTGAAAAACACTGCATCTCAATAGCTGACATTGCTTAATGCGGTTTTACAACGCTTCACAACTTAACCTAACATAACTTCGCTCTTCTATCTAATAAACGCTCTGTTACACTGTTTCGCTCACAATTACGATATTTGCAAGACCTCACAGTTTTTCACCAACTTAGTACAGTACAGAACGCTGTATCTCGCTAAAAGACATCGCTATTTAAAGTTTCGCGATGCTTGCATGCGCTTTCACGAGAATATCACAATTTAGCAGTTTCGCACATGTAACGGTACAAGACGCACTATCTGGCTAGTTCGCGCCGTTTGTGTGCTTTCACAATATTTCACCTATCGTAGTTTTTTTACTCGCAATAAAACAACACTATCTCGCTAGATGAGGTCGTTTTGGTGGTTTCACGACGCTACCTAGCTTAAACTAACATAATCCAACGTAACCTAACCTTCACAATTCTATCGTTAGAAAACGTTTTACTTGCTACTTTACAATGCTATCTGCAACAGTACGACGGTTTCATGCGCTTTCACATTAGATGTCGCAGTTTCGGACGCTAATGGTGAAAAAAACTGCATCTCAATAGCTGACATTGCTTAATGCGGTTACAACGCTTCATAACTTTAGCTAACCTAACCTTCGCACTTCTATTTAATAAATGCTCTGTTACACTGTTTCGCTCACATTTGCAATTTTGGCATGACCTAACAGTTTTTCACTAACTTAGTACACAACAAAACGCTGTATCTCGCTAAATGACATCGTTAGTTAAGGTTTAACGATGCTTACATGCGCTTTCACGAGAATATCACAATATAGCAGTTTCGCACTTGTAACGGTACAAGACGCACTATATGGCTAGTTCGCGCCGTGTTGTGTGCTTTCACAATATTTCACCTATCGCAGTTTTTCTACTCGCAACAAAACAACACTATCTCGTTAGATGAGGTCGTTTTTGGTGGTTTCACGACACTACCTAGCTTAAACTAACATAACCCAACCTAACCTAACCTTCACAATTCTATCGTTAGAAAACGTTTTACTCGCTACTCTACAATGCTTTCTGCACTATTACGACGGTTTCATGCACTTTAACTATAGATGTCGCAGTTTCTGACTTGTAATGGTGAAAAACACTGCGTCTCAATAGCTGACATTGCTTAATGCGGTTTTACAACGCTTCATAACTTAACCTAACCTAACATTCGCACTTATATCTAAAAAACGCCCTGTTACACTGTTTCGCTCACAATTACGATATTTGCGTAACCTCACAGTTTTTCACCAACTTAGTACAGTACAGAACGCTGTATCTCGCTAAATGACAGCGTTATTTAAGGTTTAACGATGCTTGCATGCGCTTTCAGGAGAATATCACAATATAGCAGTTTCGCACTTGTAACGGTACAAGACGCACTATCTGGCTAGTTCGCGCCGTGTTGTGTGCTTTCACAATGTTTCAGCTATCACAGTTCCTATTCTCAACAGAACAACAGTATCTCGTTAGATGAGGTCATTTTTGATGGTTTCACGACGCTACCTAGCTTAAACTAGCACAACCCAACCTAACCTAACCTTCACAATTCTATCGTTAGAAAACGTTTTACTCGCTACTTCACAATGCTTTCTGCAACATTACGACGATTTCATGCGCTTTCACAATAAATGTCGCAGTTTCCGACTTGTAATGGTGAAAAACACTGTATCTCAATAGCTGACATTGGTTAATGCGGTTTTACAACGCTTCATACCTTAACCTAACCTAACCTTCGCATTTATATCTAAAAAACGCTCTGTTACACTGTTTCGCTCACAATTACGATATTTGCATGACCTCACAGTTTTTCACCAACTTAGTACAGTACAGAACGCTTAGCTCGCTAAATGACATCGTTATTTAATGTTTCACGATGCTATCATGCACTTTCACGAGAATATCACAATATAGCAGTATCGCACTTGTAACGGTACAAGACGCACTATATGGCTAGTTCGCGCCGTGTTGTGTGCTTTCACAATATTTCACCCATCGCAGTTTTTCTACTCGCAACAAAACAACACTATCTCGTTAGATGAGGTCGTTTTTGGTGGTTTCACGACGCTACCTAGCTTAAACTAACATAACCCAACCTAACCTAACCTTCACAATTCTACCGTTAGAAAATGTTTTACTCGCTACTTTACAATGCTTTCTGCAACATTACGACGGTTTCATGCGGTTTCACATTAGATGTCGCAGTTTCTGACTTGTATTGGTGAAAAACATTGCATCTTAATAGCTGACATTGCTTAATGCGGTTTTACAACGCATCATAACTTAACCTAACCTAGCCTTCGCTCTTCTATCTAATAAACGCTCTGTTACACTGTTTTGCTCACAATTACGATATTTGCACGACGTCACAGTTTTTCACCAACTTAGTACAGTACAGAACGCTGTATCTCGCTAAATGACATCGTTATTTAAGGTTTCACGATGCTTGCATGCGCTTTCACGAGAATATCACAATATAGCAGTTTCGCACATGTAACGGTACAAGACGCACTATCTGGCTAGTTCGCGCCGTGTTGTGTGCTTTCACAATATTTCACCTATCGTAGTTTTTTTACTCGCAATAAAACAACACTATCTCGCAAGATGAGGTCGTTTTGGTGGTTTCACGATGCTACCTAGCTTAAACTAACATAATCCAGCGTAACCTAACCTTCACAATTCTATCGTTAGAAAACGTTTTACTCGCTACTTTACTATGCTTTCTGCAACATTACGACGGTTTCATGCGCTTTCACAATAAATGTCGCAGTTTCTGACTTGTAATTGTGAAACACACTGCATCTCAATAGTTGGCATTGCTTAATGTGGTTTTACAACGCTTCATAACATTAGCTAACCTAACCTTCGCACTTCTTTCTAATAAACGCTCTGTTACACTGTTTCGCTCATAATTGCAATATTTGCATGACCTAAGAGTTTTTCAATAACTTAGTACACAACAGAACGCTGTATCTCGCTACATGACATCGTTAGTTAAGGTTTAACGATGCTTACATGCGCTTTCACGAGAATATCACAATATAGCAGTTTCGCACTTGTAACGGTACAAGACGCACTATATGGCTAGTTCACGCCGTGTTGTGCGATTTTACAATATTTCAGCTATCACAGTTTCGTACTCGCAACAAAACAACACTATCTCGTTAGATGAGGTCGTTTTTGGTGGTTTCACGACACTACCTAGCTTAAACTAACATAACCCAACCTAACCTAACCTTCACAATTCTATCGTTAGAAAACGTTTTACTCGCTACTCTACAATGCTTTCTGCACTATTACGACGGTTTCATGCACTTTCACTATAGATGTCGCAGTTTCTGACTTGTAATGGTGAAAAACACTGCGTCTCAATAGCTGACATTGCTTAATGCGGTTTTACAACGCTTCATAACTTAACCTAACCTAACATTCGCACTTATATCTAAAAAACGCCCTGTTACACTGTTTTGCTCACAATTACGATATTTGCATAACCTCACAGTTTTTCACCAACTTAGTACAGTACAGAACGCTGTATCTCGCTAAATGACAGCGTTATTTAAGGTTTAACGATGCTTGCATGCGCTTGCAGGAGAATATCACAATATAGCAGTTTCGCACTTGTAACGGTACATGACGCACTATCTGGCTAGTTCACGCCGTGTTGTGTGCTTTCACAATGTTTCAGCTATCACAGTTCCTATTCTCAACAGAACAACAGTATCTCGTTAGATGAGGTCATTTTTGATGGTTTCACGAAGCTACCTAGCTTAAACTAACACAACCCAACCTAACCTAACCTTCACAATTCTATCGTTAGAAAACGTATTACTCGCCACTTTACAATGCTATCTGCATTATTACGACGGTTTCATGCGCTTTCACAATAAATGTCGCAGTTTCTGACTTGTAATGGTGAAACACACTGCATCTCAATAGCTGACATTGCTTAATGCGGTTTTACAACGCTTCATAACTTTAGCTAACCTAACCTTCGCACTTCTATCTAATAAACGCTCTGTTACACTGTTTTGCTCACAATTGCAATAATTTCATGACCTAACAGTTTTTCCATAACTTAGTACACAACAGAACGCTGTATCTCGCTAAATGACATCGTTATTTAAGGTGTAACGATGCTTACATGCGCGTTCACGAGAATATCACAATATAGCAGTTTCGCACTTGTAACGGTACAAGACGCACTATGTGGCTAGTTCACGCCGTGTTGTGCGATTTCACAATATTTCAGCTATCACAGTTTTGTACTCGCAACAAAACAACACTATCTCGTTAGATGAGGTCGTTTTTGGTGGTTTCACGACACTACCTAGCTTAAGCTAACATAATCCAACCTAACCTAACCTTCACAATTCTATCGTTAGAAAACGTTTTACTCGCTACTTTACAATGCTATCTGCAACATTACGACGGTTTCACGTGCTTTCACATTAGATGTCGCAGTTTCTGATTGTAATGGTTAAAAACACTGCATCTCAATAGCTGACATTGCTTATTGCGGTTTTACAACGCTTCATAACTTTAGCTAACTTAACCTTCGCACTTCTATCTAATAAATGCTCTGTTACACTGTTTCGCTCACAATTGCAATATTTGCATGACCTAACAGTTTTTCACTAACTTAGTACACAACAGAACGCTGTATCTCGCTAAATGACATCGTTATTTAAGGTTTAACGATGCTTGCATGCGCTTTCACGAGAATATCACAATATAGCAGTTTCGCACTTGTAACGGCACAAGACGCACTATCTGGCTAGTTCACGCCGTGTTGTGCGCTTTCATAATATTTCAGCTATCACTGTTTTGTATTCGCAACAAAACAACACTATCTTGTTAGATGAGGTCGTTTTCGGTAGTTTCACGACGCTACCTAGCTTAAACTAACATAACCCAACATAACCTAACCTTCACAACTCTATCGTTAGAAAACGTTTTACTCGCTACTTTACAATGCTTTCTGCAACATTACGACGGTTTCATGCGCTTTCACTATAGATGTCGCAGTTTCTGACTTGTAATGGTGAAAAACACTGCATCTCAATAGCTGACATTGCTTAATGCGGTTTTACAACGCTTCACAACTTAACCTAACGTAACCTTCGCTCTTCTATCTAATCAACGCTCTGTTACACTGTTTCGCTAACAATTACGATATTTGCAAGACCTCACAGTTTTTCACCAACTTAGTACAGTACAGAACGCTGTATCTCGCTAAATGACATCGTTATTTAAGGTTTCGCGATGCTTGCATGCGCTTTCACGAGAATATCACAATATAGCAGTTTCGCACATGTAACGGTACAAGACGCACTATCTGGCTAGTTCGCGCCGTTTGTGTGCTTTCACAATATTTCACCTATCGTAGTTTTTTTACTCGCAATAAAACAACACTATCTCGCTAGATGAGGTCGTTTTGGTGGTTTCACGACGCTACCTAGCTTAAACTAACATAATCCAACGTAACCTAACCTTCACAATTCTATCGTTAGAAAACGTTTTACTTGCTACTTTACAATGCTATCTGCAACAGTACGACGGTTTCATGCGCTTTCACATTAGATGTTGCAGTTTCTGACTTGTAATGGTGAAAAAAAACTGCATCTCAATAGCTGACATTGCTTTATGCGGTTTTACAACGCTTTAAACTTTAGCTAACCTAACCTTCGCACTTCTATTTAATAAACGCTCTGTTACACTGTTTCGCTCACAATTGCAATTTTGGCAAGACCTAACAGTTTTTCACTAACTTAGTACAAAACAAAACGCTGTATCTCGCTAAATGACATCGTTATTTAAGGTTTAACGATGCTTGCATGCGCTTTCACGAGAATATCACAATATAGCAGTTTCGCACTTGTAACGGTACAAGACGCACTATCTGGCTAGTTCACGCCGTGTTGTGCGCTTTCAAAATGTTTCAGCTATCACAGTTTCGTACTCGCAACAAAACAACACTATCTCATTAGATGAGGTCGTTTTTGGTGGTTTCACGACGCTACCTAGCTTAAACTAACATAACCCAACCTAACCTAACCTTCACAATTATATCGTTAGAAAACGTTCTACTCGCTACTTCACAATGCTTTCTGCAACATTACGACGGTTTCATGCGCTTTCACATTAGATGTCGCAGTTTCTGACTTGTAATGGTGAAAAACACTGCATCTCAATAGCTGACATTGCTTAATGCGGTTTTACAACGCTTCACAACTTAACCTAACGTAACCTTCGCTCTTCTATCTAATCAACGCTCTGTTACACTGTTTCGCTAACAATTACGATATTTGCAAGACCTCACAGTTTTTCACCAACTTAGTACAGTACAGAACGCTGTATCTCGCTAAATGACATCGTTATTTAAGGTTTCGCGATGCTTGCATGCGCTTTGACGAGAATATCACAATATAGCAGTTTCGCACATGTAACGGTACAAGACGCACTATCTGGCTAGTTCGCGCCGTTTGTGTGCTTTCACAATATTTCACCTATCGTAGTTTTTTTACTCGCAATAAAACAACACTATCTCGCTAGATGAGGTCGTTTTGGTGGTTTCACGACGCTACCTAGCTTAAACTAACATAATCCAACGTAACCTAACCTTCACAATTCTATCGTTAGAAAACGTTTTACTTGCTACTTTACAATGCTATCTGCAACAGTACGACGGTTTCATGCGCTTTCACATTAGATGTCGCAGTTTCTGACTTGTAATGGTGAAAAAAAACTGCATCTCAATAGCTGACATTGCTTAATGCGGTTTTACAACGCTTTAAACTTTAGCTAACCTAACCTTCGCACTTCTATTTAATAAACGCTCTGTTACACTGTTTCGCTCACAATTGCAATTTTGGCATGACCTAACAGTTTTTCACTAACTTAGTACACAACAAAACGCTGTATCTCGCTAAATGACATCGTTATTTAAGGTTTAACGATGCTTGCATGCGCTTTCACGAGAATATCACAATATAGCAGTTTCGCACTTGTAACGGTACAAGACGCACTATCTGGCTAGTTCACGCCGTGTTGTGCGCTTTCAAAATGTTTCAGCTATCACAGTTTCGTACTCGCAACAAAACAACACTATCTCGTTAGATGGGGTCGTTTTTGGTGGTTTCACGACGCTACCTAGCTTAAACTAACATAACCCAACCTAACCTAACCTTCACAATTATATCGTTAGAAAACGTTCTACTCGCTACTTCACAATGCTTTCTGCAACATTACGACGGTTTCATGCGCTTTCACATTAGATGTCGCAGTTTCTGACTTTTAATAGTGAAAAACACTGCATCTCAATAGCTGACATTGCTTAATGCGGTTCTACAACGCTTCATAACTTAACCTAACCTAACCTTCGCACTTCTATCTAATAAACGCTCTGTTACACTGTTTCGCTCACAATTGCATTATTTGCATGACCCAACAGTTTTTCACCAACTTAGTACAGTACAGAACGCTGTATCTCGCTAAATGACAGCGTTATTTAAGGTTTAACGATGCTTGCATGCGCTTTCACGAGAATATCACAATATAGCAGTTTCGCACTTGTAACGGTACAAGACGCACTCTCTGGCTAGATCACGCCGTGTTGAGTGCTTTCACAATATTTCAGCTATCACAGTTTCGTACTCTCAACAAAACAACAGTATCTCGTTAAATAGGTCGTTTTTGATGGTTTCACGACGCTACCTAGCTTAAACTAACATAACCCAACCTAACCTAACCTTCACAATTCTATCGTTAGAAAACGTTTTACTCGCTACTTTACAATGCTTTCTGCAACATTACGAGGGTTTCATGCGCTTTCACATTAGATGTCACAGTTTCCGACTTGTAATGGTGAAAAACACAGTATCTCAATAGCTGTCATTGCTTAATGCGGTTTTACAACGCTTCATAACTTAACCTAACCTAACCTTCGCACTTATATCTAAAAATCGCTCTGTTACACTGTTTCGCTCACAATTACGATATTTGCATAACCTCACAGTTTTTCACCAACCTGGTACATTACAGAACGCTTATCTCGCTAAATGACATCGTTATTTAAGGTTTCACGATGTTATCATGCACTTTCACGAGAATATCACAATATAGCAGTTTCGCACTTGTAACGGTACAAGACGCTCAATCTGGCTAGTTCGGGCCGTGTTGTGTGCTTTCACAATATTTCACCTAACGCAGTTTTTTTACTCGTAACAAAACAACACTATCTCGTTAGATGAGGTCGTTTTTGGTGGTTTCACGACGCTACCTACCTTAAACTAAGATAACCCAACCTAACCTAACCTTCACAATTCTACCGCTAGAAAACGTTTTACTCGCTACTTTACAATGCTTTCTGCAACATTACGACGGTTTCATGCGCTTTCACACTAGATGTCGCAGTTTCTGACTTGTAATGGTGAAAAACACTGCATCTCAATAGCTGACATTGCTTAATGCGGTTTTACAACGCTTAATAACTTAACCTAACCTAACCTTCGCACTTCTATCTAATAAACGCTCTGTTACACTGTTTCGCTCACAATTACGATATTTGCATGACCTCACAGTTTTTCACCAACTTAGTACAGTACAGAACGCTTATCTCGCTAAATGACATCGTTATTTAAGGTTTCACGATGCTATTATGCACTTTCACGTGAATATCACAATATAGCAGTTTCGCACTTGTAACGGTACAAAACGCACTATCTGGCTAATGCGCGCCGTGTTGTGTGCTTTCACAATATTTCACCTATCGCAGTTTTTTTATTCGATACAAAACAACACCTTCTCGTTAGATGAGGTCGTTTTTGGTGGTTTCACGACGCTACCTGGCTTAAACTAACATAATCCAACCTAACCTAACCTTCACAATTCTATCGTTAGAAAACGTTTTACTCGCTACTTCACAATGCTTTCTGCAACATTACGACGGTTTTATGCACTTTCACATTAGATGTCACAGTTTCTGACCTTAATGGTGAAACACACTGCATCTCGATAGTTGACATTGCTTAATGCGGTTTTACGACGCTTCATAACTTAACCTGACCTAACCTTCGCACTTCTATCTAATAAACGTTCTGTTTCACTGTTTCGCTCAAAATTACGATATTTGCATGACCTCACAGTTTTTCCCCAACTTAGTACAGTACAGAACGCTGTATCTCGCTAAATGACATCGTTATTTAAGGTTTCACGATGCTTGCATGCGCTTTCACGAGAATATCACAATATAGCAGTTTCGCACTTATAACGGTACAAGATGCACTCTCTGGCTCCCCACAGGGGCGCCTGTTAAAGCAGGCGTTTGGAGTGTAGCGACACCACGGACCCGAGCTAACAGGGGAGTTTCTACTACCTCCCGTGCCTAGCCGTGCGTGGCTTTGCCGTGTCCGGGGAAAAGGGGATCCTGGGGGTTGAGCTGACGCTAGGTGATTGGACCTTTAAGGCCCCCCGGCAGAGGCAACACACCCCTTTGGCCCCGGCTTCACGTAGACGGCACCCCTGGGCTGACCCACCCAGGGGAAATCGGCAGTCGCCTTTTCCTATCTCTCTCTCCCTACATCTTCGTCTTTATCTCTTACTATTTAACTGTCCTGTCTTCTATACTCTCTTCCGTTTACTTCCAAACTTCCTGGCGGCTAGGGTTAACCCTGTGAAAATAGCCTACCTTGGTCTAGACGCATTGGGTTATAGTGGCGTTGTACGGCTGGTGTCTGCAGGAGTCAGCATTCGTAAACTTGCAGCGTCCCCTTGTTGGGCTCCGTGGTGGGTGGCCGCCAACGCTACTGAACAACATACAATTAGCATACACAAAGCATTTCCTTTACTTAGTGATCGTGCCTCCTCAAAGCGGGTACGCACCGAAGATATCAATTTTTTCATCCGGCCAAGACAAACCTTTCCTCATTTCCACGTTATACACTGCGAAAAAACTAACAAGCAAGCCAGAACAGTATCCCCCTTCGTAGTGGCTAGGTCCTTAACCGATACTCTCGGTGCCGGGTACAAGGTTACCAAAATGACCAGTGGAGATCTACTCCTTGAAATACGTGACAAAGACCAATTCGATAAACTGAACACCCTCACAACGTTTGGAGACACACCCATCAGTATTACGCCACACAGGTCTATGAACTCATCTCGCGGGGTCGTATCGGACGCAGATTTGCTTGACCTGACTGAAGCTGAACTTCTTGAAGGATGGAAGAGCGAGAACGTGACAAACATACAGCGTATTAGGATAAGAAGAGATCAAAAGGAAATACCAACAATACACTTACTACTGACCTTTGCTTCGAGCGATTTGCCGGAAACAATTCCGACTGGGTATACAAAGACACCTGTGAGGCCATATATTCCCAACCCCCGCCGTTGCTTCCAATGTCAGAGATATGGCCAAGGCTCGCAAAGCTGTCGTGGCCAGAAAACTTGTGCTCTGTGTGGAGTCGTGGGCCATGCGTCCGACAACTGCGAAGCACCTGCACACTGTGTGAACTGTGGCGGTAATCATGCCGCGTACTCACGTTCTTCTTCTTTCTGGAATAAAGAAAAAGAGATCATCACTTTAAAGATAAAAGAAAACATGACATTTAAAGAAGCAAGAAAAAGAGTCTCGCCATTTTATGGCCCCACATATGCTGATGCGGCGCGCCAGGGGGCAGTGTCGCACTAGCCCTCGCCTTTCCTTCGGCCTGCGCAGAGCGAGCCATTGGCTGTGGCGCCTGCCCCCAAGGCGGCAGTAGTTGAGTCTACTCCGCCTACTATTGAACAGAGACCAGGGACTCCAGAGTCCTCGGGTCTCAAGGCCTCACCTCGCCAGGCGAGGCCCAAGCTTCGAAAAACCAGCTGGCATGAGCGGGCATCCAGTGCCTCCGAGGAGGCAATGAATACGGCGGCACTCCTGGTGCCAAAAGAGCGGCGCGGCTCTCTGGAGCGCGCCAAGAAATCCAAAAAGCTCATAACAGGGCCTGATAATAGCCCTGCTACTTGAGCTCGACCTTTCAGCTTAAACAAATCACTCCCTTAACGTACACAATGCACTACTTTACTTCCAATATGGAAACACAAATTATACATTGGAACGTCAGAGGCCTGCTTAGAAACCTCGACGATGTCCAAGAGCTTTTATACAAACACTCACCTCACGTGCTTTGTGTACAGGAAACACATCTGAAATCCTCCAATACAAATTTTTTACGTGCTTACGTCATATTCCGAAAGGACCGAGATGATGCTGTGGCGTCATCCGGTGGCGTAGCCATTATTATTAACCAAGGAGTAGCGTGTACACATTTACCACTCCAGATATCCCTTGAGACGGTGGCTGTTCGAGCGGTACTTTTAAAGAAACTCGTCACCATCTGCTCCTTGTATGTACCTCCCCACCAACGTCTTGAAAGACGTGAATTTCAGTCATTAATAGACGAACTGCCTGAACCTTATTTGCTTCTTGGGGACCTAAATGCATATAGTGGACTGTGGGGCGATTCTCGCTGTGATGCACGAAGTCGTCTCATTGAAAAATTTCTCTTCTCTTCCGGCACCTGTTTATTGAATAGGAAAGAGCCAACCTACTATAACGTTGCCAACAACACTTACTCGTCTATAGACCTCAGCATCGTATCATCACCTTCACTTCTACCCCTACTGAAATGGTAAATCATAAACAATCCATATGGAAGTGACCATTTTCCAGTGGTGTTGAGTTCACAAACAATATATGAATGTCCTCTACATGTTCCCAAATGGCTGATAAACAAAGCAGACGGGAACAGTTCCACAACACTACACGTTTGAGTTAGACAGACATATGTAGGTTAAACATAGATGAAGCTGTGCAGTACTTCACAGCTTTTCTAACTGACGCAGCAGTCAGGTGCATACCGCAAACATCTGGAATGCCCGGAAAACAACACGTCCCATGGTGGAACACGGAGTGTCGTAATGCGGGAAAAAAACAGAACAGGGCATGGAGATTGCTTCGTAACTCACCAACAGCCGAAAATCTTGACACCTTCAAGAAAGCAAAGTCTCAAGGCAGGAGAACGCGTCGGCAGGCCAGAAGAGAAAGTTGGCACAAGTTTTTATCAGAGATAAATTTATATACACAAGAGGCCAAAGTCTGGAACATGGTTCCAAGGGTAGCAGGAAGAAAAGTACACTCACTCCCACTCGTAAACACTCAAAGTGATACCTTGGAAGATCAGGCAAACTTCCTCGGGGCACATTTTGAACGGGTATCCAGCTCGTCCTATTATACTGACACTTTCCAAAAATACAGAACAAGAATAGAAAAACAGAAAATCGAACACAAATTCACTAGATACGAGGCATATAACCAAGCTTTCAGTCTAGCGGAGCTCCAAACATCTCTAAACTCCTGCAGTACTTCTGCCACTGGTTCTGACCGTGTGGTGTATGAAATGTTAAAAAACCTACCAGCCGAAACACGAAAAACCTTACTTTGTTTGTACAATGCTATCTGGTTTTCTGGCACTATCCCTACCTCCTGGAAAGAGGCTATTATTATTCCCATTTTGAAAGAGGGCAGGGACCCTTCTTTAGCTTCAAGTTATAGGCCTATTGCACTTACAAGTTGCTTGTGCAAACTATTCGAAAAAACGATAAAGTGCCAACTTGTACATATCCTTGAAACAAATAGTTTGCTCGACCCATTTCAGTGTGGGTTTCGAGAAAGTAGATCCACCACAGACCACCTTGTTCGTATCGAGGCACAGATCAGAGACGCCTTTGTTCATAAGCAATATTTTCTCTCTGTGTTCCTAGATATCGAAAAGGCGTATGACACAACATGGCGTTTCGGAATTCTAAGAGACCTGTCCCACCTTGGTGTGCGCGGAAGAATGTTTCATATAATCGAAAGTTACCTGTCAAACCGGACATTCCGTGTCCGTATAGGCAGTGTGCTCTCCCAAACGTTTGTCGAGGAAACAGGCGTGCCACAAGGTGGTGTGCTTAGTTGCACACTTTTTCTCATCAAAATGAATTCTTTGCACTTGTCCATTCCCCGCATGATGTTCTATTGTACATATGTCGACGACGTTCAGCTTGGCTTCAAGTCATGCAACTTGGCCATGTGTGAGCGGCAGGTTCAGCTGGGTTTATAGAAGGTCTCCAAATGGGCAGATGAAAACGGATTTCGACTTAACCCACAAAAAAGCACGTGTGTCTTGTTCTCTCGAAAGAGAGGCATGCACTCGGAACCTGACATTCGACTGAACGGGCAACGTCTGTCCGTCAAAGCCGAGCATAAATTCTTAGGATTAATCTTGGACAACAAGTTGACCTTCATACCGCACATCAAGTATTTAAAAACAAAATGTTTAAAAGGCATGAATGTTATAAAAGTGTTGTCACGTACTACGTGGGGTAGTGATAGGCAGTGCCTCATGAACCTCTATAGAAGCCTTATTCGTACCCGCTTAGATTATGGGCCGTTGTCTATCAGTCTGCCACTCAAAGTGCCTTGAAGATGCTGGACCCCGTGCACCAATTGGGCATCCGCCTTTCTACCAGCCCCGTAGAAAGCCTTTATGTTGAGACAAATGAGTGGTTGCTTCATCTGCAGAGAACTTACATGTCCTTTGTTTATTTTCTTAAGGTGAAAGCAGACAAGAAGCACCCCTCTTACTCTACAATTAATGATTTGTCGAGCTCAACTCTGTTTCAAAACAGGCCTTCGATGAGGCAGCCCTTCTCAGTTCGCCTGAAGTGTCTAGCTGAAGAAACTGAAGTGTCACTTGAACACAGTTTAATGGCTCCTGTAGCATACCCGCCACCGTGGCAGTGGCAGACTATAGACTGCGATGTGTCTTTCCTAGAGGTTACAAAACATGCACCTATTGCCCATATCCGAACATACTTTCTGGAACTTCAACACAAATACACATGTCCTGAGTTCTTCACAGATGCCTCCAAGACTAACTCCTCTGTGTCCTACGCTGCTGTCAGCTCATCCTTTTCGGATGCTGGCCCTCTACATCCACGCACAAGTATCTTCACAGCGGAAGCTTACGCGATACTGGTGGCCGCTAAACACATCAAACAATTACAAATACAAAAAGCAGTAATTAATACAGACTCCCTCAGTGTGGTAACGGCTCTGCACAGTCTTAAAAAACAAAAAACCCAGTCCTTGTCTCACTTTACTTCATTTTGTGCACTCTACACACACAAACAACATGTTGTAGTGTGCTGGGTGCCAGGGCACCGTGGGATCTAAGGCAACGTGAGGGCGGTTCAGCTCGCTGCATACGTCCATGAGAGCAACGCCATTACATACATATCATTCCCGGCCCTTGATATTAAGCCGTCTCTCAAACGAAACTTCAGGGACTACTGGCAGAGCGAGTGGGATACACACACACAAAACAAACTACACGTTGTCAAGCCACATCTTGGCCATTGGCCACCAGTATCAAAATCACGTCTAACAGAGGTAACACTAACAAGACTCAGGGTAGGACACAGATACACGACACACACACATCTTTTATCTGGTGGGGATCCACCATTGTGTGATAAATGTGGTGAGGCATTAACAGTTCTTCCCGTTTAATTCAATGTGAACAGTTAGACACTCTAAGAAGACAACACTTTCCATTACCCTACCGACAACATATACCTTTACACCCTGCAATGTTCGTTGGTAGGGAACCGTTTTTTAGTCATAAATCATTATTAGCGTTTTTAAAGGAAATTCATAATTTTCATATCATATAGCCGGGCATACCGTAGCACGACCTCTCTAGACAGGTTTTTGCTGCGGTGGCTACACAGGAAAGCACTTGCCTCACGACACTTGGACGCAAGGGTATGAACGACTGAGGTACTTGTGCTAATGCCATACATGTCCACCATCGTTTTTCATTATCACTAACTTCTGTCACCTATTCCCATCACACACACCTTTCATGACATGGTCACAATTTTATTACTTGTATGTTTTACCCGCCTTATTGCGAGGAATTTTATGGCCCTTATACAGCCGCTAATCACAATCATTGTCCACATTCTTTGTCCCATGAACTGGCGCTCTTTGGCCATCAAATGGCCCTTGCGCCAAAAAACACCATATATCATCACTATCTGGCTAGTTCAACGTTTTGTGTGCTTTCACAATATTTCACATATCGCAGTTTTGTACTCGCAACAAAACAACACTATCTCGCTAGATGAGGTCGTTTTGTGCTTTCACGATGCTACCTAGCTTAAACTAACATAATCCAACGTAACCTAACCCTCACGATTCTATCGTTAAAAAACGTTTTACTCGCTACTTTACAATGCTTTGTGCAACATTACGACAGTTTCATGCGCTTTCACATTAGATGTCGCAGTTTCCGACTTGTAATGGTGAAAAACACTGCATCTCAATAGCTGACATTGCTTAATGCGGTTTTACAACGCTTCATATCTTAACCTAACCTAACCTTCGCACTTCTATCTAATAAACTCTCTGTTACACTTTTTCGCTCACAATTACGATATTTGCATCACCTCACAGTTTTTCACCAACTTAGTACAGTACAGAACGCTGTATCTGGCTTATTGACATCGTTATTTAAGGTTTCACGATGCTTGCATTCGCTTTCACTAGAATATCACAATATACCAGTTTCGCACTTTTAACGGTACAAGACGCACTATCTGGCTAGTTCGCGCCGTGTTGTTTGTTTTCACAATATTTCACCTATCGCAGTTTTTTACTCGCAACAAAACAACACTATCTCGCTAGATGAGGTCGTTTTGGTGGTTTCACGACGCTACCTAGGTTAAACTAACATAATCCAACGTAACCTAACCCTCGCAATTCTATCGTTAAAAAAACGTTTTACTCGCTACTTTACAATGCTTTGTGCAACATTACGACAGTTTCATGCGCTTTCACATTAGATGTCGCAGTTTCCGACTTGTAATGGTGAAAAACACTGCATTTCAATAGCTAACATTGTTTAATGCGGTTTCATGATGCTTCAAGACCTGACGTAACCTAACCTTCGCACTTGTACGTAAAAGGCTCTGTTACATGGTTTCGTTCACAATTACGATATTTGCATGACCTCACAGTTTTTCAGCAACTTAGTACAGTACAGAACGATGTATCTCGCTAAATGACATAGTAATTTAAGGTTTCACGATGCTTCCATGCGCTTTCACGAGAATATCACAATATAGCAGTTTCGCACTTGTAACGGTACAAGACGCACTATCTGGCTAGTTCACGCCGTTTTGTGAGTTTTCACAATATTTCACCTATCGCAGTTTTTTTACTCGCAACAAAACAACACTATCTCGTTAGATGAGCCCCGCTGGGGCGCCTGCGCAAGTAGGCGTTTGGTGTGTAGCGACACCACGGACCCGAGCTAACGGGGGAGTTTCTACTCCCTCCCACGCCTAGCCGTGCGTGGCTTTGCTGTGTCTTGGGAAAAGGTGATCCTGGGGGTTGAGCTGACGCTGGGTGATTAGACCTGGAAGGCCCCTTCAGCAGAGGCAACACACCCCTTTGGCCCCGCCTTCACGTAGACGGCACCCCTGGGCTGACCCACCCAGGGGAAATCGGCAGTCGCCTTTTCCTATCTCTCTCTCCCTACATCTTCGTCTTTTGTTCTCACTTTACATCTTTCCTGTCTTCTCCTCACTTCATTTTACTTCCAAATTTTCCTGGCGGCAATGGTTAACTTAGTGTAAATATCCACCCTTGGGTAGATATGTTAGGTTATAGCGGCCATGTATAGCTGGCGCCTGCGCCTCCTTCGCGTCTCGTAGCGTCGCCTTGTTGGGCTCGGTGGTGGGTGGCTGGCATGGCCGCTGAATAAGCTATCAAATTGATGGAAACCCCTAGCCCTCTTACAACTAATCGCGCCTCCAAGAGGTGGCGCACCTATGCAATTTTTGAGTTTGTTCCAAACAAAAAAGATGACTTCCCCAAATACCACATAATTCACTGTGAAAGTACAGAAAAGAAAGCTAGAAGTATTTCACCTTTCCTTGTGTCCAAATGTCTCATAGAAACGCTGGGCGCAGGCTGCAAGGCGACAAAGACTGCCAGTGGCGACCTGTTACTTGAATTAAAAGACAACGCACAGTACCAGAGACTACATAAACTCACAGCATTTGGGGATCAGCCTATCACAATCACACCGCATCGAAACTTGAACACAGTGAAGGGTGTTGTATCAGATGGAGACCTGATGGACCTCTCTGATGATGAACTTCTAACAGGCTGGAAAGAGGAAAACGTCATTCAGGTGCAGCGTATCAAAATAAGAAGAGAAAATAAGGAAATCCCAACGAAGCACATCATACTAACTTTCGCATCTAGCACCCTCCCAACTAAAATAGCAACAAGATATCTTAAACTGCCAGTTAGACCATACATATCCAACCCGAGGCGCTGCTTTAAGTGTCAGAGGTTCGGGCACGGCTCCCAGAGCTGCCGAGGACAGATTACCTGCGCGAAATGCGGCACCAAAGGTCATACCGCTGACGATGACTGTCAGCTACAAGTGCACTGCGCAAACTGTGAGGGTGACCATCCTGCATATTCCAGGTCATGCGTGGCCTGGAAAATGGAAAAATAAATTATTTGTACAAAGTTTAAATTGAACATAAGCTTCCGTGAAGCGCGGCAGCGCTTTCCCCGCACTTTGCTGGGAACACATCGTATGCCGAAGTGGTGCGAGGGGGGTCAGCACCACTTCGGTTTTCGGCAACGCCTTGGACCACGCCCAGCGTGCCGAGGCAAACGCCACAAGCCCCCAAGGGGGGAGCAGCCTCGGCTTCCCCACTCTCCTTGAATACAGCCCCACCGAAGGCTCCTGTGAACCTTGGCAGCAGCCAGGGCACCACACAAACTAAAGAGGTCCCCTCGACCTCCAGCCCGGTGGGGTTTAAGGCTCCGTCTGTCCCGACGAAGCCTACAACGAAAACATTATCTGTCGCCTCTCCTGAGGCGATGGACACATCAACTGCACCAGCGCAGACTGCGCCAAAGGAGCCGCGGGGTTCCCTCGACCGCTCTAAAAAAGACAAAACGGTAATTACAGGGCCTTCTAAAGGCTCTGTAAGATAAGTCACTTCTCTCTTTAGACACCAGCCACACTCATTTTGTACACACAGCACTTCTTTACTCCCATAATGGAGACACAAATTATACATTGGAATGTCAGAGGACTACTTCGAAACCTCGACGATGTCCAAGAACTTCTACACAAACTTTCTCCAAAAGTACTGTGTGTACAGAAAACACACCTAAAATCCAAGAATACAAGTTTCTTGCTTCAATATGTTGTCTTCCGAAAGGACAGAGATGATGCTGTGGCGTCATCTGGTGGTGTAGCCATTATAGTTAATCGAGGAGTAGCATGCAGTCATCTAACACTACTAACACCCCTAGAGGCAGTGGCTGTTCGAGCAGTTCTATTGAATAAGCTCGTCACCATCTGCTCTCTATACATACCGCCGCAACACCGCCTGAAAAAACATGATTTCCAGTCTTTAATAGATGAGTTACCAGAACCTTATTTGGTTCAAGGGGACCTGAATGCGCACAGCGGTTTATGGGGTGACTGTCGATGTGATGCACGAGGTCGTCTCATTGAACAGTTCCTCTTTTCATCAGGTGCTTGTCTGTTGAATAGAAAAGAGGCAACATATTATAACCTTGCAAACAATACTTACTCCTCCATAGATGTCAGTATCGCATCTCCTTCGCTTGTACCATTACTTCAGTTGAAAGTCATGAATAATCCATACGGTAGTGACCATTTTTCTTTAGTTTTGTGTACACCAATAACATATGAATATCCTCCACATGTTCCCAAATGGCTGGTGAACAAAGCGGACTGGGAACAATTTCATAAGATTACACACCTAAGTTGGACCGACATATGCGGATTAGGCATAGATGAAGCTGTGCAGTACTTCACGGCTTTTCTTACTGACGCAGCAGCCAAGTGCATTCCACAAACATCTGGACTGCCCGGCAAACGACACGTCTCGTGGTGGAACACTGAGTGTCAGAATGCGCGAAAGGAACAGAACAGGGCATGGAGGTTGCTGTGCAACTCGCCGACAGCGGAAAACCTTGAGAGCTTTAAGAAAATGAAATCTCGTGGCAGGAGAACGCTTCGGCAGGCCAGAAGAGAAAGCTGGCAGAAGTTTTTATCAGGGGTTAATTCATACACACAGGAGGCTAAACTCTGGAACATGGTCGGTAGGATAGCAGGGAAACATGTACACACACTTCCACTCGTAAACACTCAAGGTGATACCTTGGAAGATCAGGCAAACTTCCTCGGGGCACATTTTGAACGGGTATCCAGCTCGTCCCACTATACTGACACTTTCCAAAAATACAGAACAAGAATGGAAAAGCAGAACTCGAACACAAATCCACTAGATACGAGGCATATAACCAAGCTTTCAGTCTAGCGGAGCTCCGAACATCTCTAAACTCCTGCAGTACTTCTGCCCCAGGTTCTGACCGTGTGGTGTAGGAAATGTTAAAAAACCTACCAGCCGAAACACGAAAAACCCTACTTTGTTTGTACAATGCTATCTGGTTTTCTGGCACTATCCCTACCTCCTCAAAAGAGGCTATTATTATTCCCATTTTGAAAGAGGGCAAGGACCCTTCTTTAGCTTCAAGTTATAGGCCTATTGCATTTACAACCTGCTTGTGCAAAGTATTCGAAAAAATGATAAACTGCCGACTTGTACATATCCTTGAAACAAACAATTTGCTCGACCCATTTCAGTGCGGGTTCCGAGAAAATAGATCCACCACAGACCACCTTGATCGTATCGAGGCACAGATCAGAGACGCCTTCGTCCATAAACAATATTTTCTCCCTGTGTTCCTCGATATCGAAAAGGCGTATGATACAACATGGCGTTTCGGAATTGTAAGAGAACTGTCCCACCTTGGTGTGCGAGGAAGAATGTTTCATATAATCGAAAGTTACCTGTCAAACCGGACATTCCGTGTCCGTCTGGGCAGTGTGCTCTCCCAAACATTTGTCCAGGAAACAGGCGTGCCACAAGGTGGCGTGCTTAGTTGCACACTTTTTATTATAAAAATGAATTCTTTGCACTTGTCCATTCCCCGCAATATGTTCTATTGTACATATGTCGACGACGTTCAGCTTGGCTTCAAGTCATGCAACTTGGCCATGTGTGAGCGACAGATTCAGCTGGGTTTAAATAAGGTCCCCAAATGGGCTGATGAAAACGAATTTCAATTTAACCCACAAAAAAGCACGTGTGTCTTGTTCTCTCGAAAGAGAGGCATGCACTCGGAACCTGACATTCGACTGAACGGGCAACGTCTGTCCGTCAAAGCCGAGCATAAATTCTTAGGCTTAATCTTGGACAACAAGTTGACCTTCGTACCGTACATCAAGTATTTATAAACAAAATGTTTAAAAGCCATGAATGGTATAAAAGTGTTGTCACGTACTATGTGGGGTAGTGATAGGCAATGCCTCATGAACCTCTATAGAAGTCTCATTCGCACCCATTTAGATTATGGGGCCGTTGTCTATCAGTCTGCTACTCAAAGTGCCTTGAAGATGCTGGACCCCGTACACCATTTGGGCATCCGCCTTTCTACGGGTGCTTTTCGCACCAGCCCCGTAGAAAGCCTTTATGTTGAGTCAAATGAGTGGTCGCTTCATCTGCAGAGAACTTACATGTTCTTTGTTTATTTCTTTAAGGTGAAAGCAGACATGAAGCACCCCTCATACTCTACTATTAATGATCTGTCGAGCTATATTCTGTTTTAAAACATGCCTTCGATGAGGCAGCCCTTCTCAGTTCGCCTGAAGTGTCTAGCTAAAGAAAGTGCAGTGTCACTTGAACTCAGTTTAATGACTGCTGTAGCATACCCGCCACCGTGGCAGTGGCAGACTATAGACTGCGATTTGTCTTTCCTAGAAGTTACAAAACATGCACCTATTGCATATATCCGAACATACTTTTTGGAACTTCAACACAGATATACACGTCGTGAGTACTTCACAGATGCCTCCAAGACTAACTACTCTGTGTCCTGCGCTGCTGTCGGCCCATCCTTCTCGGATGCTGGCCCTCTACATCCACGCACAAGTATCTTCACAGCGGAAGCTTACGCAATACTTGTGGCAGCTAAACACATCAAACAATTACAAATACAAAAAGCAGTAATTCATACAGACTCCCTCAGTGAGGTAACGGCTCTGCACAGTCTTAAAAAACAAAGAAACCAGGTCCTTCTCTTACTTTACTCAATTTTGTGCACACTCTAAACACTCAAACAACATGTTGTAGTGTGCTGGGTGCCAGGGCACCGTGAGACCCAAGGCGCCGTGAGGGCGGATCAGCTCGCTGCATCCGTCCATGAGAGCACCACCACTACACCCATATCGATCCCGCCCCTTGATTTTAAGCCGTCTCTCAAACGAAACCTCAAGGACTACTGGCAGAGCAAGGGGGATACACACACACAAAACGTACTACACGTTATCAAGCCACACCTTGGCCATTGGCCACCAGTGTCAAAATCACGTCTAACATAGGTAACAATAACAAGACTCAGGATAGGACACACATACACGACACACACACACATCTTTTGTCCGGTGGAGATCCACCATTGTGTGATAAATGTGGTGAGACATTAACAGTTTTTAACGTTTTAATTCAATGTAAACAGTTAGACACTCTAAGAAGACAACACTTTTCATTATCCTACCGACAACATATACCTCTACACCCTGCAATGTTCGTTGGCCGGGAACCGCTTTTTAGTAATAAATCATTGTTGGCGTTTTTAAAAGAAATTCATAATTTTCATATCATATACCCGGGAATTCCGTAGCACAACCTCTCCAGAGAGGTTTTTGCTGCGGTGGCTACATAGAGAAGCACTTGCCTCACGGCCCTTGGACTCAAGGGTACTAACGTGTGAGGTACTTGTGCTAACGCCATACATGTCCACCATCGTTTTTCATTATCACCAACTTTTGTCACCTATTCAACCACACACACCTTTCACGGCATGGTCATCATTTTATTACTTGTATGTTTTTACCCGCCTTACTGCGAGGAATTTTATGGCCCTTATACAGCCGCTAATCACAATCATTGTCCACATTCCTTGTCCCACGAACTGGCGCTCTTTGGCCATCAAATGGCCCTTGCGCCAAAAAACATCATATATCATCATAATCATCACGACGCTACCTAGCTTAAACTAACAAAACCCAACTTAAGCTAAGCTTCACAATTCTATCGTTAGAAAACGTTTTACTCGCTACTTTACAATGCTTTCTGCAACATTACGACGGTTTCATGCGCTTTCACATTAAATGTCGCAGTTTCTGACTTGTATTTGTGAAAAACCCTGTATCTCAATAGCTGACATTGCTTAAGGCGGTTTTACAACGCTTCATAACTTAACCTAACCTAACCTTCGCACTTCTATCCAATAAACCCTCTGTTACACTTTTTCGCTCACAATTACGATATTTGCATGACCTCACAGTTTTTCACCAACTTAGTACAGTACAGAACGCTGTATCTCGCTTAATGATATCACTATTTAAGGTTTCATGGTGCTTGCATGCTCTTTCACGAGAATATCACAATATAGCAGTTTCACACTTGTAACGGTACAAGACGCACTATCTGGCTAGTTCGCGCCGTGTTGTGTGCTTTCACAATATTTCACCTGTCGCAGTTTTTTTAATCGCAACTAAACAACACTATCTCGTTTGATCAGGTCGTTTTTCGTGGTTTCACGACGCTACCTAGCTTAAACTAACATAACCCAACCTAACCCAACTTCCGCAATTCTATCGTTAGAAAACATTATACTCGCTACTTTACAATGCTTTCTGCAACATTACGACGGTTTTATGCGCTTTCACATTAGGTGTCGCAGTTTCCGACTTGTAATGGTGAAAACACTGCATCTCAATAGCTAACATTGTTTAATGCGGTTTTATGATGCTTCAAGACTTGACCTAACCTAACTTTCGCACTTGTACGTAAAAGCCTCTGTTACACGGTTTCGTTCACAGTTGATATATTTGCATGATATCACAGTTTTTCGCCAACTTAGTACGGTACAGAGCGCTGTATCTCGCTAAATGACATCGTTATTTAAGGTTTCACGATGCTTGCATGCGCTTTCACGAGAATATCACAATATAGCAGTTTCGCACTTGTAACGGTACAAGACGCACTATCTGGCTAGTTCACACCGTGTTGTGTGCTTTCACAATATTTCACCTATCGCAGTTTTTTTACTCGCAGAAAACAACACTATCTCGCTAGATGAGGTCGTTTTTGGTGGTTTCACGACGCTACCTAGCTTAAACTAACATAACTCAACCTAACCTAACCTTCACAATTCTATCGTAAGAAAACGTTTTACTCGCTACTTTACAATGCTTTCTGCAACATTACGACGATTTCATGCGCTTTCACATTAGATGTCGCAGTTTCCGACTTGTAATGGTGAAAAACACTGCATCTCAAGAGCTAACATTGATTAATGCGGTTTTATGATGCTTCATGACTTGACCTAACCAAACCTTCGCACTTGTACCTAAAAAGGCTCTGTTACACCGTTTCGTTCACAATTAATATAAATTATGACCTCGCAGTTTTTCACCAACTTACGACAGTACAGAACGCTGTATCTCGCTCAATGACATCGTTATTTAAGGTTTCACGATGCTTGCATGCGTTTTCACGAGAATATCACAATATAGCAGTTTCGCACTTGTAACGGTACAAGACGCACTATCGGGCTAGTTCGCGCCGTGTTGTGTGTTTTCACAATATTTCACCTATCGCAGTTTTTTTACTCGCAACAAAACAACACTATCTCGCTAGATGAGGTCGTTGTTGGTGGTTTCACGACGCTACCTAGCTTAAACTAACATAACCCAACCTAACCTAACCTTCACAATTCTAGCGTTAGAAAACGTTTTACTCGCTACTTTACAATGCTTTCTGCAACATTACGACGGTTTTATGCGCTTTCACTTTAGATGTCGCAGTTTCCGACTTGTAATGGTGAAAAACACTGCACCTCAATAGCTGAGATTGCTTAATGCGGTTTTACAACGCTTCATAACATAACCTAACCTAACCTTCGCACTTCTATCTAATAAACGCTCAGTTACACTGTTTCGCTCTCGATTACAATATTTGCATGACATCACAGTTTTTCTCCAACTTAGTACAGTACAGAACGCTGTATCTCGCTAAATGATATCGTTATTTAAGGTTTCACGATGCTTGCATGTGCTTTCACGAGAATATCACAATATAGCAGTTTCGCACTTGTAACGGTACAAGACGCACTATCTGGCTAGTTCACGCCGTGTTGTGTGCTTTCACAATATTTCAGCTATCACAGTTTCATACTCGCAACAAAACACACTATCTCGTTAGATGAGGTCGTTTTTGGTGGTTTCACGACGCTACCTAGCTTAAATTAACATAACCCAACCTAACCTAACCTTCGCAATTCTATCGTTAGAAAACCTTTTACTCGCTACTTTACAATGCTTTCTGCAACATTACGACGGTTTTATGCGCTTTCACATTAGATGTCGCAGTTTCCGACTTGAAATGGTGAAAAACACTGCATCTCAATAGCTAACATTGTTTATTGCGGTTTTATGATGCTTCATGACTTGACCTAACCTAACCTTCGACACTTGTACTTAAAAAGGCTCTGTTACACTGTTTCGTTCACAATTAATATATTTGATCACCTCAGAGTTTTTCACCAACTCAGGACAGTACAGAACGCTGTATCTCACTCAAAGACATCGTTATTTAAGGTTTCACGATGCTTGCATGCGCTTTCCCGAGAATATCACAATATAGCAGTTTCGCACTTGTAACGGTACAAGACGCACTATCTGGCTAATTTGCGCCGTGTTGTGTGTTTTCACAATATTTCACCTATCGCACTTTTCTTACTCGCAACAAAACAACACTATCTCGCTAGATGAGGTCGTTGTTGGTGGTTTCACGACGCTACCTAGCTTATACTAACATAATCCAACGTAACCTAACCTTCATAATTCTATCGTTAGAAAACGTTTTACTCGCTACTTGACAATGCTTTCTGCAACATTACGAGTTCCATGCGCTTTCCCATTAGATGTCGCAGTTTCCTAATTGTAATGGTAAAAAACACTGCATCTCAATAGCTGACATTGCTTAATGCGGTTTTACAACGCTTCATATCTTAACCTAACCTAACCTTCGCACTTCTATCCAATAAACCCTCTGTTACACTTTTTCGCTCACAATTACGATATTTGCATGACCTCACAGTTTTTCACCAACTTAGTACAGTACAGAACGCTGTATCTCGCTTAATGATATCGCTATTTAGGGTTTCACGGTGCTTGCATGCTCTTTCACGAGAATATCACAATATAGCAGTTTCACACTTGTAACGGTACAAGACGCACTATCTGGCTAGTTCGCGCCGTGTTGTGTGCTTTCACAATATTTCACCTGTCGCAGTTTTTTTAATCGCAACTAAACAACACTATCTCGTTAGATCAGGTCGTTTTTCGTGGTTTCACGACGCTACCTAGCTTAAACTAACATAACCCAACCTAACCTAACTTCCGCAATTCTATCGTTAGAAAACATTATACTCGCTACTTTACAATGCTTTCTGCAACATTACGACGGTTTTATGCGCTTTCACATTAGGTGTCACAGTTTCCGACTTGTAATGGTGAAAAACACTGCATCTCAATAGCTAACATTGTTTAATGCGGTTTTATGATGCTTCAAGACTTGACCTAACCTAACCTTCGCACTTGTACGTAAAAGCCTCTGTTACACGGTTTCGTTCACAGTTAATATATTTGCATGATATCACAGTTTTTCGCCAACTTAGTACGGTACAGAGCGCTGTATCTCGCTAAATGACATCGTTATTTAAGGTTTCACGATGCTTGCATGCGCTTTCACGAGAATATCACAATATAGCAGTTTCGCACTTGTAACGGTACAAGACGCACTATCTGGCTAGTTCACGCCGTGTTGTGTGCTTTCACAATATTTCACCTATCGCAGTTTTTTTACTCGCAGAAAACAACACTATCTCGCTAGATGAGGTCGTTTTTGGTGGTTTCACGACGCTACCTAGCTTAAACTAACATAACGCAACCTAACCTAACCTTCACAATTCTATCGTAAGAAAACGTTTTACTCGCTACTTTACAATGCTTTCTGCAACATTACGACGATTTCATGCGCTTTCACATTAGATGTCGCAGTTTCCGACTTGTAATGGTGAAAAACACTGCATCTCAAGAGCTAACATTGTTTAATGCGGTTTTATGATGCTTCATGACTTGACGTAACCAAACCTTCGCACTTGTACCTAAAAAGGCTCTGTTACACCGTTTCGTTCACAATTAATATAAATTATGACCTCGCAGTTTTTCACCAACTTACGACAGTACAGAACGCTGTATCTCGCTCAATGACATCGTTATTTAAGGTTTCACGATGCTTGCATGCGTTTTCACGAAAATATCACAATATAGCAGTTTCGCACTTGTAACGGTACAAGACGCACTATCGGGCTAGTTCGCGCCGTGTTGTGTGTTTTCACAATATTTCACCTATCGCAGTTTTTTTACTCGCAACAAAACAACACTATCTCGCTAGATGAGGTCGTTGTTGGTGGTTTCACGACGCTACCTAGCTTAATTTAACATAACCCAACCTAACCTAACCTTCACAATTCTAGCGTTAGAAAACGTTTTACTCGCTACTTTACAATGCTTTCTGCAACATTACGACGGTTTTATGCGCTTTCACTTTAGATGTCGCAGTTTCCGACTTGTAATGGTGAAAAACACTGCACCTCAATAGCTGAGATTGCTTAATGCGGTTTTACAACGCTTCATAACTTAACCTAACCTAACCTTCGCACTTCTATCTAATAAACGCTCAGTTACACTGTTTCGCTCTGAATTACAATATTTGCATGACATCACAGTTTTTCACCAACTTAGTACAGTACAGAACGCTGTATCTCGCTAAATGATATCGTTATTTAAGGTTTCACGATGCTTGCATGTGCTTTAACGAGAATATCACAATATAGCAGTTTCGCACTTGTAACGGTACAAGACGCACTATCTGGCTAGTTCACGCCGTGTTGTGTGCTTTCACAATATTTCAGCTATCACAGTTTCATACTCGCAACAAAACACACTATCTCGTTAGATGAGGTCGTTTTTGGTGGTTTCACGACGCTACCTAGCTTAAATTAACATAACCCAACCTAACCTAACCTTCGCAATTCTATCGTTAGAAAACCTTTTACTCGCTACTTTACAATGCTTTCTGCAACATTACGACGGTTTTATGCGCTTTCACATTAGATGTCGCAGTTTCCGACTTGAAATGGTGAAAAACACTGCATCTCAATAGCTAACATTGTTTAATGCGGTTTTATGATGCTTCATGACTTGACCTAACCTAACCTTCGACACTTGTACTTAAAAAGGCTCTGTTACACTGTTTCGTTCACAATTAATATATTTGATCACCTCAGAGTTTTTCACCAACTCAGGACAGTACAGAACGCTGTATCTCACTCAAAGACATCGTTATTTAAGGTTTCACGATGCTTGCATGCGCTTTCACGAGAATATCACAATATAGCAGTTTCGCACTTGTAACGGTACAAGACGCACTATCTGGCTAATTTGCGCCGTGTTGTGTGTTTTCACAATATTTCACCTATCGCACTTTTCTTACTCGCAACAAAACAACACTATCTCGCTAGATGAGGTCGTTGTTGGTGGTTTCACGACGCTACCTAGCTTATACTAACATAATCCAACGTAACCTAACCTTCATAATTCTATCGTTAGAAAACGTTTTACTCGCTACTTGACAATGCTTTCTGCAACATTACGAGTTCCATGCGCTTTCCCATTAGATGTCGCAGTTTCCAAATTGTAATGGTGAAAAACACTGCATGTCAATAGCTGACATTGCTTAATGCGGTTTTACAACGCTTCATAACTTAACCTAACCTAACCTTCGCACTTCTATCCAATAAACCCTCTGTTACACTTTTTCGCTCACAATTACAATATTTGCATGACCTCACAGTTTTCACCAACTTACGACAGTACAAAACGCTGTATCTCGCTCAATGACATCGTTATTTAAGGTTTCACGATGCTTGCATGCGTTTTCACGAGAATATCACAATATAGCAGTTTCGCACTTGTAACGGTACAAGACGCACTATCTGGCTAGTTCGCGCCGTGTTGTGTGTTTTCACAATATTTCACCTATCGCAGTTTTTTTACTCGCAACAAAACAACACTATCTCGCTAGATGAGGTCGTTGTTGGTAGTTTCACGACGCTACCTAGCTTAAACTAACATAACCCAACCTAACCTAACCTTCACAATTCTAGCGTTAGAAAACGTTTTATTCGCTACTTTACAATGCTTTCTGCAACATTACGACGGTTTCAGGCGCTTTCACTTTAGATGTCGCAGTTTCCGACTTGTAATGGTGAAAAACACTGCACCTCAATAGCTGACATTGCTTAATGCGGTTTTACAACGCTTCATAACTTAACCTAACCTAACCTTCGCACTTCTATCTAATAAACGCTCAGTTACACTGTTTCGCTCTCAATTACAATATTTGCATGACCTCACAGTTTTTCACCAACTTAGTACAGTACAGAACGCTTTATCTCGCTCAATGACATCGTTATTTAGGGTTTCACAATGCTTGCATGCGCTTTCACGAGAATATCACAATATAGCAGTTTCGCACTTGTAACGGTACAAGGCGCACTATCTGGCTAGTTTGCGCCGTGCTGTGTGCTTTCACAATATTTCACCTATCGCAGTTTTTTTACTCGCAACAAAACAACACTATCTCGTTAGATGAGGACGTTTTTGGTGGTTTCACGACACTACCTAGCTTAAACTAACATAACTCAACCTAACATTGTTTAATGCGGTTTTATGATGCTTCAAGACTTGACCTAACCTAACCTTCGCACTTGTACGTAAAAGGCTCTGTTACACTGTTTCGTTCATAATCAATATATTTGCATGATCTCACAGTTTTTCACCAACTTAGTACAGTACAGAACGCTGTATCTCGCTAATGACATCGTTATTTAAGGTTTCACGATGCTTGCATGCGCTTTCACGAGAATATCACAGTATAGCAGTTTCGCACTTGTAACGGTACAAGACGCACTATCTGGCTATTTAGCGCTGTGTTGTGTGCTTTCATAATATTTCAGCTATCACAGTTTTGTACTCGCAACAAAACAACACTATCTCGTTAGATGAGGTCGTTTTTGGTGGTTTCACGACGCTACCTAGCCTAAACTAACATAACCCAACCTAACATTGTTTAATGCGGTTTTATGATGCTTCATGACTTGACCTAACCTAACCTTCGACACTTGTACTTAAAAAGGCTCTGTTACACTGTTTCGCTGACAATTTCGATATTTGCATGACCTCACAGTTTTTCGCCAACTTAGTTCAGTACAGAACGCTGTATCTCGCTAAATGACATCGTTATTTAAGGTTTCACGATGCTTGCATGCGCTTTCACGAGAATATCACAATATAGCAGTTTCGCACTTGTAACGGTACAAGACGCACTATCTGGCTAGTTGACGCCGTGTTGTGTGCTTTCACAATATTTCAGCTATCGCAGTTTCGTACTCGCAACAAAACAACACTATCTCGTTAGAAGAGATCGTTTTTGGTGGTTTCGCGACGCTACCTTGCTTACACTAACATAACCCAACCTAACCTAACCTTCGCAATTCTATCGTAAGAAAACGTTTTACTCGCTACTTTGCAATGCTTTCTGCAACATTATGACGGTTTTATGCGCTTTCACATTAGATATCGCAGTTTCCGACTTGTAATGGTGAAAAAAACTGCATCACCATAGCTAAAATCGTTTAATGCGGTTTTATGATGCTTCAAGACTTGACCTAACCTAACCTTCGCACTTATACGTAAAAGGCTCTGTTACACTTTTTCGTTCACAATTAATATATTTGCATGATCTCACAGTTTTTCACCAACTTAGTACAGTACAGAACGCTGTATCTCGCTAAATGACATCGCTATTTAAGGTTTCACGATGCTTGCATGCGCTTTCACGAGAATATCACAATATAGCAGTTTCGCACTTGTAACGGTACAAGACGCACTATCTGGCTAGTTCAGGCCGTGTTGTGTGCTTTCACAATATTTCAGCTATCACAGTTTCGTACTCGCAACAAAACAACACTATCTCGTTAGATGAGGTCGTTTTTGGTGGTTTCACGACACTACCTAGCTTAAACTAACATAACCCAACCTAACCTAACCTCACAATTCTATCGTTAGAAAACGTTTTACTCGCTACTTTACAATGCTTTCTGCAACGTTACGACAGTTTCATGCGCTTTCACTTTAGATGTCACAGTTTCCGACTTGTAATGGTGAAAAACACCACATCTCAATAGCTAACATTGTTTAATGCGGTTTTATGATGCTTCATGACTTGACCTAACCTAACCTTTGACACATGTACTTAAAAAGGCTCTGTTACACTGTTTCGTTCACAATTATTATATTTGATGACCTCACAGTTTTTCACCAACTTAGGAAAGTGCAGAACGCCGTATCTCGCTCAATGACATCGTTATTTAAGGTTTCACGATGCTTGCATGCGCTTTCACGAGAATATCACAATATAGCAGTTTCGCACTTGTAACGGTACAAGACGCACTATCTGGCTAGTTCACGCCGTGTTGTGTGCTTTCACAATATTTCACCTATCGCAGTTTTTTTACTCGCAGAAAACAACACTATCTCGCTAGATGAGGTCGTTTTTGGTGGTTTCACGACGCTACCTAGCTTAAACTAACATAACGCAACCTAACCTAACCTTCACAATTCTATCGTAAGAAAACGTTTTACTCGCTACTTTACAATGCTTTCTGCAACATTACGACGATTTCATGCGCTTTCACATTAGATGTCGCAGTTTCCGACTTGTAATGGTGAAAAACACTGCATCTCAAGAGCTAACATTGTTTAATGCGGTTTTATGATGCTTCATGACTTGACCTAACCAAACCTTCGCACTTGTACCTAAAAAGGCTCTGTTACACCGTTTCGTTCACAATTAATATAAATTATGACCTCGCAGTTTTTCACCAACTTACGACAGTACAGAACGCTGTATCTCGCTCAATGACATCGTTATTTAAGGTTTCACGATGCTTGCATGCGTTTTCACGAAAATATCACAATATAGCAGTTTCGCACTTGTAACGGTACAAGACGCACTATCGGGCTAGTTCGCGCCGTGTTGTGTGTTTTCACAATATTTCACCTATCGCAGTTTTTTTACTCGCAACAAAACAACACTATCTCGCTAGATGAGGTCGTTGTTGGTGGTTTCACGACGCTACCTAGCTTAATTTAACATAACCCAACCTAACCTAACCTTCACAATTCTAGCGTTAGAAAACGTTTTACTCGCTACTTTACAATGCTTTCTGCAACATTACGACGGTTTTATGCGCTTTCACTTTAGATGTCGCAGTTTCCGACTTGTAATGGTGAAAAACACTGCACCTCAATAGCTGAGATTGCTTAATGCGGTTTTACAACGCTTCATAACTTAACCTAACCTAACCTTCGCACTTCTATCTAATAAACGCTCAGTTACACTGTTTCGCTCTGAATTACAATATTTGCATGACATCACAGTTTTTCACCAACTTAGTACAGTACAGAACGCTGTATCTCGCTAAATGATATCGTTATTTAAGGTTTCACGATGCTTGCATGTGCTTTAACGAGAATATCACAATATAGCAGTTTCGCACTTGTAACGGTACAAGACGCACTATCTGGCTAGTTCACGCCGTGTTGTGTGCTTTCACAATATTTCAGCTATCACAGTTTCATACTCGCAACAAAACACACTATCTCGTTAGATGAGGTCGTTTTTGGTGGTTTCACGACGCTACCTAGCTTAAATTAACATAACCCAACCTAACCTAACCTTCGCAATTCTATCGTTAGAAAACCTTTTACTCGCTACTTTACAATGCTTTCTGCAACATTACGACGGTTTTATGCGCTTTCACATTAGATGTCGCAGTTTCCGACTTGAAATGGTGAAAAACACTGCATCTCAATAGCTAACATTGTTTAATGCGGTTTTATGATGCTTCATGACTTGACCTAACCTAACCTTCGACACTTGTACTTAAAAAGGCTCTGTTACACTGTTTCGTTCACAATTAATATATTTGATCACCTCAGAGTTTTTCACCAACTCAGGACAGTACAGAACGCTGTATCTCACTCAAAGACATCGTTATTTAAGGTTTCACGATGCTTGCATGCGCTTTCACGAGAATATCACAATATAGCAGTTTCGCACTTGTAACGGTACAAGACGCACTATCTGGCTAATTTGCGCCGTGTTGTGTGTTTTCACAATATTTCACCTATCGCACTTTTCTTACTCGCAACAAAACAACACTATCTCGCTAGATGAGGTCGTTGTTGGTGGTTTCACGACGCTACCTAGCTTATACTAACATAATCCAACGTAACCTAACCTTCATAATTCTATCGTTAGAAAACGTTTTACTCGCTACTTGACAATGCTTTCTGCAACATTACGAGTTCCATGCGCTTTCCCATTAGATGTCGCAGTTTCCAAATTGTAATGGTGAAAAACACTGCATCTCAATAGCTGACATTGCTTAATGCGGTTTTACAACGCTTCATAACTTAACCTAACCTAACCTTCGCACTTCTATCCAATAAACCCTCTGTTACACTTTTTCGCTCACAATTACAATATTTGCATGACCTCACAGTTTTCACCAACTTACGACAGTACAAAACGCTGTATCTCGCTCAATGACATCGTTATTTAAGGTTTCACGATGCTTGCATGCGTTTTCACGAGAATATCACAATATAGCAGTTTCGCACTTGTAACGGTACAAGACGCACTATCTGGCTAGTTCGCGCCGTGTTGTGTGTTTTCACAATATTTCACCTATCGCAGTTTTTTTACTCGCAACAAAACAACACTATCTCGCTAGATGAGGTCGTTGTTGGTAGTTTCACGACGCTACCTAGCTTAAACTAACATAACCCAACCTAACCTAACCTTCACAATTCTAGCGTTAGAAAACGTTTTATTCGCTACTTTACAATGCTTTCTGCAACATTACGACGGTTTCAGGCGCTTTCACTTTAGATGTCGCAGTTTCCGACTTGTAATGGTGAAAAACACTGCACCTCAATAGCTGACATTGCTTAATGCGGTTTTACAACGCTTCATAACTTAACCTAACCTAACCTTCGCACTTCTATCTAATAAACGCTCAGTTACACTGTTTCGCTCTCAATTACAATATTTGCATGACCTCACAGTTTTTCACCAACTTAGTACAGTACAGAACGCTTTATCTCGCTCAATGACATCGTTATTTAGGGTTTCACAATGCTTGCATGCGCTTTCACGAGAATATCACAATATAGCAGTTTCGCACTTGTAACGGTACAAGGCGCACTATCTGGCTAGTTTGCGCCGTGCTGTGTGCTTTCACAATATTTCACCTATCGCAGTTTTTTTACTCGCAACAAAACAACACTATCTCGTTAGATGAGGACGTTTTTGGTGGTTTCACGACACTACCTAGCTTAAACTAACATAACTCAACCTAACATTGTTTAATGCGGTTTTATGATGCTTCAAGACTTGACCTAACCTAACCTTCGCACTTGTACGTAAAAGGCTCTGTTACACTGTTTCGTTCATAATCAATATATTTGCATGATCTCACAGTTTTTCACCAACTTAGTACAGTACAGAACGCTGTATCTCGCTAATGACATCGTTATTTAAGGTTTCACGATGCTTGCATGCGCTTTCACGAGAATATCACAGTATAGCAGTTTCGCACTTGTAACGGTACAAGACGTACTATCTGGCTATTTAGCGCTGTGTTGTGTGCTTTCATAATATTTCAGCTATCACAGTTTTGTACTCGCAACAAAACAACACTATCTCGTTAGATGAGGTCGTTTTTGGTGGTTTCACGACGCTACCTAGCCTAAACTAACATAACCCAACCTAACATTGTTTAATGCGGTTTTATGATGCTTCATGACTTGACCTAACCTAACCTTCGACACTTGTACTTAAAAAGGCTCTGTTACACTGTTTCGCTGACAATTTCGATATTTGCATGACCTCACAGTTTTTCGCCAACTTAGTTCAGTACAGAACGCTGTATCTCGCTAAATGACATCGTTATTTAAGGTTTCACGATGCTTGCATGCGCTTTCACGAGAATATCACAATATAGCAGTTTCGCACTTGTAACGGTACAAGACGCACTATCTGGCTAGTTGACGCCGTGTTGTGTGCTTTCACAATATTTCAGCTATCGCAGTTTCGTACTCGCAACAAAACAACACTATCTCGTTAGAAGAGATCGTTTTTGGTGGTTTCGCGACGCTACCTTGCTTACACTAACATAACCCAACCTAACCTAACCTTCGCAATTCTATCGTAAGAAAACGTTTTACTCGCTACTTTGCAATGCTTTCTGCAACATTATGACGGTTTTATGCGCTTTCACATTAGATATCGCAGTTTCCGACTTGTAATGGTGAAAAAAACTGCATCACCATAGCTAAAATCGTTTAATGCGGTTTTATGATGCTTCAAGACTTGACCTAACCTAACCTTCGCACTTATACGTAAAAGGCTCTGTTACACTTTTTCGTTCACAATTAATATATTTGCATGATCTCACAGTTTTTCACCAACTTAGTACAGTACAGAACGCTGTATCTCGCTAAATGACATCGCTATTTAAGGTTTCACGATGCTTGCATGCGCTTTCACGAGAATATCACAATATAGCAGTTTCGCACTTGTAACGGTACAAGACGCACTATCTGGCTAGTTCAGGCCGTGTTGTGTGCTTTCACAATATTTCAGCTATCACAGTTTCGTACTCGCAACAAAACAACACTATCTCGTTAGATGAGGTCGTTTTTGGTGGTTTCACGACACTACCTAGCTTAAACTAACATAACCCAACCTAACCTAACCTCACAATTCTATCGTTAGAAAACGTTTTACTCGCTACTTTACAATGCTTTCTGCAACGTTACGACAGTTTCATGCGCTTTCACTTTAGATGTCACAGTTTCCGACTTGTAATGGTGAAAAACACCACATCTCAATAGCTAACATTGTTTAATGCGGTTTTATGATGCTTCATGACTTGACCTAACCTAACCTTTGACACATGTACTTAAAAAGGCTCTGTTACACTGTTTCGTTCACAATTATTATATTTGATGACCTCACAGTTTTTCACCAACTTAGGAAAGTGCAGAACGCCGTATCTCGCTCAATGACATCGTTATTTAAGGTTTCACGATGCTTGCATGCGCTTTCACGAGAATATCACAATATAGCAGTTTCGCACTTGTAACGGTACAAGACGCACTATCTGGCTAGTTCGCGCCGTGTTGTGTGCTTTCACAATATTTCACCTATCGCAGTTTTTTTACTCGCAACAAAACAACACTATCTCGCCAGATGAGGTCGTTTTTGTTGGTTTCACGACGCTAAATAGCTTAAACTAACATAACCCAACCTAACCTAACCTTCGCAATTCTATCGTTTGAGAACGTTTCACTCGCTACTTTACAACGCTTTCTGCAACATTACGACGGTTTTCTGCGCTTTCACGTTAGATGTCACAGTTTCCGACTTGTAATGGTGAAAAACACTGCGTCTCAATAGCTGACAATGTGTAATGCGATTTTACAACGCTTCATAACCTAACCTAGCCTAACCTTCGCATTTATATTTAAAAAACGCTCTGTTACACTACACTGTCGAAATTTTGGCTTGTTGGTGCATTGTGACCACAGAAATTAGCGCAAAAAAACGGGGACACAAGACGAGGACAAACGGCACAGGCGCTAACTTCCAACATAATGTTTATTGCCACCGCACACTCGCCTATATCACCAAGAAAAATAACATCACAAGACATGAATGATGCGCACAAAAAATTAATTTCTTAGAAAATACAATTCTTTATCACTGAGCGTAAGAGATGGGGTGCTGACGCACTTAGACCCCAGTGAATCGATAGCCTCAGCCTCAATAATCTTTCTAGTTAGCTTGTCAAACATTCTCTTGATAACAGTGCATGCATTGAATATCGGCGCGCAGCCACAGGATTTCCAATGTATGGCCAACCAACTTCCTTGGCCGTTTTTTACATTATTACAATGTTCTCTAATCGATCATTAAGAAAACGGCCCGTCTGTCTAATATACTCTTTACCACAAAAAAGCGGGATACGATAAACAACGCATATGATACAGGGAACATAAACAGTTCGATGCTTCTTACTACAACCTTTGGGTTTTCCGTCACGGTCATGAAGGCCACACAGGCTGACCAACTTCTTGGGAGCTGAAAAGACAATTCTAACTTCAGAGCGCTTAGCTCATTTCTTTAGGTTGTGCGAAATCTTGTGATAGTATGGTATGACGACCAGGTGCTTCGGTTTCTCGGAATCACGACTCGCTGTACAACCTGGGTTGCGAAGCGTACGAAGCAAGCCTTCTGCAACTGAAGTTTGGACGTGCATAAGATAACCTGCTTTCAACAAACAGTCTGACTGATTATGAAAACAATTGGCGATTTCGTGCTAACAAGATTTGCTTAAAGCATGACGAAAACAATGACTGATGATGCCTCTTTTCACTAGTTTGGAGTGAGCTGATTGGTAAGGAAGGACCGGTTTGTTCATACGTGGTTATTAAGCGCAACATATGCGGTTAGGATGAAAGGTGAAGAGGACATTGAGGAATTTTATGGCATTGCTTTCAGGCAGTAAATGTGTGAGAATCAGGGGTTTAAAATACTCAGAAAAATGTTAAATTATTTTTGCCACACCTGCCTCGTCCGCTACCGTGTCGTTAGATAATAGAACAAGATAGTCATCGACATACCGGAACACTTTTTTATCATCAAATTTTCAAGACGTAGGTAAATCGATCTGTAAATTCTACCTAATATGTCGCTTAAAATAGGCGCAATGCAGGACCCGATACAGATTCCGTCCTTTTGTATAAAAGGCTTGTCATCTCATGAAATCTTGGTCGTCGTGAGGTAAAATGATAAAAGTTCTCAAAACCGACTGGCAGGAACTTCACACTCGGTTTGAAATCTAACAGAGCCAAACAAATCTATACACACTTCAACCGCAGGAAGAAATTGATTTTAGGAAATAGAATAATACAAATCAGTCACGTCGACTGAAAAACCATAAACATACTCACCGACACAAGTTCTCACATAATCTATGACTTTATCAGAACTTTTTACTATGAAAGGATCATCAACGTTAAGCCGGTTTAATTTTTCTTGCAAAAAAGTAGCAATCGATTTTTACCACGTATCACATTCTGAAAGAATTACCCTAAAAGGCATATTATTCTTGTGAGTCTTGGCATTAAAAAACACTTTTAAAAAGTCATGCTTACTATTTGTGATGCCACCGACAACTCGAGAAAGGTTTAGGTCTTTGCATAGCTTTTTTGCTACCGATTTAACTTTTTCAATGCGGACATCCTCACGAGAGCAGAAAACAGAGCTTACGGCAGTGTGAGCCTTAGAACCAACCAGTCCCAGAGTCAGGATGGCGAAGCCTCCTTGCTTATCAGCGGGAAGGACGGCAAGAGAGTGCTCCTTGAGAAAAGCCTCAACTCTCCTGAGAGGAATTTCGGATCCAGCTGGTCTGTAGCGCGAAACAGTGTCAACGCCTTCTGAGATAGAGTGAGGTTGCTCTTGTCCGGGCACATGGCGTGAAACTTGTTGCACCATGGCTTCAAGTTCCGGTGGAGACGTCTTAGGTTCCACCGCAAACTTGGGCCCGAGGCTTAAAGTCCGGAGGATGTCGGGAGGCACGCTGATCTGTTCAGGCACGTGAACTGTCGGCTTTTGATCGGTTAATTTTTTGGCGACGCCTGTGCGTAGCACCGGCAATCGTCGAGCCCAGAGGAATTCCGTGCTTTGGTCGGCGAGGCGCTGAGATTGTCGAATCTGCTGCATGGCCACAGTATCTTCGAGACGATCAAAAAGAAGGGCGGACAAGTATTGTTTATGTAGACGTGCTTGTCTATACCATTCTGCCTTTAAAATTTTGCACACCCTAAGCCCATGACCAACTGAGGGGGCGACATTGCCGAAGAGGCACCTGACTTCCTTAGGCAAATAGCTGTGGCGAATGCAAAAAGCAAGGGAACGAGCTTGACAGAATGCAAAAGCGATGTAGGCGACTGTAGCACATCGGTATGAAAATGAACATAAAGAAGGGCCCGTTGTACGAGAAATAAAGTTCAACACTGTCGAAATTTGGGCTTGTTGGTGCATTGTGACGAAAGAAAATAGCGCAAAGAAACGGGGGCACAAGACGAGGACACACGGCACAGACGCTAACTTGATTGATTTGTGGGGTTTAACGTCCCGAAACCACCATATGATAATGAGAGACGCCGTAGTGGAGGGCTCCGGAAAATTTGACCACCAGGGTTTCTTTAACGTGCAACCAAATCTGAGCACACGGGCCTCGACATTTCCGCCTCCATCGGAAATGCAGCCGCCGCAGCCGCGATTTGAACCCGCGACCTGCGGGTCAGCTGCCGAGTACCTTAGCCACTAGACCACCGCGGCGGGGCGGCGCTAACTTCCAACATAATGTTTATTGCCACCGCACACTCGCCTATATCACCGAGAAAAATAACATCACATGACATGAATGATGCGCACAAAAAATAATTTCTTAGAAAATACAATTCTTTATCACTGAGCGTAAGAGATGGGGTGCTTACGCACTTAGACCCCAGTGTAGCGATAGCCTCAGCCTCAATAATCTCTCTAGTTAGCTTGTCAAACATTCTCTTGATAACAGTGCATGCATTGAATATCGGCGCGCAGCCACAGAATTTACAATGTATGGCCAACCAACTTCCCTGGCCGTTTTTTACATTATTACAATGTTCTCTTAATCGATCACTAAGACAACGGCCCGTCTGTCCAAAATACTTTTTACCACAAAAAAGCGGGATACGATAAACAACGCATATGATACAGGGAACATAAACAGTTCGATGCTTCTTACTATAACCTTTGGGTTTTCCGTCACGGTCATGAAGGCCACACAGGCTGACCAACTTCTTGGGAGCCGAAAAGACAAGCCTAACTTCAGAGCGCTTAGCTAATTTCTTTAGGTTGTGCGAAATCTTGTGATAGTATGGTATGACGACCAGGTGCTTCGGTTTCTCGGAATCACGACTCGCTGTACAACCTGGGTTGCGAAGCGTACGAAGCAAGCCTTCTGGAACTGAAGTTTGGACGTGCATAGGATAAACTGCTTTCAACAAACGGTCTGACTGATTATGAAAACTATTGGCGATTTCGTGCTCACAAGATTTCCTTAAAGAATGACGAAAACAATGACTGATGATGCCTCTTTTCACTAGATTGGAGTGAGCTGATTGGTAAGGAAGGACCGGTTTGTTTATACGTGGTTGGTAAGGCCAACATTTGCGGTTAGGATGAAAGGTGAAGAGGACATCGAGGAACTTTATGGCATTGCTTTCAGGCAGTTTTTGTGTGAGAGTCAAGAGTTTAAAATACTCAGAAAAATGTGAAAATAATTTGCCACACCTGCATCATCCGCTACCGTGTCGTTAGATAATAAAACAAGATAGTCATTGACATACCGGAACACTTTTTTTTCAAATTTTTTTTTTCAAATTTTCAAGACACAGGTAAATCGATCTGTCAATTCTACTTAAAAATATGTCGCTTAAAATAGGCGCAATGCAGGACCCGATACAGATTCCGTCCTTTTGAATAAAAGGCTTGTCGTCCCATGAAATCTAGGTCGTCTTGAGGTAAACTGATAAAAGTTCTAAAAAACCGACTGGCAGGAACACCACACTCGGTTCGAAATCTAACAGAGCCAAACAAATCTATACACACTTCAACCGCAGGAAGAAATTGATTTTAGGAAATAGAATAATACAAATCAGTCACGTCGACTGAAAAACCATAAACATACTCACCGACACAAGTTCTCACATAATCTATGACTTGATCAGAACTTTTTATTATGAAAGGATCATCAACGTTAAGCTGGTTCAACTGTTCTTGCAAAAAAGTAGCAATCGATTTTTGTCATGTATCACATTCTGAAAGAATTACCCTAAAAGGTATATTACTCTTGTGAGTCTTGGCATTAAAAAACACTTTTAAAAAGTCATGCTTACTATTTGTGATGTCACTGACAACTCGAGAAAGGTTTAGGTCTTTGCATAGCTTTTTTGTTACCAATTTAACTTTTTCAATGCGGACATCCTCACGAGAGGAGAAAACAGAGCTTACGGCAGTGTGAGCCTTAGAACCAAACAGTCCCAGAGTCAGGATGGCGAAGCCTCCTTGCTTATCAGCGGGAAGGACGGCAAGAGAGTGCTCCTTGAGAAAAGCCTCAACTCCCCTGAGAGGAATTTCGGATCCAGCTGGTCTGTAGCGCGAAACAGTCTCAACGCCTTCTGAGATGGAGTGAGGTTGCTCTTGTCCGGGCACATGGCGTGAAACTTGTCGCACCATGGCTACAAGTTCCGGTGGAGACGTCTTAGGTTCCACCGCAAACTTGGGCCCGAGGATTAAAGTCCGGAGGATGTCGGGAGGCACGGTGATCTGTTCAGGCACGTGAACTGTCGGCTTTTGATCAGTTACTTTTTTGGCGACGCCTGTGCGTAGCACCGGCAATTGTCGAGCCCAGAGGAATCCCGTGCTTTGGTCGGCGAGGCGCTGAAATTGTCGAAGCTGCTGCATGGCCACAGTATCTTCTAGACGATCAAAAAGAAGGGCGGACAAGTATTGTTTATGTAGACGTGCTTGTCTATACCATTCTGCCTTTAAAATTTTGCAAACCCTAACCCCATGACCAACTGAGGGGGTGACGTTGCCAAAGAGGCACTTGACTTCCTGAGGCAAAATGCTGTGGCGAATGCAAAAAGCAAGGAAGCGAACCTTGACAGGATGCAAAAGCAATGTAGGCGACAGTAGCACATGGGTATGAAAATGAACATAAAGAAGGGCCCGTTGTACGAGAAATGAAGTTCAACACTGTCGAAATTTGGGCTTGTTGGTGCATTGTGACGACAGAAATTAGAGCAAAGAAACGGGGACACAAGACGAGGACACACGGCACAGGCGCTAACTTCAAACATAATGTTTATTGCCACCACAAACTCGCCTATTTCACCAAGAAAAATAACATCACATGACATGAATGATGCGCACAAAAAATTAATTTCTTAGAAAATACAATTCTTTATCACTGAGCGTAAGAAATGGGGTGCTGACGCACTTAGACCCCAGTGTAGCGAAAGCCTCAGCCTCAATAATCTCTCTAGTTAGCTTGTCAAACATTCTCTTGATAACAGTGGATGCATTGAATATCGGCGCGCAGCCGCAGGATTTACAATGTATGGCCAACCAACTTCCCTGGCCGTTTTTTACATTATTACAATGTTCTCTTAATCGATCATTAAGACAACTACCCGTCTGTCCAATATACTCTTTACCACAAGAAAGCGGGATACGATAAACAACGCATATGATACAGGGAACATAAACAGTTCGATGCTTCTTACTAACCCTTTGTGTTTTCCGTCACGGTCATGAAGGCCACACAGGCTGACCAACTTCTTGGGAGCCGAAAAGACAACCCTAACTTCAGAGCGCTTAGCTAATTTCTTTAGGTTGTGCGAAAGCTTGTGATAGTATGGTATGACGACCAGGTGCTTCGGTTTCTCGGAATCACGACTCGCTGTACAACCTGGGTTGCGAAGCGTACGAAGCAAGCCTTCTGCGACTGAAGTTTGGACGTGCATAGGATAACCTGCTTTCAACAAACGGTCTGACTGATTATGAAAACTATTGGCGATTTCGTGCTAACAAGATTTGCTTAAAGCATGACGAAAACAATGACTGATGATGCCTCTTTTCCCTAGTTTGGAGTGAGCTGATTGGTAAGAAAGGACCGATTTGTTCAAACGTGGTTGGTAAGCGCAACATATGCGGTTAGGATGAAAGGTGAAGAGGACATCGAGGAATTTTATGGCATAGCTTTCAGGCAGTTCATGTGTGAGAGTCAAGGGTTTAATATACTCAGAAAATGTGAAATCTTACCGTCCTTCCCGCTGATAAGGAAGGAGGCTTCGCCATCCTGACTCTGGGACTGTTTGGTTCTAAGGCTCACACTGCCGTAAGCTCTGTTTTCTCCTCTCGCGAGGACGTCCGCATTGAAAAAGTTAAATCGATAGCGAAAAAGCTATGCAAAGACCTAACCCTTTCTCGAGTTGTCAGTGGCATCACAAATAGTAAGCATGAGTTTTTAAAAGTGTTTTTTAATGCGAAGACTCACAAGAGTAATATGCCTTTTAGGGTAAATGTTTCAGAATGTGATACATGGCAAAAATCGATTGCTACTTTTTGCAATAACAGTTGAACCGGCTTAACGTTGATGATCCTTTCATAGTAAAAAGTTCTGATCAAGTCATAGATTATGTGAGAACTTGAGTCGGTAAGCATGTTTATGGTTTTTCAGTCGACGTGACTGATTTGTATTATTCTATTCCCGATGATCAGTTGCTTCCTGCGGTTGAAGAGTGTATAGATTTGTTTGGCTCTGTTAGAATTCAAACCGAGTGTGGTGTTCCTGTCAGTCGGTTTTTAGAACTTTTATCATTTTACCTCAAAAGACCTACATTTCATGGGATGACAAGCCTTTTATTCAAAAGGACGGAATCTGTATCGGGTCCTGCATTGCGCCTATTTTAAGCGACATATTTTGAAGTAGAATTGACAGATCAATTTACCTACGTCTTGAAAATTTGAAGATAAAAAAAGTGTTCCGGTATGTCGATGACTATCTTGTTTTATTATCTAACGACACGGTAGCGGATGAGGCAGGTGTGGCAAAAATAATTTACATTTTTCTGAGTATTTTAAACCCTTGACTCTCACACATGAACTGCCTGAAAGCAATGCCATAAAATTCCTCGATGTCCTCTTCACCTTTCATCCTAACCGCATATGTTGGGCTTACCAAACACGTATGAACAAACCGGTCCTTCCTTACCAATCAGCTCAATCCAAACTAGTGAAAAGAGGCATCATCAGTCATTGTTTTCGTCATGCTTTAAGCAAATCTTGTTAGCACGAAATCGCCAATAGTTTTCGTAATCAGTCAGACCGTTTGTTGAAAGCAGTTTATCCTATGCACGTCCAAACTTCAGTTGCAGAAGGCTTGCTTCGTACGCTTCGCAACCCAGGTTGTACAGCGAGTCGTGATTCAGAGAAACCGAAGCACCTGGTCCTCATACCATACTATCACAAGATTTCGCACAACCTAAAGAAATTAGCTAAGCGCTCTGAAGTTAGGGTTGTCTTTTCGGCTCCCAAGAAGTTGGTCAGCCTGTGTGGCCTTCATGATCGTGACGGAAAACCCAAAGGTTGTATTAAGAAGCATCGAACTGTTTATGTTCCCTGTATCATATGCGTTGTTTATCGTATCCCGCTTTCTTGTGGTAAAGAGTATATTGGACAGACGGGCATTTGTCTTAATGATCGATTAAGAGAACATTGTAATAATGTAAAAAACGGCCAGGGAAGTTGGTTGGCCCTACATTGTAAATCCTGCAGCTGCTAGCCGATATTCAATGCATGCACTGTTATCAAGAAAATGTTTGACAAGCTAACTAGAGAGATTATTGAGGCTGAGGCTATCGCTTCACTGGGATCTAAGTGCGTCAGCACCCCATCTCTTACGCTCAGTGATAAAGAATTGTATTTTCTAAGAAATTAATTTTTTGTGCGCATCAATCACGTCATGTGATGTTATTTTTCTTGGTGATATAGGCGAGTGTGCGGTGGAAATAAACATTATGTTGGAAGTTAGCGCCTGTGCCGTGTGTCCTCATCTTGTGTCCCCGTTTCTTTGCGATATTTTCTGTCATCTGTTACACTGTTTCGCTCACAAATAAAACATTTGCATGACCTCACAGTTTTTCACCAACTTAGTACAGTACAGAACGCTGTATCTCGCTAATGACATCGTTATTTAAGGTTTCACGATGCTGCATGCGCTTTCACGAGAATATCACAGTATAGCAGTTTCGCACTTGTAACGGTACAAGACGCACTATCTGGCTATTTAGCGCCGTGTTGTGTGCTTTCACAATATTTCAGTTATCGCAGTGTCGTACTCGCAACAAAACAACACTATCTCGTTAGAAGAGGTTGTTTTTGGTGGGTTTTTTTCAATCAATCAATAAAACTTTTATTTCATGAATAGATATATGCAATTACAGGGATTATTTGGACCGATAGCCTAAAGTGGCTAGTGAACGGTCCAATACAATGTGTAACATAAAAAAAGTACAGGTCAGCTCTGAGGTAACAACATAAAAAAAACAAAAAAAACAATCATATAATACAGATGACACAGTAATACATTTTTTCCTGCAGATATGCATACTTATTAGCTTACAGCTAGTTTTTATAGATAAGCACTTATTAAAAAAATACAATGAAAATCGAATCAAACACACACATGCTTACATGTCTTGACTCCACAGAAAAAATGATTTACATGCCATGCTGAAATTACGTGCCGTTTTAATCTCTAGGGGGACCGAGTTCCATATTTTTGTTCCATTAAACTGTATCAGTCTTTCTCCGTAAACATTAAAACATTTGGGCAGATTGAAATTACCAATCAAAGCATGTCGCGTATTGCGTTTAGGGATTGAAAAAAGATCAGCAGGCAAAGGTGAATTTCTATTAATTATGTTATTTACTAAAACGGCAAATTTGTAGTCACGCAACATCGGAACCGAGAGAATGCGTTGTGATTGGAAAATATTACTTACTGATTCACCTTGGCTTATGATTTTCAGTGTACGCTTTTGAAGTCGTTCAAGAGTTTATAGACAACTGTTGTACGTCACACCCCACGATTCCAGACAGTAACGTATGTGACAATGACACAATGAAAAGTAGTGTGTGCGAAGTATAGCTTGTGGAAAATATTGGCGAGCTTTTATTAGAGAATAGCAGCCTTAGGCTACCTTTGCGCACACACTCTGTACTTGCTCATGCCAGTGTAAATGTTCATCAAAAGTGACGCCTAAATATTTAAAACAAGGAACTTGTTGAATATGAGCGTTGTTTATTGTTAGGTTAAGAGATTCAGCGTCAATATGTTTCCTTCGAGGGTGAAACACCACGTACTTTGTTTTAGTACAGTTAACAGTCAGCTGATTCCTGGAAAATCATTCCGAGATGTTCGATAAATCGGTCATCGCGTCATTTTGTAAATCTGCTAAGGAGTGCCTTGTGAAAACTAAAACAGTGTCGTCCGCGTACATCAGTGTCTTTGACCTCTGTAGGGATCGCGGGACATCATTAATATATAGAGAGAACAATATAGGTCCCAAAGCTGAGCCCTGTGGCACCCCGCATTTATTATAACCGTAAGATGACTTGATGTCACCAATGACTACCTTTTGTCTGCGTGCCGATTAATAACTAGAAAAAAAATCAAGCGAGTTACCTTTTATCCCATAGGAATGCAATTTTTCCAGTAAAATGGAATGACTAATAGCATCAAATGTCTTTCGTATGTCTAAAAATACTGATATTGCTATGTTGTTTTCATGTAGCGCGGAATTAATATATTGCGTAAGCATGGAAACAGCAGTTGAAGTGGACCTGTTTGCAACAAAGCCGTGTTGCTGGGGACAAAGTACATTCTGTTCATTCAGGAAGCGTCTTAATTGTGACGAAATTAGTGTTTCAAGCGTAGTGTTAATACTACTCAGGACAGATATTGGTCTGTAGCTGTCCGGAAGATTCCGATCACCAGATTTGTACACTGGTATTACTTTGGCGGTCTTAAGTATACTAGGATAAGTTTTAGAGGAAAATGCATGATTAAATATATGGCATAAGGGACCACACAAAACATCAATATTCTCCTTTATATTCCTTGATGATAAGGCGTCATGGCCAGCTGCCTTGTTCTCTGGTAACTTATCAATTACTGGTCGCATGTCATCCTCAGTTACATCACATAAATCGAAATTATTGGTAACAGTACAGGGTGCATTTAAATTTGGCATATGAGCAGGGAACTTCCTCGCAAGGCTGAGACCAATATTAGTAAAGTAATCGTTAAAGTTGTCGGCCACTTCACGAGTTGGATTATCAGGTATGATGCGTTCTTTGCTACCCATGCCAGTGACGTCTTTAACAATCTGCCATATCTTCTTCGTGTTACCATTATTTTCTTTCACTAGGTTGGTATAGTAGCACTTTTTGGATTTTCTTATCATTGCTACAGACTTATTTCTGTAAAGCTTAAAATTTTGATGGTAGTATTCATTGCCCTTGTTATTTTTCTGTTTGTCGTAGTAAAAATCTTTCAGCTTCAAAACCTCAAGTATATTTCTATTCATCCATGGACATATGGCATGGTCATAATTTCGGCGCGAACAACTACGCGTTGATCGTCCAATGACATCCACAATGCATTTTACAATGTTATCACACTCGACGTCCACGTCTTCATCATAAAGGGCATCAAAATTCGTACCTTGTAGTAGTTTTTGCACGGAATTATAGTTGACACATGTTGTACGTTTATTGGCAGGTCTTTCAGGAGCACAAATGTGTTTCTGGGGTAAAAATAGAAAGGTGGGATTGTGATCCGCAATAGCAACAGCGTATACGCCTGCCGATACATCCAGGTCAGCGTTACACAACACGTGATCAATAATCGACTCCGATTGGTCTGTTATGCGAGTGGGTGATGAAATAACATTTCTCAGATTGACTGATTGTAGCAAGAACACGTAATCATCACATGTATCTTCAGACACGTCTATGTTAATATCACCGCAGACAATAAAAGGTGCTTTAGAAGCCACAATGGGTAACATGGTACTTTCCATCACAGTAATGAAGTCAGCCACACTGGAATTGGGTGGACGATCTATTACACCGATGATAACACCATTTTGAAGATGAATAAAAAGAGTCTGTGCCAATGAACTGCAGCATGAGCTATTGCTAAGGAGAACAAAACTATAACAGTCTTTGATAAATAGCGCCACGCCCCCTCCTCGTGTAGCACTGTTTCTAGGTTGCGAAAGCATGACGTAGCCGGGTAGATGAACTGATTCGCTTTCTCGAAGGCAAGTTTCAGTTATAGCGATGACATCATATTTAAACGAGTGCTGTGATAAGTACGAAAGCAGATGATCGAAATTCTTCTTTATGCTGCGAATAATACAATGTAATACTGCGAAATGATCCTGCTGCAGCCATATGTTTTCAACCTCAGAAAAAAAACGCCAGTTAAAAATATAGGAAATTCCATGTTTACAGAAACAAGCAGGCAATCCTCAAACAACTTTGGAAAGATCCTCAGCACATGTGACGTGAAGCACACGTGAATTATTCGCCTTCCGCATCAAAATCTTTCCACTAGTTACCCAGTTGTACTTCCAGTTTTTTTCCCGCTTTGTCTTTAGAGCGGCTGTTAGCAATGCCTTGTTTGCTGGACACAAGTGCTCATTTATGTATACTGGAGATGCGATGCCCTGAAAACCTAAAGCTGTCGTGTTAAGTCGTTGCTTCTTAGCAGTCCTCAGAACATTATCTTTCACAGCTCTTGAAAGAAACCTAACTATGATGTTAGGTGTTGACGCGTTCCTTGATGGAACTCGGTGCACGACGTCTATATCTGTTTCTTTGACTTCAACTTTCAGGCAGCTGGCAAGCTGTTGCATTGTGGAGACCAAGTTTTCTCCCTCCATCACACGAACTCCCTTTATTTCTAGGTTATTCTGTCTACTGTATTGTTGCTGAGCAGTGAGTTCCTGTTTTACTTCCTTAATATCCTTGGCGAGGCGACTGTTTTTGCTTTTAATCGCGTGTATTTCTGCTCGCACCGCAGCAAGCTCTTGCTTTGTTTCGCCCAGTTCCACCCTGAATTGCTCAAAGTGCTCATTCATGAAGTTGATTGACTGTCTAAGAGTTTGTAGTTCGCCTTCAAAAACCTTTGTGATGTCTTTCTTTAGCTCATCATGTTTGGCATCAATTCTAGCAGAAAAATCTGACAAGGCCTTAGCTAGTTCCTTCACAGTAGTGGGCGGCTTATCACCCATAACACCCGTCATTAACTGAGCAGTCCAGGAACTAAGAAGCGTAAAGCAAGTTAACTGGACTGCTCGCGACGCTACCTAGCTTACAATAACATAACCCAACCTAACCTAACCTTCGCAATTCTATCGTTAGAACACGTTTTACTCGCTACATTACAATGCTTTCTGCAACATTACGACGATTTTATGCGCTTTCACATTAGATATCGCAGTTTCCGACTTGTAATGGCGAAAAACACTGCATCTCAATAGCTAATATTGTTTAATGCGGTTTTATGATGCTTCAAGACTTGACCTAACCTAACCTTCGCACTTGTACGTAAAAGGCTCTGATACACTGTTTCGTTCACAATTATTATATTTGCATGACCTCACAGTTTTTCACCAACTTAGTACAGTACAGAACGCTGTATCTCGCTAAATGACATCGTTATTTAAGGTTTGACGATGCTTGCATGCGCTTTCACGAGAATATCACAAAATAGCAGTTTCGCACTTGTAACGGTAGAAGACGCACTATCTGGCTAGTTGACGCCGTGTTGTGTGCTTTCACAATATTTCAGTTATCGCAGTGTCGTACTCGCAACAAAACAACACTATCTCGTTAGAAGAGGTTGTTTTTGGTGTTTTTTTTTCAATCAATCAATGAAACGTTTACTTCATGAATAGATATATGCAACTACAGGGATTATTTGGACCGATAGCCTAAAGTGGCTAGTGGACGGTCCAATACAATGTGCAACATAAAAAAAGCACAGGTCAGCTCTGAGGTAACAACATAAAAAAAAACAAAAAAAAAAAACAATCATATCATACAGATGACACAGTAATACATTTTTTCCTGCAGATATGCATACTTATTAGCTTGCAGCTAGTTTTTATAGATAGGCACTTATTAAAAAAATACAATGAAATTCGAATCAAACACACACATGCTTACATGTCTTGACTCCACAGAAAAAATGATTTACATGCCATGCTGAAATTGCGTGCCGTTTTAATCTCTAGGGGGACCGAGTTCCATATTTTTGTTCCATTAAACTGTATCAGTCTTTCTCCGTAAACATTAAAACATTTGGGCAGATTGAAATTACCATTCGAAGCATGTCGCGTATTGCGTTTAGGGATTGAAAAAAGATCAGCAGGCAAAGGTGAATTTCTATTAATTATGTTATTTACTAAAACGGCAATTTTGTAGTCACGCAACATCGGAACCGAGAGAATGCGTTGTGATTGGAAAATATTACTTACTGATTCACCTTGGCTTATGATTTTCAGTGTACGCTTTTGAAGTCGTTCAAGAGTTTTTAGATAACTGTTGTACGTCACACCCCACGATTCCAGACAGTAACGTATGTGACAATGACACAATGAAAAGTAGAGTGCGCGAAGTATAGCTTGTGGAAAATATTGGCGAGCTTTTATTAGAGAATAGCAGCCATAGGCTACCTTTGCGCACACACTCTGTACTTGCTCATGCCAGTGTAAATGTTCATCAAAAGTGACGCCTAAATATTTAAAACAAGGAACTTGTTGAATATGAGCGTTGTTTATTGTTAGGTTAAGAGATTCAGCGTCAATGTGTTTCCTACGAGAGTGAAACACCATGTACTTTGTTTTAGTACAGTTAACAGTCAGCTGATTCCTGGCAAATCATTCCGAGATGTTCGATAAATCGGTCTTCGGGTCATTTTGTAAATCTGCTAAGGAGTGCCCTGTGAAAACTAAAACAGTGTCGTCCGCGTACATCAGTGTCCTTGACCTCTGTAGGGATCGCGGGACATCAATAATATATAGAGAGAACAATATAGGGCCCAAAACTGAGCCCTGTGGCACCCCGCATTTAATATAACCGTAAGATGACTTGATGTCACCAATGACTACCTTTTGTTTGCGTGCCGAGAATTAACTAGAAAAAAAATCAAGCGAGTTACCTTTTATCCCATAGGAATGCATTTTTTCTAGTAAAATGGAATGACTAAAAGCATCAAATGCCTTTCGTATGTCTAAAAATACTGATATTGCTATGTTGTTTTCATGTAGCGCGGAATTAATATATTGCGTAAGCATCAAAACAGCAGTTGAAGCTGACCTGTTTGCAACAAAGCCGTGTTGCTGGGGACAAAGTACATTCTGTTCATTCAGGAAGCGCCTTAATTGTGACGAAATTAGTTTTCAAGCGTAGTGTTAATACTACTCAGGACAGATATTGGTCTGTAGCTGTCCGGAAGATTCCGATCACCAGATTTGTACACTGGTATTAGTTTGGCGGTCTTAAGTATACTAGGATAAGTTTTAGAGGAAAGTGCATGAATAAATATATGGCATAAGGGACCACACAAAACATCCAAATTCTCCTTTAAAATCCTTGATGATATGGCGTCATGGCCAGCTGCCTTGTTCCCTGGTAACTTATTAATTACTTGTCGCATGTCATCCTCAGTTACATCACATAAATCGAAATTATTGGTAACAGTACAGGGTGCATTTAAATTTGGCATATGAGCAGGGAACTTCCTCGCAAGGCTGAGACCAATATTAGTAAAGTAATCGTTAAAGTTGTCGGCCACTTCACGAGTTGGATTATCAGGTATGATGCGTTCTTTGCTACCCATGCCAGTGACGTCTTTAACAATCTGCCATATCTTCTTCGTGTTACCATTATTTTCTTTCACTAGGTTGGTATAGTAGCACTGTTTGGATTTTCTTATCATTGCTACAGACTTATTTCTGTAAAGCTTAAAATTTTGATGGTAGTATTCATTGCGCTTGTTATTTTTCTGTTTGTCGTAGTAAAAATCTTTCAGCTTCAAAACCTCAAGTATATTTCTATTCATCCATGGACATATGGCATGGTCATAATTTCGGCGCGAACAACTACGCGTTGATCGTCCAATGACATCCACAATGCATTTTACAATGTTATCACACTCGACGTCCACGTCTTCATCATAAAGTGCATCAAAATTCGTACCTTGTAGTAGTTTTTGCACGGAATTATAGTTGACACATGTTGTACGTTTATTGGCAGGTCTTTCAGGAGCACAAATGCGTTTCTGGGGTAAAAATAGAAAGGTGGGATTGTGATCCGCAATAGCAACAGCGTATACGCCTGCCGATACATCCAGGTCAGCGTTACACAACACGTGATCAATAATCGACTCCGATTGGTCTGTTATGCGAGTGGGTGATGAAATAACATTTCTCAGATTGACTGATTGTAGCAAGAACACGTAATCATCACATGTATCTTCAGACACGTCTATGTTAATATCACCGCAGACAATAAAAGGTGCTTTAGAAGCCACAATGGGTAACATGGTACTTTCCATCACAGTAATGAAGTCAGCCACACTGGAATTGGGTGGACGATCTATTACACCGATGATAACACCATTTTGAAGATGAATAAAAAGAGTCTGTGCCAATGAACTGCAGCATGAGCTATTGCTAAGGAGAACAAAACTATAACAGTCTTTGATAAATAGCGCCACGCCCCCTCCTCGTGTAGCACTGTTTCTAGGTTGCGAAAGCATGACGTAGCCGGGTAGATGAACTGATTCGCTTTCTCGAAGGCAAGTTTCAGTTATAGCGATGACATCATATTTAAACGAGTGCTGTGATAAGTACGAAAGCAGATGATCGAAATTCTTCTTTATGCTGCGAATAATACAATGTAATACTGCGAAATGATCCTGCTGCAGCCATATGTTTTCAACCTCAGAAAAAAAACGCCAGTTAAAAATATAGGAAATTCCATGTTTACAGAAACAAGCAGGCAATCCTCAAACAACTTTGGAAAGATCCTCAGCACATGTGACGTGAAGCACACGTGAATTATTCGCCTTCCGCATCAAAATCTTTCCACTAGTTACCCAGTTGTACTTCCAGTTTTTTTCCCGCTTTGTCTTTAGAGCGGCTGTTAGCAATGCCTTGTTTGCTGGACACAAGTGCTCATTTATGTATACTGGAGATGCGATGCCCTGAAAACCTAAAGCTGTCGTGTTAAGTCGTTGCTTCTTAGCAGTCCTCAGAACATTATCTTTCACAGCTCTTGAAAGAAACCTAACTATGATGTTAGGTGTTGACGCGTTCCTTGATGGAACTCGGTGCACGACGTCTATATCTGTTTCTTTGACTGCAACTTTCAGGCAGCTGGCAAGCTGTTGCATTGTGGAGACCAAGTTTTCTCCCTCCATCACACGAACTCTCTTTATTTCTAGGTTATTCTGCCTACTGTATTGTTGCTGAGCAGTGAGTTCCTGTTTTACTTCCTTAATATCCTTGGCGAGGCGACTGTTTTTGCTTTTAATCACGTGTATTTCTGCTCGCACCGCAGCAAGCTCTTGCTTTGTTTCGCCCAGTTCCACCCTGAATTGCTCAAAGTGCTCATTCATGAAGTTGATTGACTGTCTAAGAGTTTGTAGTTCGCCTTCAAAAACCTTTGTGATGTCTTTCTTTAGCTCATCATGTTTGGCATCAATTCTAGCAGAAAAATCTGACAAGGCCTTAGCTAGTTCCTTCACAGTAGTGGGCGGCTTATCACCCATAACACCCGTCATTAACTGAGCAGTCCAGGAACTAAGAAGCGTAAAGCAAGTTAACTGGACTGCTCGCGACGCTACCTAGCTTACAATAACATAACCCAACCTAACCTAACCTTCGCAATTCTATCGTTAGAACACGTTTTACTCGCTACATTACAATGCTTTCTGCAACATTACGACGGTTTTATGCGCTTTCACATTAGATATCGCAGTTTCCGACTTGTAATGGTGAAAAACACTGCATCTCAATAGCTAATATTGTTTAATGCGGTTTTATGATGCTTCAAGACTTGACCTAACCTAACCTTCGCACTTGTACGTAAAAGGCTCTGATACACTGTTTCGTTCACAATTATTATATTTGCATGACCTCACAGTTTTTCACCAACTTAGTACAGTACAGAACGCTGTATCTCGCTAAATGACATCGTTATTTAAGGTTTGACGATGCTTGCATGTGCTTTCATGAGAATATCACAATATAGCAGTTTCGCACTTGTAACGGTACAAGACGCACTATCTGGCTAGTTCACGCCGTGTTGTGTGCTTTTACAATATTTCAGCTATCACAGTTTCGTACTCGCAACAAAACAACACTATCTCGTTAGATGAGGTCGTTTTTGGTGGTTTCACGGCACTACCTAGCTTAAACTAACATAACCCTACCTAACCTAACCTTCGCAATTCTATCGATAGAAAATGTTTTACTCGCTACTTTACAATGCTTTCTGCAATATTACGACAGTTTTATGCGCTTTCACATTAGATGTTGCAGTTTCCGACTTGTAATGATGAAAAACACTGCATCTCAATAGCTAACATTGTTTATTGCGGTTTTATGATGCTTCAAGACTTGACCCAACCTAACCTTCGCACTTGTACGTAAAAGGCTCTGTTACACTGTTTCGTTCATAATCAATATATTTGCATGATCTCACAGTTTTTCACCAACTTAGTACAGTACAGAAGGCTGTATCTCACTAAATGTCATTGGTATTTAAGGTTTCACGTTGCTTGCATGCGCTTTCACGAGAATATCACAAAATAGCAGTTTCGCACTTGTAACGGTAGAAGACGCACTATCTGGCTAGTTGACGCCGTGTTGTGTGCTTTCACAATATTTCAGTTATCGCAGTGTCGTACTCGCAACAAAACAACACTATCTCGTTAAAAGAGGTTGTTTTTGGTGTTTTTTTTTTCAATCAATCAATGAAACGTTTACTTCATGAATAGATATATGCAATTACAGGGATTATTTGGACCGATAGCCTAAAGTGGCTAGTGGACGGTCCAATACAATGTGCAACATAAAAAAAGCACAGGTCAGCTCTGAGGTAACAACATAAAAAAACAAAAAAAAACAATCATATCATACAGATGACACAGTAATACATTTTTTCCTGCAGATATGCATACTTATTAGCTTGCAGCTAGTTTTTATAGATAGGCACTTATTAAAAAAATACAATGAAATTCGAATCAAACACACACATGCTTACATGTCTTGACTCCACAGAAAAAATGATTTACATGCCATGCTGAAATTGCGTGCCGTTTTAATCTCTAGGGGGACCGAGTTCCATATTTTTGTTCCATTAAACTGTATCAGTCTTTCTCCGTAAACATTAAAACATTTGGGCAGATTGAAATTACCATTCGAAGCATGTCGCGTATTGCGTTTAGGGATTGAAAAAAGATCAGCAGGCAAAGGTGAATTTCTATAATTATGTTATTTACTAAAACGGCAATTTTGTAGTCACGCAACATCGGAACCGAGAGAATGCGTTGTGATTGGAAAATATTACTTACTGATTCACCTTGGCTTATGATTTTCAGTGTACGCTTTTGAAGTCGTTCAAGAGTTTTTAGATAACTGTTGTACGTCACACCCCACGATTCCAGACAGTAACGTATGTGACAATGACACAATGAAAAGTAGAGTGCGCGAAGTATAGCTTGTGGAAAATATTGGCGAGCTTTTATTAGAGAATAGCAGCCATAGGCTACCTTTGCGCACACACTCTGTACTTGCTCATGCCAGTGTAAATGTTCATCAAAAGTGACGCCTAAATATTTAAAACAAGGAACTTGTTGAATATGAGCGTTGTTTATTGTTAGGTTAAGAGATTCAGCGTCAATGTGTTTCCTACGAGAGTGAAACACCATGTACTTTGTTTTAGTACAGTTAACAGTCAGCTGATTCCTGGCAAATCATTCCGAGATGTTCGATAAATCGGTCTTCGGGTCATTTTGTAAATCTGCTAAGGAGTGCCCTGTGAAAACTAAAACAGTGTCGTCCGCGTACATCAGTGTCTTTGACCTCTGTAGGGATCGCGGGACATCATTAATATATAGAGAGAACAATATAGGGCCCAAAGCTGAGCCCTGTGGCACCCCGCATTTATTATAACCGTAAGATGACTTGATGTCACCAATGACTACCTTTTGTCTGCGTGCCGATTAATAACTAGAAAAAAAATCAAGCGAGTTACCTTTTATCCCATAGGAATGCAATTTTTCCAGTAAAATGGAATGACTAATAGCATCAAATGTCTTTCGTATGTCTAAAAATACTGATATTGCTATGTTGTTTTCATGTAGCGCGGAATTAATATATTGCGTAAGCATGGAAACAGCAGTTGAAGTGGACCTGTTTGCAACAAAGCCGTGTTGCTGGGGACAAAGTACATTCTGTTCATTCAGGAAGCGTCTTAATTGTGACGAAATTAGTGTTTCAAGCGTAGTGTTAATACTACTCAGGACAGATATTGGTCTGTAGCTGTCCGGAAGATTCCGATCACCAGATTTGTACACTGGTATTACTTTGGCGGTCTTAAGTATACTAGGATAAGTTTTAGAGGAAAATGCATGATTAAATATATGGCATAAGGGACCACACAAAACATCAATATTCTCCTTTATATTCCTTGATGATAAGGCGTCATGGCCAGCTGCCTTGTTCTCTGGTAACTTATCAATTACTGGTCGCATGTCATCCTCAGTTACATCACATAAATCGAAATTATTGGTAACAGTACAGGGTGCATTTAAATTTGGCATATGAGCAGGGAACTTCCTCGCAAGGCTGAGACAAATATTAGTAAAGTAATCGTTAAAGTTGTCGGCCACTTCACGAGTTGGATTATCAGGTATGATGCGTTCTTTGCTACCCATGCCAGTGACGTCTTTAACAATCTGCCATATCTTCTTCGTGTTACCATTATTTTCTTTCACTAGGTTGGTATAGTAGCACTTTTTGGATTTTCTTATCATTGCTACAGACTTATTTCTGTAAAGCTTAAAATTTTGATGGTAGTATTCATTGCGCTGTTATTTTTCTGTTTGTCGTAGTAAAAATCTTTCAGCTTCAAAACCTCAAGTATATTTCTATTCATCCATGGACATATGGCATGGTCATAATTTCGGCGCGAACAACTACGCGTTGATCGTCCAATGACATCCACAATGCATTTTACAATGTTATCACACTCGACGTCCACGTCTTCATCATAAAGGGCATCAAAATTCGTACCTTGTAGTAGTTTTTGCACGGAATTATAGTTGACACATGTTGTACGTTTATTGGCAGGTCTTTCAGGAGCACAAATGTGTTTCTGGGGTAAAAATAGAAAGGTGGGATTGTGATCCGCAATAGCAACAGCGTATACGCCTGCCGATACATCCAGGTCAGCGTTACACAACACGTGATCAATAATCGACTCCGATTGGTCTGTTATGCGAGTGGGTGATGAAATAACATTTCTCAGATTGACTGATTGTAGCAAGAACACGTAATCATCACATGTATCTTCAGACACGTCTATGTTAATATCACCGCAGACAATAAAAGGTGCTTTAGAAGCCACAATGGGTAACATGGTACTTTCCATCACAGTAATGAAGTCAGCCACACTGGAATTGGGTGGACGATCTATTACACCGATGATAACACCATTTTGAAGATGAATAAAAAGAGTCTGTGCCAATGAACTGCAGCATGAGCTATTGCTAAGGAGAACAAAACTATAACAGTCTTTGATAAATAGCGCCACGACCCCTCCTCGTGTAGCACTGTTTCTAGGTTGCGAAAGCATGACGTAGCCGGGTAGATGAACTGATTCGCTTTCTCGAAGCCAAGTTTCAGTTATAGCGATGACATCATATTTAAACGAGTGCTGTGATAAGTACGAAAACAGATGATCGAAATTCTTCTTTATGCTGCGAATAATACAATGTAATACTGCGAAATGATCCTGCTGCAGCCATATGTTTTCAACCTCAGAAAAAAACGCCAGTTAAAAATATAGGAAATTCCATGTTTACAGAAACAAGCAGGCAATCCTCAAACAACTTTGGAAAGATCCTCAGCACATGTGACGTGAAGCACACGTGAATTATTCGCCTTCCGCATCAAAATCTTTGCACTAGTTACCCAGTTGTACTTCCAGTTTTTTTCCCGCTTTGTCTTTAGAGCGGCTGTTAGCAATGCCTTGTTTGCTGGACACAAGTGCTCATTTATGTATACTGGAGATGCGATGCCCTGAAAACCTAAAGCTGTCGTGTTAAGTCGTTGCTTCTTAGCAGTCCTCAGAACATTATCTTTCACAGCTCTTGAAAGAAACCTAACTATGATGTTAGGTGTTGACGCGTTCCTTGATGGAACTCGGTGCACGACGTCTATATCTGTTTCTTTGACTTCAACTTTCAGGCAGCTGGCAAGCTGTTGCATTGTGGAGACCAAGTTTTCTCCCTCCATCACACGAACTCCCTTTATTTCTAGGTTATTCTGTCTACTGTATTGTTGCTGAGCAGTGAGTTCCTGTTTTACTTCCTTAATATCCTTGGCGAGGCGACTGTTTTTGCTTTTAATCGCGTGTATTTCTGCTCGCACCGCAGCAAGCTCTTGCTTTGTTTCGCCCAGTTCCACCCTGAATTGCTCAAAGTGCTCATTCATGAAGTTGATTGACTGTCTAAGAGTTTGTAGTTCGCCTTCAAAAACCTTTGTGATGTCTTTCTTTTGCTCATCATGTTTGGCATCAATTCTAGCAGAAAAATCTGACAAGGCCTTAGCTAGTTCCTTCACAGTAGTGGGCGGCTTATCACCCATAACACCCGTCATTAACTGAGCAGTCCAGGAACTAAGAAGCGTAAAGCAAGTTAACTTGACTGCTTGCGACGCTACCTAGCTTACAATAACATAACCCAACCTAACCTAACCTTCGCAATTCTATCGTTAGAACACGTTTTACTCGCTACATTACAATGCTTTCTGCAACATTACGACGGTTTTATGCGCTTTCACATTAGATATCGCAGTTTCCGACTTGTAATGGTGAAAAACACTGCATCTCAATAGCTAATATTGTTTAATGCGGTTTTATGATGCTTCAAGACTTGACCTAACCTAACCTTCGCACTTGTACGTAAAAGGCTCTGATACACTGTTTCGTTCACAATTATTATATTTGCATGACCTCACAGTTTTTCACCAACTTAGTACAGTACAGAACGCTGTATCTCGCTAAATGACATCGTTATTTAAGGTTTGACGATGCTTGCAGGTGCTTTCATGAGAATATCACAATATAGCAGTTTCGCACTTGTAACGGTACAAGACGCACTATCTGGCTAGTTGACGCCGTGTTGTGTGCTTTCACAATATTTCAGTTATCGCAGTGTCGTACTCGCAACAAAACAACACTATCTCGTTAGAAGAGGTTGTTTTTGGTGTTTTTTTTTTTCAATCAATCAATGAAACGTTTACTTTATGAATAGATATATGCAATTACAGGGATTATTTGGACCGATAGCCTAAAGTGGCTAGTGGACGGTCCAATACAATGTGCAACATAAAAAAAGCACAGGTCAGCTCTGAGGTAACAACATAAAAAAAACAAAAAACACAATCATATCATACAGATGACACAGTAATACATTTTTTCCTGCAGATATGCATACTTATTAGCTTGCAGCTAGTTTTTATAGATAGGCACTTATTAAAAAAATACAATGAAATTCGAATCAAACACACACATGCTTACATGTCTTGACTCCACAGAAAAAATGATTTACATGCCATGCTGAAATTGCGTGCCGTTTTAATCTCTAGGGGGACCGAGTTCCATATTTTTGTTCCGTTAAACTGTATCAGTCTTTCTCCGTAAACATTAAAACATTTGGGCAGATTGAAATTACCATTCGAAGCATGTCGCGTATTGCGTTTAGGGATTGAAAAAAGATCAGCAGGCAAAGGTGAATTTCTATTAATTATGTTATTTACTAAAACGGCAATTTTGTAGTCACGCAACATCGGAACCGAGAGAATGCGTTGTGATTGGAAAATATTACTTACTGATTCACCTTGGCTTATGATTTTCAGTGTACGCTTTTGAAGTCGTTCAAGAGTTTTTAGATAACTGTTGTACGTCACACCCCACGATTCCAGACAGTAACGTATGTGACAATGACACAATGAAAAGTAGAGTGCGCGAAGTATAGCTTGTGGAAAATATTGGCGAGCTTTTATTAGAGAATAGCAGCCATAGGCTACCTTTGCGCACACACTCTGTACTTGCTCATGCCAGTGTAAATGTTCATCAAAAGTGACGCCTAAATATTTAAAACAAGGAACTTGTTGAATATGAGCGTTGTTTATTGTTAGGTTAAGAGATTCAGCGTCAATATGTTTCCTTCGAGGGTGAAACACCACGTACTTTGTTTTAGTACAGTTAACAGTCAGCTGATTCCTGGCAAATCATTCCGAGATGTTCGATAAATCGGTCATCGCGTCATTTTGTAAATCTGCTAAGGAGTGCCTTGTGAAAACTAAAACAGTGTCGTCCGCGTACATCAGTGTCTTTGACCTCTGTAGGGATCGCGGGACATCATTAATATATAGAGAGAACAATATAGGGCCCAAAGCTGAGCCCTGTGGCACCCCGCATTTATTATAACCGTAAGATGACTTGATGTCACCAATGACTACCTTTTGTCTGCGTGCCGATTAATAACTAGAAAAAAAATCAAGCGAGTTACCTTTTATCCCGTAGGAATGCAATTTTTCCAGTAAAATGGAATGACTAATAGCATCAAATGTCTTTCGTATGTCTAAAAATACTGATATTGCTATGTTGTTTTCATGTAGCGCGGAATTAATATATTGCGTAAGCATGGAAACAGCAGTTGAAGTGGACCTGTTTGCAACAAAGCCGTGTTGCTGGGGACAAAGTACATTCTGTTCATTCAGGAAGCGTCTTAATTGTGACGAAATTAGTGTTTCAAGCGTAGTGTTAATACTACTCAGGACAGATATTGGTCTGTAGCTGTCCGGAAGATTCCGATCACCAGATTTGTACACTGGTATTACTTTGGCGGTCTTAAGTATACTAGGATAAGTTTTAGAGGAAAATGCATGATTAAATATATGGCATAAGGGACCACACAAAACATCAATATTCTCCTTTATATTCCTTGATGATAAGGCGTCATGGCCAGCTGCCTTGTTCTCTGGTAACTTATCAATTACTGGTCGGATGTCATCCTCAGTTACATCACATAAATCGAAATTATTGGTAACAGTACAGGGTGCATTTAAATTTGGCATATGAGCAGGGAACTTCCTCGCAAGGCTGAGACCAATAATAGTAAAGTAATCGTTAAAGTTGTCGGCCACTTCACGAGTTGGATTATCAGGTATGATGCGTTCTTTGCTACCCATGCCAGTGACGTCTTTAACAATCTGCCATATCTTCTTCGTGTTACCATTATTTTCTTTCACTAGGTTGGTATAGTAGCACTTTTTGGATTTTCTTATCATTGCTACAGACTTATTTCTGTAAAGCTTAAAATTTTGATGGTAGTATTCATTGCGCTTGTTATTTTTCTGTTTGTCGTAGTAAAAATCTTTCAGCTTCAAAACCTCAAGTATATTTCTATTCATCCATGGACATATGGCATGGTCATAATTTCGGCGCGAACAACTACGCGTTGATCGTCCAATGACATCCACAATGCATTTTACAATGTTATCACACTCGACGTCCACGTCTTCATCATAAAGGGCATCAAAATTCGTACCTTGTAGTAGTTTTTGCACGGAATTATAGTTGACACATGTTGTACGTTTATTGGCAGGTCTTTCAGGAGCACAAATGTGTTTCTGGGGTAAAAATAGAAAGGTGGGATTGTGATCCGCAATAGCAACAGCGTATACGCCTGCCGATACATCCAGGTCAGCGTTACACAACACGTGATCAATAATCGACTCCGATTGGTCTGTTATGCGAGTGGGTGATGAAATAACATTTCTCAGATTGACTGATTGTAGCAAGAACACGTAATCATCACATGTATCTTCAGACACGTCTATGTTATTATCACCGCAGACAATAAAAGGTGCTTTAGAAGCCACAATGGGTAACATGGTACTTTCCATCACAGTAATGAAGTCAGCCACACTGGAATTGGGTGGACGATCTATTACACCGATGATAACACCATTTTGAAGATGAATAAAAAGAGTCTGTGCCAATGAACTGCAGCATGAGCTATTGCTAAGGAGAACAAAACTATAACAGTCTTTGATAAATAGCGCCACGCCCCCTCCTCGTGTAGCACTGTTTCTAGGTTGCGAAAGCATGACGTAGCCGGGTAGATGAACTGATTCGCTTTCTTGAAGCCAAGTTTCGGTTATAGCGATGACATCATATTTAAACAAGTGCTGTGATAAGTACGAAAGCAGATGATCGAAATTCTTCTTTATGCTGCGAATAATACAATGTAATACTGCGAAATGATCCTGCTGCAAGCATATGTTTTCAACCTCAGAAAAAAAACGCCAGTTAAAAATATAGGAAATTCCATGTTTACAGAAACAAGCAGGCAATCCTCAAACAACTTTGGAAAGATCCTCAGCACATGTGACGTGAAGCACACGTGAATTATTCGCCTTCCGCATCAAAATCTTTCCACTAGTTACCCAGTTGTACTTCCAGTTTTTTTCCCGCTTTGTCTTTAGAGCGGCTGTTAGCAATGCCTTGTTTGCTGGACACAAGTGCTCATTTATGTATACTGGAGATGCGATGCCCTGAAAACCTAAAGCTGTCGTGTTAAGTCGTTGCTTCTTAGCAGTCCTCAGAACATTATCTTTCACAGCTCTTGAAAGAAACCTAACTATGATGTTAGGTGTTGACGCGTTCCTTGATGGAACTCGTTGCACGACGTCTATATCTGTTTCTTTGACTTCAACTTTCAGGCAGCTGGCAAGCTGTTGCATTGTGGAGACCAAGTTTTCTCCTTCCATCACACGAACTCCCTTTATTTCTAGGTTATTCTGTCTACTGTATTGTTGCTGAGCAGTGAGTTCCTGTTTTACTTCCTTAATATCCTTGGCGAGGCGACTGTTTTTGCTTTTAATCGCGTGTATTTCTGCTCGCACCGCAGCAAGCTCTTGCTTTGTTTCGCCCAGTTCCACCCTGAATTGCTCAAAGTGCTCATTCATGAAGTTGATTGACTGTCTAAGAGTTTGTAGTTCGCCTTCAAAAACCTTTGTGATGTCTTTCTTTAGCTCATCATGTTTGGCATCAATTCTAGCAGAAAAATCTGACAAGGCCTTAGCTAGTTCCTTCACAGTAGTGGGCGGCTTATCACCCATAACACCCGTCATTAACTGAGCAGTCCAGGAACTAAGAAGCGTAAAGCAAGTTAACTGGACTGCTCGCGACGCTACCTAGCTTACAATAACATAACCCAACCTAACCTAACCTTCGCAATTCTATCGTTAGAACACGTTTTACTCGCTACATTACAATGCTTTCTGCAACATTACGACGGTTTTATGCGCTTTCACATTAGATATCGCAGTTTCCGACTTGTAATGGTGAAAAACACTGCATCTCAATAGCTAATATTGTTTAATGCGGTTTTATGATGCTTCAAGACTTGACCTAACCTAACCTTCGCACTTGTACGTAAAAGGCTCTGATACACTGTTTCGTTCACAATTATTATATTTGCATGACCTCACAGTTTTTCACCAACTTAGTACAGTACAGAACGCTGTATCTCGCTAAATGACATCGTTATTTAAGGTTTGACGATGCTTGCAGGTGCTTTCATGAGAATATCACAATATAGCAGTTTCGCACTTGTAACGGTACAAGACGCACAATCTGGCTAGTTCACGCCGTGTTGTGTGCTTTTACAATATTTCAGCTATCACAGTTTCGTACTCGCAACAAAACAACACTATCTCGTTAGATGAGGTCGTTTTTGGTGGTTTCACGGCACTACCTAGCTTAAACTAACATAACCCAACCTAACCTAACCTTCGCAATTCTATCGTTAGAAAATGTTTTACTCGCTACTTTACAATGCTTTCTGCAATATTACGACGGTTTTATGCGCTTTCACATTAGATGTTGCAGTTTCCGACTTGTAATGATGAAAAACACTGCATCTCAATAGCTAACATTGTTTATTGCGGTTTTATGATGCTTCAAGACTTGACCCAACCTAACCTTCGCACTTGTACGTAAAAGGCTCTGTTACACTGTTTCGTTCATAATCAATATATTTGCATGATCTCACAGTTTTTCACCAACTTAGTACAGTACAGAAGGCTGTATCTCACTAAATGTCATTGGTATTTAAGGTTTCACGTTGCTTGCATGCGCTTTCACGAGAATATCACAAAATAGCAGTTTCGCACTTGTAACGGTAGAAGACGCACTATCTGGCTAGTTGACGCCGTGTTGTGTGCTTTCACAATATTTCAGTTATCGCAGTGTCGTACTCGCAACAAAACAACACTATCTCGTTAGAAGAGGTTGTTTTTGGTGTTTTTTTTTCAATCAATCAATGAAACGTTTACTTCATGAATAGATATATGCAACTACAGGGATTATTTGGACCGATAGCCTAAAGTGGCTAGTGGACGGTCCAATACAATGTGCAACATAAAAAAAGCACAGGTCAGCTCTGAGGTAACAACATAAAAAAAAACAAAAAAAACAATCATATCATACAGATGACACAGTAATACATTTTTTCCTGCAGATATGCATACTTATTAGCTTGCAGCTAGTTTTTATAGATAGGCACTTATTAAAAAAATACAATGAAATTCGAATCAAACACACACATGCTTACATGTCTTGACTCCACAGAAAAAATGATTTACATGCCATGCTGAAATTGCGTGCCGTTTTAATCTCTAGGGGGACCGAGTTCCATATTTTTGTTCCATTAAACTGTATCAGTCTTTCTCCGTAAACATTAAAACATTTGGGCAGATTGAAATTACCATTCGAAGCATGTCGCGTATTGCGTTTAGGGATTGAAAAAAGATCAGCAGGCAAAGGTGAATTTCTATTAATTATGTTATTTACTAAAACGGCAATTTTGTAGTCCCGCAACATCGGAACCGAGAGAATGCGTTGTGATTGGAAAATATTACTTACTGATTCACCTTGGCTTATGATTTTCAGTGTACGCTTTTGAAGTCGTTCAAGAGTTTTTAGATAACTGTTGTACGTCACACCCCACGATTCCAGACAGTAACGTATGTGACAATGACACAATGAAAAGTAGAGTGCGCGAAGTATAGCTTGTGGAAAATATTGGCGAGCTTTTATTAGAGAATAGCAGCCATAGGCTACCTTTGCGCACACACTCTGTACTTGCTCATGCCAGTGTAAATGTTCATCAAAAGTGACGCCTAAATATTTAAAACAAGGAACTTGTTGAATATGAGCGTTGTTTATTGTTAGGTTAAGAGATTCAGCGTCAATGTGTTTCCTACGAGAGTGAAACACCATGTACTTTGTTTTAGTACAGTTAACAGTCAGCTGATTCCTGGCAAATCATTCCGAGATGTTCGATAAATCGGTCTTCGGGTCATTTTGTAAATCTGCTAAGGAGTGCCCTGTGAAAACTAAAACAGTGTCGTCCGCGTACATCAGTGTCCTTGACCTCTGTAGGGATCGCGGGACATCAATAACATATAGAGAGAACAATATAGGGCCCAAAACTGAGCCCTGTGGCACCCCGCATTTAATATAACCGTAAGATGACTTGATGTCACCAATGACTACCTTTTGTTTGCGTGCCGAGAATTAACTAGAAAAAAAATCAAGCGAGTTACCTTTTATCCCATAGGAATGCATTTTTTCTAGTAAAATGGAATGACTAAAAGCATCAAATGCCTTTCGTATGTCTAAAAATACTGATATTGCTATGTTGTTTTCATGTAGCGCGGAATTAATATATTGCGTAAGCATCAAAACAGCAGTTGAAGCTGACCTGTTTGCAACAAAGCCGTGTTGCTGGGGACAAAGTACATTCTGTTCATTCAGGAAGCGCCTTAATTGTGACGAAATTAGTTTTCAAGCGTAGTGTTAATACTACTCAGGACAGATATTGGTCTGTAGCTGTCCGGAAGATTCCGATCACCAGATTTGTACACTGGTATTAGTTTGGCGGTCTTAAGTATACTAGGATAAGTTTTAGAGGAAAGTGCATGAATAAATATATGGCATAAGGAACCACACAAAACATCCAAATTCTCCTTTAAAATCCTTGATGATATGGCGTCATGGCCAGCTGCCTTGTTCCCTGGTAACTTATTAATTACTTGTCGCATGTCATCCTCAGTTACATCACATAAATCGAAATTATTGGTAACAGTACAGGGTGCATTTAAATTTGGCATATGAACAGGGAACTTCCTCGCAAGGCTGAGACCAATATTAGTAAAGTAATCGTTAAAGTTGTCGGCCACTTCACGAGTTGGATTATCAGGTATGATGCGTTCTTTGCTACCCATGCCAGTGACGTCTTTAACAATCTGCCATATCTTCTTCGTGTTACCATTATTTTCTTTCACTAGGTTGGTATAGTAGCACTTTTTGGATTTTCTTATCATTGCTACAGACTTATTTCTGTAAAGCTTAAAATTTTGATGGTAGTATTCATTGCGCTTGTTATTTTTCTGTTTGTCGTAGTAAAAATCTTTCAGCTTCAAAACCTCAAGTATATTTCTATTCATCCATGGACATATGGCATGGTCATAATTTCGGCGCGAACAACTACGCGTTGATCGTCCAATGACATCCACAATGCATTTTACAATGTTATCCCACTCGACGTCCACGTCTTCATCATAAAGGGCATCAAAATTCGTACCTTGTAGTAGTTTTTGCACGGAATTATAGTTGACACATGTTGTACGTTTATTGGCAGGTCTTTCAGGAGCACAAATGCGTTTCTGGGGTAAAAATAGAAAGGTGGGATTGTGATCCGCAATAGCAACAGCGTATACGCCTGCCGATACATCCAGGTCAGCGTTACACAACACGTGATCAATAATCGACTCCGATTGGTCTGTTATGCGAGTGGGTGATGAAATAACATTTCTCAGATTGACTGATTGTAGCAAGAACACGTAATCATCACATGTATCTTCAGACACGTCTATGTTAATATCACCGCAGACAATAAAAGGTGCTTTAGAAGCCACAATGGGTAACATGGTACTTTCCATCACAGTAATGAAGTCAGCCACACTGGAATTGGGTGGACGATCTATTACACCGATGATAACACCATTTTGAAGATGAATAAAAAGAGTCTGTGCCAATGAACTGCAGCATGAGCTATTGCTAAGGAGAACAAAACTATAACAGTCTTTGATAAATAGCGCCACGCCCCCTCCTCGTGTAGCACTGTTTCTAGGTTGCGAAAGCATGACGTAGCCGGGTAGATGAACTGATTCGCTTTCTCGAAGCCAAGTTTCAGTTATAGCGATGACATCATATTTAAACGAGTGCTGTGATAAGTACGAAAGCAGATGATCGAAATTCTTCTTTATGCTGCGAATAATACAATGTAATACTGCGAAATGATCCTGCTGCAGCCATATGTTTTCAACCTCAGAAAAAAAACGCCAGTTAAAAATATAGGAAATTCCATGTTTACAGAAACAAGCAGGCAATCCTCAAATAACTTTGGAAAGATCCTCAGCACATGTGACGTGAAGCACACGTGAATTATTCGCCTTCCGCATCAAAATCTTTCCACTAGTTACCCAGTTGTACTTCCAGTTTTTTTCCCGCTTTGTCTTTAGAGCGGCTGTTAGCAATGCCTTGTTTGCTGGACACAAGTGCTCATTTATGTATACTGGAGATGCGATGCCCTGAAAACCTAAAGCTGTCGTGTTAAGTCGTTGCTTCTTAGCAGTCCTCAGAACATTATCTTTCACAGCTCTTGAAAGAAACCTAACTATGATGTTAGGTGTTGACGCGTTCCTTGATGGAACTCGGTGCACGACGTCTATATCTGTTTCTTTGACTTCAACTTTCAGGCAGCTGGCAAGCTGTTGCATTGTGGAGACCAAGTTTTCTCCCTCCATCACACGAACTCCCTTTATTTCTAGGTTATTCTGTCTACTGTATTGTTGCTGAGCAGTGAGTTCCTGTTTTACTTCCTTAATATCCTTGGCGAGGCGACTGTTTTTGCTTTTAATCGCGTGTATTTCTGCTCGCACCGCAGCAAGCTCTTGCTTTGTTTCGCCCAGTTCCACCCTGAATTGCTCAAAGTGCTCATTCATGAAGTTGATTGACTGTCTAAGAGTTTGTAGTTCGCCTTCAAAAACCTTTGTGATGTCTTTCTTTAGCTCATCATGTTTGGCATCAATTCTAGCAGAAAAATCTGACAAGGCCTTAGCTAGTTCCTTCACAGTAGTGGGCGGCTTATCACCCATAACACCCGTCATTAACTGAGCAGTCCAGGAACTAAGAAGCGTAAAGCAAGTTAACTGGACTGCTCGCGACGCTACCTAGCTTACAATAACATAACCCAACCTAACCTAACCTTCGCAATTCTATCGTTAGAACACGTTTTACTCGCTACATTACAATGCTTTCTGCAACATTACGACGGTTTTATGCGCTTTCACATTAGATATCGCAGTTTCCGACTTGTAATGGTGAAAAACACTGCATCTCAATAGCTAATATTGTTTAATGCGGTTTTATGATGCTTCAAGACTTGACCTAACCTAACCTTCGCACTTGTACGTAAAAGGCTCTGATACACTGTTTCGTTCACAATTATTATATTTGCATGACCTCACAGTTTTTCACCAACTTAGTACAGTACAGAACGCTGTATCTCGCTAAATGACATCGTTATTTAAGGTTTGACGATGCTTGCATGTGCTTTCATGAGAATATCACAATATAGCAGTTTCGCACTTGTAACGGTAGAAGACGCACTATCTGGCTAGTTGACGCCGTGTTGTGTGCTTTCACAATATTTCAGTTATCGCAGTGTCGTACTCGCAACAAAACAACACTATCTCGTTAAAAGAGGTCGTTTTTGGTGGTTTCACGGCACTACCTAGCTTAAACTAACATAACCCAACCTAACCTAACCTTCGCAATTCTATCGTTAGAAAATGTTTTACTCGCTACTTTACAATGCTTTCTGCAATATTACGACGGTTTTATGCGCTTTCACATTAGATGTTGCAGTTTCCGACTTGTAATGATGAAAAACACTGCATCTCAATAGCTAACATTGTTTATTGCGGTTTTATGATGCTTCAAGACTTGACCCAACCTAACCTTCGCACTTGTACGTAAAAGGCTCTGTTACACTGTTTCGTTCATAATCAATATATTTGCATGATCTCACAGTTTTTCACCAACTTAGTACAGTACAGAAGGCTGTATCTCACTAAATGTCATTGGTATTTAAGGTTTCACGTTGCTTGCATGCGCTTTCACGAGAATATCACAAAATAGCAGTTTCGCACTTGTAACGGTAGAAGACGCACTATCTGGCTAGTTGACGCCGTGTTGTGTGCTTTCACAATATTTCAGTTATCGCAGTTTCGTACTCGCAACAAAACAACACTATCTCGTTAAAAGAGGTTGTTTTTGGTGTTTTTTTTCAATCAATCAATGAAACGTTTACTTCATGAATAGATATATGCAATTACAGGGATTATTTGGACCGATAGCCTAAAGTGGCTAGTGGACGGTCCAATACAATGTGCAACATAAAAAAAGCACAGGTCAGCTCTGAGGTAACAACATAAAAAAAACAAAAAAGAAACAATCATATCATACAGATGACACAGTAATACATTTTTTCCTGCAGATATGCATACTTATTAGCTTGCAGCTAGTTTTTATAGATAGGCACTTATTAAAAAAATACAATGAAATTCGAATCAAACACACACATGCTTACATGTCTTGACTCCACAGAAAAAATGATTTACATGCCATGCTGAAATTGCGTGCCGTTTTAATCTCTAGGGGGACCGAGTTCCATATTTTTGTTCCATTAAACTGTATCAGTCTTTCTCCGTAAACATTAAAACATTTGGGCAGATTGAAATTACCATTCGAAGCATGTCGCGTATTGCGTTTAGGGATTGAAAAAAGATCAGCAGGCAAAAGTGAATTTCTATTAATTATGTTATTTACTAAAACGGCAATTTTGTAGTCACGCAACATCGGAACCGAGAGAATGCGTTGTGATTGGAAAATATTACTTACTGATTCACCTTGGCTTATGATTTTCAGTGTACGCTTTTGAAGTCGTTCAAGAGTTTTTAGATAACTGTTGTACGTCACACCCCACGATTCCAGACAGTAACGTATGTGACAATGACACAATGAAAAGTAGAGTGCGCGAAGTATAGCTTGTGGAAAATATTGGCGAGCTTTTATTAGAGAATAGCAGCCATAGGCTACCTTTGCGCACACACTCTGTACTTGCTCATGCCAGTGTAAATGTTCATCAAAAGTGACGCCTAAATATTTAAAACAAGGAACTTGTTGAATATGAGCGTTGTTTATTGTTAGGTTAAGAGATTCAGCGTCAATGTGTTTCCTACGAGAGTGAAACACCATGTACTTTGTTTTAGTACAGTTAACAGTCAGCTGATTCCTGGCAAATCATTCCGAGATGTTCGATAAATCGGTCTTCGGGTCATTTTGTAAATCTGCTAAGGAGTGCCCTGTGAAAACTAAAACAGTGTCGTCCACGTACATCAGTGTCCTTGACCTCTGTAGCGATCGCGGGACATCAATAATATATAGAGAGAACAATATAGGGCCCAAAACTGAGCCCTGTGGCACCCCGCATTTAATATAACCGTAAGATGACTTGATGTCACCAATGACTACCTTTTGTTTGCGTGCCGAGAAATAACTAGAAAAAAAATCAAGCGAGTTACCTTTTATTCCATAGTAATGCATTTTTTCCAGTAAAATGGAATGACTAAAAGCATCAAATGCCTTTCGTATGTCTCAAAATACTGATATTGCTATGTTGTTTTCATGTAGCGCGGAATTAATATATTGCGTAAGCATCAAAACAGCAGTTGAAGCTGACCTGTTTGCAACAAAGCCGTGTTGCTGGGGACAAAGTACATTCTGTTCATTCAGGAAGCGCCTTAATTGTGACGAAATTAGTTTTCAAGCGTAGTGTTAATACTACTCAGGACAGATATTGGTCTGTAGCTGTCCGGAAGATTCCGATCACCAGATTTGTACACTGGTATTAGTTTGGCGGTCTTAAGTATACTAGGATAAGTTTTAGAGGAAAATGCATGATTAAATATATGGCATAAGGGACCACACAAAACATCCAAATTCTCCTTTAAAATCCTTGATGATATGGCGTCATGGCCAGCTGCCTTGTTCCCTGGTAACTTATTAATTACTTGTCGGATGTCATCCTCAGTTACATCACATAGATCGAAATTATTGGCAACAGTACAGGGTGCACTTAAATTTGGCATATGAGCAGGGAACTTCCTCGCAAGGCTGAGACAAATATTAGTAAAGTAATCGTTAAAGTTGTCGTCCACTTCACGAGTTGGATTATCAGGTATGATGCGTTCTTTGCTACCCATGCCAGTGACGTCTTTAACAATCTGCCATATCTTCTTCGTGTTACCATCATTTTCTTTCACTAGGTTGGTATAGTAGCACTTCTTGGATTTTTTTGTCATTGCTACTGAGTTATTTCTGTGAAGCTTAAAATTTTGATGGTAGTATTCATTGCTCCTGTTATTTTTCCATTTGTCGTAGTAAAAATCTTTCAGCTTCAAAACCTCAAGTATATTTCTATTCATCCATGGACATATGGTATGGTCATAATTTCGGCGCGAACAGCTGCCCGTTGATCGTCCAATGACATCCACAATGCATTTTACAATGTTATCACACTCGACGTCCACGTCTTCATCATAAAGGGCATCACAATTCGTAACTTGTAGTAGTTTTTGCACGGAATTATAGTCGACACGTGTTGTACGTTTATAGGCAGGTATGTCAGGAGCACAAATGTGTTTCTGGGGTAAAAATAGAAAGGTGGGATTGTGATCCGCAATAGCAACAGCGTATACGCCTGCCGATACATCCAGGTCAGCGTTACACAACACGTGATCAATAATCGACTCCGAGTGGTCTGTTATGCGAGTGGGTGATGAAATAACATTTCTCAGATTAACTGATTGTAACAAAAACACGTAATCATCACATGTATCTCCAGACACGTCTATGTTAATATCACCGCAGAAAATAAAAGGTGCTTTAGAAGCCACAATGGGTAACATGGTAGTTTCCATCACAATAATGAAGTTAGCCACACTGAAATTTGGTGGACGATATATTACACCGATGATAACACCATTTTGAAGATGAATAAAAAGAGTCTCTGCCGATGAACTGCAGCATGAGCTATTGCTAAGGAGAACGAAACTAAAACAGTCTTTGATAAATAGCGCCACGCCGCCTCCTCGTGTAGCACTGTTTCTAGGTTGCGAAAGCATGACGTAGCCGGGTAGATGAACTGATTTGCTTTCTCGAAGCCAAGTATCAGTTATAGCGATGACATCATATTTAAACGAGTGCTGTGATAAGTACGAAAGCAGATGATCGAAATTCTTCTTTATGCTGCGAATAATACAATGTAATACTGCGAAATGATCCTGCTGCAGCCATATGTTTTCAACCTCAGAAAAAAAACGCCAGTTAAAAATATAGGAAATTCCATGTTTACAGAAACAAGCAGGCAATCCTCAAATAACTTTGGAAAGATCCTCAGCACATGTGACGTGAAGCACACGTGAATTATTCGCCTTCCGCATCAAAATCTTTCCACTAGTTACCCAGTTGTACTTCCAGTTTTTTTCCCGCTTTGTCTTTAGAGCGGCTGTTAGCAATGCCTTGTTTGCTGGACACAAGTGCTCATTTATGTATACTGGAGATGCGATGCCCTGAAAACCTAAAGCTGTCGTGTTAAGTCGTTGCTTCTTAGCAGTCCTCAGAACATTATCTTTCACAGCTCTTGAAAGAAACCTAACTATGATGTTAGGTGTTGACGCGTTCCTTGATGGAACTCGGTGCACGACGTCTATATCTGTTTCTTTGACTTCAACTTTCAGGCAGCTGGCAAGCTGTTGCATTGTGGAGACCAAGTTTTCTCCCTCCATCACACGAACTCCCTTTATTTCTAGGTTATTCTGTCTACTGTATTGTTGCTGAGCAGTGAGTTCCTGTTTTACTTCCTTAATATCCTTGGCGAGGCGACTGTTTTTGCTTTTAATCGCGTGTATTTCTGCTCGCACCGCAGCAAGCTCTTGCTTTGTTTCGCCCAGTTCCACCCTGAATTGCTCAAAGTGCTCATTCATGAAGTTGATTGACTGTCTAAGAGTTTGTAGTTCGCCTTCAAAAACCTTTGTGATGTCTTTCTTTAGCTCATCATGTTTGGCATCAATTCTAGCAGAAAAATCTGACAAGGCCTTAGCTAGTTCCTTCACAGTAGTGGGCGGCTTATCACCCATAACACCCGTCATTAACTGAGCAGTCCAGGAACTAAGAAGCGTAAAGCAAGTTAACTGGACTGCTCGCGACGCTACCTAGCTTACAATAACATAACCCAACCTAACCTAACCTTCGCAATTCTATCGTTAGAACACGTTTTACTCGCTACATTACAATGCTTTCTGCAACATTACGACGGTTTTATGCGCTTTCACATTAGATATCGCAGTTTCCGACTTGTAATGGTGAAAAACACTGCATCTCAATAGCTAATATTGTTTAATGCGGTTTTATGATGCTTCAAGACTTGACCTAACCTAACCTTCGCACTTGTACGTAAAAGGCTCTGATACACTGTTTCGTTCACAATTATTATATTTGCATGACCTCACAGTTTTTCACCAACTTAGTACAGTACAGAACGCTGTATCTCGCTAAATGACATCGTTATTTAAGGTTTGACGATGCTTGCATGTGCTTTCATGAGAATATCACAATATAGCAGTTTCGCACTTGTAACGGTAGAAGACGCACTATCTGGCTAGTTGACGCCGTGTTGTGTGCTTTCACAATATTTCAGTTATCGCAGTGTCGTACTCGAAACAAAACAACACTATCTCGTTAAAAGAGGTCGTTTTTGGTGGTTTCACGGCACTACCTAGCTTAAACTAACATAACCCAACCTAACCTAACCTTCGCAATTCTATCGTTAGAAAATGTTTTACTCGCTACTTTACAATGCTTTCTGCAATATTACGACGGTTTTATGCGCTTTCACATTAGATGTTGCAGTTTCCGACTTGTAATGATGAAAAACACTGCATCTCAATAGCTAACATTGTTTATTGCGGTTTTATGATGCTTCAAGACTTGACCCAACCTAACCTTCGCACTTGTACGTAAAAGGCTCTGTTACACTGTTTCGTTCATAATCAATATATTTGCATGATCTCACAGTTTTTCACCAACTTAGTACAGTACAGAAGGCTGTATCTCACTAAATGTCATTGGTATTTAAGGTTTCACGTTGCTTGCATGCGCTTTCACGAGAATATCACAAAATAGCAGTTTCGCACTTGTAACGGTAGAAGACGCACTATCTGGCTAGTTGACGCCGTGTTGTGTGCTTTCACAATATTTCAGTTATCGCAGTTTCGTACTCGCAACAAAACAACACTATCTCGTTAAAAGAGGTTGTTTTTGGTGTTTTTTTTCAATCAATCAATGAAACGTTTACTTCATGAATAGATATATGCAATTACAGGGATTATTTGGACCGATAGCCTAAAGTGGCTAGTGGACGGTCCAATACAATGTGCAACATAAAAAAAGCACAGGTCAGCTCTGAGGTAACAACATAAAAAAAACAAAAAAAAACAATCATATCATACAGATGACACAGTAATACATTTTTTCCTGCAGATATGCATACTTATTAGCTTGCAGCTAGTTTTTATAGATAGGCACTTATTAAAAAAATACAATGAAATTCGAATCAAACACACACATGCTTACATGTCTTGACTCCACAGAAAAAATGATTTACATGCCATGCTGAAATTGCGTGCCGTTTTAATCTCTAGGGGGACCGAGTTCCATATTTTTGTTCCATTAAACTGTATCAGTCTTTCTCCGTAAACATTAAAACATTTGGGCAGATTGAAATTACCATTCGAAGCATGTCGCGTATTGCGTTTAGGGATTGAAAAAAGATCAGCAGGCAAAGGTGAATTTCTATTAATTATGTTATTTACTAAAACGGCAATTTTGTAGTCACGCAACATCGGAACCGAGAGAATGCGTTGTGATTGGAAAATATTACTTACTGATTCACCTTGGCTTATGATTTTCAGTGTACGCTTTTGAAGTCGTTCAAGAGTTTTTAGATAACTGTTGTACGTCACACCCCACGATTCCAGACAGTAACGTATGTGACAATGACACAATGAAAAGTAGAGTGCGCGAAGTATAGCTTGTGGAAAATATTGGCGAGCTTTTATTAGAGAATAGCAGCCATAGGCTACCTTTGCGCACACACTCTGTACTTGCTCATGCCAGTGTAAATGTTCATCAAAAGTGACGCCTAAATATTTAAAACAAGGAACTTGTTGAATATGAGCGTTGTTTATTGTTAGGTTAAGAGATTCAGCGTCAATGTGTTTCCTACGAGAGTGAAACACCATGTACTTTGTTTTAGTACAGTTAACAGTCAGCTGATTCCTGGCAAATCATTCCGAGATGTTCGATAAATCGGTCTTCGGGTCATTTTGTAAATCTGCTAAGGAGTGCCCTGTGAAAACTAAAACAGTGTCGTCCACGTACATCAGTGTCCTTGACCTCTGTAGCGATCGCGGGACATCAATAATATATAGAGAGAACAATATAGGGCCCAAAACTGAGCCCTGTGGCACCCCGCATTTAATATAACCGTAAGATGACTTGATGTCACCAATGACTACCTTTTGTTTGCGTGCCGAGAAATAACTAGAAAAAAAATCAAGCGAGTTACCTTTTATTCCATAGTAATGCATTTTTTCCAGTAAAATGGAATGACTAAAAGCATCAAATGCCTTTCGTATGTCTCAAAATACTGATATTGCTATGTTGTTTTCATGTAGCGCGGAATTAATATATTGCGTAAGCATCAAAACAGCAGTTGAAGCTGACCTGTTTGCAACAAAGCCGTGTTGCTGGGGACAAAGTACATTCTGTTCATTCAGGAAGCGCCTTAATTGTGACGAAATTAGTTTTCAAGCGTAGTGTTAATACTACTCAGGACAGATATTGGTCTGTAGCTGTCCGGAAGATTCCGATCACCAGATTTGTACACTGGTATTAGTTTGGCGGTCTTAAGTATACTAGGATAAGTTTTAGAGGAAAATGCATGATTAAATATATGGCATAAGGGACCACACAAAACATCCAAATTCTCCTTTAAAATCCTTGATGATATGGCGTCATGGCCAGCTGCCTTGTTCCCTGGTAACTTATTAATTACTTGTCGGATGTCATCCTCAGTTACATCACATAGATCGAAATTATTGGCAACAGTACAGGGTGCACTTAAATTTGGCATATGAGCAGGGAACTTCCTCGCAAGGCTGAGACAAATATTAGTAAAGTAATCGTTAAAGTTGTCGTCCACTTCACGAGTTGGATTATCAGGTATGATGCGTTCTTTGCTACCCATGCCAGTGACGTCTTTAACAATCTGCCATATCTTCTTCGTGTTACCATCATTTTCTTTCACTAGGTTGGTATAGTAGCACTTCTTGGATTTTTTTGTCATTGCTACTGAGTTATTTCTGTGAAGCTTAAAATTTTGATGGTAGTATTCATTGCTCCTGTTATTTTTCCATTTGTCGTAGTAAAAATCTTTCAGCTTCAAAACCTCAAGTATATTTCTATTCATCCATGGACATATGGTATGGTCATAATTTCGGCGCGAACAGCTGCCCGTTGATCGTCCAATGACATCCACAATGCATTTTACAATGTTATCACACTCGACGTCCACGTCTTCATCATAAAGGGCATCACAATTCGTAACTTGTAGTAGTTTTTGCACGGAATTATAGTCGACACGTGTTGTACGTTTATAGGCAGGTATGTCAGGAGCACAAATGTGTTTCTGGGGTAAAAATAGAAAGGTGGGATTGTGATCCGCAATAGCAACAGCGTATACGCCTGCCGATACATCCAGGTCAGCGTTACACAACACGTGATCAATAATCGACTCCGAGTGGTCTGTTATGCGAGTGGGTGATGAAATAACATTTCTCAGATTAACTGATTGTAACAAAAACACGTAATCATCACATGTATCTCCAGACACGTCTATGTTAATATCACCGCAGAAAATAAAAGGTGCTTTAGAAGCCACAATGGGTAACATGGTAGTTTCCATCACAATAATGAAGTTAGCCACACTGAAATTTGGTGGACGATATATTACACCGATGATAACACCATTTTGAAGATGAATAAAAAGAGTCTCTGCCGATGAACTGCAGCATGAGCTATTGCTAAGGAGAACGAAACTAAAACAGTCTTTGATAAATAGCGCCACGCCGCCTCCTCGTGTAGCACTGTTTCTAGGTTGCGAAAGCATGACGTAGCCGGGTAGATGAACTGATTTGCTTTCTCGAAGCCAAGTATCAGTTATAGCGATGACATCATATTTAAACGAGTGCTGTGATAAGTACGAAAGCAGATGATCGAAATTCTTCTTTATGCTGCGAATAATACAATGTAATACTGCGAAATGATCCTGCTGCAGCCATATGTTTTCAACCTCAGAAAAAAAACGCCAGTTAAAAATATAGGAAATTCCATGTTTACAGAAACAAGCAGGCAATCCTCAAATAACTTTGGAAAGATCCTCAGCACATGTGACGTGAAGCACACGTGAATTATTCGCCTTCCGCATCAAAATCTTTCCACTAGTTACCCAGTTGTACTTCCAGTTTTTTTCCCGCTTTGTCTTTAGAGCGGCTGTTAGCAATGCCTTGTTTGCTGGACACAAGTGCTCATTTATGTATACTGGAGATGCGATGCCCTGAAAACCTAAAGCTGTCGTGTTAAGTCGTTGCTTCTTAGCAGTCCTCAGAACATTATCTTTCACAGCTCTTGAAAGAAACCTAACTATGATGTTAGGTGTTGACGCGTTCCTTGATGGAACTCGGTGCACGACGTCTATATCTGTTTCTTTGACTTCAACTTTCAGGCAGCTGGCAAGCTGTTGCATTGTGGAGACCAAGTTTTCTCCCTCCATCACACGAACTCCCTTTATTTCTAGGTTATTCTGTCTACTGTATTGTTGCTGAGCAGTGAGTTCCTGTTTTACTTCCTTAATATCCTTGGCGAGGCGACTGTTTTTGCTTTTAATCGCGTGTATTTCTGCTCGCACCGCAGCAAGCTCTTGCTTTGTTTCGCCCAGTTCCACCCTGAATTGCTCAAAGTGCTCATTCATGAAGTTGATTGACTGTCTAAGAGTTTGTAGTTCGCCTTCAAAAACCTTTGTGATGTCTTTCTTTAGCTCATCATGTTTGGCATCAATTCTAGCAGAAAAATCTGACAAGGCCTTAGCTAGTTCCTTCACAGTAGTGGGCGGCTTATCACCCATAACACCCGTCATTAACTGAGCAGTCCAGGAACTAAGAAGCGTAAAGCAAGTTAACTGGACTGCTCGCGACGCTACCTAGCTTACAATAACATAACCCAACCTAACCTAACCTTCGCAATTCTATCGTTAGAACACGTTTTACTCGCTACATTACAATGCTTTCTGCAACATTACGACGGTTTTATGCGCTTTCACATTAGATATCGCAGTTTCCGACTTGTAATGGTGAAAAACACTGCATCTCAATAGCTAATATTGTTTAATGCGGTTTTATGATGCTTCAAGACTTGACCTAACCTAACCTTCGCACTTGTACGTAAAAGGCTCTGATACACTGTTTCGTTCACAATTATTATATTTGCATGACCTCACAGTTTTTCACCAACTTAGTACAGTACAGAACGCTGTATCTCGCTAAATGACATCGTTATTTAAGGTTTGACGATGCTTGCATGTGCTTTCATGAGAATATCACAATATAGCAGTTTCGCACTTGTAACGGTAGAAGACGCACTATCTGGCTAGTTGACGCCGTGTTGTGTGCTTTCACAATATTTCAGTTATCGCAGTGTCGTACTCGCAACAAAACAACACTATCTCGTTAAAAGAGGTCGTTTTTGGTGGTTTCACGGCACTACCTAGCTTAAACTAACATAACCCAACCTAACCTAACCTTCGCAATTCTATCGTTAGAAAATGTTTTACTCGCTACTTTACAATGCTTTCTGCAATATTACGACGGTTTTATGCGCTTTCACATTAGATGTTGCAGTTTCCGACTTGTAATGATGAAAAACACTGCATCTCAATAGCTAACATTGTTTATTGCGGTTTTATGATGCTTCAAGACTTGACCCAACCTAACCTTCGCACTTGTACGTAAAAGGCTCTGTTACACTGTTTCGTTCATAATCAATATATTTGCATGATCTCACAGTTTTTCACCAACTTAGTACAGTACAGAAGGCTGTATCTCACTAAATGTCATTGGTATTTAAGGTTTCACGTTGCTTGCATGCGCTTTCACGAGAATATCACAAAATAGCAGTTTCGCACTTGTAACGGTAGAAGACGCACTATCTGGCTAGTTGACGCCGTGTTGTGTGCTTTCACAATATTTCAGTTATCGCAGTTTCGTACTCGCAACAAAACAACACTATCTCGTTAAAAGAGGTTGTTTTTGGTGTTTTTTTTCAATCAATCAATGAAACGTTTACTTTATGAATAGATATATGCAATTACAGGGATTATTTGGACCGATAGCCTAAAGTGGCTAGTGGACGGTCCAATACAATGTGCAACATAAAAAAAGCACAGGTCAGCTCTGAGGTAACAACATAAAAAAAAAACAAAAAAAAACAATCATATCATACAGATGACACAGTAATACATTTTTTCCTGCAGATGTGCATACTTATTAGCTTGCAGCTAGTTTTTATAGATAGGCACTTATTAAAAAAATACAATGAAATTCGAATCAAACACACACATGCTTACATGTCTTGACTCCACAGAAAAAATGATTTACATGCCATGCTGAAATTGCGTGCCGTTTTAATCTCTAGGGGGACCGAGTTCCATATTTTTGTTCCATTAAACTGTATCAGTCTTTCTCCGTAAACATTAAAACATTTGGGCAGATTGAAATTACCATTCGAAGCATGTCGCGTATTGCGTTTAGGGATTGAAAAAAGATCAGCAGGCAAAGGTGAATTTCTATTAATTATGTTATTTACTAAAACGGCAATTTTGTAGTCACGCAACATCGGAACCGAGAGAATGCGTTGTGATTGGAAAATATTACTTACTGATTCACCTTGGCTTATGATTTTCAGTGTACGCTTTTGAAGTTGTTCAAGAGTTTTTAGATAACTGTTGTACGTCACACCCCACGATTCCAGACAGTAACGTATGTGACAATGACACAATGAAAAGTAGAGTGCGCGAAGTATAGCTTGTGGAAAATATTGGCGAGCTTTTATTAGAGAATAGCAGCCATAGGCTACCTTTGCGCACACACTCTGTACTTGCTCATGCCAGTGTAAATGTTCATCAAAAGTGACGCCTAAATATTTAAAACAAGGAACTTGTTGAATATGAGCGTTGTTTATTGTTAGGTTAAGAGATTCAGCGTCAATGTGTTTCCTACGAGAGTGAAACACCATGTACTTTGTTTTAGTACAGTTAACAGTCAGCTGATTCCTGGCAAATCATTCCGAGATGTTCGATAAATCGGTCTTCGGGTCATTTTGTAAATCTGCTAAGGAGTGCCCTGTGAAAACTAAAACAGTGTCGTCCACGTACATCAGTGTCCTTGACCTCTGTAGCGATCGCGGGACATCAATAATATATAGAGAGAACAATATAGGGCCCAAAACTGAGCCCTGTGGCACCCCGCATTTAATATAACCGTAAGATGACTTGATGTCACCAATGACTACCTTTTGTTTGCGTGCCGAGAAATAACTAGAAAAAAAATCAAGCGAGTTACCTTTTATTCCATAGTAATGCATTTTTTCCAGTAAAATGGAATGACTAAAAGCATCAAATGCCTTTCGTATGTCTCAAAATACTGATATTGCTATGTTGTTTTCATGTAGCGCGGAATTAATATATTGCGTAAGCATCAAAACAGCAGTTGAAGCTGACCTGTTTGCAACAAAGCCGTGTTGCTGGGGACAAAGTACATTCTGTTCATTCAGGAAGCGCCTTAATTGTGACGAAATTAGTTTTCAAGCGTAGTGTTAATACTACTCAGGACAGATATTGGTCTGTAGCTGTCCGGAAGATTCCGATCACCAGATTTGTACACTGGTATTAGTTTGGCGGTCTTAAGTATACTAGGATAAGTTTTAGAGGAAAATGCATGATTAAATATATGGCATAAGGGACCACACAAAACATCCAAATTCTCCTTTAAAATCCTTGATGATATGGCGTCATGGCCAGCTGCCTTGTTCCCTGGTAACTTATTAATTACTTGTCGGATGTCATCCTCAGTTACATCACATAGATCGAAATTATTGGCAACAGTACAGGGTGCACTTAAATTTGGCATATGAGCAGGGAACTTCCTCGCAAGGCTGAGACAAATATTAGTAAAGTAATCGTTAAAGTTGTCGTCCACTTCACGAGTTGGATTATCAGGTATGATGCGTTCTTTGCTACCCATGCCAGTGACGTCTTTAACAATCTGCCATATCTTCTTCGTGTTACCATCATTTTCTTTCACTAGGTTGGTATAGTAGCACTTCTTGGATTTTTTTGTCATTGCTACTGAGTTATTTCTGTGAAGCTTAAAATTTTGATGGTAGTATTCATTGCTCCTGTTATTTTTCCATTTGTCGTAGTAAAAATCTTTCAGCTTCAAAACCTCAAGTATATTTCTATTCATCCATGGACATATGGTATGGTCATAATTTCGGCGCGAACAGCTGCCCGTTGATCGTCCAATGACATCCACAATGCATTTTACAATGTTATCACACTCGACGTCCACGTCTTCATCATAAAGGGCATCACAATTCGTAACTTGTAGTAGTTTTTGCACGGAATTATAGTCGACACGTGTTGTACGTTTATAGGCAGGTATGTCAGGAGCACAAATGTGTTTCTGGGGTAAAAATAGAAAGGTGGGATTGTGATCCGCAATAGCAACAGCGTATACGCCTGCCGATACATCCAGGTCAGCGTTACACAACACGTGATCAATAATCGACTCCGAGTGGTCTGTTATGCGAGTGGGTGATGAAATAACATTTCTCAGATTAACTGATTGTAACAAAAACACGTAATCATCACATGTATCTCCAGACACGTCTATGTTAATATCACCGCAGAAAATAAAAGGTGCTTTAGAAGCCACAATGGGTAACATGGTAGTTTCCATCACAATAATGAAGTTAGCCACACTGAAATTTGGTGGACGATATATTACACCGATGATAACACCATTTTGAAGATGAATAAAAAGAGTCTCTGCCGATGAACTGCAGCATGAGCTATTGCTAAGGAGAACGAAACTAAAACAGTCTTTGATAAATAGCGCCACGCCGCCTCCTCGTGTAGCACTGTTTCTAGGTTGCGAAAGCATGACGTAGCCGGGTAGATGAACTGATTTGCTTTCTCGAAGCCAAGTATCAGTTATAGCGATGACATCATATTTAAACGAGTGCTGTGATAAGTACGAAAGCAGATGATCGAAATTTTTCTTTATGCTGCGAGTATTACAATGTAATACTGCGAAATGATCCTGCTGCCGCCATATGTTTTCAACCTCAGAAAAAGAAAACGCCATTTAAAAATATAGGAAACTCCAGATTTAAAGAAACAAGCAGGCAATCCTCAAACAACTTTGAAAAGACCCTCAGCACATGTGACGTGAAGCAAACGTGAATTATCCGCCTCCCGCATCAAAATCTTTCGACCAGTTACCCAGGTGTACTTCCAGTTTTTTTCCCGCTTTGTCTTTAGAGCGGCTGTTAGCAGTTCCTTGTTTGCCGGACACAAGTGCTCATTTATGTATACTGGAGATGCGATGCCCTGAAAACCTAAAGCTGTCGTGTTAAGTCGTTGCTTCTTAGCAGTCCTCGGAACATTATCTTTCACAGCTCTCGAAAAAAACCTAACTATGATGTTAGGTGTTGACGCGTTCCTTGATGGCACTCGGTGCACGACGTCTGTATCTGTTTCTTTGACTTCAACTTTCAGGCAGCTGGCAAACTGTTGCATTGTGGAGACCAAGTTTTCTCCCTCCATCACAGGAACTCCCTTTATTTCTAGGTTATTCTGTCTATTGTATTGTTGCTGAGCAGTAAGTTCCTGTTTTATTCCCTTAATATTCTTGGCGAGGCGACTGTTTTCGCTTTTAATCGCGTGGTTTTCTGTTCGCACCGCAGCAAGCTCTTTGTTTCGCCAAGTTCCACCCTGAATTGCTCAAAGTGCTCATTCATGAAGTTGATTGACAGTCTAAGAGTTTGTAGTTCGCCTTCAAAAACCTTTGTGATGTCTTTCTTTAGCTCATCATGTTTGGCATCAATTCTAGCAGAAAAATCTGACAAGGCCTTAGCTAGTTTCTTCACAGTAGTGGGCGGCTTATCAACCATAACACCCGTCATTAACTGAGCAGTCCAGGAACTAAGAAGCGTAAAGCAAGCTAAATTTTTAGCTGTCGTTCAGCCTCGTTGCTGCCTGGACTGATCGCGAAATGACGGCTGATCCTCGCTGGAGCGGTGGTTTCATAGCAGAGCTGTGACGTCACGGCTTTTCAGGAGGCGTTGTTCTCGGTTCCGCCTCTTGATTCCTAGTAGCGCTGATCGCTTCCGAAGACGCCTTGTCTGCTTCCACCACCAGCGTTCTGCGTAAAGCAAGGTAAATTTTTAGCTGTCGTTCATCCTCGTTGCTGCCTGGACTGCTCTTGAAATGACGGTTGATACTCGCTGGAGCAGTGGTTTTATAGCAGAGCCGTGACGTCCCGGTATTTCAGGGGGCGTTGTTCCCGGTTCCGCCCACTTGATTCTTAGTAGCGCTGATCGCTTCCGAAGACACCTTGTCTGCTTCCACCACCAGCGTTCTGCGTAATGCAATGTAAATTTTTAGCTGTCGTTCAGCCTCGTTGCTGCCTGGACTGCTCGTGAAATGACTGGACTGCTCGCGATGCTACCTAGCTTACAATAACATAACCCAACCTAACCTAACCTTCGCAATTCTATCGTTAGAAAACGTTTTACTCGCTACTTTACAATGATTTCTGCAACATTACGATGGTTTTATGCGCTTTCACATTAGATATCGCAGTTTCCGACTTGTAATGGTGAAAATCACTGCATCTCAATAGCTAACATTGTTTAATGCGGTTTTATGATGCTTCATGACTTGACCTAACCTAACCTTCGACACTTGTACTTAAAAAGGCTCTGTTACACTGTTTTGCTCACAGTTTCGATATTTGCATGACCTCACAGTTTTTCACCAACTTAGTACAGTACAGAACTCTGTATCTCGCAAAATTACAACGTTATTTAAGGTTTCACGATTCTTGCATGCGCTTTTACGAGAATATCACAATATACCAGTTTCGCACTTGTAACGGTACAAGGCGCACTATCTGGCTAGTTCACGCCGTGTTGTGTGCTTTCACAATATTTCAGCTATCACAGTTTCGTACTCGCAACAAAACAACACTATCTCGTTAGATGAGGTCGTTGTTGGTGGTTTCACGACGCTGCCTAGCTTAAACTAACATAACCCAACCTAACCTAACCTTCACAATTCTATCATTAGAAAACGTTTTACTCGCTACTTTAAATTGCTTTCTGCAACATTACGACGGTTTCATGCGCTTTCACTTTAGATGTCGCAGTTTCCGAGTTGTAATGGTGAAAAACACTGCATCTCCATAGCTGACATTGCTTAATGTGGTTTTACAACGCTTCATAACTTAACCTAACCTAACCTTCGCACTTCTATCTAATGAACGCTCTGTTACACTGTTTCGCTAACAATTACGATATTTGCATGACCTCACAGTTTTTCACCAACTTAGTAATGTACAGAACGCTGTATCTCGCTAAATGACATCGTTATTTAAGGTTTCACGATGCTTGCATGCGCTTTCACGAGAATATCACAATATAGCAGTTTCACACTTGTAACGGTACAAGACGCACTATCTGGCTAGTTGACGCCGTGTTGTGTGCTTTCACAATATTTCAGCTATCACAGTTTCGTACTCGCAACAAAACAACACTATCTCGTTAGATGAGGTCGTTTTTGGTGGTTTCACGACACTACCTAGCTTAAACTAACATAACCCAACCTAACATTGTTTATAGCGGTTTTATGATGCTTCATGACTTGACCTAACCTAACCTTCGACACTTGTACTTAAAAAGGCTCTGTTACATTGTTTCGCTCAAGGTTTTGATATTTGCATGACCTCACAGTTTTTCACCAACTTAGTACAGTACAGAACGCTGTATCTCGTTAAATGACATCGTTATTTAAGGTTTAACGATTCTTGCATGCGCTTTCACGAGAATATCACAATATAGCAGTTTCGCACTTGTAACGGTACAAGACGCACTATCTGGCTAGTTGACGCCGTGTTGTGTGCTTTCACAATATTTCAGCTATCGCAGTTTCGTACTCGAAACAAAACAACACTATCTCGTTAGAAGAGGTATTTTTTGGTGGTTTCGCGACGCTACCTAGCTTACACTAACATAACCCAACCTAACCTAACCTTCGCAATTCTATCGTTAGAAAACGTTTTACTCGTTACTTTACAATGCTTTCTGCAACATTATGACGTTTTTATGCGCTTTCACATTAGATATCGCAGTTTCCGACTTGTAATGGTGAAAAAAACTGCATCTCCCTAGCTAACATTGTTTAATGCGCTTTATGATGCTTCAAGACTTGACCTAACCTAACCTTCGCACTTGTACGTAAAAGGCTCTGTTACACTGTTTCGTTCACAATTAATATATTTGCATGATCTTAAAGTTTTTCACCAACATAGTACAGTACATAACGCTGTATCTCGCTCAATGACATCGTTATTTAAGGTTTCACGATGCTTGCATGTGCTTTCATGAGAATATCACAATATAGCAGTTTCGCACTTGTAACGGTACAAGACGCACTATCTGGCTAGTTTGCGCCGTGTTGTGTGTTTTCACAATATTTCACTTATCGCAGTTTTTTTTACTCGCAACAAAACAACACTATCTCGCTAGATGAGGTCGTTGTTGGTGGTTTAACGATGCTACCTAGCTTAAACTAACATAACCCAACCTAACCTAACCTTCACAATTCTATCGTTTTAGAACGTTGCACTCGGTACTTTACAACGCTTTCTTCAACATTACGACGGTTTTCTGCGCTTTCACGTTAGATGTCGCAGTTTCCGACTTGTAATGGTGAAAAACACTGCGTCTCAATAGTTGACAATGTGTAATGCGATTTTACAACGCTTCATAACCTAACCTAACCTAACCTTCGCACTTATATCTAAAAAACGCTTTGTTACACTACACTGTCGAACTTTGGGCTTGTTGGTGCATTGTGACCACAGAAAATAGCGCAAAGAAACGGGGACACAAGACGAGGACACACGGCACAGGCGCTAACTTCCAACCTAATGTTTATTGCCACCGCACACTCGCCTATATCACCAAGAAAAATAACATCCCAAGACATGAATGATGCGCACAAAAAATTAATTTCTTAGAAAATACAATTCTTTATCACTGAGCGTAAGAGATGGGGTGCTGACGCACTTAGACCCCAGTGAATCGATAGCCTCAGCCTCAATAATCTCTCTAGTTAGCTTGTCAAACATTCTCTTGATAACAGTGCATGCATTGAATATCGGCGCGCAGCCGCAGGATTTACAATGTATGGCCAACCAACTTCCCTGACCGTTTTTTACATTATTACAATGTTCTCTTAATCGATCTATAAGACAACGGCCCGTCTGTCCAATATACTTTTTACCACAAAAAAGCGGGATACGATAAACAACGCATATGATACAGGGAACATAAACAGTTCGATGCTTCTTACTACAACCTTTGGGTTTTCCGTCACGGTCATGAAGGCCACACAGGCTGACCAACTTCTTGGGAGCCGAAAAGACAATTCTAACTTCAGAGCGCTTAGCTAATTTTTTTAAGTTGTGCGAAATCTTGTGATAGTATGGTATGACGACCAGGTGCTTCGGTTTCTCGGAATCACGACTCGCTGTACAACCTGGGTTGCGAAGCGTACGAAGCAAGCCTTCTGCAACTGAAGTTTGGACGTGCATAGGATAACCTGCTTTCAACAAACGGTCTGACTGATTATGAAAACTATTGGCGATTTCGTGCTAACAAGATTTGCTTAAAGCATGACGAAAACAATGACTGATGATGCCTCTTTTCACTAGTTTGGAGTGAGCTGATTGGTAAAGAAAAACCGGTTTGTTGATACGTGGTTTGTAAGCCCAACATATGCGGTTAGGATGAAAGGTGAAGAGGACATTGAGGACTTTTATGGCATTGCTTTCAGGCAGTTCATGTGTGAGAGTCAAGGGTTTAAAATAATCAGAAAAATGTGAAATTATTTTTGCCACACCTGCCTCATCCGCTACCGTGTCGTTAGATAATAAAACAAGATAGTCATCGACATACCGGAACACTTTTTTTATCTTCAAATTTCAAGACGTAGGTAAATCGATCTGTCAATTCTACTTAAAAATATGTCGCTTAAAATAGGCACAATGCAGGACCCGATACAGATTCCGTCCTTTTGAATAAAAGGCTTGTCATCCCATGAAATCTAGGTCGTCTTGACGTAAAATGATAAAAGTTCTAAAAACCGACTGGCAGGAACACCACACTCGGTTTGAAATCTAACAGAGCCAAACAAATCTATACACTCTTCAACCGTAGGAAGAAACTGATCATAGGGAATAGAATAATACAAATCAGTCACGTCGACTGAAAAACCATAAACATACTCACCGACACAAGTTCTCACATAATCTAAGACTTGATCAGAACTTTTTACTATGAAAGGATCATCAATGTTAAGCCGGTTCAACTGTTCTTGCAAAAAAGTAGGAATCGATTTTTGCCATGTATCACATTCTGAAAGAATCACCCTAAAAGGCATATTACTCTTGTGAGTCTTGGCATTAAAAACACTTTTAAAAAGTCATGCTTACTATTTGTGATGCCACTGAGAACTCGAGAAAGGTTTAGGTCTTTGCATTGCTTTTTTGCTACCGATTTAACTTTTTCAATGCGGACATCCTCACGAGAGGAGAAAACAGAGCTTACGGCAGTGTGAGCCTTAGAACCAAACAGTCCCAGAGTCAGGATGGCGAAGCCTCCTTCCTTATCAGCGGGAAGGACGGTAAGAGAGTGCTCTTTGAGAAAAGCCTCAACTCTCCTGAAAGGAATTTTGGATCCAGCTGGTCTGTAGCGCGAAACAGTGTCAACGTCTTCTGAGATGGAGTGAGGTTGCTCTTGTTCGGGCACATGGCGTGAAACGTGTCGCACCATGGCTACAAGTTCCAGTGGAGACGTCTTAGGTTCCACCGCAAACTTGGGCCCGAGGATTAAAGTCCGGAGGATGTCGGGAGGCACGATGTTTGTTCAGGCACGTGAACTGTAGGCTTTTGATCGGTTACTTTTTTGGCGACGTCTGTGCGTAGCACCGGCAATTGTCGAGCCCAGAGGAATTCCGTGCTTTGGTCAGCGAGGCGCTGAAATTGTCGAAGCTGCTGCATGGCCACAGTATCTTGGAGACGATCAAAAAGAAGGGCGGACAAGTATTGTTTATGTAGACGTGCTTGTCTATACCATTCTGCCTTTAAAATTCTGCACACCCTAAGCCCATGACCAACTGAGGGGGCGACGTTGCCGAAGAGGCACTTGACTTCCTGAGGCGAAATGCTGTGGTGAATGTAAAAAGCAAGGGAACGAGCTTGACAGGATGCAAAAGCGATGTAGGCGACTGTAGCACATGGGTATGAAAATGAACATAAAGAAGGGCCCGTTGTACGAGAAATAAAGTTCAACACTGTCGAAATTTGGGCTTGTTGGTGCATTGTGACGACAGAAAATAGCGCAAAGAAACGGGGACACAAGACGAGGACACACGGCACAGGCGCTAACTTCCAACATAATGTTTATTGCCACCGCACACTCGCCTATATCACCAAGAAAAATAACATCACATGACATGAATGATGCGCACAAAAAATTAATGTCTTAGAAAATACAATTCTTTATCACTGAGCGTAAGAGATGGAAGTGCTGACGCACTTAGACCCCAGTGTAGCGATAGCCTCAGCCTCAATAATCTCTCTAGTTAGCTTGTCAAACATTCTCTTGATAACAGTGCATGCATAGAATATCGGCGCGCAGCCGCAGGATTTACAATGTATGGCCAACCAACTTCCCTGGCCGTTTTTTACATTATTACAATGTTTTCCTAATCGATAATTAAGACGACGGCCTGTCTTTCCAATATACTTTTTACCACAAAAAAGCGGGATACGATAAACAACGCATATGATACAGAGAACATAAACAGTTCGATGCTTCTTACTACAACCTTTGGGTTTTCCGTCACGGTCATGAAGGCCACACAGGCTGACCAACTTCTTGGGAGCCAAAAAGACAACCCTAACTTCAGAGCGCTTAGCTAATTTCTTTAGGTTGTGCGAAATTTTGTGATAGTATGGTATGACGACCAGGTGCTTCGGTTTCTCGGAATCACGACTCGCTGTACAACCTGGGTTGCGAAGCGTACGAAGCAAGCCTTATGCAACTGAAGTTTGGACGTGCATAGGATAACCTGCTTTCAACAAACGGTCTGACTGATTATGAAAACTATTGGCGATTGCGTGCTAACAAGATTTGCTTAAAGCATGACGAAAACAATGACTGATGATGCCTCTTTTCCCTAGTTTGGAGTAAGCTGATTGGTAAGGAAGGGCCGATTTGTTCATACGTGGTTGGTAAGCGCATCATATGCGGTTAGGATGAAAGGCGAAGAGGACATCGAGGAATTTTATGGCATTGCTTTCAGGCAGTTCATGTGTGAGAGTCAAGGGTTTAATATACTCAGAAAATGTGAAATCTTACCGTCCTTCACGCTGATAAGGAAGGAGGCTTCGCCATCCTGACTCTGGGAATGTTTGCTTCTAAGGCTCACACTGCCGTAAGCTCTGTTTCCTCCTCTCGCGAGGACGTCCGCATTGAAAAAGTTAAATCGGTAGAAAAAAAGCTATGCAAAGACCTAACCCTTTCTCGAGTTGTCAGTGGCATCACAAATTGTAAGCATGACTTTTTAAAAGTGTTTTTTAATTCTAAGACTCACAAGAGTAATATGCCTTTTAGGGTAATTGTTTCAGAATGTGATACATGGCAAAAATCGATTGCTACTATTTTGCAATAAAAGTGTAACCGGCTTAACGTTGATGATCCTTTCATAGTAAAAAGTTCTGATCAAGTCATAGATTATCTGAGAACTTGTGTCGGTGAGCATGTTTATGGTTTTTCAGTCGACGTGACAGAATTGTATTATTCTATTCCCGATGATCAGTTGCTTCCTGCGGTTGAAGAGTGTATAGATTTGTTTGGCTCTGTTAGATTTCAAACCGAGTGTGGTGTTCCTGTCAGTCGGTTTTTAGAACTTTTATCATTTTACCTCAAGAAGACCTACATTTCATGGGATGACAAGCCTTTTATTTAAAAGGACGGAATCTGTATCGGGTCCTGCATTGCGCATAATTTAAGCGACATATTTTTAAGTAGAATTGACAGATCGATTTACCTACGTCTTGAAAATTTGAAGATAAAAAAGTGTTCCGGTATGTCGATGACAATCTTGTTTTATTATCTAACGACACGGTAGCGGATGAGGCAGGTGTGGAAAAATAATTTAACATTTTTCTGAGTATTTTAAACCCTTGACTCTCACACATGAACTGCCTGAAAGCAATGCCATAAAATTCCTCGATGCCCTCTTCACCTTTCCTCCTAACCGCATATGTTGGGCTTACCAACCACGTTTGAACAAACCGGTCCTTCCTTACCGATCAGCTCACTCCAAACTAGTGAAAAGAGGCATCATGGGTCATTGTTTTCGTCATGCTTTAAGCAAATCTTGTTAGCACAAAATCGCCAATAGTTTTCATAATCAGTCAGACCGTTTGTTGAAAGCAGTTTATCCTAAGCACGTTCAAACTTTAGTTGCAGAAGGCTTGCTTCGTACGCTTCGCAACCCAGGTTGTACAGCGAGTCGTGATTCCGAGAAACCGAAGCACCTGGTCCTCATACCATACTATCACAAGATTTCGCACAACCTAAAGAAATTAGCTAAGAGCTCTGAAGTTAGGGTTGTCTTTTCGGCTCCCAAGAAGTTGGTCAGCCTGTGTGGCCTTCATGACCGTGACGGAAAACCCAAAGGTTGTAGTAAGAAGCATCGAACTGTTTATGTTCCCTGTATCATAAGCGTTGTTTATCGTATCCCGCTTTCTTGTGGTAAAGAGTATATTGGACAGACGGGCTGTTGTCTTAATGATCGATTAAGAGAACATTGTAATAAAGTAAAAAACGGCCAGGGAAGTTGGTTGGCCCTACATCGTAAATCCTGTGGCTGCGCGCCGATATTCAATGCATGCACTGTTATCAAGAGAATGTTTGACAAGCTAACTAGAGAGATTATTGAGGCTTAGGCTATCGCCTACTGGGGTCTAAGTGCGTCAGCACCCCATCTCTTACGCTCAGTGATAGAGAATTATATTTTCTAAGAAATTAATTTTTTCCGCATCATTCATGTCATTTGATGTTATTTTTCTTGGTGATATAGGCGATTGTGCGGTGGCAATAAACATTATGTTGGAAGTTAGCGCCCTTGTCGTGTGTTCTCGTCTTGTGTCCCCGTTTCTTTGCGCTATTTTCTGTCGTCTGTTACACTGTTTCGCTCACAATTACAAAATTTGCATGACCTCACAGTTTTTCACCAACTTAGTACAGCACAGAACGCTGTATCTCGCTAATGACATCGTTATTTAAGGTTTCACGATGCTTGCATGCGCTTTCACGAGAATATCACAGTATAGCACTTTCGCACTTGTAACGGTACAAGACGCACTATCTGGCTATTTAGCGCCGTGTTGTGTGCTTTCATAATATTTCACCTATCGCAGTAGTTTTACTCGCAACAAAACAACACTATCTCGTTAGATGAGGTCGTTTTTGGTGGTTTAACGACACTACCTAGCTTAAACTAACATAACCCAACCGAACGTAACCTTCGCAATTCTATCGTTAGAAAATGTTTTACTCGCTACTTTACAATGCTTTCTGCAACATTACGACGGTTTATGCGCTTTCACATTAGATGACGCAGTTTCCGACTTGTAATGGTGAATAACACTGCATCTCAATAGCTAACATTGTTTATTGCGGTTTTATGATGCTTCAAGACTTGACCTAACCCAACCTTCGCACTTGTACGCAAAAGGCTCTGTTACACTGTTTCGTTCATAATCAATATATTTGCATGATCTCACAGTTTTTCACCAACTTAGTACAGTACAGAAGGCTGTATCTCACTAAATGACATTGTTATTTAAGGTTTCACGTTGCTTGCATGCGCTTTCACGAGAATATCACAAAATAGCAGTTTCGCACTTGTAACGGTACAAGACGCACTATCTGGTAGTTGACGCCGTGTTGTGTGCTTTCACAATATTTCAGTTTTCGCAGTGTCGTACTCGCAACGAAACAACACTATCTCGTTAGAAGAGGTCGTTTTTGGTGTTGTTTTTTCAATCAATCAATGAAACTTTTATTTAATGAATAGATATATGCAATTACAGGGATTATTTGGACCGATAGCCTAAAGTGGCTAGTGGACGGTGCAATACAATGTGCAACATAAAAAAGTGTACAGGTCAGCTCTGAGGTAACAACATAAAAAAAACAAAAAAACAATCATATAATACAGATAACACAGTGATACATTTTTTCCTGCAGATATGCATACTTATTAGCTTGCAGCTAGTTTTTATAGATAGGCACTTATTAAAAAATACAATGAAAATTGAATCAAACACACACATGCTTACATGCCTTGACTCCACAGAAAAAATGATTTACATGCCATGCTGAAATTACGTGCCGTTTTAATCTCTAGGTGGACCGAGTTCCATATTTTTGTTCCATTAAACTGTATCAGTCTTTCTTCGTAAACATTAAAACATTTGGGCAGATTGAAATTACCATTCGAAGCATGTCGTGTATTGCGTTTAGGGATTGAAAAAAGATCAGCAGGCAAAGGTGAATTTCTATAATTTATGTTATTTACTAAAACGGCAATTTTTTAGTCACGCAACATCACAACCGAGAAAATGCGTTGTGATTGGAAAATATTACTTACTGATTCACCTTGGCTTATGATTTTCAGTGTACGCTTTTGAAGTCGTTCAAGAGTTTTTAGATAACTGTTGTACGTCACACCCCACAATTCCAGACAGTAACGTATGTGACAATGACACAACGAAAAGTAGAGTGCGCGAAGTATAGCTTGTGGAAAATGTTTGCGAGCTTTTATTAGAGAATAGCAGCCATAGGCTACCTTTGCGCACACACTCTGTACTTGCTCATGCCAGTGTAAATGTTCATCAAAAGTGACGCCTAAATATTTAAAACAAGGAACTTGTTGATTATGAGCGTTGTTTATTGTTAGGTTAAGAGATTCAGCGTCAATGTGTTTCATACGAGAGTGAAACACCATGTACTTTGTTTTAGTACAGTTAACAGTCAGCTGATTCCTGGCAAATCATTCCGAGATGTTCGATAAATCGGTCTTCGGGCCATTTTGTAAATCCGCTAAGGAGTGCCCTGTGAAAACTAAAACAGTGTCGTCCGCGTACATCAGTGTCCTTGACCTCTGTAGGGATCGCGGGACATCAATAATATATAGAGAGAACAATATAGGGCCCAAAACTGAGCTCTGTGGCACCCCGCATTTAATATAACCGTAAGATGACTTGATGTCACCAATGACTACCTTTCGTTTGCGTGCCGAGAAATAACTAGAAAAAAAATCAAGCGAGTTACCTTTTATCCAAAAGGAATGCAATTTTTCCAGTAAAATGGAATGACTAAAAGCATCAAATGCCTTTCGTATGTCTAAAAATACTGATATTGCTATGTTGTTTTCATGTAGCACGGAATTATTATATTTGTAAGCATCGAAACAGCAGTTGAAGCTGACCTGTTTGCAACAAAGCCGTGTTGTTTGGGACAAAGTACATTCTGTTCATTCAGGAAGCGCCTTAATTGTGACGAAATTAGTTTTCAAGCGTAGTGTTAATACTACTCAGGACAGATATTGGTCTGTAGCTGTCCGGAAGATTCCGATCACCAGATTTGTACACTGGTATTAGTTTGGCGGTCTTAAGTATACTAGGATAAGTTTTAGAGGAAAATGCATGATTAAATATATGGCATAAGGGACCACACAAAACATCCAAATTCTCCTTTAAAATCCTTGATGATATGGCGTCATGGCCAGCTGCGTTGTTCCCTGGTAACTTATTAATTACTTGTCGGATGTCATCCTCAGTTACATCACATAGATCGAAATTATTGGTAACAGTACAGGGTGCATTTAAATTTGGCATATGAGCAGGGAACTTCCTCGCAAGGCTGAGACCAATATTAGTAAAGTAATCGTTAAAGTTGTCGGCCACTTCACGAGTTGGATTATCAGGTATGATGCGTTCTTTGCTACCCATGCCAGTGACGTCTTTAACAATCTGCCATATCTTCTTCGTGTTACCATCATTTTCTTTCACTAGGTTGGTATAGTAGCACTTTTTGGATTTTCTTATCATTGCTACAGACTTATTTCTGTAAAGCTTAAAATTGTGATGGTAGTATTCATTGCGCTTGTTATTTTTCCATTTGTCGTAGTAATATTTTTTCAGCTTCAAAACCTCAAGTATATTTCTATTCATCCATGGACATATGGCATGGTCATAATTTCGGCGCGAACAACTACGCGTTGATTGTCCAATGACATCCACAATGCATTTTACAATGTTATCACCCTCGACGTCCACGTCTTCATCATAAAGGGCATCAAAATTCATACCTTGTAGTAGTTTTTGCACGGAATTATAGTGGACACATGTTGTACGTTTAATGGCAGGTTTTTAAGGAGCACAAATGTGTTTCTGGGGTAAAAATAGAAAGGTGGGATTGTTATCCGCAATAGCAACAGCGTATACTTCGCCGATACATCCAGGTCAGCGTTACACAACACGTGATCAGTAATCGACTCCGAGTGGTCTGTTATGCGAGTGGGTGATGAAATAACATTTCTCAGATTGACTGATTGTAGCAAGAACACGTAATCATCACATGTATCTTCAGACACGTCTATGTTAATATCACCGCAGACAATAAAAGGTGCTTTAGAAGCCACAATGGGTAACATGGTACTTTCCATCACAGTAATGAAGTCAGCCACACTGGAATTGGGTGGACGATCTATTACACCGATGATAACACCATTTTGAAGATGAATAAAAAGAGTCTCTGCCGATGAACTGCAGCATGAGCTATTGCTAAGAAGAACGAAACTAAGACAGTCTTTTATAAATAGCGCCACACCCCCTCCTCGTGTAGCACTGTTTCTAGGTTGCGAAAGCATGACGTAGCTGGGTAGATGAACTGATTCGCTTTCTCGAAGCCAAGTTTCAGTTATAGCAATGACATCATATTTAAACGAGTGCTGTGATAAGTACGAAAGCAGATGATCGACACTCTTCTTTTCTGCGAGTATTATAATGTATTACTGCGAAATGATCCTCCTGCAGCCATATGTTTTCAACCTCAGAAAAAGAAAACGCCAGTTAAAAATATAGGAAACTCCAGGTTTACAGAAACAAGCAGGCAATCCTCAAACAACTTTGGAAAGATCCTCAGCACATGTGACGTGAAGCACACGTGAATTATTCGCCTTCCGCATCAAAATCTTTCCACCAGTTACCCAGGTGTACTTCCAGCTTTTTTCCCGCTTTGTCTTTAGAGCGGCTGTTAGCAATTTCTTGTTTGCCGGACACAAGTGCTTATTTATGTATACTGGAGATACGATGCCCCGAAAACCTAAAGCTGTCGTGTTAAGTCGTTGCTTCTTAGCAGTCCTCAGAACATTATCTTTCACAGCTCTCGAAAGAAACCTAACTATGATGTTAGGTGTTGACGCGTTCCTTGATGGCACTCGGTGCACGACGTCTATATCTGTTTCTTTGACTTCAACTTTGAGGCAGCTGGGAAGCTGTTGCATTGTGGAGACGAAGTTTTCTCCCTCCATCACAGGAATCCTCTTTATTTCTAGGTTATTCTGTCTACTGTATGGTTGCTGAGCAGTGAGTTCCTGTTTTATTTCCTTAATATCCTTGGCAAGGCGACAGTTTTCGCTTTTAATCGCGTGGTTTTCTGCTCGCACCGCAGCAAGCTCTTTCTTTGTTTCGCCAAGTTCCACCCTGAGTTGCTCAAAGTGCTCATTCGTGAAGTTGATTGACTGTCTAAGACTTTGTAGTTCGCCTTCAATAACCTTTGTGATGTCTTTCTTTAGTTCATCATGTTTGACATCGATTCTAGCAGAAAAATCTGACAAGGCCTTAGCTAGTTCCTTCACAGTAGTGGGCGGCTTATCACCCATAACACACGTCATTAACTGAGCAGTCCAGGAACTAAGAAGCGTAAAGCAAGGTAAATGTTTAGCTGTCGTTCAGCCTCGTTGCTGCCTAAACTTTTCGTGAAATGACGGCTGATCCTCGCTGGAGCGGTGGTTTTATAGCAGAGCTGTGACGTCACGGTTTTTCAGGGGGCGTTGTTCCCGGTTCCGCCCACTTGATTCCTAGTAGCGCTGATCGCTTCCGAAGACACCTTGTCTGCTTCCACCACCAGCGTTCTGCGTAAAGCAAGGTAAATTTTTAGCTGTCGTTCAGCCTCGTTGCTGCCTGGACTGCTCGTGAAATTACTGGACTGCTCGCGACGCTACCTAGCTTACAATAACATAACCCAACCTAACCTAACCTTCGCAATTCTATTGTTAGAAAACGTTTTACTCGCTACTTTACAATCCTTTCTGCAACATTGACGGTTTTATGCGCTTTCACATTAGATATCGCAGTTTCCGACTTGTAATGGTGAAAAAACTGCATCTCCATAGCTAACATTGTTTAATGCGGTTTTATGATGCTTCAAGACTTGACCTAACCTAACCTTCGCACTTGTACGTAAAAGGCTCTGTTACACTGTTTCGTTCAAAATTAATATATTTGCATGATCTCACAGTTTTTCACCAACTTAGTACAGTACAAAACGCTGTATCTCGCTAAATGACATCGTTATTTAAGGTTTCACGATGCTTGCATGCGCTTTCACGAGAATATCACAATATAGCAGTTTCGCACTTGTAACGGTACAAGACGCACTATCTGGCTAGTTCGCGCCGTGTTGTGTGTTTTCACAATATTTCACCTATCGCAGTTTTGTTACTCGCAACAAAACAACACTATCTCGCTAGATGAGGTCGTTGTTGGTGGTTTCACGACGCTACCTAGCTTAAACTAACATAACCCAACCTATCCTAACCTTCACAATTCTATCGTTAGAAAACGTTTTACTCGCTACTTTATAATGCTTTCTGCAACATTACTACTGATTTATGCGCTTTCACATTAGATATCGCAGTTTGCGACTTGTAATGGTGAAAAACACTGCATCTCAATAGCTGACATTATTTAATGCGGTTTCCCAACGCTTCATAACAACCTAACCTAACCTTCGCACTTCTATCTAAAAACGCTTTGTTACACTGTTTCGATTACAATTCCAATATTTGCATGACCTCACAGTTTTTAACCAACTTAGTACAGTACAGAACGCTGTATCTGGCTAAATGACATCGTTATTTAAGGTTTCACGATGCTTGCATGCGCTTTCACGTGAATATCACAATATAGCAGTTTCGCACTTGTAACAATACAAGACGCACTATCTGGCTAGTTCGCGCCGTGTTGTGTGCTTTCACAATATTTCACCTATCGCAGTTTTTTTACTCGCAGCAAAACAACTCTATCTCGCTAGATGAGGTCGTTTTTGGTGGTTTCAGGACACTACCTAGCTTAAACTAACATAACCCAACCTAACCTAACCTTTGCATTTATATCGTTAGAGAACGTTTTATTCGCTACTTTACAATGCTTTCTGCGACCTTACGACGGTTTTCTGCGCTTTCACTTTAGAAGTCGCAGTTTCCGACTTGTAATGGTGAAAAACACCGCATCTCAATAGCTGACATTGCTTAATGCGGTTTTACAACGCTTCATAACTTAACCTAACCTAACCTTCGCACTTCTATCTATTAAACGCTCTGTTTCACTGTTTCGCTCACAATTACGATGTTTGCATGACCTTACAGTTTTTCACCAACTTAGTACAGTACAGAACGCTGTATCTCGCTAAATGACATCGTTATTTAAGGTTTCACGATGCTTGCATGCGCTTTCACGAGAAACTCACAATATAGCAGTTTCGCACTTGTAACGGTACAAGACGCACTATCTGGCTAGTTCACGCCGTGTTGTGTGCTTTCACAATATTTCAGCTATCACAGTTTCGTACTCCCCGCAGGGGCGCCTGCGCAAGTAGGCGTTTGGTGTGTAGCGACACTACGGACCCGAGCTAACGGGGGAGTTTTGACTCCCTCCCACGCCTAGCCGTGCGTGGCTTCGCCGTGTCCGGGGAAAAGGGGATCCTGGGAGTTGAGCCGACGCTGGGTGATTGGATCTTTAAGACCCCCCCCCCCCCCCGGCAGAGGCAACACACCCCTTTGGCCCCGGCTTCACGTAGACGGCACCCCTGGGCTTACCCACCCAGGGGAAATCGGCAGTCGCTTTTTTCTATCTCTCTCTCCCGACAACTTCGCCTTTATCTCTTACTGTTTATCTGTCCTGTCTTCTACTCTCTTCCATTTACTTCCAAACTTCCTGGCGGCTAGGGTTAACCCTGTGCAAATAGCCTACCTTGGTCTATGCGCATTGGGTTATAGTGGCGTTGTACGACTGGCGTCTGCAGGTTTCAGCATCCGCAAACATGTAGCGTCCCCTCGTTGGGCTCCGTGTTGGGTGGCCGCCAGCGCTGCTGAACAAAAATACGACAGGCATGCACAGAGCATTCCCTTTACTGTATGATCGTAGCGGATTAAAGCGGGTACGCACCGATGATATAAATTTTTTTAACCAGCCCAAAGAAACATATCCTCCCTATCATGTTATCCACTGTGAAAAACTGAAAAATAAGCCAGAACCGTCTCTCCTTTCCTGGTTTCTAGATGTCTTACTGAAACTCTTGGCACAGGATACAAGGTAACCAAAATGGCTAGTGGAGACCTTCTCCTCGAAATCCGTGACAAAGAACAATTTGAAAAGCTAGACCGTCTCTCAGATTTCGGTGGCATACCAATAACCATAACACCGCATAGATCAATGAACACAACTCGCGGAGTGGTATCTGACAAGGACTTACTTGACTTGACTGAGACTGAACTTTTGGAGGGGTGGAAGAGCCAAAATGTCACTAATATACAGAGAATCATCATTAGAAGAGATAATAAGGAAACACCGACGAAACACTTAATACTCACATTTGCATCCAGTAAACTACCGGAATCTATTCAAACAGAGACATCTATCAGGCCGTACATACCAAACCTCGTCGTTGCTTCCAATGCCAGAGGTGTGGCCATGGCTCTAAAACCTGTCGTGGTCGCCAGACTTGTGCACAATGTGGAGTGCTAGGTCATGTGTCTGAGAACTGCAAACAACCGCCACACTGTGTAAACTGCGAAGGAAACCATGCCGCATATTCACGCTCCCGCACATACTGGAAAAAAGAAAAAGAAATAATTACGTTGAAAGTGAAGGCGAACATTACATTTAAGGAAGCACGGCGAAGAGTCGCTCCATTCTATGGACCTACATACGCTGAGGCGGCGCGTCAGGGGGTACCGCCGCACCAGCCCTCGCAACTCCTTCGGCCCGCGCATACCGAGCCGGTGGTTGTGGCACCTGCCCCTAAGGCGGCTGTAGCCCAGGCTACACCGCCTACTCCCAAACAGAGACCGGAGACTCCAGAGTCCTCCGGTCTCAAGGCCTCACCTCACCAGGCGAGGCCGGAAATTCGAATTAACAGCCCGCACGTGCGGGCATTCAGTGCCTCCCAGGAGGCAATGGATACGTCGGCACCCTTGGTGGCGAAAGAGCGGCGTGGCTCCTTGGAGCGCGCCAAGAAAACAAAAAAGCAGATAACAGGGCCTGGTGACGGCCCTTTTAAGTGAACTCAAACTCTCTGTCTAAACAGACACTGGCTTTTCGTACACACAGCACTATTTTACATTCACCATGTACACTCAAATTATACAATGGAACGTCCGGGGCCTTCTCAGAAACCTTGACGACACCCTAGAACTTTTACATGAACACTCACCAAAAGTGCCGTATGTACAAGAAACACACCTTAATTTAAAACACACAGATTTCCTTCGTAAATACGTTATTTTCCGAAAAGACCGTGTTGATGCTATGACATCATCCGGAGGTATTGCCATCATAGTGAATCAATGAATAGCATGCACACACTTAACACTCCAAACATCCTTTGAGGCAGTGGCTGTTCGAGCGGTTCTTTTTGATAAACTGATCACAATCTGCACTATTTACATTGCTCCTAGCTGTCAGCTGCAAAAACGCGATTTACACTCTCTAATTGATGAACTTCCGGAGCCTTATGTTCTCCTTGGAGACTTTAATGCGCATAGCAGACTATGGGGTGACTCTCGGTACGACGCGCGAGGTCGACTGATCGAACAGGTCCTTATCTCGTCGAGCGCGTGTCTCCTAAATCGAAAAGAACCAACTTATTATAACCTCGCTAATAACACCTGCTCCTCCATAGACCTGAGCATAGTATCTCCATCTCTTGTGCCTCTACTCCAGTGAAAAGTCGTCAGTAATCTGTACGGAAGTTACCACTTCCCCGTAGTTTTGAGCACAACGACAGTAACTGAGTGTCCACCACGTGTTCCCAAGTGGCTCATAAACAGAGCCGACTGGGAACAGTTTCATACTATCGCTTGTCTAGGTTGGTATGACATCTGTACTTTGAACATTTATGTTGCTGTGGACTACTTCACAGCGTTTTTGATTGATGCTGCAACAAAATGCATCCCACAAACAAATGGACACCCTGGAAAACGACGTGTGCCATGGTGGAACTCTGAATGCCGAAACGCGCGCAAACAGCAAAACAGAGCTTGGAGGCTGCTTCGGAACTCGCCGACAGCCGAAAATCTTGAAACCTTCAAGACAATAAAGTCTCAAGGCCGGAGAACGCGTCGGCAGGCCAGAAGAGAAAGCTGGCAGAAGTTTTTATCAGGGGTTAATTCATACACACAGGAGGCTAAAGTCTGGAACATGGTCGGTAGGATAGCAGGAAAACAAGTACACACACTTCCACTCGTAAACACTCAGGGTGATACCTTGGAAGATCAGGCAAACTTCCTCGGTGCACACTTCGAACAGATATCCAGCTCGTCCCACTATACTGACACTTTCCAAAAATACAGAACAAGAATAGAAAAGCAGAAACTCGAACACAAATCCACTAGACACGAGGCATATAACCAAGCTTTCAATCTAGCTGAGCTCCAAACATCTCAACTCCTGCAGTACTTCTGCCCCAGGTTCTGACCGTGTGATGTATGAAATGTTGAAAAACCTACCAAACGAAACCCTAAAAACCTTACTTTGTTTGTACAACGCTATTTGGTCTTCTGGCACTATTCCTACCTCCTGGAAAGAAGCTATTGTTATTCCCATTTCGAAAGAGGGCAAGGACCTTTCTTTACCCTCCAGTTATAGGCCTATAGCACTTACAAGCTGCTTGTGTAAAGTCTTCGAAAAATGATAAACTGCGAACTTGTACATTTTCTTGAAACAAATAATTTGCTCGACCCATTTCAGTGCGCGTTTCGAGAAAGTAGATCCACCACAGACCACCTTGTTCGTATCGAGGCACAGATCAGAGACGCCTTCGTTCATAAACAATATTTTCTCTCTGTGTTCTTCGATATCGAAAAGGCTTATGATACAACATGGCGTTTCGAAATTCTAAGAGACCTGTCCCACCTTGGTGTGCGCAGAAGAATGTTTCATATAACCGAAAGTTACCTGTCAAACCAGACATTCCGTGTCCGAGTGGGCACGGTTCTTTCCCAAACATTTGTCCAGGAAACAGGCGTGCCACAAGGTGGTGTGCTTAGTTGCACACTTTTTATTGTTAAAATGAATTCTTTGCACTTGTCCATTCCCCGCAATATGTTCTACTGTACATATGTCGACGACGTTCAGCTTGGCTTCAAGTCATGCAACTTGGCCATGTGTGAGCGGCAGCTTCAGCTGGGTGTAAATAAGGTCTCCAAATGGGCAGATGAAAACGAATTTCGACTTAACCCACAAAAAAGCACGTGTGTTTTGTTCTCTCGAAAGAGAGGCATGCACTCGGAACCTGACATTCGTCTGAACGGGCAACGTCTGCCCGTTAAAGCCGAGCATAAATTCTTAGGCTTAATCTTGGACAACAAGTTGACCTTCGTATCCCACATAAAGTATTTAAAAACAAAATGTTTAAAAGCCATGAATGTTATAAAAGTGTTGTCACGTACTACGTGGGGTACTGACAGGAAATGCCTCATGAACCTGTATAGAAGCCTTATTCGCACCCGCTTAGATTATGGGGCCATTGCTTATCAGTCTGCGACTCAAAGTGCTTTGAAGATGCTGGATCCCGTGCACCGTTCGGGCATCCGCCTTTCTACGGGTGCTTTTCGCACCAGCCCCGTAGAAAGCCTTTATGTTGAGTCAAATGAGTGGTCGCTTCATCTGCAAAGAACCTACATGTCCTTTGTATATTTCCCTAAGGTGAAAGCAGACAAGAGGCACCCCTCATACTCTACTATTTTTGACTTGTCGAGCTCCATTCTTTTTCAAAACAGGCCTTCAATGAGGCAGCCCTTCTCAGTTCGCCTGAAGGGTCTAGCTGAGGACACTGGAGTGTCACTCGAACACAGTTTAATGGCTCCTGTAGCATACCCGCTACCGTGGCGGTGGCAGACTATAGATTGCGATGTGTCTTTCCTAGAAGTTACTAAACATGCGCCTATTGCCCATATTCGAACATACTTCTTGTAACTTCAACACAAATACACACGTCCTGAGTTTTTTACAGTTGCCTCTAAGTCTAACTCCTCTGTGTCCTATGCTGCTGTTGGTTCTTCCTTTTCGGATGCTGACCCTCTACATCAAGGCACAAGTATCTTCACAGCGGAAGCTTATGCGATACTTGTGGCAGCTAAACACATCAAACAATCACAAATACAAAAAGCAGTAATTTATACAGACTCCCTCAGTGTGGTAACGGCTCTTCACAGTCTTAAAAAACAAAAAAACCCTGTCCTCGTTTCACTTTACCCCATTTTATGCACACTCTACACACTCAATCGACATGTTGTTGTTTGTTGGGGGCCAGGGCACCGTGAGTTTCAAGGCAACGTGATGGCGGATTAGCTTGCTGCATCCGCCCACGAAAGCACCGTCATTACATCTTCATGAATACCTGTCCTTGATCTTAAGCCGTCTCTCAAACGAAAACTCAGGGACTACTGGCAGAGCAAGTGGGATACACACACACAAAACAAACTACACGTTATCAAGCCACACCTTGGCCATTGGCCACCAGTATCAAAATCACGTCACACAGAGGTAACATTAACGAGGCTCAGGATAGGACACACATACACGACACACTCATATCTTTTCTCCGGTTGCGATTCACCATTGTGGACAGATGTGGTGAAGCACTAACAGTTCTTCACATTTTAATTCAGTGCAAACAATTGGACACTCTAAGGAAACGACACTTTCCTTCACCCTACCGACAACATGTACCTTTACACCCTGCAATGTTCGTCGGTAGGGAACCGCTTTTTAGTCACAAATCATTGTTAGCGTTTTTAAAAGAAATTCATAGCTTTCAAGTCATATACCCAGGCATACCGTAGCACAACCTCTCCAGAGAGGTTTTCGCTGCGGTGGCTACACAATAAAGCACCTGCCTCACGTCCCTTGGACGCAAGTGCATGAACAAGTGAGGCACTTGTGCTAATGCCATACATGTCCACCATCGTTTTTATTATCACTAACTTTTGCCATCTATTCGCACCACACACACCTTTCACGGCATGGTCATGATTTTAATAATTGTATGTTTTTACCCGCTTTACTGCGAGGAATTTTATGGCCCTTATACAGCCGCTAATTGCAATCATTGTCCACATTCCTGTCTCATGAACTGGCGCTCTTTGGCCATCAATTGGCCCTTGCGCCAAAAACACCATATATCATCATTATCATCAGTTTCGTACTCGCAACAAAACAACACTATCTCGTTAGATGAGGTCGTTTTTGGTGGTTTCACGACGCTACCTAGCTTAAACTAACATAACCCAACCTAACCTAACCTTCACAATTCTATCGTTAGAAAACTTTTTACTCGCCACTTTACAATGCTTTCTGCAACGTTACGACGGTTTTATGCGCTTTCACATTAGATGTCACAGTGTCCGACTTTTAATGGTGAAAAACACTGCATCTCAATAGCTAACATTGTTTAATGCGGTTTTATGATGCTTCATGACTTGACCTAACCTAAACTTCGCACTTGTACCTAAAAAGGCTCTGTTACACTGTTTCGTTCACAATTGTTATATTTGATGACCTCACAGTTTTTCACCAACTTAGGACAGTACAGAACGCTGTATCTCGCTAATGACATCGTTATTTAAGGTTTCACGATGCTTGCATGCGCTTTCACGAGAATATCACAATATAGCAGTTTCGCACTTGTAACGGTACAAGACGCACTATCTGGCCAGTTCGCGCCGTGTTGTGTGCTTTCATAATATTTCACCTATCGCAGTTTTTTTACTCGCAACAAAACAACACTATCTCGTTAGATGAGGTCGTTTTTGGTGGTTTCATGACACTACCTAGCTTAAAAAAACATAACCCAACCTAACCTAAACTTCGCAAATGTATCGATAGAAAACGTTTTACTCGCTACTTTACAATGCTTTCTGCAACATTACGACGGTTTTATGCGCTTTCACAATAGATGTCGCAGTTTCCGACTTGTAATGGTGAAAAACATTGCATCTCAATAGCTGACATTGTTTAATGCGGTTTTACTACGCTTCATAACAACCAAACCTAACCTTCGCACTTCTATCTAAAAAACGCTTTTTTACACTGTTTCGGTTACAATTACAATATTTGCATGACCTCACAGTTTTTCACCAACTCAGTACAATACAGAACGCTGTATCCCGCTAAATGACATCGTTATTTAGGGTTTCACGAAGCTTGCATGTGCTTTCACGAGAATATCACAATATAGCAGTTTCGCACTTGTAACAGTACAAGACGCACTATCTGGCTAGTTTGCGCCGTGTTGTGTGCTTTCACAATATTTAACCTATCGCAGTTTTCTTACTCGCAACAAAACAACACTCTCTCATTAGATGAGGTCCTTTTTGGTGGTTTCTCGACGCTACCTAGCTTAAACTAACATAACCCAACCTAACCTAACCTTCACAATTCTATCGTTAGAAAACGTTTTACTCGCTACTTTACAATGCTTTCTGCAACACTACAAAGGTTTCATGCGCTTTCACATTAGATGTCGCAGTTTCCGACTTGTAATGGTGAAAAACACTGCATCTCAATAGATGACATTGTTTAATGCGGTTTTATGAAGCTTCATGACTTGACCTAACCTAACCTTCGCACTTGTACCTAAAAAGGTTCTGTTACACTGTTTCGTTCACAATTACAATACTTGCGTGACCTCACAGTTTTTCGCCAACTCAGTACAGTACAGAACGCTGTACCTCGCTAAATGACATCGTTATTTAAGGTTTCACGATGCTTGCATGCGCTTTCACGAGAATATCGCAATATAGCAGTTTCGCACTTGTAACGGTACAAGACGCACTATCTGGCTCGTTTGCGCCGTGTTGTGTGCTTTCACAATATTTCAGCTATCAAAGTTTCGTACTCGCAACAAAACAACACTATCTCGTTAGATGAGGTCCTTTTTGGTGGTTTCTCGACGCTACCTAGCTTAAGCTAACATAACCCAACCTAACCTAACCTTCGCAATTCTATCGTTAGAAAACGTTTCACTCGCTACTTTACGATGCTTTCTGCAACATTACAACGGTTTCATGCGCTTTCACACTAGATGTCGCAGTTTCCGACTTGTAATGGTGAAAAACACTGCGTCTCAATAGCTGACATTGTTTAATGCGGTGTTATGATGCTTCATAACAACCTAACCTAACCTTCGCACTTCTATCTAATAAACGCTCTTTTACACTGTTTCGTTCACAATTATTATATTTGATGACCTCACAGTTTTTCACCAACTCAGGACAGTTCAGAACGCTGTATCTCGCTCAATGACATCGTTATTTAGGGTTTCACAATGCTTGCATGCGCTTTCACGATAATATCCACAATATAGCAGTTTCGCACTTGTAACGGTACAAGACGCACTATCTGGCTAGTTTGCGCCGTGTTGTGTGCTTTCACAATATTTCACCTATCGCAGTTTTCTTACTCGCAACAAAACAACACTATCTCGCTAGATGACGTTGTTTTTGGTGGTTTCAGGACGCTACCTAGCTTAAGCAAACATAACCCAACCTAACCTAACCTTCGAGATTCTATCGTTAGAAAACGTTTTACTCGCCACTTTACAATGCTTTCTGCAACATTACGACGGATCAAGCGCTTTCACCATAGATGTCGCAGTTTCCAACTTGTAATGGTGGAAAATACTGCGTCTCAATAGCTGACATTGCTTAATGTGGTTTTACAACGCTTCATAACTTAACCAAACCTAACCTTCGCACTTCTATCTAATGAACGCTCTGTTACACGTTTTTGCTCACAATTACGATATTTGCATGCCCTCACAGTTTTTAACCAACTTAGTACAGTACAGAACGCTGTATCTCGCTAAATGGCATCGTTATTTAGGGTTGCACGATTATTGCATGTGCTTTCACGAGAATATCACAATATAGCAGTTTCGCACTTGTAACGGTACAAGACGCACTATCTGGCTAGTTTGCGCCGTGTTGTGTGCTTTCACAATATTTCACCTTTCGCAGTTTTCTTACTCGCAACAAAAAAACACTATCTCGCTAGATGAGGTTGTTTTTGGTGGTTTCACGACGCTACCTAGCTTAATCTAACATCCCCCAACCTAACCTAACCTTCACAATTCTATCGTTAGAAAACGTTTTACTGGCCACTTTACAATGCTTTCTGCAACATTACGACGGTTTCAAGCGCTTTCACAATAGATGTCGCAGTTTCCGACTTTTAATGGTGAAAAACACTGCATCTCAATAGCTGAAATTGCTTAATGCGGTTTCACAACGCTTCATGACTTAACCTAACCTAACCTTCGCACTTCTATGTAATAAACGCTCTGTTACACTTTTTCGTTCTCAATTATTATATTTGATGACCTCACAGTTTTTCACCAACTTAGGACAGTTCAGGAAGCTGTATCTCGCTAAATGACATCGTTATTTAAGGTTTCACGATGCTTGCATACGGTTTCACGAGAATATCACAATATAGCAGTTTCGCACTTGTAACGGTACAAGACGCACTATCTGGCTAGTTCGCGCCGTGTTGTGTGCTTTCACTATATTTCACCTATCGCAGTTTTTTTACTCGCAACAAGACAACACTATCTCGTTAGATGAGGTCGTTTTTGGTCGTTTCATGACACTACCTAGCTTAAAAAAACATAACCCAACCTAACCTAACATTCGCAAATCTATCGATAGAAAACGTTTTACTCGCTACTTTACAATGCTTTCTGCAACATTACGACGGTTTTATGCGCTTTCACAATAGATGTCGCAGTTTCCGACTTGTAATGGTGAAATACACTGCATCTCAATAGCTGACATTGTTCAATGCGGTTTTACTACGCTTCATAACAACCTAACCTCACCTTCGCACTTCTATCTAAAAAACGCTTTGTTACACTGTTTCGGTTACAATTACAATATTTGCATGACCTCACAGTTTTTCACCAACTCAGTACAGTACAGAACGCTGTATCCCGCTAAATGACATCGTTATTTAGGGTTTCACGAAGCTTGCATGCGCTTTCACGAGAATATCACAATATAGCAGTTTCGCACTTGTAACGGTAAAAGACGCACTATCTGGCTAGTTTGCGCCGTGTTGTGTGCTTTCACAATATTTCACCTATCGCAGTTTTCTTACTCGCAACAAAATAACACTATCTCGTTAGATGAGGTCGTTTTTGGTGGTTTCACGAGGCTACCAAGCTTAAACTAACATAACCCAACCTAACCTAACCTTCACAATTCTATCGTTAGAAAACGTTTTACTCGCTACTTTACAATGCTTTCTGCAACATTACAACGGTTTCATGCGCTTTCACATTAGCTGTCGCAGTTTCCGACTTGTAATGGTGAAAAACTCTGCATCTCAATAGATGACATTGTTTAATGCGGTTTATGAAGCTTCATGACTTGACCTAACCTAACCTTCGCACTTGTACCTAAAAAGGCTCTGTTACACTGTTTCGTTCAAAATTACAATATCTGCGTGACCTCACAGTTTTTCACCAACTCAGTACAGTACAGAACGCTGTACCTCGCTAAATGACATCGTTATTTAAGGTTTCACGATGCTTGCATGCGCTTTCACGAGAATATCGCAATATAGCAGTTTCGCACTTGTAACGGTACAAGACGCACTATCTGGCTCGTTTGCGCCGTGTTGTGTGCTTTCACAATATTTCAGCTATCACAGTTTCGTACTCGCAACAAAACAACACTATCTCGTTAGATGAGGTCCTTTTTGGTGGTTTCTCGACGCTACCTAGCTTAAACTAACATAACCCAACCTAACCTAACCTTCACAATTCTACCGTTAGAAAACGTTTTACTCGCTACTTTACAATGCTTTCTGCAACATTACAACGGTTTCATGCGCTTTCACATTAGATGTCGCAGTTTCCGACTTGTAATGGTGAAAAACACTGTGTCTCAATAGCTGACATTGTTTAATGCGGTTTTATGATGCTTCATGACTTGACCTAACCTAACCTTCGCACTTGTACCATAATAGGCTCTGTTACACTGTTTCGGTTAAAATTACAATATTTGCATGACCTCACAGTTTTTCACCAACTCAGTACAGTACAGAACGCTGTATCTCGCTAAATGACGTTGTTATTTAAGGTTTCACGATGCTTGCATGCGCTTTCACGAGAATATCACAATATAGCAGTTTCGCACTTGTAACGGTACAAGACGCACTATCTGGCTAGTTTGCGCCGTGTTGTGTACTTTCACAATATTTCACCTATCGCAGTTTTCTTACTCGCAACAAAACAACACTATCTCGCTAGATGAGGTTGTTTTCGGTAGTTTCAGGACGCTACCTAGCTTAAGATAACATAACCCAACCTAACCTTCACAATTCTATCGTTAGAAAACGTTTTACTCGCTACTTTACAATGCTTTCTGCAACATTACAACGGTTTCATGCGCTTTCACATTAGATGTCGCAGTTTTCGACTTGTAATGGTGAAAAACACTGCATCTCAATAGCTGACAATGTTTAATGCGGTTTCACAACGCTTCATAACAACCTAACCTAACCTTCGCACTTGTATAAAAAAACGCTTTGTCACACTGTTTCGGTTTCAATTACAATATTTGCATGACCTCACAGTTTTTCACCAACTCAGTACAGGTGGCTAAGGTACTCGGCTGCTGACCCGCAGGGCGCGGGTTCGAATCCCGGCTGCGGCGGCTGCATTTCCGATGGAGGCGGAAATGTTGTAGGCCCGTGTGCTCAGATTTGGGTGCACGTTAAAGAACCCCAGGTGGTCTAAATTTCCGGAGCCCTCCACTACGGCGTCTCTCATATTCATATAGTGGTTTTGGGACGTTAACCCCCACATATCAATCAATCAATCAATCAACTCAGTACAGTACAGAACACTGTATCTCGCTAAATGACATCGTTATTTAAGGTTTCACGATGCTTGCATGCGGTTTCACGAGAATATCACAATATAGCAGTTTCGCACTTGCAACGGTACAAGACGCACTATCTGGCTAGTTTGCGCCGTGTTGTGTGCTTTCACAATATTTCACCTTTCGCAGTTTTCTTAATCGCAACAAAACAACACTACCTCGCTAGATGAGGTTGTTTTTGGTGGTTTCACGACGCTACCTAGCTTAAACTAACATCCCCCAACCTAACCTAACCTTCACAATTCTATCGTTAGAAAACGTTTTACTGGCCACTTTACAATGCTTTCTGCAACATTACGACGGTTTCAAGCGCTTTCACAATAGATGTCGCAGTTTCCAACTTTTAATGGTGAAAAACACTGCATCTCAATAGCTGAAATTGCTTAATGCGGTTTCACAACGCTTCATGACTTAACCTAACCTGACCTTCGCACTTCTATTTAAAAACGCTTTGTTACACTGTTTCGGTTACAATTACAATATTTGCATGACCTCACAGTTTTTCACCAACTCAGTACAGTACAGGACGCTGTATCCCGCTAAATGACATCGTTATTTAGGGTTTCACGAAGCTTGCATGCGCTTTCACGAGAATATCACAATATAGCAGTTTCGCACTTGTAACGGTACAAGACGCACTATCTGGCTAGTTTGCGCCGTGTTGTGTGCTTTCACAATATTTCACCTATCGCAGTTTTCTTACTCGCAACAAAACAACACTATCTCGTTAGATGAGGTCCTTTTTGGTGGTTTCTCGACGCTACCTAGCTTAAACTAACATAACCCAACCTAACCTAACCTTAACAATTCTATCGTTAGAAAACGTTTTACTCGCTACTTTACAATGCTTTCTGCAACACTTCAACGGTTTCATGCGCTTTCACATTAGATGTCGCAGTTTCCGACTTGTAATAGTGAAAAACACTGCGTCTCAATAGCTGACACTGTTTAATGCGGTTTTATGTCTTCATGACTTGACCTAACCTAACCTTCGCTCTTCTCATCATCATCATCATCATCATCATCATCATCATCATCATTTATTTTACCATTAAGGGCCTCTCTCAGGGTATTACATAAGGAGGGGGACAATCCAAGTACAAATTTCAATGAAAATGCAGATCATGGTTACAGTTTTTGAAGTACTAAAACATACAGGTAGCAACAAAATACAAAAAGAAAACAGAGCATGTCAAACGAAATATTCAAACAGTCAATTCGCGGTCCAAAAAATACAGGCGGCAGAGAACAAAGAACAAAGAAAGACAAACAGTGATTAAGAGTCAAGGGTAGCTAGTACTAAATCTCTAAATTTAACAGCAACTTGTTCGCTGACAATAGCATCCGTCAAACCGTTCCACTCATCGATAGCCACAGGAAGATATGTTTTATTAAATATCTAATATCCATCTAATAAACGCTCTGTTACACTGTTTCGCTCACGATTACAATATTTGCCTGAACTCACAGTTTTTCACCAACTTAGTACAGTACAGAATGCTGTATCTCGCTAAATGACATCATTATTTAAGGTCTCACGATGCTTGCATGCGCTTTCGCGAGAATATCACAATATAGCAGTTTCGCACTTGTAACGGTACAAGACGCACTATCTGGCTAGTTTGCGCCGTGTTGTGTGCTTTCACAATATTTCACCTATCGCAGTTTTCTTACTCGCAACAAAACAACACTATCTCGTTAGATGAGGTCGTTTTTGGTGGTTTGACGACGCTACCAAGCTTAAACTAACATAACCCAACCTAACCTAACCTTCACAATTCTATCGTTAGAAAACGTTTTACTCGCTACTTTACAATGCTTTCTGCAACATTACAACGGTTTCATGCGCTTTCACATTAGCTGTCGCAGTTTCCGACTTGTAATGGTGAAAAACACTGCGTCTCAATAGCTGACATTGTTTAATGCGGTTTTATGATGCTTCATGACTTGACCTAACCTAACCTTCGCACTTGTACCTAAATAGGCTCTGTTACACTGTTTTGGTTAAAATTACAATATTTGCATGACCTCACAGTTTTTCACCACCTCAGTACAGTACTGAACGCTGTATCTCGCTAATTGACGTTGTTATTCAAGGTTTCACGATGCTTGCATGCGCTTTCACGAGAATATCACAATATAGCAGTTTCGCACTTGTAACGGTACAAGACGCACTATCTGGCTCGTTTGCGCCATGTTGTGTGCTTTCACAATATTTCAGCTATCACAGTTTCGTACTCGCAACAAAACAACACTATCTCGTTAGATGAGGTCCTTTTTGGTGGTTTCTCGACGCTACCTAGCTTAAACTAACATAACCCAACCTAACCTAACCTTCAAAATTCTATCGTTAGAAAACGTTTTACTCGCTACTTTACAATGCTTTCTGCAACATTACAATGGTTTCATGCGCTTTCACATTAGATGTCGCAGTTTCCGACTTGTAATGGTGAAAAACACTGCGTCTCAATAGCTGACATTGTTTAATGCGGTTTTATGATGCTTCATGACTTGACCTAACCTAACCTTCGCACTTGTACCTAAATAGGCTCTGTTACACTGTTTCGGTTACAATTACAATATTTGCATGACCTCACAGTTTTTCACCAACTCAGTACAGTACAGGACGCTGTATCCCGCTAAATGACATCGTTATTTAGGGTTTCACGAAGCTTGCATGCGCTTTCACGAGAATATCACAATATAACAGTTTCGCACTTGTAACGGTACAAGACGCACTATCTGGCTAGTTTGCGCCGTGTTGTGTGCTTTCACAATATTTCACCTATCGCAGTTTTCTTACTCGCAACTAAACAACACTATCTCGTTAGATGAGGTCCTTTTTGGTGGTTTCTCGACGCTACCTAGCTTAAACTAACATAACCCAACCTAACCTAACCTTCACAATTCTATCGTTAGAAAACGTTTTACTCGCTACTTTACAATGCTTTCTGCAACACTTCAACGGTTTTATGCGCTTTCACATTAGATGTCGCAGTTTCCGACTTGTAATGGTGAAAAACACTGCATCTCAGTAGCTGAAATTGCTTAATGCGGTTTCACAACGCTTCATGACTTAACCTAACATAACCTTCGCACTTCTATGTAATAAACGCTCTGTTACACTGTTTCGTTCACAATTATTATATTTGATGACCTCACAGTTTTTCACCAATTTAGGACAGTTCAGAACGCTGTATCTCACTCGATGACATCGTTATTTAGGGTTTCACAATGCTTGCATGCGCTTTCACGAGAATATCACAATATAGCAGTTTCACACTTGTAACGGTACAAGACGCACTATCTGGCTATTTCGCGCCGTGTTGTGTGCTTTCACTATATTTCACCTATCGCAGTTTTTTTACTCGCAACAAGACAACACTATCTCGTTAGATGAGGTCGTTTTTGGTGGTTTCATGACACTACCTAGCTTAAAAAAACATAACCCAACCTAACCTAACATTCGCAAATCTATCGATAGAAAACGTTTTACTCGCTACTTTACAATGCTTTCTGCAACATTACGACAGTTTTATGCGCTTTCACATTAGATGTCGCAGTTTCCGACTAGTAATGGTGAAAAACACTGCATCTCAATAGCTGACATTGTTCAATGCGGTTTGACTACGCTTCATAACAACCTAACCTAACCTTCGCACTTCTATTTAAAAAACGCTTTGTTACACTGTTTCGGTTACAATTACAATATTTGCATGACCTCACAGTTTTTCACCAACTCAGTACAGTACAAGACGCTGTATCCCGCTAAATGACATCGTTATTTAGGGTTTCAGAAGCTTGCATGCACTTTCACGAGAATAGCACAATATAGCAGTTTCGCACTTGTAACGGTACAAGACGCACTATCTGGCTCGTTTGCGCCGTGTTGTGTGCTTTCACAATATTTCAGCTATCACAGTTTCGTACTCGCAACAAAACAACGCTATCTCGTTAGATGAGGTCCTTTTTGGTGGTTTCTCGACGCTACCTAGCTTAAACTAACATAACCCAACCTAACCTAACCTTCACAATTCTACCGTTAGAAAACGTTTTACTCGCTACTTTACAATGCTTTCTGCAACATTACAACGGTTTCATGCGCTTTCACATTAGATGTCGCAGTTTCCGACTTGTAATGGTGAAAAACACTGTGTCTCAATAGCTGACATTGTTTAATGCGGTTTTATGATGCTTCATGACTTGACCTAACCTAACCTTCGCACTTGTACCATAATAGGCTCTGTTACACTGTTTCGGTTAAAATTACAATATTTGCATGACCTCACAGTTTTTCACCAACTCAGTACAGTACAGAACGCTGTATCTCGCTAAATGACGTTGTTATTTAAGGTTTCACGATGCTTGCATGCGCTTTCACGAGAATATCACAATATAGCAGTTTCGCACTTGTAACGGTACAAGACGCACTATCTGGCTAGTTTGCGCCGTGTTGTGTACTTTCACAATATTTCACCTATCGCAGTTTTCTTACTCGCAACAAAACAACACTATCTCGCTAGATGAGGTTGTTTTCGGTAGTTTCAGGACGCTACCTAGCTTAAGATAACATAACCCAACCTAACCTTCACAATTCTATCGTTAGAAAACGTTTTACTCGCTACTTTACAATGCTTTCTGCAACATTACAACGGTTTCATGCGCTTTCACATTAGATGTCGCAGTTTTCGACTTGTAATGGTGAAAAACACTGCATCTCAATAGCTGACAATTTTTAATGCGGTTTCACAACGCTTCATAACAACCTAACCTAACCTTCGCACTTGTATAAAAAAACGCTTTGTCACACTGTTTCGGTTACAATTACAATATTTGCATGACCTCACAGTTTTTCACCAACTCAGTACAGGTGGCTAAGGTACTCGGCTGCTGACCCGCAGGGCGCGGGTTCGAATCCCGGCTGCGGCGGCTGCATTTCCGATGGAGGCGGAAATGTTGTAGGCCCGTGTGCTCAGATTTGGGTGCACGTTAAAGAACCCCAGGTGGTCTAAATTTCCGGAGCCCTCCACTACGGCGTCTCTCATAATCATATAGTGGTTTTGGGACGTTAAACCCCACATATCAATCAATCAATCAATCAACTCAGTACAGTACAGAACACTGTATCTCGCTAAATGACATCGTTATTTAAGGTTTCACGATGCTTGCATGCGGTTTCACGAGAATATCACAATATAGCAGTTTCGCACTTGCAACGGTACAAGACGCACTATCTGGCTAGTTTGCGCCGTGTTGTGTGCTTTCACAATATTTCACCTTTCGCAGTTTTCTTAATCGCAACAAAACAACACTACCTCGCTAGATGAGGTTGTTTTTGGTGGTTTCACGACGCTACCTAGCTTAAACTAACATCCCCCAACCTAACCTAACCTTCACAATTCTATCGTTAGAAAACGTTTTACTGGCCACTTTACAATGCTTTCTGCAACATTACGACGGTTTCAAGCGCTTTCACAATAGATGTCGCAGTTTCCAACTTTTAATGGTGAAAAACACTGCATCTCAATAGCTGAAATCGCTTAATGCGGTTTCACAACGCTTCATGACTTAACCTAACCTAACCTTCGCACTTCTATGTAATAAACGCTCTGTTACACTGTTTCGTTCACAATTATTATATTTGATGACCTCACAGTTTTTCACCAATTTAGGACAGTTCAGAACGCTGTTCAGGACGTCTTGAGGGGCTAGTTGGTTCATTCTATTCAGGTAAAAAATTGCGCTGAAATAGAAAGGACACCACAAAGAAGGAACACTTAAACAGATCAGAACGCTGTATCTCGCTCAATGACATCGTTATTTAGGGTTTCACAATGCTTGCATGCGCTTTCACGAGAATATCACAATATAGCAGTTTCGCACTTGTAACGGTACAAGACGAACTATCTGGCTAGTTTGCGCCGTGTTGTGTGCTTTCACTATATTTCACCTATCGCAGTTTTTTTACTCGCAACAAGACAACACTATCTCGTTAGATGAGGTCGTTTTTGGTGGTTTCATGACACTACCTAGCTTAAAAAAACATAACCCAACCTAACCTAACATTCGCAAATCTATCGATAGAAAACGTTTTACTCGCTACTTTACAATGCTTTCTGCAACATTACGACAGTTTTATGCGCTTTCACATTAGATGTCGCAGTTTCCGACTTGTAATGGTGAAAAACACTGCATCTCAATAGCTGACATTGTTCAATGCGGTTTTACTACGCTTCATAACAACCTAACCTAACCTTCGCACTTCTATTTAAAAAACGCTTTGTTACACTGTTTCGGTTACAATTACAATATTTGCATGACCTCACAGTTTTTCACCAACTCAGTACAGTACAGGACGCTGTATCCCGCTAAATGACATCGTTATTTAGGGTTTCACGAAGCTTGCATGCGCTTTCACGAGAATATCACAATATAGCAGTTTCGCACTTGTAACAGTACAAGACGCACTATCTGGCTAGTTTGCGCCGTGTTGTGTGCTTTCACAATATTTCACCTATCGCAGTTTTCTTACTCGCAACAAAACAACACTATCTCGTTAGATGAGGTCCTTTTTGGTGGTTTCTCGACGCTACCTAGCTTAAACTAACATAACCCAACCTAACCTAACCTTCACAATTCTATCGTTAGAAAACGTTTTACTGGCTACTTTACAATGCTTTCTGCAACACTTCAACGGTTTCATGCGCTTTCACATTAGATGTCGCAGTTTCCGACTTGTAATGGTGAAAAACACTGCGTCTCAATAGCTGACATTGTTTAATGTGGTTTTATGTCTTCATGACTTGACCTAACCTAACCTTCGCTCTTCTCATCATCATCATCATCATCATCATCATCATCATTTATTTTACCATTAAGGGCCTCTCTCAGGGTATTACATAAGGAGGGGGAACAATCCAAGTACAAATTTCAATGAAAATGCAGATCATGGTTACAGTTTTTGAAGTACTAAAACATACAGGTAGCAACAAAATACAAAAAGAAAACAGAGCATGTCAAACGAAATATTCAAACAGTCAATTCGCGGTCCAAAAAATACAGGCGGCAGAGAACAAAGAACAAAGAAAGACAAAGAGTGATTAAGAGTCAAGGGTAGCTAGTACTAAATCTCTAAATTTAAGACCAACTTGTTCGCTGACAATAGCATCCGTCAAACCGTTCCACTCATCGATAGCCATAGGAAGATATGTTTTATTAAATATCTAATATCCATCTAATAAACGCTTTGTTACACTGTTTCGGTTACAATTACAATATTTGATTGACCTCGCAGTTTTTCACCAACTCAGTACAGTACAGGACGCTGTATCCCGCTAAATGACATCGTTATTTAGGGTTTCACGAAGCTTGCATGCGCTTTCACGAGAATAGCACAATATAGCAGTTTCGCACTTGTAACGGTACAAGACGCACTATCTGGCTAGTTTGCGCCGTGTTGTGTACTTTCACAATATTTCACCTATCGCAGTTTTCTTACTCGCAACAAAACAACACTATCTCGTTAAATGAGGTCCTTTTTGGTGGTTTCTCGACGCTACCTAGCTTAAACTAACATAACCCAACCTAACCTAACCTTCACAATTCTATCGTTAGAAAACGTTTTTCTCGCTACTTTACAATGCTTTCTGCAACACTTCAACGGTTTCATGCGCTTTCACATTAGATGTCGCAGTTTCCGACTTGTAATGGTGAAAAACACTGCATCTCAATTGATGACATTGTTTAATGCGGTTTTATGAAGCTTCATGACTTGACCTAACCTAACCTTCGCACTTGTATAAAAAACGCTCTGTTACAATGTTTCGTTCAAATTTACAATATTTGCGTGACCTCACAGTTTTTCACCAACTCAGTACAGTACAGAACGCTGTACCTCGCTAAATGACATCGTTATTTAAGGTTTCACGATGCTTGCATGCGCTTTCACGAGAATATCGCAATATAGCAGTTTCGCACTTGTAACGGTACAAGACGCACTATCTGGCTCATTTGCGCCGTGTTGTATGCTTTCACAATATTTCACCTTTCGCAGTTTTCTTACTCGCAACAAAACAACACTATCTCGCTAGATGAGGTTGTTTTCGGTAGTTTCAGGACGCTACCTAGCTTAAGCTAACATAACCCAACCTAACCTAACCTTCACAATTCTATCGTTAGAAAACGTTTTACTCGCTACTTTACAATGCTTTCTGCAACATTACAACGGTTTCATGCGCTTTCACATTAGATGTCGCAGTTTTCGACTTGTAATTGTGAAAAACACTGCATCTCAATAGCTGACAATGTTTAATGCGGTTTCACAACGCTTCATAACAACCTAACCTAACCTTCGCACTTGTATAAAAAACGCTTTGTCACACTGTTTCGGTTACATTTACAATATTTGCATGACCTCACAGTTTTTCACCAACTCAGTACAGTACAGAACGCTGTATCTCGCTAAATGACATCGTTATTTAAGGTTTCACGATGCTTGCATGCGGTTTCACGAGAATATCACAATATAGCAGTTTCGCACTTGTAATGGTACAAGACGCACTATCTGGCTAGTTTGCGCCGTGTTGTGTGCTTTCACAATATTTCACCTTTCGCAGTTTTCTTAATCGCAACAAAACAACACTACCTCGCTAGATGAGGTTGTTTTTGGTGGTTTCACGACGCTACCTAGCTTAAACTAACATCCCCCAACCTAACCTAACCTTCACAATTCTATCGTTAGAAAACGTTTTACTGGCCACTTTACAATGCTTTCTGACATTACGACGGTTTCAAGCGCTTTCACAATAGATGTCGCAGTTTCCAACTTTTAATGGTGAAAAACACTGCATCTCAATAGCTGAAATTGCTTAATGCGGTTTCACAACGCTTCATGACTTAACCTAACCTAACCTTCGCACTTCTATGTAATAAACGCTCTGTTACACTGTTTCGTTCACAATTATTATATTTGATGACCTCACAGTTTTTCACCAATTTAGGACAGTTCAGAACGCTGTATCTCGCTCAATGACATCGTTATTTAGGGTTTCACAATGCTTGCATGCGCTTTCACGAGAATATCACAATATAGCAGTTTCGCACTTGTAACGGTACAAGACGCACTATCTGGCTAGTTTGCGCCGTGTTGTGTGCTTTCACAATATTTCACCTATCGCAGTTTTCTTACTCGCAACAAAACAACACTATCTCGTTAGATGAGGTCGTTTTTGGTGGTTTCTCGACGCTACCTAGCTTAAACTAACATAACCCAACCTAACCTAACCTTCACAATTCTATCGTTAGAAAACGTTTTACTGGCTACTTTACAATGCTTTCTGCAACACTTCAACGGTTTCATGCGCTTTCACATTAGATGTCGCAGTTTCCGACTTGTAATGGTGAAAAACACTGCGTCTCAATAGCTGACATTGTTTAATGCGGTTTTATGTCTTCATGACTTGACCTAACCTAACCTTCGCTCTTCTCATCATCATCATCATCATAATCATCATCATCATCATCATCATCATCATTTATTTTACCATTAAGGGCCTCCCTCAGGGTATTACATAAGGAGGGGGAACAATCCAAGTACAAATTTCAATGAAAATGCAGATCATGGTTACAGTTTTTGAAGTACTAAAACATACAGGTAGCAACAAAATACAAAAAGAAAACAGAGCATGTCAAACGAAATATTCAAACAGTCAATTCGCGGTCCAAAAAATACAGGCGGCAGAGAACAAAGAACAAAGAAAGACAAAGAGTGATTAAGAGTCAAGGGTAGCTAGTACTAAATCTCTAAATTTAAGAGCAACTTGTTCGCTGACAATAGCATCCGTCAAACCGTTCCACTCATCGATAGCCATAGGAAGATATGTTTTATTAAATATCTAATATCCATCTAATAAACGCTTTGTTACACTGTTTCGGTTACAATTACAATATTTGATTGACCTCACAGTTTTTCACCAACTCAGTACAGTACAGGACGCTGTATCCCGCTAAATGACATCGTTATTTAGGGTTTCACGAAGCTTGCATGCGCTTTCACGAGAATAGCACAATATAGCAGTTTCGCACTTGTAACGGTACAAGACGCACTATCTGGCTAGTTTGCGCCGTGTTGTGTACTTTCACAATATTTCACCTATCGCAGTTTTCTTACTCGCAACAAAACAACACTATCTCGTTAGATGAGGTCCTTTTTGGTGGTTTCTCGACGCTACCTAGCTTAAACTAACATAACCCAACCTAACCTAACCTTCACAATTCTATCGTTAGAAAACGTTTTACTCGCTACTTTACAATGCTTTCTGCAACACTTCAACGGTTTCATGCACTTTCACATTAGATGTCGCAGTTTCCGACTTGTAATGTTGAAAAACACTGCGTCTCAATAGCTGACATTGTTTAATGCGGTTTTATGTCTTCATGACTTGACCTAACCTAACCTTCGCTCTTCTTCTCATCATCATCATCATCATCATCATCATCATCATCATCATCATCATTTATTTTACCATTAAGGGCCTCTCTCAGGGTATTACATAAGGAGGGGGAACAATCCAAGTACAAATTTTAATGAAAATGCAGATCATGGTTACAGTTTTTGAAGTACTAAAACATTCAGGTAGCAACAAAATACAAAAAAAACAGAGCATGTCAAACGAAATATTCAAACAGTCAATTCGCGGTCCAAAAAATACAGGCGGCAGAGAACAAAGAACAAAGAAAGACTAACAGTGATTAAGAGTCAAGGGTAGCTAGTACTAAATCTCTAAATTTAACAGCAACTTGTTCGCTGACAATAGCATCCGTCAAACCGTTCCATTCATCAATAGCCATAGGAAGATATGTTTTATTAAATATCTAATATCCATCTAATAAACGCTCTGTTACACTGTTTCGCTCACGATTACAATATTTGCCTGAACTCACAGTTTTTCACCAACTTAGTACAGTACAGAATGCTGTATCTCGCTAAATGACATCATTATTTAAGGTCTCACGATGCTTGCATGCGCTTTCGCGAGAATATCACAATATAGCAGTTTCGCACTTGTAACGGTACAAGACGCACTATCTGGCTAGTTTGCGCCGTGTTGTGTGCTTTCACAATATTTCACCTATCGCAGTTTTCTTACTCGCAACAAAACAACACTATTTCGTTAGATGAGGTCGTTTTTGGTGGTTTCACGACGCTACCAAGCTTAAACTAACATAACCCAACATAACCTAACCTTCACAATTCTATCGTTAGAAAACGTTTTACTCGCTACTTTACAATGCTTTCTGCAACATTACAACGGTTTCATGCGCTTTCACATTAGCTGTCGCAGTTTCCGACTTGTAATGGTGAAAAACACTGCGTCTCAATAGCTGACATTGTTTAATGCGGTTTTATGATGCTTCATGAATTGACCTAACCTAACCTTCGCACTTGTACCTAAATAGGCTCTGTTACACTGTTTCGGTTACAATTACAATATTTGCATGACCTCACAGTTTTTCACCAACTCAGTACAGTACAGGACGCTGTATCCCGCTAAATGACATCGTTATTTAGGGTTTCACGAAGCTTGCATGCGCTTTCACGAGAATATCACAATATAACAGTTTCGCACTTGTAACGGTACAAGACGCACTATCTGGCTAGTTTGCGCCGTGTTGTGTGCTTTCACAATATTTCACCTATCGCAGTTTTCTTATTCGCAACTAAACAACACTATCTCGTTAGATGAGGTCCTTATTGGTGGTTTCTCGACGCTACCTAGCTTAAACTAACATAACCCAACCTAACCTAACCTTCACAATTCTACCGTTAGAAAACGTTTTACTCGCTACTTTACAATGCTTTCTGCAACACTTCAACGGTTTCATGCGCTTTCACATTAGATGTCGCAGTTTCCGACTTGTAATGGTGAAAAACACTGCGTCTCAATAGCTGACATTGTTTAATGCGGTTTTATGATGCTTCATGACTTGACCTAACCTAACCTTCGCACTTGTACCTAAATAGGCTCTGTTACACTGTTTCGGTTACAATTACAATATTTGCATGACCTCACAGTTTTTCACCAACTCAGTACAGTACAGGACGCTGTATCCCGCTAAATGACATCGTTATTTAGGGTTTCACGAAGCTTGCATGCGCTTTCACGAGAATATCACAATATAACAGTTTCTCACTTGTAACGGTACAAGACGCACTATCTGGCTAGTTTGCGCCGTGTTGTGTGCTTTCACAATATTTCACCTATCGCAGTTTTCTTACTCGCATCTAAACAACACTATCTCGTTAGATGAGGTCCTTTTTGGTGGTTTCTCGACGCTGCCTAGCTTAAACTAACATAACCCAACCTAACCTAACCTTCACAATTCTATCGTTAGAAAACGTTTTACTCGCTACTTTACAATGCTTTCTGCAACACTTCAACGGTTTCATGCGCTTTCACATTAGATGTCGCAGTTTCCGACTTGTAATGGAGAAAAACACTGCGTCTCCATAGCTGACTATGTTTAATGCGGTTTTATGTCTTCATGACTTGACCTAACCTAGCCTTCGCTCTTCTCATCATCATCATCATCATCATCATCATCATCATCATTTATTTTACCATTAAGGGCCTCTCTCAGGGTATTACATAAGGAGGGGGAACAATCCAAGTACAAATTTCAATGAAAATGCAGATCATGGTTACAGTTTTTGAAGTACTAAAACATACAGGTAGCAACAAAATACAAAAAGAAAACACAGCATGTCAAACGAAATATTCAAACAGTCAATTCGCGGTCCAAAAAATACAGGCGGCAGAGAACAAAGAACAAAGAAAGACAAACAGTGATTAAGAGTCAAGGGTAGCTAGTACTAAATCTCTAAATTTAACAGCAACTTGTTCGCTGACAATAGCATCCGTCAAACCGTTCCACTCATCGATAGCCATAGGAAGATATGTTTTATTAAATATCTAATATCCATCTAATAAACGCTCTGTTACACTGTTTCGCTCACGATTACAATATTTGCCTGAACTCACAGTTTTTCACCAACTTAGTACAGTACAGAATGCTGTATCCCGCTAAATGACATCGTTATTTAGGGTTTCACGAAGCTTGCATGCGCTTTCACGAGAATATCACAATATAACAGTTTCGCACTTGTAACGGTACAAGACGCACTATCTGGCTAGTTTGCGCCGTGTTGTGTGCTTTCACAATATTTCACCTATCGCAGTTTTCTTACTCGCAACTAAACAACACTATCTCGTTAGATGAGGTCCTTATTGGTGGTTTCTCGACGCTACCTAGCTTAAACTAACATAACCCAACCTAACCTAACCTTCACAATTCTACCGTTAGAAAACGTTTTACTCGCTATTTTACAATGCTTTCTGCAACACTTCAAAGGTTTCATGCGCTTTCACATTAGATGTCGCAGTTTCCGACTTGTAATAGTGAAAAACACTGCGTCTCAATAGCTGACATTGTTTAATGCGGTTTTATGATGCTTCATGCCTTGACCTAACCTAACCTTCGCACTTGTACCTAAATAGGCTCTGTTACACTGTTTCGGTTACAATTACAATATTTGCATGACCTCACAGTTTTTCACCAACTCAGTACAGTACAGGACGCTGTATCCCGCTAAATGACATCGTTATTTAGGGTTTCACGAAGCTTGCATGCGCTTTCGCGAGAATATCACAATATAGCAGTTTCGCACTTGTAACGGTACAAGACGCACAATCTGGCTAGTTTGCGCCGTGTTGTGTGCTTTCACAATATTTCACCTATCGCAGTTTTCTTACTCGCAACAAAACAACACTATCTCGTTAGAGGAGGTCGTTTTTGGTGGTTTCACGACGCTACCAAGCTTAAACTAACATAACCCAACATAACCTAACCTTCACAATTCTATCGTTAGAAAACATTTTACTCGCTACTTTACAATGCTTTCTGCAACATTACAACGGTTTCATGCGCTTTCACATTAGCTGTCGCAGTTTCCGACTTGTAATGGTGAAAAACACTGCATCTCAATAGATGACATTGTTTAATGCGGTTTTATGAAGCTTCATGACTTGACCTAACCTAACCTTTGAACTTGTACCTAAAAAGGCTCTGTTACACTGTTTCGTTCAAAATTACAATATTTGCGTGACCTCACAGTTTTTCACCAACTCAGTACAGTACAGAACGCTGTACCTCGCTAAATGACATCGTTATTCAAGGTTTCACGATGCTTGCATGCGCTTTCACGAGAATATCGCAATATAGCAGTTTCGCACTTGTAACGGTACAAGACGCACTATCTGGCTCGTTTGCGCCATGTTGTGTGCTTTCACAATATTTCAGCTATCACAGTTTCGTACTCGCAACAAAACAACACTATCTCGTTAGATGAGGTCCTTTTTGGTGGTTTCTCGACGCTGCCTAGCTTAAACTAACATAACCCAACCTAACCTAACCTTCAAAATTCTATCGTTAGAAAACGTTTTACTCGCTACTTTACAATGCTTTCTGCAACATTACAATGGTTTCATGCGCTTTCACATTAGATGTCGCAGTTTCCGACTTGTAATGGTGAAAAACACTGCGTCTCAATAGCTGACATTGTTTAATGCGGTTTTATGATGCTTCATGACTTGACCTAACCTAACCTTCGCACTTGTACCTAAATAGGCTCGGTTACACTGTTTTGGTTAAAATTACAATATTTGCATGACCTCACAGTTTTTCACCACCTCAGTACAGTACTGAACGCTGTATCTCGCTAAATGACGTTGTTATTCAAGGTTTCACGATGCTTGCATGCGCTTTCACGAGAATATCACAATATAGCAGTTTCGCACTTGTAATGGTACAAGACGCACTATCTGGCTAGTTTGCGCCGTGTTGTGTACTTTCACAATATTTCACCTATCGCAGTTTTCTTACTCGCAACAAAACAACACTATCTCGCTAGTTGAGGTTGTTTTCGGTGGTTTCAGGACGCTACCTAACTTAAGCTAACATAACCCAACCTAACCTAACCTTCGCAATTCTATCGTTAGAAAACGTTTTACTCGCTACTTTACAATGCTTTCTGCAACATTACGTCGGTTTCATGCGCTTTCACAGTAGGTGTCGCAGTTTCCGACTTGTAATGGTAAAAAACACTGCATCTCAATAGCTGACAATGTTTAATGCGGTTTTACAACGCTTCATAACAACCTAACCTAACCTTCGCACTTCTATCTAAAAAACGCTTTGTCACACTGTTTCGGTTACAATTACAATATTTGCGTGACCTCACAGTTTTTCACCAACTCAGTACAGTACAGAACGCTGTACCTCGCTAAATGACATCGTTATTTAAGGTTTCACGATGCTTGCATGCGCTTTCACGAGAATATCGCAATATAGCAGTTTCGCACTTGTAACGGTACAAGACGCACCATCTGGCTCATTTGCGCCGTGTTTTGTGCTTTCACAATATTTCACCTTTCGCAGTTTTCTTACTCGCAACAAAACAACACTATCTCGCTAGATGAGGTTGTTTTCGGTAGTTTCAGGACGCTACCTAGCTTAAGCTAACATAACCCAACCTAACCTAACCTTCACAATTCTATCGTTAGAAAACGTTTTACTCGCTACTTTACAATGCTTTCTGCAACATTACAACGGTTTCATGCGCTTTCACATTAGATGTCGCAGTTTTCGACTTGTAATGGTGAAAAACACTGCATCTCAATAGCTGACAATGTTTAATGCGGTTTAACAACGCTTCATAACAACCTAACCTAACCTTAGCACTTGTATAAAAAACGCTTTGTCACACTGTTTCGGTTACAATTACAATATTTGCATGACCTCACAGTTTTTCACCAACTCAGTACAGTACAGAACGCTGTATCTCGCTAAATGACATCGTTATTTAAGGTTTCACGATGCTTGCATGCGGTTTCACGAGAATATCACAATATCGCAGTTTCGCACTTGTAACGGTACAAGACGCACTATCTGGCTAGTTTGCGCCGTGTTGTGTGCTTTCACAATATTTCACCTTTCGCAGTTTTCTTAATCGCAACAAAACAACACTACCTCGCTAGATGAGGTTGTTTTTTGTGGTTTCACGACGCTACCTAGCTTAAACTAACATCCCCCAACCTAACCTAACCTTCACAATTCTATCGTTAGAAAACGTTTTACTGGCCACTTTACAATGCTTTCTGCAACATTACGACGGTTTCAAGCGCTTTCACAATAGATGTCGCAGTTTCCAACTTTTAATGGTGAAAAACACTGCATCTCAATAGCTGAAATTGCTTAATGCGGTTTCACAACGCTTCATGACTTAACCTAACCTAACCTTCGCACTTCTATGTAATAAACGCTCTGTTACACTGTTTCGTTCACAATTATTATATTTGATGACCTCACAGTTTTTCACCAATTTAGGACAGTTCAGAACGCTGTATCTCGCTCAATGACATCGTTATTTAGGGTTTCACAATGCTTGCATGCGCTTTCACGAGAATATTACAATATAGCAGTTTCGCACTTGTAACGGTACAAGACGCACTATCCGGCTCGTTTGCGCCGTGTTGTGTGCTTTCACTATATTTCACCTATCGCAGTTTTTTTACTCGCAACAAGACAACACTATCTCGTTAGATGAGGTCGTTTTTGGTGGTTTCATGACACTACCTAGCTTAAAAAAACATAACCCAACCTAACCTAACATTCGCAAATCTATCGATAGAAAACGTTTTACTCGCTACTTTACAATGCTTTCTGCAACATTACGACAGTTTTATGCGCTTTCACATTAGATGTCGCAGTTTCCGACTTGTAATGGTGAAAAACACTGCATCTCAATAGCTGACATTGTTCAATGCGGTTTTACTACGCTTCATAACAACCTAACCTAACCTTCGCACTTCTATTTAAAAAACGCTTTGTTACACTGTTTCGGTTACAATTACAATATTTGCATGACCTCACAGTTTTTCACCAACTCAGTACAGTACAGGACGCTGTATCCCGCTAAATGACATCGTTATTTAGGGTTTCACGAAGCTTGCATGCGCTTTCACGAGAATATCACAATATAGCAGTTTCGCACTTGTAACGGTACAAGACGCACTATCTGGCTAGTTTGCGCCGTGTTGTGTGCTTTCACAATATTTCACCTATCGCAGTTTTCTTACTCGCAACAAAACAACACTATCTCGTTAGATGAGGTCCTTTTTGGTGGTTTCTCGACGCTACCTAGCTTAAACTAACATAACCCAACCTAACCTAACCTTCACAATTCTATCGTTAGAAAACGTTTTACTCGCTACTTTACAATGCTTTCTGCCACACTTCAACGGTTTCATGTGCTTTCACATTAGATGTCGCAGTTTCCGACTTGTAATGGTGAAAAACACTGCGTCTCAATAGCTGACATTGTTTAATGCGGTTTTATGTCTTCATGACTTGACCTAACCTAACCTTCGCTCTTCTCATCATCATCATCATCATCATCATCATCATCATCATCATCATCATCATCATCATCATCATTTATTTTACCATTAAGGGCCTCTCTCAGGGTATTACATAAGGAGGGGGAACAATCCAAGTACAAATTTCAATGAAAATGCAGATCATGATTACAGTTTTTGAAGTACTAAAACATACAGGTAGCAACAAAATACAAAAAGAAAACAGAGCATGTCAAACGAAATATTCAAACAGTCAATTCGCGGTCCAAAAAATACAGGCGGCAAAGAACAAAGAACAAAGAAAGACAAACAGTGATTAAGAGTCAAGGGTAGCTAGTACTAAATCTCTAAATTTAAGAGCAACTTGTTCGCTGACAATAGCATCCGTCAAACCGTTTCACTCATCGATAGCCATAGGAAGATATGTTTTATTAAATATCTAATATCCATCTAATAAACGCTCTGTTACACTGTTTCGCTCACGATTACAATATTTGCCTGAACTCACAGTTTTTCACCAACTTAGTACAGTACAGAATGCTGTATCTCGCTAAATGACATCATTATTTAAGGTCTCACGATGCTTGCATGCGCTTTCGCGAGAATATCACAATATAACAGTTTCGCACTTGTAACGGTACAAGACGCACTATCTGGCTAGTTTGCGCCGTGTTGTGTGCTTTCACAATATTTCAGCTATCACAGTTTCGTACTCGCAACAAAACAACACTATCTCGTTAGATGAGGTCCTTTTTGGTGGTTTCTCGACGCTACCTAGCTTAAACTAACATAACCCAACCTAACCTAACATTCAAAATTCTATCGTTAGAAAACGTTTTACTCGCTACTTTACAATGCTTTCTGCAACATTACAATGGTTTCATGCGCTTTCACATTAGATGTCGCAGTTTCCAACTTGTAATGGTGAAAAACACTGCGTCTCAATAGCTGACATTGTTTAATGCGGATTTATGATGCTTCATGACTTGACCTAACCTAACCTTCGCACTTGTACCTAAATAGGCTCTGTTACACTGTTTCGGTTACAGTTACAATATTTGCATGACCTCACAGTTTTTCACCAACTCAGTACAGTACAGGACGCTGTATCCCGCTAAATGACATCGTTATTTAGGGTTTCACGAAGCTTGCATGCGCTTTCACGAGAATATCACAATATAACAGTTTCGCACTTGTAACGGTACAAGACGCACTATCTGGCTAGTTTGCGCCGTGTTGTGTGCTTTCACAATATTTCACCTATCGCAGTTTTCTTACTCGCAACAAAACAACACTATCTCGTTAGATGAGGTCCTTTTTGGTGGTTTCTCGACGCTACCTAGCCTAAACTAACATAACCCAACCTAACCTAACCTTCACAATTCTATCGTTAGAAAACGTTTTACTCGCTACTTTACAATGCTTTCTGCAACACTTCAATGGTTTCATGCGCTTTCACATTAGATGTCGCAGTTTCCGACTTGTAATGGTGAAAAACACTGCGTCTCCATAGCTGACTATGTTTAATGCGGTTTTATGTCTTCATGACTTGACCTAACCTAACCTTCGCTCTTCTCATCATCATCATCATCATCATCATCATCATCATATATTTTACCATTAAGGGCCTCTCTCAGGGTATTACATAAGGAGGGGGAACAATCCAAGTACAAATTTCAATGAAAATGCAGATCATGGTTACAGTTTTTGAAGTACTAAAACATACAGGTAGCAACAAAATACAAAAAGAAAACAGAGCATGTCAAACGAAATATTCAAACAGTCAATTCGCGGTCCAAAAAATGCAGGCGGCAGAGAACAAAGAACAAAGAACAAAGAACAAAGAAAGGCGGTGTCAATTGACACCACTGCACAAATTTTGCCCTAGTATCTCAGAAACGTAACCAATACTGCTCATTCTTGGGGGCATAGTTCTTCAATGATCCCCACTGCAATTGACACCAATATTGCGGCACGTTTATGGAGGTAGAAGCCACAAAGAAGAAGAAGCGTGACCGAGGTCTTCCGTGAAGCCGAGGCGCGCAAGTTGAGGCGGGTAAGCACCATTTTCGGGACGACGTACCGAAGCTGTTTCAGTGAGTATTAGGCTGAAAAGTAAGACGTTGGTTTCCATTTTGTGTGCACCATTGATTGGCAGAAAAAAATAAGCCACTCTTTTCATTTTCAAATCACAGGGCCCTAATTACCTAATTTGGTGCCACGTTAATTAATCCGAAAATGCTTGGACCAGTGGCTCAATTTTTTGTTTGTGGTCTTCTGAGGTCCCAACTATTAGAAAAACGCACACAAAAAGTGTATCTGACCAAAATAAAAAATTCAGGGCTGAAAGGGTTAAGAGTCAAGGGTAGCTAGTAGTAAATCTCTAAATTTGACAGCAACTTGTTCGCTGACAATAGCATCCGTCAAACCGTTCCACTCATCGATAGCCATAGGAAGATATGTTTTATTAAATATCTAATATCCATCTAATAAACGCTCTGTTACACTGTTTCGCTCACGATTACAATATTTGCCTGAACTCACAGTTTTTCACCAACTTAGTACAGTACAGAATGCTGTATCTCGCTAAATGACATCATTATTTAAGGTCTCACGATGCTTGCATGCCCTTTCGCGAGAATATCACAATATAGCAGTTTCGCACTTGTAACGGTACAAGACGCACTATCTGGCTAGTTTGCGCCGTGTTGTGTGCTTTCACAATATTTCACCTATCGCAGTTTTCTTACTCGCAACAAAACAACACTATCTCGTTAGATGAGGTCGTTTTTGGTGGTTTCACGACGCTACCAAGCTTAAACTAACATAACCCAACATAACCTAACCTTCACAATTCTATCGTTAAAAAACGTTTTACTCGCTACTTTACAATGCTTTCTGCAACATTACAACGGTTTCATGCGCTTTCACATTAGCTGTCGCAGTTTCCGACTTGTAATGGTGAAAAACACTGCATCTCAATAGATGACATTGTTTAATGCGGTTTTATGAAGCTTCATGACTTGACCTAACCTAACCTTTGAACTTGTACCTAAAAAGGCTCTGTTACACTGTTTCGTTCAAAATTACAATATTTGCGTGACCTCACAGTTTTTCACCAACTCAGTACAGTACAGAACGCTGTACCTCGCTAAATGACATCGTTATTCAAGGTTTCACGATGCTTGCATGCGCTTTCACGAGAATATCGCAATATAGCAGTTTCGCACTTGTAACGGTACAAGACGCACTATCTGGCTCGTTTGCGCCATGTTGTGTGCTTTCACAATATTTCAGCTATCACAGTTTCGTACTCGCAACAAAACAACACTATCTCGTTAGATGAGGTCCTTTTGGTGGTTTCTATACGCTGCCTAGCTTAAACTAACATAACCCAACCTAACCTAACCTTCAAAATTCTATCGTTAGAAAACGTTTTACTCGCTACTTTACAATGCTTTCTGCAACATTACAATGGTTTCATGCGCTTTCACATTAGATGTCGCAGTTTCCGACTTGTAATAGTGAAAAACACTGCGTCTCAATAGCTGACATTGTTTAATGCGGTTTTATGATGCTTCATGACTTGACCTAACCTAACCTTCGCACTTGTACCTAAATAGGCTCTGTTACACTGTTTCGGTTACAATTACAATATTTGCATGACCTCACAGTTTTTCACCAACTCAGTACAGTACAGGACGCTGTATCCCGCTAAATGACATCGTTATTTAGGGTTTCACGAAGCTTGCATGCGCTTTCACGAGAATATCACAATATAACAGTTTCGCACTTGTAACGGTACAAGACGCACTATCTGGCTAGTTTGCGCCGTGTTGTGTGCTTTCACAATATTTCACCTATCGCAGTTTTCTTACTCGCAACAAAACAACACTATCTCGTTAGATGAGGTCCTTTTTGGTGGTTTCTCGACGCTACCTAGCCTAAACTAACATAACCCAACCTAACCTAACCTTCACAATTCTATCGTTAGAAAACGTTTTACTCGCTACTTTACAATGCTTTCTGCAACACTTCAATGGTATCATGCGCTTTCACATTAGATGTCGCAGTTTCCGACTTGTAATGGTGAAAAACACTGCGTCTCCATAGCTGACTATGTTTAATGCGGTTTTATGTCTTCATGACTTGACCTAACCTAACCTTCGCTCTTCTCATCATCATCATCATCATCATCATCATCATCATCATCATCATCATCATATATTTTACCATTAAGGGCCTCTCTCAGGGTATTACATAAGGAGGGGGAACAATCCAAGTACAAATTTCAATGAAAATGCAGATCATGGTTACAGTTTTTGAAGTACTAAAACATACAGGTAGCAACAAAATACAAAAAGAAAACAGAGCATGTCAAACGAAATATTCAAACAGTCAATTCGCGGTCCAAAAAATACAGGCGGCAGAGAACAAAGAACAAAGAAAGACAAACAGTGATTAAGAGTCAAGGGTAGCTAGTAGTAAATCTCTAAATTTAACAGCAACTTGTTCGCTGACAATAGCATCCGTCAAACCGTTCCACTCATCGATAGCCATAGGAAGATATGTTTTATTAAATATCTAATATCCATCTATTAAACGCTCTGTTACACTGTTTCGCTCACGATTACAATATTTGCCTGAACTCACAGTTTTTCACCAACTTAGTACAGTACAGAATGCTGTATCTCGCTAAATGACATCATTATTTAAGGTCTCACGATGCTTGCATGCCCTTTCGCGAGAATATCACAATATAGCAGTTTCGCACTTGTAACGGTACAAGACGCACTATCTGGCTAGTTTGCGCCGTGTTGTGTGCTTTCACAATATTTCACCTATCGCAGTTTTCTTACTCGCAACAAAACAACACTATCTCGTTAGATGAGGTCGTTTTTGGTGGTTTCACGACGCTACCAAGCTTAAACTAACATAACCCAACATAACCTAACCTTCACAATTCTATCGTTAGAAAACGTTTTACTCGCTACTTTACAATGCTTTCTGCAACATTACAACGGTTTCATGCGCTTTCACATTAGCTGTCGCAGTTTCCGACTTGTAATGGTGAAAAACACTGCATCTCAATAGATGACATTGTTTAATGCGGTTTTATGAAGCTTCATGACTTGACCTAACCTAACCTTTGAACTTGTACCTAAAAAGGCTCTGTTACACTGTTTCGTTCAAAATTACAATATTTGCGTGACCTCACAGTTTTTCACCAACTCAGTACAGTACAGAACGCTGTACCTCGCTAAATGACATCGTTATTCAAGGTTTCACGATGCTTGCATGCGCTTTCACGAGAATATCGCAATATAGCAGTTTCGCACTTGTAACGGTACAAGACGCACTATCTGGCTCGTTTGCGCCATGTTGTGTGCTTTCACAATATTTCAGCTATCACAGTTTCGTACTCGCAACAAAACAACACTATCTCGTTAGATGAGGCCCTTTTGGTGGTTTCTCGACGCTGCCTAGTTTAAACTAACATAACCCAACCTAACCTAACCTTCAAAATTCTATCGTTAGAAAACGTTTTACTCGCTACTTTACAATGCTTTCTGCAACATTACAATGGTTTCATGCGCTTTCACATTAGATGTCGCAGTTTCCGACTTGTAATGGTGAAAAACACTGCGTCTCAATAGCTGACATTGTTTAATGCGGTTTTATGATGCTTCATGACTTGACCTAACCTAACCTTCGCACTTGTACCTAAATAGGCTCGGTTACACTGTTTTGGTTAAAATTACAATATTTGCATGACCTCACAGTTTTTCACCACCTCAGTACAGTACTGAACGCTGTATCTCGCTAAATGACGTTGTTATTCAAGGTTTCACGATGCTTGCATGCGCTTTCACGAGAATATCACAATATAGCAGTTTCGCACTTGTAATGGTACAAGACGCACAATCTGGCTAGTTTGCGCCGTGTTGTGTACTTTCACAATATTTCACCTATCGCAGTTTTCTTACTCGCAACAAAACAACACTATCTCGCTAGTTGAGGTTGTTTTCGGTGGTTTCAGGACGCTACCTAACTTAAGCTAACATAACCCAACCTAACCTAACCTTCGCAATTCTATCGTTAGAAAACGTTTTACTCGCTACTTTACAATGCTTTCTGCAACATTACGTCGGTTTCATGCGCTTTCACAGTAGTTATCGCAGTTTCCGACTTGTAATGGTGAAAAACACTGCATCTCAATAGCTGACATTGTGTAATGCGGTTTTACAACGCTTCATAACAACCTAACCTAACCTTCGCACTTCTATCTAATAAACGCTCTGTTACACTGTTTCGTTTACAATTATTATATTTGATGACCTCACAGTTTTTCACCATTTCAGGACAGTTCAGAACGCTGTATCTCGCTCAATGACATCGTTATTTAGGGTTTCAAAATGCTTGCATGCGCTTTCACGAGAATATCCAAAATATAGCAGTTTCGCACTTGTAACGGTACAAGACGCACTATCTGGCTAGATTACGCCGTGTTGTGTGCTTTCACAATATTTCACCTATCGCTGTTTTCTTACTCGCAACAAAACAACACTATCTCGCTAGATGACGTTGTTTTTCGTGGTTTCAGGACGCTACCTAGCTTAAGCAAACATAACCCAACCTTACCTAACCTTCGCAATTCTATCGTTAGAAAACGTTTTACTCGCTACATTACAATGCTTTCTGCAACATTACGTCGGTTTCACGCGCTTTCACAGTAGATGTCGCAGTTTCCGACTTGTAATGGTAAAAAACACTGCATCTCAATAGCTGACAATGTTTAATGCGGTTTTACAACGCTTCATAACAACCTAACCTAACCTTCGCACTTCTATCTAAAAAACGCTTTGTCACACTGTTTCGGTTACAATTACAATATTTGCATAACGTCACAGTTTTTCACCAACTCAGTACAGTACAGAACGCTGTATCTCGCTAAATGAGATCGTTATTTAAGGTTTCACAATGCTTGCATGCGGTTTCACGAGAATATCACAATATAGCAGTTTCGCACTTGTAACGGTACAAGACGCACTATCTGGCTAGTTCGCGCCGTGTTGTGTGCTTTCACAATATTTCACCTATCGCAGTTTTTTTACTCGCAACAAAACAACACTATCTCGCTAGATGAGGTTGTTTTGGTGGTTTCATGACGCTACCTAGCTTAAACTAACATAACCCAACCTAACCTAACCTTCACAATTCTATCGTTAGAAAACAATTTCACTCGCCACTTTACAATGCTTTCTGCAACATTACGACGGTTTCTGGCGCTTTCACGTTAGATGGCGCAGTTTCCAACTTGTAATGGCGGAAAATACTGCGTCTCAATAGCTGACATTGCTTAATGCGGTTTTACAACGCTTCATAACTTAACCTAACCTAACCTTCGCACTTCTATCTAATAAACGCTCTGTTACACTTTTTCGCTCACAATCACGATATTTGCATAACCTCACAGTTTTTCAGCACCTTAGTACAGTACAGAACACTGTATCTCGCTAAATGACATCGTTATTCAAGGTTTCACGATTCTTGCATGTGCTTGCACGAGAATATCACAATATAGCAGTTTCGCACTTGTAACGGTACAAGACGCACTATCTGGCTAGTTTGCGCTGTGTTGTGTGCTTTCACAATATTTCACCTATCGCAGTTTTTTTTACTCGCAACAAAACAACACTATCTCCATAGATGAGGTCGTTTTTGGTGGTTTTACGACGCTACCTAGCTTAAACTAACATAACCCAACCTAACCTAACCTTCGCAATTCTATCGTTAGAAAATGTTTTACTCGCTACTTTACAATACTTTCTGCAACATTACAACGGTTTTATGCGCTTTCACATTTGATGTCCCAGTTTCCGACTTGTAATGGTGAAAAACACTGCATATCAATAGCTGACATTGCTTAATGCGGTTTTACAACGCTTCATACCTTACCCTAACCTAACCTTCGCACTTCTATTTAATAAACGCTCTGTTACACTTTTTCGCTCACAATTACGATATTTGCATGCCCTCACAGTTTTTCACCAACTTAGTACAGTACAGAACGCTGTATCTCGCTAAATGACATGGTTATTTAAGGTTTCACGATGCTTGCATGCGCTTTCACGAGAATACCACAATATAGCAGTTTCGCACTTGTAACGGTACAATACGCACTATCTGGCTAGTTTGCGCCGTGTTGTGTGCTTTCACAATATTTCACCAAGCGCAGTTTTCTTACTCGCAACAAAACAACAATATCTCGTTAGATGAGGTCGTTTTTGGTGGTTTCACGACGCTACCAAGCTTAAACTAACATAACCCAACCTAACCTAACCTTCACAACTCTATCGTTAGAAAACGTTTTTCTCGCTACTTTACAATGCTTTCTGCAGTTTCCGACTTGTAATGGTGAAAAACCCTGCATCTCAATAGATGACATTGTTTATTGCGGTTTTATGAAGCTTCATGACTTGACCTAACCTAACCCTCGCCTTTGTACCTAAAAAGGCTCTGTTACACTGTTTCGTTCAAAATTACAATATTTGCGTGACCTCACAGTTTTTCACCAACTCAGTACAGTACAGAACGCTGTACCTCGCTAAATGACATCGTTATTCAAGGTTTCACGATGCTTGCATGCGCTTTCACGAGAATATCGCAATATAGCAGTTTCGCACTTGTAACGGTACGAAACGCACTATCTGGCTCGTTTGCGCCGTGTTGTGTGCTTTCACAATATTTCAGCTATCACAGTTTCGTACTCGCAACAAAACAACACTATCTCGCTAGTTGAGGTTGTTTTCGGTGGTTTCAGGACGCTACCTAACTTAAGCTAACATAACGCAACCTAACCTAACCTTCGCAATTCTATCGTTAGAAAACGTTTTACTCGCTACTTTACAATGCTTTCTGCAACATTACGTCGGTTTCATGTGCTTTCACAGTAGGTGTCGCAGTTTCCGAGTTGTAATGGTGAAAAACACTGCATCTCAATAGCTGACATTGTGTAATGCGGTTTTACAACGCTTCATAACAACCTAACCTAACCTTCGCACTTTTACCTAATAAACGCTCTGTTACACTGTTTCGTTCACAATTATTATATTTGATGACCTCACAGTTTTTCACCAACTCAAGACAGTTCAGAACGCTGTATCTCGCTCAATGACATCGTTATTTAGGGTTTCACAATGCTTGCATGCGCTTTCACGAGAATTTCCACAATATAGCAGTTTCGCACTTGTAACGGTACAAGACGCACTATCTGGCTAGATTACGCCGTGTTGTGTGCTTTCACAATATTTCACCTATCGCAGTTTTCTTACTCGCAACAAAACAACACTATCTCGCTAGATGACGTTGTTTTTGGTGGTTTCAGGACGCTACCTAGCTTAAGCAAACATAACCCAACCTAACCTAGCCTTCGCAATTCTATCGTTAGAGAACGCTTTACTCGCTACTTTACAATGTTTTCTGCAACATTACGACGGTTTTCGGCGCTTTCACGTTAGATTTCGAAGTTTCCAACTTGTAATGGTGAAAAACACTGCGTCTCATTAGCTGACATTGTTTAATGCGGTCTTACAACGCTTCATAACTTAACCTAACCTAACCTTCGCTATTTTATCTAAAGAACGCTCTGTTACACTGTTTCGCTCACAATTACAAAATTTGCATGACCTCACAGTTTTTCACCAACTTAGTACAGTACAGAACGCTGTATCTCGCTAATGACATCGTTATTTAAGGTTTCACGATGCTTGCATGCGCTTTCACGAGAATATCACAATATAGCAGTTTCGCAGTTGTAACGGTACAAGACGCACTATCTGGCTAGTTCGCGCCGTGTTGTGTGCTTTCACATAATTTCATCTATCGCACTTTTTTTACTCGCAACAAAACACCATCTCGCTAGATGAGGTCGTTTTTGGTGGTTTCACGACGCTACCTAGCTTAAACTAACATAACCAAACCTAACCTAACCTTCAAAATTCTATCGTTAGAAAACGTTTTACTCCCTACTTTACAATGCTTTCTGCAACATTACGACGGTTTCATGCGCTTTCACATTAAATGACGCAGTTTCCGACATGTAATGGTGAAAAACACTGCATCTCAATAGCTGACATTGCTTAATGCGGTTTTACAACGCTTCGTAACTTAACCTAACCTAACCTTCGCAGTTCTATCTAATAAACGCTCTGTTACACTTTTTCGCTCCCAATTACGATATTTGAATGACCTCACAGTTTTTCACCAACTTGGTACAGTACAGAACGCTGTATCTCGCTAAATTACATCGTTATTTAAGGTTTCACGATGCTTGCATGCGCTTTCACGAGAATATCACAGTATAGCAGTTTCGCATTTGTAACGGTACAAGACGCACTATCTGGCTAGTTCGCGCCGTGTTGTGTGCTTTCATAATATTTCACCTATCGCAGTTTTTTTACTCGCAACAAAACAACGCTATCTCGTTAGATGAGGTCGTTTTTTTGTGGTTTCACGACGCTACCTAGCTTAAACTAACATAACGCAACCTAACCTAACCTTCACAATTCTATCGTTAGAAAACGTTTTACTCGCTACTTTACAATGCTTTCTGCAACATTACAACGGTTTCATGCGCTTTCACAGTAGGTGTCGCCGTTTCCGACTTGTAATCGTGAAAAACACTGCATCTCAATAGCTGACATTGTGTAATGCGGTTTTACAACGCTTCATAACAACCTAACCTAACCTTCGCACTTCTATCTAATAAACGCTCTGTTACACTGTTTCGTTCACAATTATTATATTTGATGACCTCACAGTTTTTCACCAACTCAGGACAGTTCAGAACGCTGTATCTCGCTCAATGACATCGTTATTTAGGGTTTCAAAATGCTTGCATGCGCTTTCACGAGAATATCCAAAATATAGCAGTTTCGCACTTGTAACGGTACAAGACGCACTATCTGGCTAGATTACGCCTTGTTGTGTGCTTTCACAATATTTCACCTATCGCAGTTTTCTTACTCGCAACAAAACAACACTATCTCGCTAGATGACGTTGTTTTTCGTGGTTTCAGGACGCTACCTAGCTTAAGCAAACATAACCCAACCTTACCTAACCTTCGCAATTCTATCGTTAGAAAACGTTTTACTCGCTACTTTACAATGCTTTCTGCAACATTACGTCGGTTTCACGCGCTTTCACAGTAGATGTCGCAGTTTCCGACTTGTAATGGTAAAAAACACTGCATCTCAATAGCTGACAATGTTTATAGCGGTTTTGCAACGCTTCATAACAACCTAACCTAACCTTCGCACTTGTATAAAAAAACGCTTTGTCACACTGTTTCGGTTACAATTACAATATTTGCATGACCTCACAGTTTTTCACCAGCTCAGTACAGTACAGAACGCTGTATCTCGCTAAATGACATCGTTATTTAAGGTTTCACGATGCTTGCATGCGGTTTCACGAGAATATCGCAATGTAGCAGTTTCGCACTTGTAACGGTACAAGACGCACTATCTGGCTAGTTTGCGCCGTGTTGTGTGCTTTCACAATATTTCACCTATCGCAGTTTTCTTACTCGCAACAAAACAACACTATCTCGCTAGATGAGGTTGTTTTTGGTGGTTTCACGACGCTACCTAGCTTAAACTAACATCCCACAACCTAACCTAACCTTCACAATTCTCTCGTTAGAAAACGTTTTACTGGCCACTTTACAATGCTTTCTGCAACATTACGACGGTTTCAAGCGCTTTCACAATAGATGTCGCAGTTTCCGACTTTTAATGGTGAAAAACACTGCATCTCAATAGCTGAAATTGCTTAATGCGGTTTCACAACGCTTCATGACTTAACCTAACCTAACCTTCGCACTTCTATGTAATAAACGCTCTGTTACACTGTTTCGTTCACAATTATTATATTTGATGACCTCACAGTTTTTCACCAACTTAGGACAGTTCAGAACGCTGTATCTCGCTCAATGACAACGTTATTTAGGGTTTCACAATGCTTGCATGCGCTTTCACGAGAATATCACAATATAGCAGTTTCGCACTTGTAACGGTACAAGACGCACTATCTGGCTAGTTCGCGCCGTGTTGTGTGCTTTCACAATATTTCACCTATCGCAGTTTTTTTACTCGCAACAAAACAACACTATCTCGCTAGATGAGGTTGTTTTGGTGGTTTCATGACGCTACCTAGCTTAAACTAATATAACCCAACCTAACCTAACCTTCACAATTCTATCGTTAGAAAACGTTTCACTCGCCACTTTACAATGCTTTCTGCAACATTACGACGGTTTCCGGCGCTTTCACGTTAGATGGCGCAGTTTCCAACTTGTAATGGCGGAAAATACTGCGTCTCAATAGCTGACATTGCTTAATGCGGTTTTACAACGCTTCATAACTTAACCTAACCTAACCTTCGCACTTCTATCTAATAAACGCTCTGTTACACTTTTTCGCTCACAATTACGATATTTGCATGCCCTCACAGTTTTTCACCAACTTAGTACAGTACAGAACGCTGTATCTCGCTAAATGACATGGTTATTTAAGGTTTCACGATGCTTGCATGCGCTTTCACGAGAATACCACAATATAGCAGTTTCGCACTTGTAACGGTACAATACGCACTATCTGGCTAGTTTGCGCCGTGTTGTGTGCTTTCACAATATTTCACCAAGCGCAGTTTTCTTACTCGCAACAAAACAACAATATCTCGTTAGATGAGGTCGTTTTTGGTGGTTTCACGACGCTACCACGCTTAAACTAACATAACCCAACCTAACCTAACCTTCACAACTCTATCGTTAGAAAACGTTTTTCTCGCTACTTTACAATGCTTTCTGCAGTTTCCGACTTGTAATGGTGAAAAACCCTGCATCTCAATAGATGACATTGCTTATTGCGGTTTTATGAAGCTTCATGACTTGACCTAACCTAACCTTCGCCTTTGTACCTAAAAAGGCTCTGTTACACTGTTTCGTTCAAAATTACAATATTTGCGTGACCTCACAGTTTTTCACCAACTAAGTACAGTACAGAACGCTGTACCTCGCTAAATGACATCGTTATTCAAGGTTTCACGATGCTTGCATGCGCTTTCACGAGAATATCGCAATATAGCAGTTTCGCACTTGTAACGGTACAAAACGCACTATCTGGCTCGTTTGCGCCGTGTTGTGTGCTTTTACAATATTTCAGCTATCACAGTTTCGTACTCGCAACAAAACAACACTATCTCGCTAGTTGAGGTTGTTTTCGGTGGTTTCAGGACGCTACCTAACTTAAGCTAACATAACCCAACCTAACCTAACCTTCGCAATTCTATCGTTAGAAAACGTTTTACTCGCTACTTTACAATGCTTTCTGCAACATTACGTCGGTTTCATGGGCTTTCACAGTAGGTGTCGTAGTTTCCGACTTGTAATGGTGAAAAACACTGCATCTCAATAGCTGACATTGTGTAATGCGGTTTTACAACGCTTCATAACAACCTAACCTAACCTTCGCACTTCTACCTAATAAACGCTCTGTTACACTGTTTCGTTCACAATTATTATATTTGATGACCTCACAGTTTTTCACCAACTCAGGACAGTTCAGAACGCTGTATCTCGCTCAATGACATTGTTATTTAGGGTTTCAGAATGCTTGCATGCGCTTTCACGAGAATATCCACAATATAGCAGTTTCGCACTTGTAACGGTACAAGACGCACTATCTGGCTAGATTACGCCGTGTTGTGTGCTTTCACAATATTTCACCTATCGCAGTTTTCTTACTCGCAACAAAACAACACTATCTCGCTAGATGACGTTGTTTTTGGTGGTTTCAGGACGCTACCTAGCTTAAGCAAACATAACCCAACCTAACCTAGCCTTCGCAATTCTATCGTTAGAGAACGCTTTACTCGCTACTTTACAATGTTTTCTGCAACATTACGACGGTTTTCGGCGCTTTCACGTTTGATTTCGCAGTTTCCAACTTGTAATGGTGAAAAACACTGCGTCTCATTAGCTGACATTGTTTAATGCGGTCTTACAACGCTTCATAACTTAACCTAACCTAACCTTCGCTATTTTATCTAAAGAACGCTCTGTTACACTGTTTCGCTCACAATTACAAAATTTGTATGACCTCACAGTTTTTCACCAACTTAGTACAGTACAGAACGCTGTATCTCGCTAATGACATCGTTATTTAAGGTTTCACGATGCTTGCATGCGCTTTCACGAGAATATCACAATATAGCAGTTTCGCAGTTGTAACGGTACAAGACGCACTATCTGGCTAGTTCGCGCCGTGTTGTGTGCTTTCACATAATTTCATCTATCGCACTTTTTTTACTCGCAACAAAACACCATCTCGCTAGATGAGGTCGTTTTTGGTGGTTTCACGACGCTACCTAGCTTAAACTAACATAACCAAACCTAACCTAACCTTCACAATTCTATCGTTAGAAAACGTTTTACTCCCTACTTTACAATGCTTTCTGCAACATTACAACGGTTTCATGCACTGTCCCATTAGATGTCGCAGTTTCCGACTTGTAATGGTGAAAAACACTGCGGCTCAATAGCTGATATTGTTCAATGCGGTCTTACAACGCTTCATAACTTAACCTAACCTGACCTTCGCAGTTCTATCTAATAAACGCTCTGTTACACTTTTTCGCTCACAATTACGATATTTGAATGACCTCACAGCTTTTCACCAACTTGGTACAGTACAGAACGCTGTATCTCGCTAAATGACATCGTTATTTAAGGTGTCACGATGCTTGCATGCGCTTTCACGAGAATATCACAATATAGCAGTTTCGCACTTGTAACGGTACAAGACGCACTATCTGGCTAGTTCACGCCGGTTTGTGTGCTTTCACATAATTTCATCTATCGCACTTTTTTTACTCGCAACAAAACACCATCTCGCTAGATGAGGTCGTTTTTGGTGGTTTCACGACGCTACCTAGCTTAAACTAACATAACCAAACCTAACCTAACCTTCACAAATCTATCGATAGAAAACGTTTTACTCGCTACTTTACAATGCTTTCTGCAACATTACGACGGTTTTATGCGCTTTCACATTAGATGTCGCAATTTCCGACTTGTAATAGTGAAAAACACTGCATCTCAATAGCTGACATTGTTTAATGCGGTTTTACTACGCTTCATAACAACCTAACCTAACCTTCGCACTTCTATCTGAAAAACGCTTTGTTACACTGTTTCGGTTACAATTACAATAGTTGCATGACCTCACAGTTTTTTACCAACTCAGTACAGTACAGAACGCTGTATCCCGCTAAATGACATCGTTATTTAGGGTTTCACGAAGCTTGCATGCGCTTTCACGAGAATATTACCATGTAGCAGTTTCGCACTTGTAACGGTACAAGACGCACTATCTGGCTAGGTTGCGCCGTGTTGTGTGCTTTCACAATATTTCACCTATCGCAGTTTTCTTACTCGCAACAAAACAACACTATCTCGTTAGACGAGGTCGTTTTTGGTGGTTTCACGACGCTACCTAGCTTAAACTAACATAACCCAACCTAACCTAACCTTCACAATTCTATCGTTAAAAACGTTTTACTCGCTACCTTACAATGCTTTCTGCAACATTACGACGGTTTCATGCGCTTTCACTTTAGATGTCGCAGTTTCCGACTTGTAATGGTGAAAAACACCGCATCTCAATAGCTGACATTGCTTAATGCGGTTTTACAACGCTTCATAACTTAACCTAACCTAACCTTCGCACTTCTATCCATTAAACGCTCTGTTACAACTGTTTCGCTCAAAATTACGATATTTGCATGACCTCACATTTTCACCAATTTAGTACAATACAGAACTCTGTATCTCGCTAAATGACATCGTTATTTAAGGTTTCACGATGCTTCGTGTGCTTTCACGAGAATATCGCAATATAGCAGTTTCGCACTTGTAATAGTACAAGACGCACTACCTGGCTAGTTCATGCCGTGTTGTGTGCTTTCACAATTTTTCAGCTATCACAGTTTCGTACTTGCAACAAAACAACACTATCTCGTTAGATGAGGTCGTTTTTGGTGGTTTCACGACGCTACCTAGCTTAAACTAACATAACCCAACCTAACCTAACCTTCACAATTCTATCGTTAAAAACGTTTTACTCGCTACCTTACAATGCTTTCTGCAACATTGCGACGGTTTCATGCGCTTTCACTTTAGATGTCGCAGTTTCCGACTTGTAATGGTGAAAAACACCGCATCTCAATAGCTGACATTGCTTAATGCGGTTTTACAACGCTTCATAACTTAACCTAACCTAACCTTCGCACTTCTACCCATTAAACGCTCTGTTACAACTGTTTCGCTCAAAATTACGATATTTGCATTACCTCACATTTTTCACCAATTTAGTACAATACAGAACTCTGTATCTCGCTAAATGACATCGTTATTCAAGGTTTCACGATGCTTGCATGCGCTTTCACGAGAATATCGCAATATAGCAGTTTCGCACTTGTAACGGTACAAAACGCACTATCTGGCTCGTTTGCGCCGTGTTGTGTGCTTTCACAATATTTCAGCTATCACAGTTTCGTACTCGCAACAAAACAACACTATCTCGCTAGTTGAGGTTGTTTTCGGTGGTTTCAGGACGCTACCTAACTTAAGCTAACATAACCCAACCTAACCTATCCTTCGCAATTATATCGTTAGAAAACGTTTTACTCGCTACTTTACAATGCTTTCTGCAACATTACGTCGGTTTCATGTGCTTTCACAGTAGGTGTCGCAGTTTCCGACTTGTAATGGTGAAAAAACTGCATCTCAATAGCTGACATTGTGTAATGCGGTTTTACAACGCTTCATAACAACCTAACCTAACCTTCGCACTTCTACCTAATAAACGCTCTGTTACACTGTTTCGTTCACAATTATTATATTTGATGACCTCACAGTTTTTCACCAACTCAGGACAGTTCAGAACGCTGTATCTCGCTCAATGACATCGTTATTTAGGGATTCACAATGCTTGCATGCGCTTTCACGAGAATATCCACAATATAGCAGTTTCGCACTTGTAACGGTACAATACGCACTATCTGGCTAGATTACGCCGTGTTGTGTGCTTTCACAATATTTCACCTATCGCAGTTTTCTTACTCGCAACAAAACAACACTATCTCGCTAGATGACGTTGTTTTTGGTGGTTTCAGGACGCTACCTAGCTTAAGCAAACATAACCCAACCTAACCTAGCCTTCGCAATTCTATCGTTAGAGAACGCTTTACTCGCTACTTTACAATGTTTTCTGCAACATTACGACGGTTTTCGGCGCTTTCACGTTAGATTTCGCAGTTTCCAACTTGTAATGGTGAAAAACACTGCGTCTCATTAGCTGACATTGTTTAATGCGGTCTTACAACGCTTCATAACTTAACCTAACCTAACCTTCGCTATTTTATCTAAAGAACGCTCTGTTACACTGTTTCGCTCACAATTACAAAATTTGCATGACCTCACAGTTTTTCACCAACTTAGTACAGTACAGAACGCTGTATCTCGCTAATGACATCGTTATTTAAGGTTTCACGATGCTTGCATGCGCTTTCACGAGAATATCACAATATAGCAGTTTCGCAGTTGTAACGGTACAAGACGCACTATCTGGCTAGTTCGCGCCGTGTTGTGTGCTTTCACATAATTTCATCTATCGCACTTTTTTTACTCGCAACAAAACACCATCTCGCTAGATGAGGTCGTTTTTGGTGGTTTCACGACGCTACCTAGCTTAAACTAACATAACCAAACCTAACCTAACCTTCACAATTCTATCGTTAGAAAACGTTTTACTCCCTACTTTACAATGCTTTCTGCAACATTACGACGGTTTCATGCGCTTTCACTATAAATGACGCAGTTTCCGACTTGTAATGGTGAAAAACACCGCATCTCAATAGCTGACATTGCTTAATGCGGTTTTACAACGCTTCATAACTTAACCTAACCTAACCTTCGCACTTCTATCCATTAAACGCTCTGTTACAACTGTTTCGCTCAAAATTACGATATTCGCATTACCTCACATTTTTCACCAATTTAGTACAATACAGAACTCTGTATCTAGCTAAATGACATCGTTATTCAAGGTTTCACGATGCTTGCATGCGCTTTCACGAGAATATCGCAATATAGCAGTTTCGCACTTGTAACGGTACAAAACGCACTATCTGGCTCGTTTGCGCCGTGTTGTGTGCTTTCACAATATTTCAGCTATCAGAGTTTCGTACTCGCAACAAAACAACACTATCTCGCTAGTTGAGGTTGTTTTCGGTGGTTTCAGGACGCTACCTAACTTAAGCTAACATAACCCAACCTAACCTAACCTTCGCAATTATATCGTTAGAAAACGTTTTACTCGCTACTTTACAATGCTATCTGCAACATTACGACGGTTTCATGCGCTTTCACAATAACTGTCGCAGTTTCTGACTTGTAATGGTGAAAAACACTGCGTCTCATTAGCTGACATTGTTTAATGCGGTCTTACAACGCTTCATAACTTAACCTAACCTAACCTTCGCTATTTTATCTAAAGAACGCTCTGTTACACTGTTTCGCTCACAATTACAAAATTTGCATGACCTCACAGTTTTTCACCAACTTAGTACAGTACAGAACGCTGTATCTCGCTAAATGACATCGTTATTTAAGGTGTCACGATGCTTGCATGCGCTTTCACGAGAATATCACAATATAGCAGTTTCGCACTTGTAACGGTACAAGACGCACTATCTGGCTAGTTCACGCCGGTTTGTGTGCTTTCACATAATTTCATCTATCGCACTTTTTTTACTCGCAACAAAACACCATCTCGCTAGATGAGGTCGTTTTTGGTGGTTTCACGACGCTACCTAGCTTAAACTAACATAACCAAACCTAACCTAACCTTCACAAATCTATCGATAGAAAACGTTTTACTCGCTACTTTACAATGCTTTCTGCAACATTACGACGGTTTTATGCGCTTTCACATTAGATGTCGCAATTTCCGACTTGTAATAGTGAAAAACACTGCATCTCAATAGCTGACATTGTTTAATGCGGTTTTACTACGCTTCATAACAACCTAACCTAACCTTCGCACTTCTATCTGAAAAACGCTTTGTTACACTGTTTCGGTTACAATTACAATAGTTGCATGACCTCACAGTTTTTTACCAACTCAGTACAGTACAGAACGCTGTATCCCGCTAAATGACATCGTTATTTAGGGTTTCACGAAGCTTGCATGCGCTTTCACGAGAATATTACCATGTAGCAGTTTCGCACTTGTAACGGTACAAGACGCACTATCTGGCTAGGTTGCGCCGTGTTGTGTGCTTTCACAATATTTCACCTATCGCAGTTTTCTTACTCGCAACAAAACAACACTATCTCGTTAGACGAGGTCGTTTTTGGTGGTTTCACGACGCTACCTAGCTTAAACTAACATAACCCAACCTAACCTAACCTTCACAATTCTATCGTTAAAAACGTTTTACTCGCTACCTTACAATGCTTTCTGCAACATTACGACGGTTTCATGCGCTTTCACTTTAGATGTCGCAGTTTCCGACTTGTAATGGTGAAAAACACCGCATCTCAATAGCTGACATTGCTTAATGCGGTTTTACAACGCTTCATAACTTAACCTAACCTAACCTTCGCACTTCTATCCATTAAACGCTCTGTTACAACTGTTTCGCTCAAAATTACGATATTTGCATGACCTCACATTTTCACCAATTTAGTACAATACAGAACTCTGTATCTCGCTAAATGACATCGTTATTTAAGGTTTCACGATGCTTCGTGTGCTTTCACGAGAATATCGCAATATAGCAGTTTCGCACTTGTAATAGTACAAGACGCACTACCTGGCTAGTTCATGCCGTGTTGTGTGCTTTCACAATTTTTCAGCTATCACAGTTTCGTACTTGCAACAAAACAACACTATCTCGTTAGATGAGGTCGTTTTTGGTGGTTTCACGACGCTACCTAGCTTAAACTAACATAACCCAACCTAACCTAACCTTCACAATTCTATCGTTAAAAACGTTTTACTCGCTACCTTACAATGCTTTCTGCAACATTGCGACGGTTTCATGCGCTTTCACTTTAGATGTCGCAGTTTCCGACTTGTAATGGTGAAAAACACCGCATCTCAATAGCTGACATTGCTTAATGCGGTTTTACAACGCTTCATAACTTAACCTAACCTAACCTTCGCACTTCTACCCATTAAACGCTCTGTTACAACTGTTTCGCTCAAAATTACGATATTTGCATTACCTCACATTTTTCACCAATTTAGTACAATACAGAACTCTGTATCTCGCTAAATGACATCGTTATTCAAGGTTTCACGATGCTTGCATGCGCTTTCACGAGAATATCGCAATATAGCAGTTTCGCACTTGTAACGGTACAAAACGCACTATCTGGCTCGTTTGCGCCGTGTTGTGTGCTTTCACAATATTTCAGCTATCACAGTTTCGTACTCGCAACAAAACAACACTATCTCGCTAGTTGAGGTTGTTTTCGGTGGTTTCAGGACGCTACCTAACTTAAGCTAACATAACCCAACCTAACCTATCCTTCGCAATTATATCGTTAGAAAACGTTTTACTCGCTACTTTACAATGCTTTCTGCAACATTACGTCGGTTTCATGTGCTTTCACAGTAGGTGTCGCAGTTTCCGACTTGTAATGGTGAAAAAACTGCATCTCAATAGCTGACATTGTGTAATGCGGTTTTACAACGCTTCATAACAACCTAACCTAACCTTCGCACTTCTACCTAATAAACGCTCTGTTACACTGTTTCGTTCACAATTATTATATTTGATGACCTCACAGTTTTTCACCAACTCAGGACAGTTCAGAACGCTGTATCTCGCTCAATGACATCGTTATTTAGGGATTCACAATGCTTGCATGCGCTTTCACGAGAATATCCACAATATAGCAGTTTCGCACTTGTAACGGTACAATACGCACTATCTGGCTAGATTACGCCGTGTTGTGTGCTTTCACAATATTTCACCTATCGCAGTTTTCTTACTCGCAACAAAACAACACTATCTCGCTAGATGACGTTGTTTTTGGTGGTTTCAGGACGCTACCTAGCTTAAGCAAACATAACCCAACCTAACCTAGCCTTCGCAATTCTATCGTTAGAGAACGCTTTACTCGCTACTTTACAATGTTTTCTGCAACATTACGACGGTTTTCGGCGCTTTCACGTTAGATTTCGCAGTTTCCAACTTGTAATGGTGAAAAACACTGCGTCTCATTAGCTGACATTGTTTAATGCGGTCTTACAACGCTTCATAACTTAACCTAACCTAACCTTCGCTATTTTATCTAAAGAACGCTCTGTTACACTGTTTCGCTCACAATTACAAAATTTGCATGACCTCACAGTTTTTCACCAACTTAGTACAGTACAGAACGCTGTATCTCGCTAATGACATCGTTATTTAAGGTTTCACGATGCTTGCATGCGCTTTCACGAGAATATCACAATATAGCAGTTTCGCAGTTGTAACGGTACAAGACGCACTATCTGGCTAGTTCGCGCCGTGTTGTGTGCTTTCACATAATTTCATCTATCGCACTTTTTTTACTCGCAACAAAACACCATCTCGCTAGATGAGGTCGTTTTTGGTGGTTTCACGACGCTACCTAGCTTAAACTAACATAACCAAACCTAACCTAACCTTCACAATTCTATCGTTAGAAAACGTTTTACTCCCTACTTTACAATGCTTTCTGCAACATTACGACGGTTTCATGCGCTTTCACTATAAATGACGCAGTTTCCGACTTGTAATGGTGAAAAACACCGCATCTCAATAGCTGACATTGCTTAATGCGGTTTTACAACGCTTCATAACTTAACCTAACCTAACCTTCGCACTTCTATCCATTAAACGCTCTGTTACAACTGTTTCGCTCAAAATTACGATATTTGCATTACCTCACATTTTTCACCAATTTAGTACAATACAGAACTCTGTATCTAGCTAAATGACATCGTTATTCAAGGTTTCACGATGCTTGCATGCGCTTTCACGAGAATATCGCAATATAGCAGTTTCGCACTTGTAACGGTACAAAACGCACTATCTGGCTCGTTTGCGCCGTGTTGTGTGCTTTCACAATATTTCAGCTATCAGAGTTTCGTACTCGCAACAAAACAACACTATCTCGCTAGTTGAGGTTGTTTTCGGTGGTTTCAGGACGCTACCTAACTTAAGCTAACATAACCCAACCTAACCTAACCTTCGCAATTATATCGTTAGAAAACGTTTTACTCGCTACTTTACAATGCTATCTGCAACATTACGACGGTTTCATGCGCTTTCACAATAACTGTCGCAGTTTCTGACTTGTAATGGTGAAAAACACTGCGTCTCATTAGCTGACATTGTTTAATGCGGTCTTACAACGCTTCATAACTTAACCTAACCTAACCTTCGCTATTTTATCTAAAGAACGCTCTGTTACACTGTTTCGCTCACAATTACAAAATTTGCATGACCTCACAGTTTTTCACCAACTTAGTACAGTACAGAACGCTGTATCTCGCTAATGACATCGTTATTTAAGGTTTCACGATGCTTGCATGCGCTTTCACGAGAATATCACAATATAGCAGTTTCGCAGTTGTAACGGTACAAGACGCACTATCTGGCTAGTTCGCGCCGTGTTGTGTGCTTTCACATAATTTCATCTATCGCACTTTTTTTACTCGCAACAAAACACCATCTCGCTAGATGAGGTCGTTTTTGGTGGTTTCACGACGCTACCTAGCTTAAACTAACATAACCAAACCTAACCTAACCTTCACAATTCTATCGTTAGAAAACGTTTTACTCCCTACTTTACAATGCTTTCTGCAACATTACGACGGTTTCATGCGCTTTCACATTAAATGACGCAGTTTCCGACTTGTAATGGTGAAAAACACTGCATCTCAATAGCTGACATTGCTTAATGCGGTTTTACAACGCTTCGTAACTTAACCTAACCTAACCTTCGCAGTTCTATCTAATAAACGCTCTGTTACACTTTTTCGCTCACAATTACGATATTTGAATGACCTCACAGTTTTTCACCAACTTGGTACAGTACAGAACGCAGTATCTCGCTAAATTACATCGTTATTTAAGGTTTCACGATGCTTGCATGCGCTTTCACGAGAATATCACAGTATAGCAGTTTCGCATTTGTAACGGTACAAGACGCACTATCTGGCTAGTTCGCGCCGTGTTGTGTGCTTTCATAATATTTCACCTATCGCAGTTTTTTTACTCGCAACAAAACAACGCTATCTCGTTAGATGAGGTCGTTTTTTTGTGGTTTCACGACGCTACCTAGCTTAAACTAACATAACGCAACCTAACCTAACCTTCACAATTCTATCGTTAGAAAACGTTTTACTCGCTACTTTACAATGCTTTCTGCAACATTACAACGGTTTCATGCACTGTCCCATTAGATGTCGCAGTTTCCGACTTGTAATGGTGAAAAACACTGCGGCTCAATAGCTGATATTGTTCAATGCGGTCTTACAACGCTTCATAACTTAACCTAACCTAGCCTTCGCTATTTTATCTAAAAAACGCTCTGTTACACTGTTTCGCTCACAATTACAAAATTTGCCAGACCTCACAGTTTTTCACCAACTTAGTAGAGCACAGAACGCTGTATCTCGCCAATGACATCGTTATTTAGGGTTTCACGATGCTTGCATGCGCTTTCACGAGAATATCACAGTATAGCAGTTTCGCACTTGTAACGGTACAAGACGCACTATCTGGCTAGTTCGCGCCATGTTGTGTGCTTTCAAAATATTTCACCTATCGCAGTTTTTTTACTCGCAACAAAACAGCATTATCTCGCTAGATGAGGTCGTTTTTGGTGGTTTCACGACGCTACCTAGCTTAAACTAACATAACCAAACCTAACCTAACCTTCACAATTCTATCGTTAGAAAACGTTTTACTCGCTACTTTACAATGCTTTCTGCAACATTACAACGGTTTCATGCGCTGTGCCATTAGATGTCGCAGTTTCCGACTTGTAATGGTGAAAAACACTGCGGCTCAATAGCTGATATTGTTTAATGCGGTTTTACAACGCTTCGTAACTTAACCTAACCTAACCTTCGCAGTTCTATCTAATAAACGCTCTGTTACACTTTTTCGCTCACAATTACGATATTTGAATGACCTCACAGCTTTTCACCAACTTGGTACAGTACAGAACGCTGTATCTCGCTAAATGACATCGTTATTTAAGGTGTCACGATGCTTGCATGCGCTTTCACGAGAATATCACAATATAGCAGTTTCGCACTTGTAACGGTACAAGACGCACTATCTGGCTAGTTCACGCCGGTTTGTGTGCTTTCACATAATTTCATCTATCGCACTTTTTTTACTCGCAACAAAACACCATCTCGCTAGATGAGGTCGTTTTTGGTGGTTTCACGACGCTACCTAGCTTAAACTAACATAACCAAACCTAACCTAACCTTCACAAATCTATCGATAGAAAACGTTTTACTCGCTACTTTACAATGCTTTCTGCAACATTACGACGGTTTTATGCGCTTTCACATTAGATGTCGCAATTTCCGACTTGTAATAGTGAAAAACACTGCATCTCAATAGCTGACATTGTTTAATGCGGTTTTACTACGCTTCATAACAACCTAACCTAACCTTCGCACTTCTATCTGAAAAACGCTTTGTTACACTGTTTCGGTTACAATTACAATAGTTGCATGACCTCACAGTTTTTTACCAACTCAGTACAGTACAGAACGCTGTATCCCGCTAAATGACATCGTTATTTAGGGTTTCACGAAGCTTGCATGCGCTTTCACGAGAATATCACAATGTAGCAGTTTCGCACTTGTAACGGTACAAGACGCACTATCTGGCTAGGTTGCGCCGTGTTGTGTGCTTTCACAATATTTCACCTATCGCAGTTTTCTTACTCGCAACAAAACAACACTATCTCGTTAGACGAGGTCGTTTTTGGTGGTTTCACGACGCTACCTAGCTTAAACTAACATAACCCAACCTAAACTAACCTTCACAATTCTATCGTTAAAAACGTTTTACTCGCTACCTTACAATGCTTTCTGCAACATTACGACGGTTTCATGCGCTTTCACTTTAGATGTCGCAGTTTCCGACTTGTAATGGTGAAAAACACCGCATCTCAATAGCTGACATTGCTTAATGCGGTTTTACAACGCTTCATAACTTAACCTAACCTAACCTTCGCACTTCTATCCATTTACGCTCTGTTACAACTGTTTCGCTCAAAATTACGATATTTGCATGACCTCACATTTTCACCAATTTAGTACAATACAGAACTCTGTATCTCGCTAAATGACATCGTTATTTAAGGTTTCACGATGCTTGCGTGTGCTTTCACGAGAATATCGCAATATAGCAGTTTCGCACTTGTAATAGTACAAGACGCACTACCTGGCTAGTTCATGCCGTGTTGTGTGCTTTCACAATTTTTCAGCTATCACAGTTTCGTACTTGCAACAAAACAACACTATCTCGTTAGATGAGGTCGTTTTTGGTGGTTTCACGACGCTACCTAGCTTAAACTAACATAACCCAACCTAACCTAACCTTCACAATTCTATCGTTAAAAACGTTTTACTCGCTACCTTACAATGCTTTCTGCAACATTACGACGGTTTCATGCGCTTTCACTTTAGATGTCGCAGTTTCCGACTTGTAATGGTGAAAAACACCGCATCTCAATAGCTGACATTGCTTAATGCGGTTTTACAACGCTTCATAACTTAACCTAACCTAACCTTCGCACTTCTACTTAATAAACGCTCTGTTACACTGTTTCGTTCACAATTATTATATTTGATGATCTCACAGTTTTTCGCCAACTCAGGACAGTTCAGAACGCTGTATCTCGCTCAATGACATCGTAATTTAGGGTTTCACAATGCTTGCATGCGCTTTCACGAGAATATCCACAATATAGCAGTTTCGCACTTGTAACGGTACAATACGCACTATCTGGCTAGATTACGCCGTGTTGTGTGCTTTCACATTATTTCACCTATCGCAGTTTTCTTACTCGCAACAAAAACAACACTATCTCGCTAGATGACGTTGTTTTTGGTGGTTTCAAGACGCTACCTAGCTTAAGCAAACATAACCCAACCTAACCTAGCCTTCGCAATTCTATCGTTAGAGAACGCTTTACTCGCTACTTTACAATGTTTTCTGCAACATTACGACGGTTTTCGGCGCTTTCACGTTAGATTTCGCAGTTTCCAACTTGTAATGGTGAAAAACACTGCGTCTCATTAGCTGACATTGTTTAATGCGGTTTTACAACGCTTCATAACTTAACCTAACCTAACCTTCGCTATTTTATCTAAAGAACGCTCTGTTACACTGTTTCGCTCACAATTACAAAATTTGCATGACCTCACAGTTTTTCACCAACTTAGTACAGTACAGAACGCTGTATCTCGCTAATGACATCGTTATTTAAGGTTTCACGATGCTTGCATGCGCTTTCACGAGAATATCACAATATAGCAGTTTCGCAGTTGTAACGGTACAAGACGCACTATCTGGCTAGTTCGCGCCGTGTTGTGTGCTTTCACATAATTTCATCTATCGCACTTTTTTTACTCGCAACAAAACACCATCTCGCTAGATGAGGTCGTTTTTGGTGGTTTCACGACGCTACCTAGCTTAAACTAACATAACCAAACCTAACCTAACCTTCACAATTCTATCGTTAGAAAACGTTTTACTCCCTACTTTACAATGCTTTCTGCAACATTACGACGGTTTCATGCGCTTTCACATTAAATGACGCAGTTTCCGACTTGTAATGGTGAAAAACACTGCATCTCAATAGCTGACATTGCTTAATGCGGTTTTACAACGCTTCGTAACTTAACCTAACCTAACCTTCGCAGTTCTATCTAATAAACGCTCTGTTACACTTTTTCGCTCACAATTACAATATTTGAATGACCTCACAGTTTTTCACCAACTTGGTACAGTACAGAACGCTGTATCTCGCTAAATTACATCGTTATTTAAGGTTTCACGATGCTTGCATGCGCTTTCACGAGAATATCACAGTATAGCAGTTTCGCATTTGTAACGGTACAAGACGCACTATCTGGCTAGTTCGCGCCGTGTTGTGTGCTTTCACAATATTTCACCTATCGCAGTTTTTTTACTCGCAACAAAACAGCATTATCTCGCTAGATGAGGTCGTTTTTGGCGGTTTCACGACGCTACCTAGCTTAAACTAACATAACCAAACCTAACCTAACCTTCACAAATCTATCAATAGAAAACGTTTTACTCGCTACTTTACAATGCTTTCTGCAACATTACGACGGTTTTATGCGCTTTCACATTAGATGTCGCAATTTCCGACTTGTAATAGTGAAAAACACTGCATCTCAATAGCTGACATTGTTTAATGCGGTTTTACTACGCTTCATAACAACCTAACCTAACCTTCGCACTTCTATCTGAAAAACGCTTTGTTACACTGTTTCGGTTACAATTACAATAGTTGCATGACCTCACAGTTTTTCACCAACTCAGTACAGTACAGAACGCTGTATCCCGCTAAATGACATCGTTATTTAGGGTTTCACGAAGCTTGCATGCGCTTTCACGAGAATATCACAATGTAGCAGTTTCGCACTTGTAACGGTACAAGACGCACTATCATGCTAGGTTGCGCCGTGTTGTGTGCTTTCACAATATTTCACCTATCGCAGTTTTCTTACTCGCAACAAAACAACACTATCTCGTTAGACGAGGTCGTTTTTGGTGGTTTCACGACGCTACCTAGCTTAAACTAACATAACCCAACCTAACCTAACCTACACAATTCTATCGTTAAAAACGTTTTACTCGCTACCTTACAATGCTTTCTGCAACATTACGACGGTTTCATGCGCTTTCACTTTAGATGTCGCAGTTTCCGACTTGTAATGGTGAAAAACACCGCATCTCAATAGCTGACATTGCTTAATGCGGTTTTACAGCGCTTCATAACTTAACCTAACCTAACCTTCGCACTTCTATTCATTAAACGCTCTGTTACAACTGTTTCGCTCAAAATTACGATATTTGCATGACCTCACATTTTCACCAATTTAGTACAATACAGAACTCTGTATCTCGCTAAATGACATCGTTATTTAAGGTTTCACGATGCTTGCGTGTGCTTTCACGAGAATATCGCAATATGGCAGTTTCGCACTTGTAATAGTACAAGACGCACTACCTGGCTAGTTCATGCCGTGTTGTGTGCTTTCACAATTTTTCAGCTATCACAGTTTCGTACTTGCAACAAAACAACACTATCTCGTTAGATGAGGTCGTTTTTGGTGGTTTCTCGACGCTACCTAGCTTAAACTAACATAACCCAACCTAACCTAACCTTCACAATTCTATCGTTAAAAACGTTTTACTCGCTACCTTACAATGCTTTCTGCAACATTACGACGGTTTCATGCGCTTTCACTTTAGATGTCGCAGTTTCCGACTTGTAATGGTGAAAAACACCGCATCTCAATAGCTGACATTGCTTAATGCGGTTTTACAACGCTTCATAACTTAACCTAACCTAACCTTCGCACTTCTATCCATTAAACGCTCTGTTACAACTGTTTCGCTCAAAATTACGATATTTGCATTACCTCACATTTTTCACCAATTTAGTACAATACAGAACTCTGTATCTCGCTAAATGACATCGTTATTTAAGGTTTTACGATGCTTGCGTGTGCTTTCACGAGAATATCGCAATATAGCAGTTTCGCACTTGTAATAGTACAAGACGCACTACCTGGCTAGTTCATGCCGTGTTGTGTGCTTTCACAATTTTTCAGCTATCACAGTTTCGTACTTGCAACAAAACAACACTATCTCGTTAGATGAGGTCGTTTTTGGTGGTTTCACGACGCTACCTAGCTTAAACTAACATAACCCAACCTAACCTAACCTTCACAATTCTATCGTTAGGAAACTTTTAACTCGCCACTTTACAATGCTTTCTGCAACATTACGACGGTTTTATGCGCTTTCACATTAGATGTAGCAGTGTCCGACTTTTAATGGTGAAAAACACTGCATCTCAATAGCTAACATTGTTTAATGCGGTTTTATGATGCTTCATGACTTGACCTAACCTAAACTTCGCACTTGTACCTAAAAAGGCTCTGTTACACTGTTTCGTTCACAATTGTTATATTTGATGACCTCACAGTTTTTCACCAACTTAGGACAGTACAGAACGCTGTATCTCGCTCACTGACGTCGTTACTTAAGCTTTCACGATGCTTGCTTGCGCTTTCACGAGAATATCACAATATAGCAGTTTCGCACTTGTAACGGTACAAGACGACTAATCTGGCTAGTTGACGCCGTGTTGTGTGCTTTCACAATATATCAGCTATCGCAGTTTCGTACTCGCAACAAAACAACACTATCTCGTTAGAACAGGTCGTTTTTGGTGGTTTCACGACGCTACCTAGCTTAAACTAACATAACCCAACCTAACATTGTTTAATGCGGTTTTATGATGCTTCATGACTTGACCTAACCTAACCTTCGACACTTGTTCATAAAAAGGCTCTGTTACACTGTTTCGTTCACAAATAATATATTTGAGGACATCACAGTTTTTCACCAACTTAGGACAGTACAGAACGCTGTATCTCGCTCAATGATATCGTTATTTAAAATTTCACGATGCTTGCATGCGCTTTCACGAGATAATCACAAAATAGCAGTTTCCGACTTGTAACGGTACAAGACGCACTATCTGGCTAGTTCGCGCCGTGTTGTGTGTTTTCACAATATTTCACCTATCGCAGTTTTGTTACTCGCAACAAAACAACACTATCTCGCTAGATGAGGTCGTTGTTGGTGGTTTCACGACGCTACCTAGCTTAAACTAACATAACCCAACCTAACCTAACCTTCACAATTCTATCGTTAGAAAACGTTTTATTCGCTACTTTACAATGCTTTCTGCAACATTACGATGGTTTTCTGCGCTTTCACTTTAGAAGGCGCATTTTCCGACTTGTAATGGTGAGAAACACCGCATCTCAATAGCTGACATTGCTTAATGCGGTTTTACAACGCTTCATAACTTAACCTAACCTAACCTTCGCACTTGTATCTATTAAACGCTCTGTTTCACTGTTTCGCTCACAATTACGATGTTTGCATGACCTTACAGTTTTTCACCAACTTAGTACAGTACAGAACGCTGTATCTCGCTAAATGACATCGTTATTTAAGGTTTCACGATGCTTGCATGCGCTTTCACGAGAACCTCACAATATAGCAGTTTCGCACTTGTAACGGTACAAGACGCACTATCTGGCTAGTTCACGCCGTGTTGTGTGCTTTCACAATATTTCAGCTATAACAGTTTCGTACTCCCCGCAGGGGCGCCTGCGCAAGTAGGCGTTTGGTGTGTAGCGACACTACGGACCCGAGCTAACGGGGGAGTTTTGACTCCCTCCCACGCCTAGCCGTGCGTGGCTTCGCCGTGTCCGGGGAAAAGGGGATCCTGGGAGTTGAGCCGACGCTGGGTGATTGGATCTTTAAGGCCCCCCCCCCCCGGCAGAGGCAACACACCCCTTTGGCCCCGGCTTCACGTAGACGGCACCCCTGGGCTTACCCACCCAGGGGAAATCGGCAGTCGCTTTTTCCTATCTCTCTCTCTCGACAACTTCGCCTTTATCTCTTACTGTTTATCTGTCCTGTCTTCTACTCTCTTCCATTTACTTCCAAAGTTCCTGGCGGCTAGGGTTAACCCTGTGCAAATAGCCTACCTTGGTCTATGCGCATTGGGTTATAGTGGCGTTGTACGACTGGCGTCTGCAGGTTTCAGCATCCGCAAACATGTAGCGTCCCCTCGTTGGGCTCCGTGTTGGGTGGCCGCCAACGCTGCTGAACAAAAATACGACAGGCATGCACAGAGCATTCCCCTTCCTGTATGATCGTACTGGATTAAAGTGGGTACGCACCGATGATATAAACTTTTTTAACCAGCCCAAACAAACATATCCTCACTATCATGTTATCCACTGTGAAAAACTGAAAAATAAGCCAGAACCGTCTCTCCTTTCCTGGTTTCTAGATGTCTTACTGAAACTCTTGGCACAGGATACAAGGTAACCAAAATGGCTAGTGGAGACCTTCTCCTCGAAATCCGTGACAAAGAACAATTTGAAAAGCTAGACCGTCTCTCAGATTTCGGTGGCATGCCAATAACCATAACACCACATAGATCAATGAACAAAACTCGCGGAGTGGTATCTGACATGGACTTACTTGACTTGACTGAGACTGAACTTTTGGAGGGGTGGAAGAGCCAAAATGTCACTAATATACAGAGAATCATCATTAGAAGAGATAATAAGGAAACACCGACGAAACACTTAATACTCACAATTGCATCCAGTAAACTACCAGAATCTATTCAAACAGAGACATCTATCAGGCCGTACATACCAAACCCTCGTCGTTGCTTCCAATGCCAGAGGTGTGGCCATGGCTCTAAAACCTGTCGTGGTCGCCAGACTTCTGCACAATGTGTAGTGCTAGGTCATGTGTCTGAGAACTGCAAACAACCGCCACACTGTGTAAACTGCGAAGGAAACCATGCCGCATTTTCACGCTCCCGCACATACTGGAAAAACGAAAAAGAAATAATTACGTTGAAAGTGAAGGAGAACATTACATTTAAGGAAGCACGGCGAAGAGTCGCTCCATTCTATGGACCTACATACGCTGATGCGGCGCGTCAGAGGGCACCGCCGCACGAGCCCTCGCAACTCCTTCGGCCCGCGCATACCGAGCCGGTGGTTGTGGCACCTGCCCCTAAGGCGGCTGTAGCCCAGGCTACACCGCCTACTCCCAAACAGAGACCGGAGACTCCAGAGTCCTCCGGTGTCAAGGCCTCGCCTCACCAGGCGAGGCCGGAAATTCGAATTAACAGCCCGCACGTGCGGGCATCCAGTGCCTCCTAGGAGGCAATGGATACGTCGGCACCCTTGGTGCCGAAAGAGTGGCGTGGCTCCTTGGAGCGCGCCAAGAAAACAAAAAAGCAGATAACAGGGCCTGGTGACGGCCCTTTTAAGTGAACTCAAACTCTCTGTCTAAACAGACACTGGCTTTTCGTACACAGCACTATTTTACATTCACCATGTACACTCAAATTATACAATGGAACGTCCGGGGCCTTCTCAGAAACCTTGACGACATCCTAGAACTTTTACATGAACACTCACCAAAAGTGCTGTGTGTACAAGAAACACACCTTAATTTAAAACACACAAATTTCCTTCGTAAATACGTTATTTTCCGAAAAGACCGTGTTGATGCTATGACATCATCCGGAGGTGTTGCCATCATAGTGAATCAATGAATAGCATGCACACACTTAACACTCCAAACATCCTTTGAGGCAGTGGCTGTTCGAGCGGTTCTTTTTGATAAACTGATCACAATCTGCACTATTTACATTGCTCCTAGCTGTCAGCTGCAAAAATGCGATTTACACTCTCTAATTGATGAATTTCCGGAGCCTTGTGTTCTCCTTGGAGACTTTAATGCGCATAGCAGACTATGGGGTGACTCTCGGTACGATGCGCGAGGTCGACTGATCGAACAGGTCCTTATCTCGTCGAGCGCGTGTCTCCTAAATCGAAAAGAACCAACTTATTATAACCTCGCTAATACCACCTGCTCCTCCATAGACCTGAGCATAGTATCTCCATCTCTTGTGCCTCTACTCCAGTGAAAAGTCGTCAGTAATCTGTACGGAAGTTACCACTTCCCCGTAGTTTTGAGCACAACGACAGTAACTGAGTGTCCATCACGTGTTCCCAAGTGGCTCATAAACAGAGCCGACTGGGAACAGTTTCATACTATCGCTTGTCTAGGTTGGTATGACATCTGTACTTTGAACATTTATGTTGCTGTGGACTACTTCACAGCGTTTTTGATAGATGCTGCAACAAAATGCATCCCACAAACAAATGGACACCCTGGAAAACGATGTGTGCCATGGTAGAACTCTGAATGCCGAAACGCGCGCAAACAGCAAAACAGAGCTTGGAGGCTGCTTCGGAACTCGCCGACAGCCGAAAATCTTGAAACCTTCAATAAAATAAAGTCTCAAGGCCGGAGAACGCGTCGGCAGGCCAGAAGAGAAAGCTGGCAGAAGTTTTTATCAGGGGTTAATTCATACACACAGGAGGCTAAAGTCTGGAACATGGTCGGTAGGATAGCAGGAAAACAAGTACACACACTTCCACTCGTAAACACTCAGGGTGATACCTTGGAAGATCAGGCAAACTTCCTCGGTGCACACTTCGAACAGATATCCAGCTCGTCCCACTATACTGACACTTTCCAAAAATACAGAACAAGAATAGAAAAGCAGAAACTCGAACACAAATCCACTAGACACGAGGCATACAACCAAGCTTTCAATCTAGCTGAGCTCCAAACATCTCTAAACTCCTGCAGTACTTCTGCCCCAGGTTCTGACCGTGTGATGTATGAAATGTTGAAAAACCTACCAAACGAAACCCGAAAAACCTTACTTTGTTTGTACAACGCTATTTGGTCTTCTGGCACTATTCCTACCTCCTGGAAAGAAGCTATTGTTATTCCCATTTCGAAAGAGAGCAAGGACCTTTCTTTACCCTCCAGTTATAGGCCTATAGCACTTACAAGCTGCTTGTGTAAAGTCTTCGAAAAATGATAAACTGCCAACTTGTACATTTTCTTGAAACAAATAATTTGCTCGACCCATTTCAGTGCGCGTTTCGAGAAAGTAGATCCACCACAGACCACCTTGTTCGTATCGAGGCACAGATCAGAGACGCCTTCGTTCATAAACAATATTTTCTCTCTGTGTTCTTCGATATCGAAAAGGCTTATGATACAACATGGCGTTTCGAAATTCTAAGAGACCTGTCCCACCTTGGTGTGCGCAGAAGAATGTTTCATATAACCGAAAGTTACCTGTCAAACCAGACATTCCGTGTCCGAGTGGGCACGGTTCTTTCCCAAACATTTGTCCAGGAAACAGGCGTGCCACAAGGTGGTGTGCTTAGTTGCACACTTTTTATTGTTAAAATGAATTCTTTGCACTTGTCCATTCCCCGCAATATGTTCTACTGTACATATGTCGACGACGTTCAGCTTGGCTTCAAGTCATGCAACTTGGCCATGTGTGAGCGGCAGCTTCAGCTGGGTGTAAATAAGGTCTCCAAATGGGCAGATGAAAACGAATTTCGACTTAACCCACAAAAAAGCACGTGTGTTTTGTTCTCTCGAAAGAGAGGCATGCACTCGGAACCTGACATTCGTCTGAACGGGCAACGTCTGCCCGTTAAAGCCGAGCATAAATTCTTAGGCTTAATCTTGGACAACAAGTTGACCTTCGTATTCCACATAAAGTATTTAAAAACAAAATGTTTAAAAGCCATGAATGTTATAAAAGTGTTGTCACGTACTACGTGGGGTACTGACAGGAAATGCCTCATGAACCTGTATAGAAGCCTTATTCGCACCCGCTTAGATTATGGGGCCATTGCTTATCAGTCTGCGACTCAAAGTGCTTTGAAGACGCTGGATCCCGTGCACCGTTCGGGCATCCGCCTTTCTACGGGTGCTTTTCGCACCAGCCCCGTAGAAAGCCTTTATGTTGAGTCAAATGAGTGGTCACTTCATCTGCAAAGAACCTACATGTCCTTTGAATATTTCCTTAAGGTGAAAGCAGACAAGAGGCACCGATCATACTCTACTATTTTTGACTTGTCGAGCTCCATTCTTTTTCAAAACAGGCCTTCAATGAGGCAGCCCTTCTCAGTTCGACTGAAGGGTCTAGCTGAGGACACTGGAGTGTCACTCGAACACAGTTTAATGGCTCCTGTAGCATACCCGCTACCGTGGCGGTGGCAGACTATAGATTGCGATGTGTCTTTCCTAGAAGTTACTAAACATGCGCCTATTGCCCATATTCGAACATACTTCTTGGAACTTCAACACAAATACACACGTCCTGAGTTTTTTACAGATGCCTCTAAGTCTAACTCCTCTGTGTCCTGTGCTGCTGTTGGTTCTTCCTTTTCGGATGCTGGCCCTCTACATCCAGGCACAAGTATCCACAGCGGAAGCTTATGCGATACTTGTGGCAGCTAAACACATCAAACAATCACAAATACAAAAAGCAGTAATTTATACAGACTCCCTCAGTGTGGTAACGGCTCTGCACAGTCTTAAAAAACAAAAAAACCCTGTCCTCGCTTCACTTTACCCCATTTTATGCACACTCTACACACTCAATCGACATGTTGTTGTGTGTTGGGTGCCAGGGCACCGTGAGATTCAAGGCAACGTGATGGCGGATTAGCTTGCTGCATCCGCCCACGAAAGCACAGCCATTACATCTTCATAAATACCGGCCCTTGATCTTAAGCCGTCTCTCAAAGGAAAACTCAGGGACTACTGGCAGAGCAAGTCGGATACACACACACAAAACAAACTACACGTTATCAAGCCACACCTTGGCCATTGGCCACCAGTATCAAAATCACGTCACACAGAGGTAACATTAACGAGGCTCAGGATAGGACACACATACACGACACACTCATATCTTTTCTCCGGTTGCGATCCACCATTGTGTGACAGATGTGGTGAAGCACAAACAGTTCTTCACATTTTAATTCAGTGCAAACAATTGGACACTCTAAGGAAACGACACTTTCCTTCACCCTACCGACAACATGTACCTTTACACCCTGCAATGTTCGTCGGTAGGGAACCGCTTTTTAGTCACAAATCATTGTTAGCGTTTTTAAAAGAAATTCATAGCTTTCAAGTCATATACCCGGGCATACCGTCGCACAACCTCTCCAGAGAGGTTTTCGCTGCGGTGGCTACACAATAAAGCACCTGCCTCACGTCCCTTGGACGCAAGGGTATGAACGAGTGCTAATGCCATACATGTCCACCATCGTTTTTATTATCATTAACTTTTGCCATCTATTCGCACCACACACACCTTTCACGGCATGGTCATGATTTTATTAATTGTATGTTTTTACCCGCTTTACTGCGAGGAATTTTATGGCCCTTATACAGCCGCTAATCGCAATCATTGTCCACATTCCTGTCTCATAAACTGGCGCTCTTTGGCCATCAATTGGCCCTTGCACCAAAAACACCATATATCATCATTATCATCAGTTTCGTACTCGCAACAAAACAACACTATCTCGTTAGATGAGGTCCTTTTTGGTGGTTTCTCGACGCTACCTAGCTTAAACTAACATAACCCAACCTAACCTAACCTTCACAATTCTATCGTTAGAAAACGTTTTACTCGCTACTTTACAATGCTTTCTGCAACACTACAACGGTTTCATGCGCTTTCACATTAGATGTCGCAGTTTCCGACTTGTAATGGTGAAAAACACTGCGTCTCAATAGCTGACATTGTTTAATGCGGTTTTATGTCTTCATGACTTGACCGAACCTAACCTTCGCACTTCTCATCATCATCATCATCATTTATTTTACCATTAAGGGCCTCTCTCAGGGTATTACATAAGGAGGCGGAACAATCCAAGTACAAATTTCAATGAAAATGCAGATCATGGTTACAGTTTTTGAAGTACTAAAACATACAGGTAGCAACAAAAAACAAAAAGAAAACAGAGCATGTCAAACGAAATATTCAAACAGTCAATTCGCGGTCCAAAATATACAGGCGGCAGAGTACAAAAACCAAAGAAAGACAAACAGTGATTAAGAGTCAAGGGTAGCTATTACTAAATCTCTAAATTTAACAGCAACTTGTTCGCTGACAATAGCATCCGTCAAACCGTTCCACTCATCGATAGCCATAGGAAGAAATGTTTTATTAAATATCTAATATCCATCTAATAAACGCTCTGTTACACTGTTTAGCTCACGATTACAATATTTGCCTGACCTCACAGTTTTTCACCAACTTAGTACAGTACAGAATGCTGTATCTCGCTAAATGACATCATTATTTAAGGTCTCACGATGCTTGCATGCGCTTTCGCGAGAATATCACAATATAGCAGTTTCGCACTTGTAACGGTACAAGACGCACTATCTGGCTAGTTTGCGCCGTGTTGTGTGCTTTCACAATATTTCACCTATCGCAGTTTTCTTACTCGCAACAAAACAACACTATCTCGTTAGATGAGGTCCTTTTTTGTGGTTTCTCGTCGCTACCTAGCTTAAACTAACATAACCCAACCTAACTTAACCTTCACAATTCTATCGTTAGAATACGTTTTACTCGCTACTTTACAATGCTTTCTGCAACATTACAACGGTTTCATGCGCTTTCACATTAGATGTCGCAGTTTCCGACTTGTAATGGTGAAAAACACTGCGTCTCAATAGCTGACATTGTTTAATGCGGTTTCATGATGCTTCATAACAGCCTAACCTAACCTTCGCACTTCTATCTAATAAACGCTCTGTTACACTGTTTCGTTCACAATTATTATATTTGATGACCTTACAGTTTTTCACCAACTCAGGACAGTTCAGAACGCTGTATCTCGCTCAATGACATCGTTATTTAGGGTTTCACAATGCTTGCATGCGCTTTCACGAGAATATCCACAATATAGCAGTTTCGCACATTAACGGTACAAGACGCACTATCTGGCTAGTTTGCGCCGTGTTGTGTGCTTTCACAATATTTCACCTATCGCAGTTTTCTTACTCGCAACAAAACAACACTATCTCGCTAGATGACGTTGTTTTTGGTGGTTTCACGACGCTACCAAGCTTAAACTAACATAACCTAACCTAACCTAACCTTCACAATTCTATCGTTAGAAAACGTTTTACTCGCTACTTTACTATGCTTTCTGCAACATTACAACGGTTTCATGCGCTTTCACATTAGATGTCGCAGTTTCCGACTTGTAATGGTGAAAAACACTGCGTCTCAATAGCTGACATTGTTTAATGCGGTTTCATGATGCTTCATAACAGCCTAACCTAACCTTCGCACTTCTATCTAATAAACGCTCTGTTACACTGTTTCGTTCACAATTATTATATTTGATGACCTTACAGTTTTTCACCAACTCAGGACAGTTCAGAACGCTGTATCTCGCTCAATGACATCGTTATTTAGGGTTTCACAATGCTTGCATGCGCTCTCACGAGAATATCCACAATATAGCAGTTTCGCACTTGTAACGGTACAAGACGCACTATCTGGCTAGTCTGCGCCGTGTTGTGTGCTTTCACAATATTTCACCTATCGCAGTTTTCTTACTCGCAATAAAACAACACTATCTCGCTAGATGACGTTGTTTTTGGTGGTTTCAGGACGCTACCTAGCTTAAGCAAACATAACCCAACCTAACCTAACCTTCGCAATTCTATCGTTAGAAAACGTTTTACTCGCTACCTTACAATGCTTTCTGCAACATTACGTCGGTTTCATGCGCTTTCACAGTAGATGTCGCAGTTTCGGACTTGTAATGGTAAAAACCACTGCATCTCAATAGCCGACAATGTTCAATGCGGTTTTACAACGCTTCATAACAACCTAACCTAACCTTCGCAATTCTATCTAAAAAACGCTTTGTCACACTGTTTCGGTTACAATTACAATATTTGCATGACGTCACAGTTTTTCAACAACTCAGTACAGTACAGAACGCTGTATCTCGCTAAATGAGATTGTTATTTAAGGTTTCACAATGCTTGCATGCGGTTTCACGAGAATATCACAATATAGCAGTTTCGCACTTGTAACGGTACAAGACGCACTATCTGGCTAGTTTGCGCCGTGTTGTGTGCTTTCACAATATTTCACCTATCGCAGTTTTCTTACTCGCAACAAAACAACGCTATCTCGTTAGATGAGGTCGTTTTTGGTGGTTTCACGACGCTACCAAGCTTGAACTAACATAACCTAACCTAACCTAACCTTCACAATTCTATCGTTAGAAAACGTTTTACTCGCTACTTTACTATGCTTTCTGCAACATTACAACGGTTTCATGCGCTTTCACATTAAATGTCGCAGTTTCCGACTTGTAATGGTGAAAAACACTGCATCTCAATAGATGACATTGTTTAATGCGGTTTTTTGAAGCTTCATGACTTGACCTAACCTAACCTTCGCACTTCTATCTAATAAACGCTCTGTTACACGTTTTTGCTCACATTTACGATATTTGCATGCCCTCACAGTTTTTAACCAACTTAGTACAGTACAGAACGCTGTATCTCGCTAAATGACATCGTTATTTAGAGTTGCACGATTCTTGCATGTGCTTTCACGAGAATATCACAATATAGCAGTTTCGCACTTGTAACGGTACAAGACGCCCTATCTGGCTAGTTTGCGCCGTGTTGTGGGCTTTCACAATATTTCACCTATCGCAGTTTTCTTACTCGCAACAAAACAATACTATCTCGCTAGATGAGGTTGTTTTTGGTGGTTTCAGGACGCTACCTAGCTTAAGCTAATATAACCCAACCTAACCTAACCTTCGCAATTCTATCGTTATAAAACGTTTTACTCGCTACTTTACGATGCTTTCTGCAACATTACAACGGTTTCATGCGCTTTCACATTAGATGTCGCAGTTTCTGACTTGTAATGGTGAAAAACACTGCATCTCAAAAGCTGACATTGTTCAATGCGGTTTTACTACGCTTCATAACAACCTAACCTAACCTTCGCACTTCTATTTATTAATGCTCTGTTACACTGTTTCGCTCACGATTACAATATTTGCCTGACCTCACAGTTTTTCACCAACTTAGTACAGTACAGAATGCTGTATCTCGCTAAATGACATCATTATTTAAGGTCTCACGATGCTTGCATGCGCTTTCGCGAGAATATCACAATATAGCAGTTTCGCACTTGTAACGGTACAAGACGCACTATCTGGCTCGTTTGCGCCGTGTTGTGTGCTTTCACAATATTTCACCTATCGCAGTTTTCTTACTCGCAACAAAACAACACTATCTCGTTAGATGAGGTCGTTTTTGGTGGTTTCACGACGCTACCAAGCTTAAACTAACTTAAACCAACCTAACCTAACCATCACAATTCTATCGTTAGAAAACGTTTTACTCGCTACTTTACAATGCTTTCTGCAACATTACAACGGTTTCATGCGCTTTCACATTAGATGTCGCAGTTTCCGACTTGTAATGGTGAAAAACACTGCGTCTCAATAGCTGACATTGTTTAATGCAGTTTTATGATGCTTCATAACAACCTAACCTAACCTTCGCACTTCTATCTAATAAACGCTCTGTTACACTGTTTCGTTCACAATTATTATATTTGATGACCTTACAGTTTTTCACCAACTCAGGACAGTTCAGAATGCTGTATCTCGCTCAATGACATCGTTATTTAGGGTTTCACAATGCTTGCATGCGCTTTCACGAGAATATCCACAATATAGCAGTTTCGCACATTAACGGTACAAGACGCACTATCTGGCTAGTTTGCGCCGTGTTGTGTGCTTTCACAATATTTCACCTATCGCAGTTTTCTTACTCGCAACAAAACAACACTATCTCGCTAGATGACGTTGTTTTTGGTGGTTTCAGGACGCTACCTAGCTTAAGCAAACATAACCCAACCTAACCTAACCTTCGCAATTCTATCGTTAGAAAACGTTTTAATCGCTACCTTACAATGCTTTCTGCAACATTACGTCGGTTTCATGCGCTTTCACAGTAGATGTTGCAGTTTCGGACTTGTAAAGGTAAAAACCACTGCATCTCAATAGCTGACAATGTTCAATGCGGTTTTACAACGCTTCAAAACAACCTAACCTAACCTTCGCAATTCTATCTAAAAAACGCTTTGTCACACTGTTTCGGTTACAATTACAATATTTCCATGACGTCACAGTTTTTCACCAACTCAGTACAGTACAGAACGCGCTATCTCGCTAAATGAGATTGTTATTTAAGGTTTCACAATGCTTGCATGCGGTTTCACGAGAATATCACGCTATAGCAGTTTCGCACTTGTAACGGTACAAGACGCACTATCTGGCTAGTTTGCGCCGTGTTGTGTGCTTTCACAATATTTCACCTATCGCAGTTTTCTTACTCGCAACAAAACAACACTATCTCGCTAGATGAGGTTGTTTTTGGTGGTTTCACGACGCTACCTAGCTTAAACTAACATCCCCCAACCTAACCTAACCTTCACAATTCTATCGTTAAAAAACGTTTTACTCGCCACTTTACAATGCTTTCTGCAACATTACGACGGTTTCAAGCGCTTTCACAATAGATGTCGCAGTTTCCGACTTTTAATGGTGAAAAATACTGCGTCTCAATAGCTGACATTGCCTAAAGTGGTTTTACAACGCTTCATAACTTAACCTAACCTAACCTTCGCACTTCTATCTAATAAACGCTCTGTTACACGTTTTTGCTCACATTTACGATATTTGCATGCCCTCACAGTTTTTAACCAACTTAGTACAGTACAGAACGCTGTATCTCGCTAAATGACATCGTTATTTAGGGTTGCACGATTCTTGCATGTGCTTTCACGAGAATATCACAATATAGCAGTTTCGCACTTGTAACGGTACAAGACGCCCTATCTGGCTAGTTTGCGCCGTGTTGTGTGCTTTCACAATATTTCACCTATCGCAGTTTTCTTACTCGCTACAAAACAATACTATCTCGCTAGATGAGGTTGTTTTTGGTGGTTTCAGGACGCTACCTAGCTTAAGCTAATATAACCCAACCTAACCTAACCTTCGCAATTCTATAGTTATAAAACGTTTTACTCGCTACTTTACGATGCTTTCTGCAACATTACAACGGTTTCATGCGCTTTCACATTAAACGTCGCAGTTTCCGACATGTAATTGTGAAAAACACTGCATCTCAATAGCTGACAATGTTTAATGCGGTTTCACAACGCTTCATAACAACCTAATCTAACCTTCGCACTTGTATAAAAAACGCTTTGTCACATTGTTTCGGTTAGAATTACAATATTTCCATGACCTCACAGTTTTTCACCAACTCAGTACAGTACAGAACGCTGTATCTCGCTAAATGACATCGTTATTTAAGGTTTCACGATGCTTGCATGCGGTTTCACGAGATTATCACAATATAGCAGTTTCGCACTTGTAACGGTACAAGACGCACTATCTGGCTAGTTTGCGCCGTGTTGTGTGCTTTCCTAATATTTCACCTTTCGCAGTTTTCTTACTCGCAACAAAACAACACTATCTCGCTAGATGAGGTCGTTTTTGGTGGTTTCATGACACTACCTAGCTTAAGAAAACATAACCCAACCTAACCTAACATTCGCAAATCTATCGATAGAAAACGTTTTACTCGCAACTTTACAATGCTTTCTGCAACATTACGACGGTTTTTGACGGTTTTATGCGCTTTCACATTAGATGTCGCAGTTTCCGACTTGTAATGGTGAAAAACACTGCATCTCAAAAGCTGACATTGTTCAATGCGGTTTTACTACGCTTCATAACAACCTAACCTAACCTTCGCACTTCTATTTAATAAACGCTCTGTTACACTGTTTCGCTCACGATTACAATAATTGCCTGACCTCACAGTTTTTCACCAACTTAGTACAGTACAGAATGCTGTATCTCGCTAAATGACATCATTATTTAAGGTCTCACGATGCTTGCATGCGCTTTCGCGAGAATATCACAATATAGCAGTTTCACACTTGTAACGGTACAAGACGCACTATCTGGCTAGTTTGCGCCGTGTTGTGTGCTTTCACAATCTTTCACCTATCGCAGTTTTCTTACTCGCAACAAAACAACACTATCTCGTTAGATGAGGTCGTTTTTGGTGGTTTCACGACGCTACCAAGCTTAAACTAACATAACCCAACCTAACCTAACCTTCACAACTCTATCGTTAGAAAACGTTTTACTCGCTACTTTACAATGCTGTCTGCAACATTACAACGGTTTCATGCGCTTTCACATTAGATGTCGCAGTTTCCGACTTGTAATGATGAAAAACACTGCATCTCAATAGATGACATTGTTTAATGCGGTTTTATGAAGCTTCATGACTTGACCTAACCTAACCTTCGCACTTGTACCTAAAAAAGCTCTGTTACTCTGTTTCGTTCACAATTACAATATTTGCGTGACCTCACAGTTTTTCACCAACTCAGTACAGTACAGAACGCTGTATCTCGCTAAATCACATCGTTATTTAAGGTTTCACGATGCTTGCATGCGGTTTCACGAGAATATCACAATATAGCAGTTTCGCACTTGTAACGGTACAAGACGCACTATCTGGCTAGTTTGCGCCGTGTTGTGTGCTTTCACAATATTTCACCTATCGCAGTTTTCTTACTCGCAACAAAACAACACTATCCCGCTAGATGACGTTGTTTTTGGTGGTTTCAGGACGCTACCTAGCTTAAGCAAACATAACCCGACCTAACCTAACCTTCGCAATTCTATCGGTAGAAAACGTTTTTCTCGCTACTTTACGATGCTTTCTGCAACATTACAACGGTTTCATGCGCTTTCACATTAGATGTCGCAGTTTCCGACCTGTAATGTTGAAAAACACTGCGTCTCAATAGCTGACATTGTTTAATGCGGTTTTATGATGCTTCTTAACAACCTAACCTAACCTTCGCACTTCTATCTAATAAACACTCTGTTGCACTGTTTCGTTCACAATTATTATATTTGATGGCCTCACAGTTTTTCACCAACTCAGGACAGTTGAGAACGCTGTATCTCGCTCAATGACATCGTTATTTAGGGTTTCACAATGCTTGCATGCGCTTTCACGAGAATATCCACAATATAGCAGTTTCGCACTTGTAACGGTACAAGACGCACTATCTGGCTAGTTCGCGCCGTGTTGTGTGCTTTCACTATATTTCACCTATCGCAGTTTTTTTACTCGCAACAAGACAACACTATCTCGTTAGATGAGGTCGTTTTTGGTGGTTTCATGACACTACCTAGCTTAAAAAACATAACCCAACCTAACCTAACATTCGCTAATCTATCGATAGAAAACGTTTTACTCGCTACTTTACAATGCTTTCTGCAACATTACGACGGTTTTATGCGCTTTCACAATAGATGTCGCAGTTTCCGACTTGTAATGGTGAAAAACACTGCATCTCAATAGCTGACATTGTTCAATGCGGTTTTACTACGCTTCATAACAACCTAACCCAACCTTCGCACTTCTATCTAAAAAACGCTTTGTTACACTGTTTCGGTTACAATTACAATATTTGCATGACCTCACAGTTTTTCACCAACTCAGTACAGTACAGAACGTTGTATCCCGCTAAATGACATCGTTATTTAGGGTTTCACGAAGCTTGCATGCGCTTTCACGAGAATATCACAATATAGCAGTTTCGCACTTGTAACGGTACGAGACGCACTATCTGGCTAGTTTGCGCCGTGTTGTGTGCTTTCACAATATTTCACCTATCGCAGTTTTCTTACTCGCAACAAAACAACACTATCTCGTTAGATGAGGTCGTTTTTGGTGGTTTCACGACGCTACCAAGCTTAAACCAACATAACCCAACCTAACCTAACCTTCACAATTCTATCGTTAGAAAACGTTTTACTCGCTACTTTACAATGCTTTCTGCAACATTACAACGGTTTCATGCGCTTTCACATTAGATGTGGCAGTTTCCGACTTGTAATGGTGAGAAAAACTGCGTCTCAATAGCTGACATTGTTTAATGCGGTTTTATGATGCTTCATGACTTGACCTAACCTAACCTTCGCACTTGTACCTAAAAAGGCTCTGTTACACTGTTTCGGTTAAAATTGCAATATTTGCATGACCTCACAGTTTTTCACCAACTCAGTACAGTACAGAACGCTGTATCTCGCTAAATGACATCGTTATTTAAGGTTTCACGATGCTTGCATGCGGTTTCACGAGAATATCACAATATAGCAGTTTCGCACTTGTAACGGTACAAGACGCACTATCTGGCTAGTTTGCGCCGTGTTGTGTGCTTTCACAATATTTCACCTTTCGCAGTTTTCTTAATCGCAACAAAACAACACTATCGCGCTAGATGAGGTTGTTTTTGGTGGTTTCACGACGCTACCTAGCTTAAACTAACATCCCCCAACCTAACCTAACCTTCACAATTCTATCGTTAGAAAACGTTTTACTGGCCACTTTACAATGCTTTCTGCAACATTACGACGGTTTCAAGCGCATTCACAATAGATGTCGCAGTTTCCGACTTTTAATGGAAAAAAACACTGCATCTCAATAGCTGAAATTGCTTAATGCGGTTTCACAACGCTTCATGACTTAACCTAACCTAACCTTCGCACTTCTATGTAATAAACGCTCTGTTACACTGTTTCGTTCACAATTATTGTATTTGATGACCTCACAGTTTTTCACCAACTTAGGACAGTTCAGAACGCTGTATCTCGCTCAATGACATCGTTATTTAGGGTTTCACAATGCTTGCATGCGCTTTCACGAGAATATCACAGTATAGCAGTTTCGCACTTGTAACGGTACAAGACGCACTATCTGGCTAGTTCGCGCCGTGTTGTGTGTTTTCACTATATTTCACCTATCGCAGTTTTTTTACTCGCAACAAGACAACACTATCTCGTTAGATGAGGTCGTTTTTGGTGGTTTCATGACACTACCTAGCTTAAAAAAAACATAACCCATCCTAACCTAACATTCGCAAATCTATCGATAGAAAACGTTTTACTCGCTACTTTACAATGCTTTCTGCAACATTACGACGGTTTTATGCGCTTTCACAATAGATGTCGCAGTTTCCGACTTGTAATGGTGAAAAACACTGCATCTCAATAGCTGACATTGTTCAATGCGGTTTTACTACGCTTCATAACAAGCTAACCCAACCTTCGCACTTCTATCTAAAAAACGCTTTGTTACACTGTTTCGGTTACAATTACAATATTTGCATGACCTCACAGTTTTTCACCAACCAGTACAGTACAGAACGCTGTATGCCGCTAAATGACATCGTTATTTAGGGTCTCACGAAGCTTGCATGCGCTTTCACGAGAATATCACAATATAGCAGTTTTGCACTTGTAACGGTACGAGACGCACTATCTGGCTAGTTTGCGCCGTGTTGTGTGCTTTCACAATATTTCACCTATCGCAGTTTTCTTACTCGCAACAAAACAACACTATCTCGTTAGATGAGGTCGTTTTTGGTGGTTTCACGACGCTACCAAGCTTAAACCAACATAACCCAACCTAACCTAACCTTCACAATTCTATCGTTAGAAAACGTTTAACTCGCTGCTTTACAATGCTTTCTGCAACATTACAACGGTTTCATGCACTTTCACATTAGCTGTCGCAGTTTCCGACTTGTAATGGTGAAAAACACTGCATCTCAATAGATGACATTGTTTAATGCGGTTTTATGAAGCTTCGTGACTTGACCTAACGTAACCTTCGCACTTGTACCTAAAAAGGCTCTGTTACACTGTTTCGTTCAAAATTACAATATTTGCGTGACCTCACAGTTTTTCACCAACTCAGTACAGTACAGAACGTTTGTACCTCGCTAAATGACATCGTTATTTAAGGTCTCACGATGCTTGCATGCGCTTTCGCGAGAATATCACAATATAGCAGTTTCGCACTTGTAACGGTACAAGACGCACTATCTGGCTAGTTCGCGCCGTGTTGTGTGTTTTCACTATATTTCACCTATCGCAGTTTTTTTACTCGCAACAAGACAACACTATCTCGTTAGATGAGGTCGTTTTTGGTGGTTTCACGACGCTACCTAGCTTAAACTAACATAACCAAACCTAACATAACCTTCACAATTCTATCGTTAGAAAACGTTTTACTCCCTACTTTACAATGCTTTCTGCAACATTACGACGGTTTCATGCGCTTTCACATTAAATGTCGCAGTTTCCGACTTGTAATGGTGAAAAACACTGCATCTCAATAGCTGACATTGCTTAATGCGGTTTTACAACGCTTCGAAACTTAACCTAACCTAACCTTCGCAGTTCTATCTAATAAACGCTCTGTTACACTTTTTCGCTCACAATTACGATATTTGAATGACCTCACAGTTTTTCACCAACTTGGTACAGTACAGAACGCTGTATCTCGCTAAATGACATCGTTATTTAAGGTTTCATGATGCTTGCATGCGCTTTCACAAAAATATCACAGTATAGCAGTTTCGCATTTGTAACGGTACAAGACGCACTATCTGGCTAGTTCGCGCCATGTTGTGTGCTTTCATACTATTTCACCTATCGCAGTTTTTTTACTCGCAACAAAACACCATCTCGCTAGATGAGGTCGTTTTTGGTGGTTTCACGACGCTACCTAGCTTAAACTAACATAACCAAACCTAACCTAACCTTCACAATTCTATCGTTAGAAAACGTTTTACTCCCTACTTTACAATGTTTTCTGCAACATTACGACGGTTTCATGCGCTTTCACATTAAATGTCACAGTTTCCGACTTGTAATGGTGAAAAACACTGCATCTCAATAGCTGACATTGCTTAATGCGGTTTTACAACGCTTCGTAACTTAACCTAACCTAACCTTCGCAGTTCTATCTAATAAACGCTCTGTTACACTTTTTCGCTCACAATTACGATATTTGAATGACCTCACAGCTTTTCACCAACTTTGTACAGTACAGAACGCTGTATCTCGCTAAATGACATCGTTATTTAAGGTTTCACGATGCTTGCATGCGCTTTCACGAGAATATCACAATATAGCAGTTTCGCACTTGTAACGGTACGAGACGCACTATCTGGCTAGTTCACGCCGGTTTGTGTGCTTTCATAGTATTTTACCTATCGCAGTTTTTTACTCGCAAAAAAACAACACTATCTCCTTAGATGAGGTCGTTTTTGGTGGTTTCATGACACTACCTAGCTTAAGAAAACTTAACCCAACCTAACCTAACCTTCGCAAATCTATCGATAGAAAACGTTTTACTCGCTACTTTACAATGCTTTCTGCAACATTACGACGGTTTTATGCGCTTTCACATTAGATGTCGCAATTTCCGACTTGTAATGGTGAAAAACACTGCATCTCAATACCTGACATTGTTTAATGCGGTTTTACTACGCTTCATAACAACCTAACCTAACCTTCGCACTTCTATCTAAAAAACGCTTTGTTACACTGTTTCGGTTACAATTACAATAGTTGCATGACCTCAGTTTTTCACCAACTCAGTATAGTACAGAACGCTGTATCCCGCTAAATGACATCGTTATTTAGGGTTTCACGAAGCTTGCATGCGCTTTCACGAGAATATCACAATATAGCAGTTTCGCACTTGTAACGGTACAAGACGCACTATCTGGCTAGGTTGCGCCGTGTTGTGTGCTTTCACAATATTTCACCTATCGCAGTTTCCTTACTCGCAACAAAACAACACTATCTCGCTAGATGAGGTTTTTTTGGTGGTTTCAGGACGCTACCTAGCTTAAGCTAACATAACCCAACCTAACCTAACATTCACAATTCTATCGTTAGAAAACGTTTTACTCGCTACTTTACAATGCTTTCTGCAACATTACAACGGTTTCAGGCGCTGTCCCATTAGATGTCGCAGTTTCCGACTTGTAATGGTGAAAAACACTGCGTCTCATGAGCTGATATTGTTTAATGCGATCTTACAACGCTTCATAACTTAACCTAACCTAACCTTCGCTATTTTATCTAAAAAACGCTCTGTTACACTGTTTCGCTCACAATTACAAAATTTGCCAGACCTCACAGTTTTTCACCAACTTAGTACAGTACAGAACGCTGTATCTCGCTAATTACATCGTTATTTAAGGTTTCACGATGCTTGCATGCGCTTTCACGAAAATATCACAGTATAGCAGTTTCGCATTTGTAACGGTACAAGACGCACTATCTGGCTAGTTCGCGCCATGTTGTGTGCTTTCATACTATTTCACCTATCGCAGTTTTTTTACTCGCAACAAAACACCATCTCGCTAGATGAGGTCGTTTTTGGTGGTTTCACGACTCTACCTAGCTTAAACTAACATAACCAAACGTAACCTAACCTTCACAATTCTATCGTTAGAAAACGTTTTACTCCCTACTTTACAATGCTTTCTGCAACATTACGACGGTTTCATGCGCTTTCACATTAAATGTCACAGTTTCCGACTTGGTGAAAAACACTGCATCTCAATAGCTGACATTGCTTAAGGCGGTTTTACAACGCTTCGTAACTTAACCTAACCTAACCTTCGCAGTTCTATCTAATAAACGCTCTGTTACACTTTTTCGCTCACAATTACGATATTTGAATGACCTCACAGCTTTTCACCAACTTTGTACAGTACAGGACGCTGTATCTCGCTAAATGACATCGTTATTTAAGGTTTCACGATGCTTGCATGCGCTTTCACGAGAATATCACAATATAGCTGTTTCGCACTTGTAACGGTACAAGACGCACTATCTAGCTAGTTCACGCCGGTTTGTGTGCTTTCATAGTATTTCACCTATCGCAGTTTTTTACTCGCAACAAAACAACACTATCTCCTTAGATGAGGTCGTTTTTGGTGGTTTCATGACACTACCTAGCTTAAAAAAACTTAACCAAACCTAACCTAACCTTCGCAAATCTATCAATAGAAAACGTTTTACTCGCTACTTTACAATGCTTTCTGCAACATTACGACGGTTTTATGCGCTTTCACATTAGATGTCGCAATTTCCGACTTGTATTGGTGAAAAACGCTGCATCTCAATAGCTGACATTGTTTAATGCGGTTTTACTACGCTTCATAACAACATAACCTAACCTTCGCACTTCTATCTAAAAAACGCTTTGTTACACTGTTTCGGTTACAATTACAATAGTTGCATGACCTCAGTTTTTCACCAACTCAGTACAGTACAGAACGCTGTATCCCGCTAAATGACATCGTTATTTAGGGTTTCACGAAGCTTGCATGCGCTTTCACGAGAATATCACAATATAGCAGTTTCGCACTTGTAACGGTACAAGACGCACTATCTGGCTAGGTTGCGCCGTGTTGTGTGCTTTCACAATATTTCACCTATCGCAGTTTTCTTACTCGCAACAAAACAACACTATCTCGTTAGATGAGGTCCTTTTTGATGGTTTCTCGACGCTACATAGCTTAAACTAACATAGCCCAACCTAACCTAACCTTCACAATTCTATCGTTAGAAAGCGTTTTACTCGCTACTTTACAATGCTTTCTGCAACACTACAACGGTTTCATGCGCTTTCACATTAAATGTCGCAGTTTCCGACTTGTAATGGTGAAAAACACTGCGTCTCAATAGCTGACATTGTTTAATGCGGTTTTATGATGCTTCATGACTTGACCTAACCTAACCTTCGCACTTCTCATCATCATCATCATCATCATCATCATCAGCATCATTTATTTTACCATTAAGGGCCTCTCTCAGGGTATTACATAAGGAGGGGGAACAATCCAAGTACAAATTTCAATGAAAATGCAGATCATGGTTACAGTTTTTGAAGTACTAAAACATACAGGGAGCAACAAAAAACAAAAAGAAAACAGAGCATGTCAAACGAAATATTCAAACAGTCAATTCGGGGTCCAAAATATACAGGCGACAGAGAACAAACAACAAAGAAAGACAAACAGTGATTAAGAGTCAAGGGCAGCTAGTACTTAATCTCTAAATTTAACAGCAACTTGTTCGCTGACAATAGCATCCGTCAAACCGTTCCACTCATCGATAGCCATAGGAAGAAATGTTTTATTAAATATCTATTATCCATCTAATAAACGCTCTGTTACACTGTTTCGTTCACAGTTACAATATTTGCGTGACCTCACAGTTTTTCACCAACTCAGTACAGTACAGAACGCTGTACCTCGCTAAATGACATCGTTATTTAAGGTTTCACGATGCTTGCATGCGCTTTCACGAGAATATCGCAATATAGCAGTTTCGCACTTGTAACGGTACAAGACGCACTATCTGGCTCGTTTGCGCCGTGTTGTGTGCTTTCACAATATTTCAGCTATCACAGTTTCGTACTCGCAACAAAACAACACTATCTCGTTAGATGAGGTCCTTTTTTGTGGTTTCTCGTCGCTACCTAGCTTAAACTAACATAACCCAACCTAACTTAACCTTCACAATTCTATCGTTAGAAAACGTTTTACTCGCTACTTTACAATGCTTTCCGCAACATTACAACGGTTTCATGCGCTTTCACATTAGATGTCGCAGTTTCCGACTTGTAATGGTGAAAAACACTGCGTCTCAATAGCTGACATTGTTTAATGCGGTTTTATGATGCTTCATGACTTGACCTAACCTAACCTTCGCACTTGTACCTAAATCGGCTCTGTTACACTGTTTCGGTTAAAATTACAATATTTGCATGACCTCACAGTTTTTCACCAACTCAGTACAGTACAGAACGCTGTATCTCGCTAAATGACGTTGTTATTTAAGAATTCACGATGCTTGCATGCGCTTTCACGAGAATATAGCAATATATCAGTTTCGCACTTGTAACGGTACAAGACGCACTATCTGGCTAGTTTGCGCCGTGTTGTGTGCTTTCACAATATTTCACCTATCGCAGTTTTCTTACTCTCAAGAAAACAACACTATCTCGCTAGATGAGGTTGTTTTCGGTGGTTTCAGGACGCTACCTAGCTTAAGCTAACATGACGCAACCTAACCTAACTTTCGCAATTCTAACGTTAGAAAACGTTTTACTCGCTACTTTACAATGCTTTCTGCAACATTACGTCGGTTTCATGCGCTTTCACAGTAGGTGTCGCAGTTTCCGACTTGTAATGGCGAAAATCACTGCATCTCAATAGCTGACATTGTGTAATGCGGTTTTACAACGCTTCATAACAACCTAACCTAACCTTCGCACTTCTATCTAATAAACGCTCTGTTACACTGTTTCGTTCACAATTATTATATTTAATGACCTCACAGTTTTTCACCAACTCAGGACAGTTCAGAACTCTGTATCTCGCTCAATGACATCGTTATTTAGGGTTTCACATTGCTTGCATGCGCTTTCACGAGAATATCCACAATATAGCATTTTCGCACTTGTAACGGTACGAGACGCACTATCTGGCTAGTTTGCGCCGTGTTGTGTGCTTTCACAATATTTCACCTATCGCAGTTTTCTTACTCGCAACAAAACACTATCTCGCTAGATGAGGTTGTTTTTGGTGGTTTCACGACGCTACCTAGCTTAAACTAACATCCCCCCAACCTAACCTAACCTTCACAATTCTATCGTTAGAAAACGTTTTACTCGCCACTTTACAATGCTTTCTGCAACATTACGGCAGTTTCAAGCACTTTCACAATAGATGGCGCAGTTTCCAACTTGTAATGGTGAAAAACACTGCATCTCAATAGCTGACAATGTTTAATGCGGTTTTACAACGCTTCATAACTTAACCTAACCTAACCTTCGCACTTGTATAAAAAAACGCTTTGTCACACTGTTTCGGTTACAATTACAATATTTGCATGACCTCACAGTTTTTCACCAACTCAGTACAGTACAGAACGCTGTATCTCGCTAAATGACATCGTTATTTAAGGTTTCACGATGCTTGCATGCGGTTTCACGAGAATATCACAATATAGCAGTTTCGCACTTGTAACGGTACAAGACGCACTATCTGGCTAGTTTGCGCCGTGTTGTGGGCTTTCACAATATTTCACCTATCGAAGTTTTCTTACTCGCAAGAAAACAACACTATCTCGCTAGATGAGGTTGTTTTCGGTGGTTTCAGGACGCTACCTAGCTTAAGCTAACATGACGCAACCTAACCTAACTTTCGCAATTCTATCGTTAGAAAACGTTTTACTCGCTACTTTACAATGCTTTCTGCAACATTACGTCGGTTTCATGCGCTTTCACAGTAGGTGTCGCAGTTTCCGACTTGTAATGGCGAAAATCACTGCATCTCAATAGCTGACATTGTGTAATGCGGTTTTACAACGCTTCATAACAACCTAACCTAACCTTCGCACTTCTATCTAATAAACGCTCTGTTACACTGTTTCGTTCACAATTATTATATTTAATGACCTCACAGTTTTTCACCAACTCAGGACAGTTCAGAACTCTGTATCTCGCTCAATGACATCGTTATTTAGGGTTTCACATTGCTTGCATGCGCTTTCACGAGAATATCCACAATATAGCATTTTCGCACTTGTAACGGTACGAGACGCACTATCTGGCTAGTTTGCGCCGTGTTGTGTGCTTTCACAATATTTCACCTATCGCAGTTTTCTTACTCGCAACATAACACTATCTCGCTAGATGAGGTTGTTTTTGGTGGTTTCACGACGCTACCTAGCTTAAACTAACATAACCCAACCTAACCTAACCTTCGCAATTCTATCGTTAGAAAACGTTTTACTCGCTACTTTACAATGCTTTCTGCAACATTACAACGGTTTTATGCGCTTTCACAATAAATGTCCCAGTTCACGACTTGTAATGGTGAAAAACACTGCATATCAATAGCTGACATTGCTTAATGCGGTTTTACAACGCTTCATATCTTACCCTAACCTAACCTTCGCACTTCTATTTAATAAACGCTCTGTTACACTTTTTCGCTCACAATTACAATATTTGCATGCCCTCACAGTTTTTAACCAACTTAGTACAGTACAGAACGCTGTATCTCGCTACATGACATCGTTATTTAAGGTTTCACGATGCTTGCATGCGCTTTCACGATAATACCACAATATAGCAGTTTCGCACTTGTAACGATACAAGACGCACTATCTGGCTAGTTTTCGCCATGTTGTGTGCTTTCACAATATTTCACCTAGTGCAGTTTTCTTACTCGCAACAAAACAACACTCTCTCGTTAGATGAGGTCGTTTTTGGTGGTTTCACGACGCTACCAAGCTAAAACTAACATAACCCAACCTAACCTAACCTCCACAATTCTATCGTTAGAAAACGTTTTACTCGCTACTTTACAATGCTTTCTGCAACATTACAATGGTTTCATGCGCTTTCACATTATATGTCGCAGTTTCCGACTTGTAATGGTGAAAAACACTGCATCTCAATAGATGACATTGTTTATTGCGGTTTTATGAAGCTTCATGACTTGACTTAACCTAAACTTCGCACTTTTACCATATAGGCTCTGTTACACTGTTTCGGTTAAAATTACAATATTTGCATGACCTCACAGTTTTTCACCAACTCAGTACAGTACAGAACGCTGTATCTCGCTAAATGAGATCGTTATTTAAGGCTTCACGATGCTTGCATGCGGTTTCACGAGAATATCACAATATAGCAGTTTCGCACTTGTAACGGTACAAGATGCACTATCTGGCTAGTTTGCGCCGTGTTGTGTGCTTTCACAATATTTCACCTATCGTAGTTTTCTTACTCGCAACAAAACAACACTATCTCGCTAGATGAGGTTGTTATTGGTGGTTTCACGACGCTACCTAGCTTAAACTAACATCCCCCAACCTAACCTTATCTTCACAATTCTATCGTTAGAAAACGTTTTACTCGCCACTTTACAATGCTTTCTGCAACATTACGACGGTTTCAAGCGCTTTCACAATAGATGTCGCAGTTTCCAACTTGTAATGGTGAAAAACACTGCATCGCAATAGCTGACAATGTTTAATGCGGTTTTACAACGCTTCATAACTTGACCTAACCTAACCTTCGCACTTGTATAAAAAAAACGCTTTGTCACACTGTTTCGGTTACAATTACAATATTTGCATGACCTCACAGTTTTTCACCAACTCAGTACAGTACAGAACGCTGTATCTCGCTAAATGAGATCGTTATTTAAGGTTTCACAATTCTTGCATGCGGTTACACGAGAATATCACAATATAGCAGTTTCGCACTTGTAACGGTACAAGACGCACTATCTGGCCAGTTTGCGCCGTGTTGTGTGCTTTCACAATATTTCACCTATCGCAGTTTTCTTACTCGCAACAAAACAACACTATCTCGCTAGATGAGGTTGTTTTTGGTGGTTTCACGACGCTACCTAGCTCAAACTAACATCCCCCAACCTAACCTAACCTTCACAATTCTATCGTTAGGAAACGTTTTACTCGCTACTTTACAATGCTTTCTGCAACATTACAACGGTTTCATGCGCTTTCACATTAGATGTCGCAGTTTCCGACTTGTAATGGTGAAAAACACTGCATCTCAATAGATGACATTGTTTATTGTGGTTTTATGAAGCTTCATGACTTCACCTAACCTAACCTTCGCACTTTTACCTAAATAGGCTCTGTTACACTGTTTCGGTTAAAATTACAATATTTGCATGACCTCACAGTTTTTCACCAACTCAGTACAGTACAGAACGCTGTATCTCGCTAAATGACGTTGTTATTTAAGGTTTCACGATGCTTGCAGGCGCTTTCACGAGAATATCACAATATAGCACTTTCGCACTTGTAACGGTACAAGACGCACTTGGCTAGTTTGCGCCGTGTTGTGTGCTTTCACAATATTTCACCTATCGCAGTTTTCTTACTCGCAACAAATTAACACTATCTCGCTAGATGAGGTTGTTTTCGGTGGTTTCAGGACGCTACCTAGCTTAAGCTAACATAACGCAACGTAACCTAACCTTCGCAATTCTATCGTTAGAAAACGTTTTACTCGCTACTTTACAATGCTTTCTGCAACATTACGTCGGTTTCATGCGCTTTCACAGTAGGTGTCGCAGTTTCCGACTTGTAATGGCGAAAATCACTGCATCTCAATAGCTGACATTGTGTAATGCGGTTTTACAACGCTTCATAACAACCTAACCTAACCTTCGCACTTCTATCTCATAAACGCTCTGTTACACTGTTTCGTTCACAATTATTATATTTGATGACCTCACAGTTTTTCACCAACTCAGGACAGTTCAGAACTCTGTATCTCGCTCAATGACATCGTTATTTAGGGTTTCACATTGCTTGCATGCGCTTTCACGAGAATATCCACAATATAGCATTTTCGCACTTGTAACGATACGAGACGCACTATCTGGCTAGTTTGCGCCGTGTTGTGTGCTTTCACAATATTTCACCTATCGCAGTTTTCTTACTCGCAACAAAACACTATCTCGCTAGATGAGGTTGTTTTTGGTGGTTTCACGACGCTACCTAGCTTAAACTAACATCCCCCCAACCTAACCTAACCTTCACAATTGTATCGTTAGAAAACGTTTTACTCGCCACTTTACAATGCTTTCTGCAACATTACGGCAGTTTCAAGCACTTTCACAATAGATGGCGCAGTTTCCAACTTGTAATGGTGAAAAACACTGCATCTCAATAGCTGACAATGTTTAATGCGGTTTTACAACGCTTCATAACTTAACCTAACCTAACCTTCGCACTTGTATAAAAAAACGCTTTGTCACACTGTTTCGGTTACAATTACAATATTTGCATGACCTCACAGTTTTTCACCAACTCAGTACAGTACAGAACGCTGTATCTCGCTAAATGACATCGTTATTTAAGGTTTCACGATGCTTGCATGCGGTTTCACGAGAATATCACAATATAGCAGTTTCGCACTTGTAACGGTACAAGACGCACTATCTGGCTAGTTTGCGCCGTGTTGTGTGCTTTCACAATATTTCACCTATCGCAGTTTTCTTACTCGCAACAAAACAACACTAACTCGCTAGATGAGGTTGTTTTTGGTGGTTTCACGACGCTACCTAGCTTAAACTAACATCCCTCAACCTAACCTAACCTTCACAATTCTATCGTTAGAAAACGTTTTACTGGCCACTTTACAATGCTTTCTGCAACATTACGACGGTTTCAAGCGCTTTCACAATAGATGTCGCCGTTTCCGACTTTTAATGGTGAAAAATACTGCGTCTCAACAGCTGACATTGCCTAAAGTGGTTTTACAACGCTTCACAACTTAACCTAACCTAACCTTCGCACTTCTATCTAATAAACGCTCTGTTACACTTTTTCGCTCACAATTACGATATTTGCATAACCTCACAGTTTTTCAGCACCTTAGTACAGTACAGAACGCTGTATCTCGCTAAATGACATCGTTATTTAAGGTTTCACGATTCTTGCACGTGCTTGCACGAGAATATCACAATATTGCAGTTTCGCACTTGTAACGGTACAAGACGCACTATCTGGCTTGTTTGCGCTGTGTTGTGTGCTTTCACAAAATTTCACCTATCGCAGTTTTTTTACTCGCAACAAAACAACACTATCTCCATAGATGAGGTCGTTTTTGGTGGTTTTACGACGCTACCTTGCTTAAACTAACATAACCCAACCTAACCTAACCTTCGCAATTCTATCGTTAGAAAACGTTTTACTCGCTACTTTACAATGCTTTCTGCAACATTACAACGGTTTTATGCGCTTTCACAATAAATGTCCCAGTTCACGACTTGTAATGGTGAAAAACACTGCATATCAATAGCTGACATTGCTTAATGCGGTTTTGCAACGCTTCATATCTTACCCTAACCCAACCTTCGCACTTCTATTTAATAAACGCTCTGTTACACTTTTTCGCACACAATTACGATGTTTGCATGCCCTCACAGTTTTTAACCAACTTAGTACAGTACAGAACGCTGTATCTCGCTACATGACATCGTTATTTAAGGTTTCACGATGCTTGCATGCGCTTTCACGATAATACCACAATATAGCAGTTTCGCACTTGTAACGATACAAGACGCACTATCTGGCTAGTTTTCGCCATGTTGTGTGCTTTCACAATATTTCACCTAGTGCAGTTTTCTTACTCGCAACAAAACAACACTATCTCGTTAGATGAGGTCGTTTTTGGTGGTTTCACGACGCTACCAAGCTTAAACTAACATAACCCAACCTAACCTAACCTCCACAATTCTAACGTTAGAAAACGTTTTACTCGCTACTTTACAATGCTTTCTGCAACATTACAATGGTTTCATGCGCTTTCACATTAGATGTCGCAGTTTCCGACTTGTAATGGTGAAAAACACTGCATCTCAATAGATGACATTGTTTATTGCGGTTTTATGAAGCTTCATGACTTGACTTAACCTAAACTTCGCACTTTTACCATATAGGCTCTGTTACACTGTTTCGGTTAAAATTACAATATTTGCATGACCTCACAGTTTTTCACCAACTCAGTACAGTACAGAACGCTGTATCTCGCTAAATGACGTTGTTATTTAAGGTTTCACGATGCTTGCAGGCGCTTTCACGAGAATATCACAATATAGCAGTTTCGCACTTGTAACGGTACAAGACGCACTATCTGGCTAGTTTGCGCCGTGTTGTGTGCTTTCACAATATTTCACCTATCGCAGTTTTCTTACTCGCAACAAATTAACACTATCTCGCTAGATCAGGTTGTTTTCGGTGGTTTCAGGACGCTACCTAGCTTAAGCTAACATAACGCAACGTAACCTAACCTTCGCAATTCTATCGTTAGAAAACGTTTTACTCGCTACTTTACAATGCTTTCTGCAACATTACGTCGGTTTCATGCGCTTTCACAGTAGATGTCGCAGTTTCCGACTTATAATGGTAAAAAACACTGCATCTCAATAGCTGACAATGTTTAATGCGGTTTTACAACGCTTCATAACAACCTAACCTAACCTTCGCACTTCTATCTAAAAAACGCTTTGTCACACTGTTTCGGTTAATTTTACAATATTTGCATGACGTCACAGTTTTTCACCAACTCAGTACAGTACAGAACGCTGTATCTCGCTAAATGAGATCGTTATTTAAGGTTTCACAATGCTTGCATGCGGTTTCACGAGAATATCACAATATAGCAGTTTCGCACTTGTAACGGTACAAGACGCACTATCTGGCTAGTTTGCGCCGTGTTGTGTGCTTTCACAATATTTCACCTATCGCAGTTTTCTTACTCGCAACAAAACAACACTATCTCGCTAGATGAGGTTGTTATTGGTGGTTTCACGACGCTACCTAGCTTAAACTAACATCCCCCAACCTAACCTTATCTTCACAATTCTATCGTTAGAAAACGTTTTACTCGCCACTTTACAATGCTTTCTGCAACATTACGACGGTTTCAAGCGCTTTCACAATAGATGTCGCAGTTTCCAACTTGTAATGGTTAAAAACACTGCATCTCAATAGCTGACAATGTTTAATGCGGTTTTACAACGCTTCATAACTTGACCTAACCTAACCTTCGCACTTGTATAAAAAAAACGCTTTGTCACACTGTTTCGGTTACAATTACAATATTTGCATGACCTCACAGTTTTTCACCAACTCAGTACAGTACAGAACGCTGTATCTCGCTAAATGAGATCGTTATTTAAGGTTTCACAATGCTTGCATGCGGTTACACGAGAATATCACAATATAGCAGTTTCGCACTTGTAACGGTACAAGACGCACTATCTGGCCAGTTTGCGCCGTGTTGTGTGCTTTCACAATATTTCACCTATCGCAGTTTTCTTACTCGCAACAAAACAACACTATCTCGCTAGATGAGGTTGTTTTTGGTGGTTTCACGACGCTACCTAGCTCAAACTAACATCCCCCAACCTAACCTAACCTTCACAATTCTATCGTTAGGAAACGTTTTACTCGCTACTTTACAATGCTTTCTGCAACATTACAACGGTTTTATGCGCTTTCACATTAGATGTCGCAGTTTCCGACTTGTAATGGTGAAAAACACTGCATCTCAATAGATGACATTGTTTATTGTGGTTTTATGAAGCTTCATGACTTGACCTAACCTAACCTTCGCACTTTTACCTAAATAGGCTCTGTTACACTGTTTCGGTTAAAATTACATTATTTGCATGACCTCACAGTTTTTCACCAACTCAGTACAGTACAGAACGCTGTATCTCGCTCAATGAGATCGTTATTTAAGGTTTCACAATGCTTGCATGCGGTTTCACGAGAATATCACAATATAGCAGTTTCGCACTTGTAACGGTACAAGACGCACTTGGCTAGTTTGCGCCGTGTTGTGTGCTTTCACAATATTTCACCTATCGCAGTTTTCTTACTCGCAACAAATTAACACTATCTCGCTAGATGAGGTTGTTTTCGGTGGTTTCAGGACGCTACCTAGCTTAAGCTAACATAACGCAACGTAACCTAACCTTCGCAATTCTATCGTTAGAAAACGTTTTACTCGCTACTTTACAATGCTTTCTGCAACATTACATCGGTTTCATGCGCTTTCACAGTAGGTGTCGCAGTTTCCGACTTATAATGGTAAAAAACACTGCATCTCAATAGCTGACAATGTTTAATGCGGTTTTATAACGCTTCATAACAACCTAACCTAACCTTCGCACTTCTATCTAAAAAACGCTCTGTCACACTGTTTCGGTTACAATTACAATATTTGCATGACGTCACAGTTTTTCACCAACTCAGTACAGTACAGAACGCTGTATCTCGCTCAATGAGATCGTTATTTAAGGTTTCACAATGCTTGCATGCGGTTTCACGAGAATATCACAATATAGCAGTTTCGCACTTGTAACGGTACAAGACGCACTATCTGGCTAGTTTGCGCCGTGTTGTGTGCTTTCACAATATTTCACCTATCGCAGTTTTCTTACTCGCAACAAAACAACACTATCTCGCTAGATGACGTTGTTTTTGGTGGTTTCAGGACGCTACCTAGCTTAAGCAAACATAACCCAACCTAACCTAACCTTCACAATTCTATCGTTAGAAAACGTTTTACAGGCCACTTTACAATGCTTTCTGCCACATTACGACGGTTTCAAGCGCTTTCACAATATATGTCGCAGTTTCCGACTTTTATTGGTGAAAAACACTGCATCTCAGTAGCTGAAATTGCTTAATGCGGTTTCACAACGCTTCATGACTTAACCTAACCTAACCTTCGCACTTCTATGTAATAAACGCTCTGTTACACTGTTTCGTTCACAATTATTAAATTTGATGACCTCACAGTTTTTCACCAACTTAGGATAGTTCAGAACGCTGTATCTCGCTCAATGACATCGTTATTTAGGGTTTCACAATGCTTGCATGCGCTTTCACGAGAATATCACAATATAGCAGTTTCGCACTTGTAACGGTACAAGATGCACTATCTGGCTAGTTCGCGCCGTGTTGTGTGCTTTCACTATATTTCACCTATCGCAGTTTTTTTACTCGCAACAAAAGAACACTATCTCGCTAGATGAGGTCGTTTTTGGTGGTTTCACGACGCTACCTAGCTTAAACTAACGTCCCCCAACCTAACCTAACCTTCACAATTCTATCATTAGAAAACATTTTATATCCTACTTTACAATGCTTTCTGCAACATTACGACGGTTTCATGCGCTTTCACATTAAATGTCGCAGTTTCCGACTTGTAATGGTGAAAAACACTGCATCTCAATAGCTGACATTGTTTAATGCGGTTTTACAACGCTTCATAACAACCTAACCTAACCTTCGCACTTCTATCTAAAAAACGCTTTGTTACACTGTTTCGGTTACAGTTACAATATTTGCATGACCTCACAGTTTTTACCAACTCAGTACAGTAAGAACCCTGTATCTCGGTAAATGACATCGTTATTTAAGGTTTCACGATGCTTGCATGCGCTTTCACGAGAATATCACAATATAGCAGTTTCGCACTTCTAACGGTACAAGACGCACTATCTGGCTAGTTTGCGCCGTGTTGTGTGCTTTCACAATATTTCACCTATCGCAGTTTTCTTACTCGCAACGAAACAACACTATCTCGCTAGATGAGGTTGTTTTTGGTGGTTTCACGACGCTACCTAGCTTAAACTAACATCCCCCAACCTAACCTAACCTTCACATTTCTATTGTTAGAAAACGTTTTACTCGCTACTTTACAATGCTTTCTGCAACATTACAACGGTTTCAGGCGCTTTCACATTAGATGTCGCAGTTTCCGACTTGTAATGGTGAAAAACACTGCGTCTCAATAGCTGACATTGTTTAATGCGGTTTTATGATGCTTCATGACTTGACCTAACCTAACCTTCGCACTTTTACCTAAATATGCTCTGTTACACTGTTTCGGTTAAAATTACATTATTTGCATGACCTCACAGTTTTTCACCATCTCAGTACAGTACAGAACGCTGTATCTCGCTAATTGACGGTGTTATTTAAGGTTTCACTATGCTTGCAGGCGCTTTCACGAGAATATCACAATATAGCAGTTTCGCACTTGTAACGGTACAAGACGCACTATCTGGCTAGTTTGCGCCATGTTGTGTGCTTTCACAATATTTCACCTATCGCATTTTTGTTACTCGCAACAAAACAACACTATCTCGCTAGATGAGGTTGTTTTTGGTGGTTTCAGGACGCTACCTAGCTTAAGCTAACATAACCCAACCTAACCTAACCTTCACAATTCTATCGTTAGAAAACGTTATACTTGCCACATTACAATGATTTCTGCAACAATACGACGGTTTCAAGCGCTTTCACAATAGATGTCGCAGTTTCCGACTTTTAATGGTGAAAAACACTGCATCTCAATAGCTGAATTCTTAATGCGGTTTCACAACGCTTCATGACTTAACCTAACCTAACCTTCGCACTTCTATGTAATAAACGCTCTGTTACACTGTTTCGTTCACAATTATTATATTTGATGACCTCACAGTTTTCCACCAACTTAGGACAGTTCAGAATGCTGTATCTCGCTCAATGACATCGTTATTTAGGGTTTCACAATGCTTGCATGCGCTTTCACGAGAATATCACAATATATCAGTTTCGCACTTGTAACGGTAAAAGACGAACTATCTGGCTAGTTCGCGCCTTGTTGTGTGCTTTCACTATATTTCACCTATCGCAGTTTTTTTACTCGCAACAAAACAACACTATCTCGCTAGATGAGGTTGTTTTTGGTGGTTTCATGACGCTACCTAGCTTAAACTAACATAACCCAACCTAACCTAACCTTCACAATTCTATCGTTAGAAAACGTTTTACTCGCCACTTTACAATGCTTTCTGCAACATTACGACGGTTTTCGGCGCTTTCACGTTAGATGAGGCAGTTTCCAACTTGTAATGGTGGAAAATATTGCGTCTCAATAGCTGACATTGCCTAATGCGGTTTTACAACGCTTCATAACTTAAACTAACATAACCTTCGCAGTTCTATGTAATAAACGCTCTGTTACACTGTTTCGTTCACAAGTATATATTTGATGACCTCACAGTTTCTCTCCAAATTAGGACAGTACAGAACGCTGTATCTCGCTCAATGACATCGTTATTTAGGGTTTCACGATGCTTGCATGCGCTTTCACGGGAATATCACAATATAGCAGTTTCGCACTTGTAACGGTACAAGACGCACTATCTGGCTAGTTCGCGCCGTGTTGTGTGCTTTCACAATATTTCACCTATCGCACTTTTTTTACTCACAACAAACAACACTATCTCGCTAGATGAGGTTGTTTTTGGTGGTTTCACGACGCTACCTAGCTTAAACTAACATCCCCCAACCTAACCTAACCTTCACAATTCTATCGTTAGAAAACGTATTACTCGCTACTTTACAATGCTTTTTGCAACATTACAACGGTTTCATGCGCTTTCACATTATATGTCGCAGTTTGCGACTTGTAATGGTGAAAAACACTGCGTCTCAATAGCTGACATTGTTTAATGCGGTTTTATGATGGTTCATGACTTGACCTAACCAAACCTTCGCACTTTTACCTAAATAGGCTCTGTTACACTGTTTCGGTTAAAATTACAATATTTGCATGACCTCACAGTTTTTCACCAATTCAGTACAGTACAGAACGCTGTATCTTGCTAAATGACGTTGTTATTTAAGGTTTTACGATGCTTGCAGGCGCTTTCACGAGAATATCACAATATAGCAGTTTCGCACTTGTAACGGTACAAGACGCACTATCTGGCTAGTTTGCGCCGTGTTGTGTGCTTTCACAATATTTCACCTATCGCAGTTTTCTTACTCGCAACAAAACAACACTCTCTCGCTAGATGAGGTTGTTTTTGGTGGTTTTAGGACGCTACCTAGCTTAAGCAAACATAACCCAACCTAACCTAACCTTCGCAATTCTATCGTTAGAAAATGTTTTACTAGCTACTTTACGATGCTTTCTGCAACATTACAACGGTTTCATGCGCTTTCACATTAGACGTCGCAGTTTCCGACTTGTAATGGTGAAAAACACTGCATCTCAATAGCTGACAATGTTTAATGCGGTTTTACAACGCTTCATAACAACCTAACCTAACCTTCGCACTTCTATCTAAAAAACGCTTTGTCACACTGTTTCGGTTACAATTACAATATTTGCATGACCTCACAGTTTTTCACCAACTCAGTACAGTACATAACGCTGTATCTCGCTAAATTACATCGATATTTTGGGTTTCACGATGCTTGCATGCGCTTTCACGAGAATATCACATTATAGCAGTTTCGCACTTGTAACGGTACAAGACGCACTATCTGGCTAGTTTGCGCCGTGTTGTGTGCTTTCACAATATTTGACCTATCGCAGTTTTCTTACTCGCAACAAAACAACACTATCTCGCAAGATGAGGTTGTTTTTGGTGGTTTCACGACGCTACCTAGCTTAAACTAACATCCCCCAACCTAACCTAACCTTCACAATTCTATCGTTAGAAAACGTTTTACTTGCCACATTACAATGCTTTCTGCAACAATACGACGGTTTCAAGCGCTTTCACAATAGATGTCGCAGTTTCCGACTTTTATTGGTGAAAAACACTGCATCTCAATAGCTGAAATTGCTTAATGCGGTTTCACAACGCTTCATAACTTAACCTAACCTAACCTTCGCACTTCTATCTAATAAGCGCTTTGTTACACTGTTTCGTTCACAATTATTATATTTGATGAACTCACAGTTTTTCGCCAACTCAGTACAGTACAGAACGCTGTATCTGCCTAAATGACATCGTTATTAAGGTTTCACGATGCTTGCATGCGCTTTCACGAGAATATCACAATATAGCAGTTTCGCACTTTTAATGGTACAAGACGCACTAACTGGCTAGTTTGTGCCGTGTTGTGTGCTTTCACAATATTTCACCTATCGCAGTTTTCTTACTCGCAACAAAACAACACTATCTAGACGAGGTTGTTTTTGGTGGTTTTACGACGCTACCTAGCTTAAACTAACATAACCCAACCTAACCCAACCTTCACAATTCGATCGTTAGAAAACGTTTTACTCGCCACTTTACAATGCTTTTGGCAACATTACGACGGTTTCATGCGCTTTCACAATAGATGTCGCAGTTTCCGACTTGTAATGGTGAAAAACACTGCATCTCAATAGCTGACATTGCCTAATGCGGTTTTACAACGCTTCATAACTTAAACTAACATAACCTTCGCAGTTCTATCTAATAAACGCTCTGTTACACTGTTTCGTTCACAAATATATATTTGATGACCTCACAGTTTCTCACCAAATTAGGAAAGTACAGAACGCTGTATCTCGCTCAATGACATCGTTATTTAGGGTTTCACGATGCTTGCATGCGCTTTCACGGGAATATCACAATATAGCAGTTTCGCACTTGTAACGGTGCAAGACGCACTATCTGGCTAGTTCGCGCCGTGTTGTGTGCTTTCACAATATTTCACCTATCGTAGTTCTTTTTACTCGCAACAAAACAACAATATCCCGCTAGATGAGGTCGTTTTTGGTGGTTTCACGACGCTACATAGCTTAAACTAACATAACCCAACCTAACCTAACCTTCGCAATTCTATCGTTAGAGAACGTTTTACTCGCTACTTTATATGCTTTCTGCAACATTACGACGGTTTTCAGCGCTTACACGTTAGATGTCGAAGTTTCCAACTTGTAATGGTGAAAAACACTGCGTCTCAATAGCTGACATTGTTTAATGGGGTTTTACAACGCTTCATAACTTAACCTAACCTAACCTTCGCTATTCTATCTAAAAAACGCTCTGTTACACTGTTTCGGTCACAATTACGAAATTTGCGTGATCTCAAAGTTTTTCACCAAATTAGTACAGTACAGAACGGTGTATCTCGCTAATGACATCGTTATTTAAGGTTTCACGATGCTTGCATGCGCTTTCACGAGAATATCACACTATAGCAGTTTCGCACTTGTAACGGTACAAGACGCACTATCTGGCTAGTTCGCGCCGTGTTGTGTGCTTTCACAATATTTCACCTATCGCACTTTTTTTACTCACAAAAAAACAACACTATCTCGCTAGATGAGGTTGTTTTTGGTGGTTTCACGACGCTACCTAGCTTAAACTAACGTCCCCCAAGCTAACCTAACCTTCACAATTCTATCGTTAGAAAACGTTTTACTCGCTACTTTACAATGCTTTCTGCAACATTACAACGGTTTCATGCGCTTTCACGTTAGATGTCGCAGTTTCCGACTTGTAATGGTGAAAAACACTGCGTCTCAATAGCTGACATTGTTTAATGCGGTTTTATGATGCTTCATGACTTGACCTAACCTAACCTTCGCACTTTTACCTAAATAGGCTCTGTTACACAGTTTCGGTTAAAATTACAATATTTGCATGACCTCACAGTTTTTCACCAACTCAGTACAGTACAGAACGCTGTATCTCGCTAAATGACGTTGTTATTTAAGGTTTTACGATGCTTGCAGGCGCGTTCACGAGAATATCACAATATAGCAGTTTCGCACTTGTAACGGTACAAGACGCACTATCTGGCTAGTTTGCGCCGTGTTGTGTGCTTTCACAATATTTCACCTATCGCAGTTTTCTTACTCGCAACAAAACAACACTATCTCGCTATATGAGGTCGTTTTTGGTGGTTTCGCGACGCTACCTAGCTTAAACTAACATCCCCCAACCTAACCTAACCTTCACGATTCTATCGTTAGAAAACGTAGTACTCCCTACTTTACAATGCTTTCTGCAACAATACGACGGTTTCATGCGCTTTCGCATTAAATGTCGCAGTTTCTGACTTGTAATGGTGAAAAACACTGCATCCTAATAGCTGACATTGTTTAATGCGGTTTTACAACGCTTCATAACAACCTAACCTAACCTTCGCACTTCTATCTAAAAAACGCTTTGTTACACTGTTTCGGTTACAATTACAATATTTGCATGACCTCACAGTTTTTCACCAACTCAGTACAGTACAGAACGCTGTAACTCCCTAAATGACATCGTTATTAAGGTTTCACGATGCTTGCATGCACTTTCACGAGAATATCACAATATAGCAGTTTCGCACTTTTAATGGTACAAGACGCACTATCTGGCTAGTTTGCGCCGTGTTGTGTGCTTTCACAATATTTCACCTATCGCAGTTTTCTTACTCGCAACAAAACAACACTCTCTCGCTAGATGACGTTGTTTTTGGTGGTTTTAGGACGCTACCTAGCTTAAGCAAACATAACCCAACCTAACCTTACCTTCGCAATTCTATCGTTAGAAAACGTTTTACTCGCTACTTTACGATGCTTTCTGCAACATTACAACGGTTTCATGCGCTTTCACATTAGACGTCGCAGTTTCCGACTTGTAAAGGTGAAAAACACTGCATCTCAATAGCTGACGATGTTTAATGCGGTTTTACAACGCTTCATAACAACCTAACCTAACCTTCGCACTTCTATATTAAAAACGCTTTGTCACACTGTTTCGGTTACAATTACAATATTTGCATGACCTCACAGTTTTTCACCAACTCAGTACAGTACAGAACGCTGTATCTCGCTAAATGACATCGTTATTTAAGGTTTCACAATGCTTGCATGCGGTTTCACGAGAATATCACAATATAGCAGTTTGGCACTTGTAACGGTACAAGACGCACTATCTGGCTAGTTTGCGCCGTCTTGTGTGCTTTCACAATATTTCACCTATCGCAGTTTTCTTACTCGCAACAAAACAACACTGTCTCGCTAGATGATGTTGTTTTTGGTGGTTTCACGACGCTACCTAGCTTAAACTAACATCCCCCAACGTAACCTAACCTTCACAATTCTATCGTTAGAAAACGTTTTACTTGCCACATTACAATGCTTTCTGCAACAATACGACGGTTTGAAGCGCTTTCACAATAAATGTCGCAGTTTCCGACTTTTAATGGTGAAAAACACTGCATCTCAATAGCTGAAATTGCTTAATGCGGTTTCACAACGCTTCATGACTTAACCTAACCTAACCTTCACACTTTTATGTAATAAACGCTGTGTTACACTGTTTCGTTCACAATTATTATATTTGATGACCTCACAGTTTTTCACCAACTTAGGACAGTTCAGAACGCTGTATCTCGCTCAATGACATCGTTATTTAAGGTTTCACGATGCTTGCATGCGCTTTCACGAGAATATCACAATATAGCATTTTCGCACTTGTAACGGTAACAGACGCACTATCTGGCTAGTTCGCGCCGTGTTGTGTGCTTTCACAATATTTCACCTATCGCAGTTTCCTTACTCGCAACAAAACAACACTATCTCGCTAGATGAGGTTGTTTTTGGTGGTTTCACGATGCTACCTAGCTTAAACTAACATCCCCCAACCTAACCTAACCTTCGCAATTCTATCGTTAGAAAACGTTTTACTTGCCACATTACAATGCTTTCTGCAACAATACGACGGTTTCAAGCGCTTTCACAATAGATGTCGCAGTTTCCGACTTTTAATGGTAAAAAACACTGCATCTCAATAGCTGAAATTGCTTATAGCGGTTTCACAACGCTTCATGACTTAACCTAACCTAACCTTCGCACTTCTATGTAATAAACGCTCTGTTACACTGTTTCGGTTACAATCACAATATTTGCATGACCTCACAGTTTTTCACCAACTCAGTACAGAACAGAACGCTGTATCTCGGTAAATGACATCGTTATTTAAGGTTTCACAATGCTTGCATGCGCTTTCACGAGAATATCACAATATAGCATTTTCGCACTTGTAACGGTAACAGACGCACTATCTGGCTAGTTCGCGCCGTGTTGTGTGCTTTCACAATATTTCACCTATCGCAGTTTTCTTGCTCGCAACAAAACAACACTATCTCGCTAGATGAGGTTGTTTTTGGTGGTTTCACGACGCTACCTAGCTTAAACTAACATCCCCCAACCTAACCTAACCTTCACAATTCTATCGTTAGAAAACGTTTTACTCGCCAATTTACAATGCTTTTTGCAACATTACGACGGTTTCATGCGCTTTCACAATAGATGTCGCAGTTTCCGACTTTTATTGGTGAAAAACACTGCATCTCAATAGCTGAAATTGCTTAATGCGGTTTCACAACGCTTCATAACTTAACCTAACCTAACCTTCGCACTTCTATCTAATAAGCGCTCTGTTACACTGTTTCGTTCACAATTATTATATTTGATGAACTCACAGTTTTTCGCCAACTCAGTACAGTACAGAACGCTGTATCTCCCTAAATGACATCGTTATTAAGGTTTCACGATGCTTGCATGCGCTTTCACGAGAATATCACAATATAGCAGTTTCGCACTTTTAATGGTACAAGACGCACTAACTGGCTAGTTTGTGCCGTGTTGTGTGCTTTCACAATATTTCACCTATCGCAGTTTTCTTACTCGCAACAAAACAACACTATCTAGACGAGGTTGTTTTTGGTGGTTTTACGACGCTACCTAGCTTAAACTAACATAACCCAACCTAACCCAACCTTCACAATTCGATCGTTAGAAAACGTTTTACTCGCCACTTTACAATGCTTTTGGCAACATTACGACGGTTTCATGCGCTTTCACAATAGATGTCGCAGTTTCCGACTTGTAATGGTGAAAAACACTGCATCTCAATAGCTGACATTGCCTAATGCGGTTTTACAACGCTTCATAACTTAAACTAACATAACCTTCGCAGTTCTATCTAATAAACGCTCTGTTACACTGTTTCGTTCACAATTATATATTTGATGACCTCACAGTTTCTCACCAAATTAGGAAAGTACAGAACGCTGTATCTCGCTCAATGACATCGTTATTTAGGGTTTCACGATGCTTGCATGCGCTTTCACGGGAATATCACAATATAGCAGTTTCGCACTTGTAACGGTGCAAGACGCACTATCTGGCTATTTCGCGCCGTGTTGTGTGCTTTCACAATATTTCACCTATCGTAGTTTTTTTTACTCGCAACAAAACAACAATATCCCGCTAGATGAGGTCGTTTTGGTGGTTTCACGACGCTACATAGCTTAAACTAACATAACCCAACCTAACCTAACCTTCGCAATTCTATCGTTAGAGAACGTTTTACTCGCTACTTTATATGCTTTCTGCAACATTACGACGGTTTTCAGCGCTTACACGTTAGATGTCGAAGTTTCCAAGTTGTAATGGTGAAAAACACTGCGTCTCAATAGCTGACATTGTTTAATGCGGTTTTACAACGCTTCATAACTTAACCTAACCTAACCTTCGCTATTCTATCTAAAAAACGCTCTGTTACACTGGTTCGGTCACAATTACGAAATTTGCGTGATCTCAAAGTTTTTCACCAAATTAGTACAGTACAGAACGGTGTATCTCGCTAATGACATCGTTATTTAAGGTTTCACGATGCTTGCATGCGCTTTCACGAGAATATCACACCATAGCAGTTTCGCACTTGTAACGGTACAAGACGCACTATCTGGCTAGTTCGCTCCGTGTTGTGTGCTTTCACAATATTTCACCTATCGCACTTTTTTTTACTCACAAAAAAACAACACTATCTCGCTAGATGAGGTTGTTTTTGGTGGTTTCACGACGCTACCTAGCTTAAACTAACGTCCCCCAACCTAACCTAACCTTCACAATTCTATCGTTAGAAAACGTTTTACTCGCTACTTTACAATGCTTTCTGCAACATTACAACGGTTTCATGCGCTTTCACGTTAGATGTCGCAGTTTCCGACTTGTAATGGTGAAAAACACTGCGTCTCAATAGCTGACATTGTTTAATGCGGTTTTATGATGCTTCATGACTTGACCTAACCTAACCTTCGCACTTTTACCTAAATAGGCTCTGTTACACAGTTTCGGTTAAAATTACAATATTTGCATGACCTCACAGTTTTTCACCAACTCAGTACAGTACAGAACGCTGTATCTCGCTAAATGACGTTGTTATTTAAGGTTTTACGATGCTTGCAGGCGCGTTCACGAGAATATCACAATATAGCAGTTTCGCACTTGTAACGGTACAAGACGCACTATCTGGCTAGTTTGCGCCGTGTTGTGTGCTTTCACAATATTTCACCTATCGCAGTTTTCTTACTCGCAACAAAACAACACCATCTCGCAAGATGAGGTTGTTTTTGGTGGTTTCACGACGCTACCTAGCTTAAACTAACATCCCCCAACCTAACCTAACCTTCACAATTCTATCGTTAGAAAACGTTTTACTCGCTACTTTACAATGCTTTCTGCAACATTACAATGGTTTCATGCACTTTCACATTAGATGTCGCAGTTTCCGACTTGTAATGGTGAAAAACACTGCGTCTCAATAGCTGACATTGTGTAATGCGGTTTTACAACGCTTCATAACAACCTAACCTAACCTTCGCACTTCTATCTAAAAACGCTTTGTCACACTGTTTCGGTCACAATTACAATATTTGCATGACCTCACAGTTTTTCGCCAACTCAGTACAGTACAGAACGCTGTATCTCGGTAAATGACATCGTTATTTAAGGTTCACGATGCTTGCATGCGCTTTCACGAGAATATCACAATATAGCAGTTTCGCACTTGTAACGGTACAAGACGCACTATCTGGCTAGTTTGCGCCGTGTTGTGTGGTTTCACAATATTTCACCTATCGCAGTTTTCTTACTCGCAACAAAACAACACTATCTCGCTAGATGAGGTTGTTTTTGGTGGTTTCACGACGCTACCTAGCTTAAACTAACATCCCCCAACCTAACCTTCACAATTCTATCGTTAGAAAACGTTTTACTCGCCAATTTACAATGCTTTTTGCAACAATACGACGGTTTCATGCACTTTCACAATAGATGTCGCAGTTTCCGACTTTTAATAGTGAAAAACACTGCATCTCTATAGCTGAAATTGCTTAATGCGGTTTGACAACGCTTCATAACTTAACCTAACCTAACCTTCGCACTTCTATCTAATAAACGCTCTGTTACACTGTTTCGTTCACAATAATTATATTTGATGACCTCACAGTTTTTCACCAACTCAGTACAGTACAGAACGCTGTATCTCGCTAAATGACATCGTTATTTTGGGTTTCACGATGCTTGCATGCGCTTTCACGAGAATATCACAATATAGCAGTTTCACACTTGTAACGGTACAAGACGCATTATCTGGCTAGTTCGCGCCGTGTTGTGTGCTTTCACTATATTTCACCTATCGCACTTTTTTTACTCGCAACAAAACAACACTATCTCGCTATATGAGGTCGTTTTTGGTGGTTTCACGACGCTACCTAGCTTAAACTAGCATAACCAAACCTAACCTAACCTTCACAATTCTATCGTTAGAAAACGTAGTACTCCCTACTTTACAATGCTTTCTGCAACAATACGACGGTTTCATGCGCTTTCGCATTAAATGTCGCAGTTTCTGACTTGTAATGGTGAAAAACACTGCATCCTAATAGCTGACATTGTTTAATGCGGTTTTACAACGCTTCATAACAACCTAACCTAACCTTCGCACTTCTATCTAAAAAACGCTTTGTTACACTGTTTCGGTTACAATTACTATATTTGCATGACCTCACAGTTTTTCACCAACTCAGTACAGTACAGAACGCTGTATCTCGGTAAATGACATCGTTTTTTAAGGTTTCACAATGCTTGCATGCGCTTTCACGAGAATATCACAATATAGCAGTTTCGCACTTGTATCGGTACAAGACGCACTATCTGGCTAGTTTGCGCCGTGTTGTGTGGTTTCACAATATTTCACCTATCGCAGTTTTCTTACTCGCAACAAAACAACACTATCTCGCTAGATGAGGTTGTTTTTGGTGGTTTCACGACGCTACCTAGCTTAAACTAACATCCCCCAACCTAACCTTCACAATTCTATCGTTAGAAAACGTTTTACTCGCCAATTTACAATGCTTTTTGCAACAATACGACGGTTTCATGAACTTTCACAATAGATGTCGCAGTTTCCGACTTTTAATGGTGAAAAACACTGCATCTCTATAGCTGAAATTGCTTAATGCGGTTTGACAACGCTTCATAACCTAACCTAACCTAACCTTCGCACTTCTATCTAAAACACGCTCTGTTACACTGTTTCGTTCACAATTAATATATTTGATGACCTCACAGTTTTTTACCAACTCAGGACAGTTCAAAACGCTGTATCTCGCTCAATGACATCGTTATTTAGGGTTTCACAATGCTTGCATGCGCTTTCACGAGAATATCACAATATAGCAGTTTCGCACTTGTAACGGTACAAGACGCATTATCTGGCTAGTTCGCGCCGTGTTGTGTGCTTTCACTATATTTCACCTATCGCACTTTTTTTACTCGCAACAAAACAACACTATCTCGCTATATGAGGTCGTTTTTGTGGTGGTTTCACGACGCTACCTAGCTTAAACTAACATAACCAAACCTAACCTAACCTTCACGATTCTATCGTTAGAAAACGTAGTACTCCCTACTTTACAATGCTTTCTGCAACAATACGACGGTTTCATGCGCTTTCGCATTAAATGTCGCAGTTTCTGACTTGTAATGGTGAAAAACACTGCATCCTAATAGCTGACATTGTTTAATGCGGTTTTACAACGCTTCATAACAACCTAACCTAACCTTCGCACTTCTATCTAAAAAACGCTTTGTTACACTGTTTCGGTTACAATTACAATATTTGCATGACCTCACAGTTTTTCACCAACTCAGTACAGTACAGAATGCTGTAACTCCCTAAATGACATCGTTATTAAGGTTTCACGACGCTTGCATGCGCTTTCACGAGAATATCACAATATAGCAGTTTCGCACTTTTAATGGTACAAGACGCACTATCTGGCTAGTTTGCGCCGTGTTGTGTGCTTTCACAATATTTCACCTATCGCAGTTTTCTTACTCGCAACAAAACAACACTATCTCGCTAGATGACGTTGTTTTTGGTGGTTTTAGGACGCTACCTAGCTTAAGCAAACATAACCCAACCTAACCTTACCTTCGCAATTCTATCGTTAGAAAACGTTTTACTCGCTACTTTACGATGCTTTCTGCAACATTACAACGGTTTCATGCGCTTTCACATTAGACGTCGCAGTTTCCGACTTGTAATGGTGAAAAACACTGCATCTCAATAGCTGACAATGTTTAATACGGTTTTACAACGCTTCATAACAACCTAACCTAACCTTCGCACTTCTATCTAAAAAACGCTTTGTCACACTGTTTCGGTTACAATTACAATATTTGCATGACCTCACAGTTTTTCACCAACTCAGTACAGTACAAAACGCTGTATCTCGCTAAATGACATCGTTATTTAAGGTTTCACAATGCTTGCATGCGGTTTCACGAGAATATCACAATATAGCAGTTTGGCACTTGTAACGGTACAAGACGCACTATCTGGCTAGTTTGCGCCGTCTTGTGTGCTTTCACAATATTTCACCTATCGCAGTTTTCTTACTCGCAACAAAACAACACTGTCTCGCTAGATGAGGTTCTTTTTGGTGGTTTCACGACGCTACCTAGCTTAAACTAACATCCCCCAACGTAACCTAACCTTCACAATTCTATCGTTAGAAAACGTTTTACTTGCCACATTACAATGCTTTCTGCAACAATACGACGGTTTGAAGCGCTTTCACAATAAATGTCGCAGTTTCCGACTTTTAATGGTGAAAAACACTGCATCTCAATAGCTGAAATTGCTTAATGCGGTTTCACAACGCTTCATGACTTAACCTAACCTAACCTTCACACTTTTATGTAATAAACGCTGTGTTACACTGTTTCGTTCACAATTATTATATTTGATGACCTCACAGTTTTTCACCAACTTAGGACAGTTCAGAACGCTGTATCTCGCTCAATGACATCGTTATTTAAGGTTTCACGATGCTTGCATGCGCTTTCACGAGAATATTACAATATAGCATTTTCGCACTTGTAACGGTAACAGACGCACTATCTGGCTAGTTCGCGCCGTGTTGTGTGCTTTCACAATATTTCACCTATCGCAGTTTCCTTACTCGCAACAAAACAACACTATCTCGCTAGATGAGGTTGTTTTTGGTGGTTTCACGATGCTACCTAGCTTAAACTAACATCCCCCAACCTAACCTAACCTTTACAATTCTATCGTTAGAAAACGTTTTACTCGCCAATTTACAATGCTTTTTGCAACATTACGACGGTTTGATGCGCTTTCACAATAGATGTCGCAGTTTCCGACTTTTAATGGTGAAAAACACTGCATCTCAATAGCTGAAATTGCTTAATGCGGTTCACAACGCTTTATAACTTAACCTAACCTAACCTTCGCACTTCTAACTAATAAACGCTCTGTTACACTGTTTCGTTCACAATTATTATATTTGATGACCTCACAGTTTTTCGCCAACTCAGTACAGTACAGAACGCTGTATCTCCCTAAATGACATCGTTATTCAGGTTTTACGATGCTTGCAGGCGCTTTCACGAGAATATCACAATATAGCAGTTTCGCACTTGTAACGGTACAAGACGCACTATCTGGCTAGTTTGCGCCGTGTTGTGTGCTTTCACAATATTTCACCTATCGCAGTTTTCTTACTCGCAACAAAACAACACTATCTCGCTAGATGAGGTTGTTTTTGGTGGTTTCAGGACGCTACCTAGCTTAAGCTAACATAACCCAACCTAACCTAACCTTCGCAATTCTATCGTTAGAAAACGTTTTACTCGCTAATTTACAATGCTTTCTGCAACATTACGTCGGTTTCATGCGCTTTCACAGTAGGTGTCGCAGTTTCCGACTAGTAATGGTGAAAAACACTGCATCTCAATAGCTGACATTGTGTAATGCGGTTTTACAACGCTTCATAACAACCTAACCTAACCTTCGCACTTCTATCTAAAAAACGCTTTGTTACACTGTTTCGGTTACAATTACAATATTTGCATGACCTCACAGTTTTTCACCAACTCAGTACAGTACAGAACGCTGTATCTCGCTAAATGACATCGTTATTTTGGGTTTCACGATGCTTGCATGCGCTTTCACGAGAATATCACAATATAGCAGTTTCGCACTTGTAACGGTACAAGACGCACTATCTGGCTAGTTTGCGCCGTGTTGTGTGCTTTCACAATATTTCACCTATCGCAGTTTTCTTACTCGCAACAAAACAACACTATCTCGCAAGATGAGGTTGTTTTTGGTGGTTTCACGACGCTACCTAGCTTAAACTAACATCCCCCAACCTAACCTAACCTTCACAATTCTATCGTTAGAAAACGTTTTACTCGCTACTTTACAATGCTTTCTGCAACATTACAACGGTTTCATGCACTTTCACATTAGATGTCGCAGTTCCCGACTTGTAATGGTGAAAAACACTGCGTCTCAATAGCTGACATTTTGTAATGCGGTTTTACAACGCTTCATAACAACCTAACCTAACCTTCGCACTTCTATCTAAAAAACGCTTTGTCACACTGTTTCGGTTACAATTACAATATTTGCATGACCTCACAGTTTTTCGCCAACTCAGTACAGTACAGAACGCTGTATCTCGGTAAATGACATCGTTATTTAAGGTTTCACGATGCTTGCATGCGCTTTCACGAGAATATCACAATATAGCAGTTTCGCACTTGTAACGGTACAAGACGCACTATCTGGCTAGTTTGCGCCGTGTTGTGTGGTTTCACAATATTTCACCTATCGCAGTTTTCTTACTCGCAACAAAACAACACTATCTCGCTAGATGAGGTTGTTTTTGGTGGTTTCACGACGCTACCTAGCTTAAACTAACATCCCCCAACCTAACCTTCACAATTCTATCGTTAGAAAACGTTTTACTCGCCAATTTACAATGCTTTTTGCAACAATACGACGGTTTCATGCACTTTCACAATAGATGTCGCAGTTTCCGACTTTTAATGGTGAAAAACACTGCATCTCTATAGCTGAAATTGCTTAATGCGGTTTGACAACGCTTCATAACTTAACCTAACCTAACCTTCGCACTTCTATCTAATAAACGCTCTGTTACACTGTTTCGTTCACAATTAATATATTTTATGACCTCACAGTTTTTCACCAACTCAGGAAAGTTCAAAACGCTGTATCTCGCTCAATGACATCGTTATTTAGGGTTTCACAATGCTTGCATGCGCTTTCACGAGAATATCACAATATGGCAGTTTCGCACTTGTAACGGTACAAGACGCATTATCTGGCTAGTTCGCGCCGTGTTGTGTGCTTTCACTATATTTCACCTATCGCACTTTTTTTACTCGCAACAAAACAACACTATCTCGCTATATGAGGTCGTTTTTGGTGGTTTCACGACGCTACCTAGCTTAAACTAACATAACCAAACCTAACCTAACCTTCACAATTCTATCGTTAGAAAACGTAGTACTCCCTACTTTACAATGCTTTCTGCAACAATACGACGGTTTCATGCGCTTTTGCATTAAATGTCGCAGTTTCTGACTTGTAATGGTGAAAAACGCTGCATCCTAATAGCTGACATTGTTTAATGCGGTTTTACAACGCTTCATAACAACCTAACCTAACCTTCGCACTTCTATCTAAAAAACGCTTTGTCACACTGTTTCGGTTACAATTACAATCTTTGCATGACCTCACAGTTTTTCACCAACTCAGTACAGTACAGAACTCTGTATCTCGCTAAATGACATCGTTATTTAAGGTTTCACAATGCTTGCATGCGGTTTCACGAGAATATCACAATATAGCAGTTTCGCACTTGTAACGGTACAAGACGCACTATCTGGCTAGTTTGCGCCGTCTTGTGTGCTTTCACAATATTTCACCTATCGCAGTTTTCTTACTCGCAACAAAACAACACTATCTCGCTAGATGAGGTTGTTTTTGGTGGTTTCACGACGCTACCTAGCTTAAACTAACATCCCCCAACCTAACCTAACCTTTACAATTCTATCGTTAGAAAACGTTTTACTCGCCAATTTACAATGCTTTTTGCAACATTACGACGGTTTGATGCGCTTTCACAATAGATGTCGCAGTTTCCGACTTTTAATGGTGAAAAACACTGCATCTCAATAGCTGAAATTGCTTAATGCGGTTCACAACGCTTTATAACTTAAGCTAACCTAACCTTCGCACTTCTATCTAATAAACGCTCTGTTACACTGTTTCGTTCACAATTATTATATTTGATGACCTCACAGTTTTTCGCCAACTCGGTACAGTACAGAACGCTGTATCTCCCTAAATGACATCGTTATTCAGGTTTCACGATGCTTGCATGCGCTTTCACGAGAATATCACAATATAGCAGTTTCGCACTTTTAATGGTACAAGACGCACTAACTGGCTAGTTTGGGCCGTGTTGTGTGCTTTCACAATATTTCACCTATCGCAGTTTTCTTACTCGCAACAAAACAACACTATCTCGCTAGATGAGGTCGTTTTTGGTCGTTTCACGACGCTACCTAGCTTAAACTAACATAACCAAACCTAACCTAACCTTCGCAATTCTATCGTGAGAGAACGTTTTACTCGCTACTTTAATATGCTTTCTGCAACATTACGACGGTTTTCGGGGCTTACACGTTAGATGTCGCAGTTTCCAACTTGTAATGGTGAAAAACACTGCGTCTCAATAGCTGACATTGTTTAATGCGGTTTTACAACGCTTCATAACTTAACCTAACCTAACCTTCGCTATTCTATCTAAAAAACGCTCTGTTACACTGCTTCGCTCACAATTACGAAATTTGCGTGATCTCAAAGTTTTTCACCAACTTAGTACAGTACAGAACGGCGTATCTCGCTAATGACATCGTTATTTAAGGTTTCACGATGCTTGCATGCGCTTTCACGAGAATATAACAATATAGCTGTTTCGCACTTGTAACGGTACAAGACGATCTATCTGGCTAGTTTGCGCCGTGTTGTGTGCTTTCACAATATTTCACCTATCGCAGTTTTCTTACTCGCAACAAAACAACACTGTCTCGCTAGGTGAGGTTGTTTTTGGTGGTTTCACGAAGCTACCTAGCTTAAACTAACATCCCCCAACCTAACCTAACCTTCACAATTCTATCGTTAGAAAACGTTTTACTCGCCAATTTACAATGCTTTTTGCAACAATACGACGGTTTCATGCGCTTTCACAATAGATGTCGCAGTTTCCGACTTTAAATGGTGAAAAACACTGCATCTCTATAGCTGAAATTGCTTAATGCGGTTTGACAACGCTTCATAACTTAACCTAACCTAACCTTCGCACTTCTATCTAATAAACGCTCTGTTACACTGTTTCGTTCACAATTAATATATTTGATGACCTCACAGTTTTTCACCAACTCAGGACAGTTCAGAACGCTGTATCTCGCTCAATGACATCGTTATTTAGGGTTTCACAATGCTTGCATGCGCTTTCACGAGAATATCACAATATAGCAGTTTCGCACTTGTAACGGTACAAGACGCATTATCTGGCTAGTTCGCGCCGTGTTGTGTGCTTTCACTATATTTCACCTATCGCACTTTTTTTACTCGCAACAAAACAACACTATCTCGCTATATGAGGTCGTTTTTGGTCGTTTCACGACGCTACCTAGCTTAAACTAACATAACCAAACCTAACCTAACCTTCACAATTCTATCGTTAGAAAACGTAGTACTCCCTACTTTACAATGCTTTCTGCAACATTACGACGGTTTCATGCGCTTTCGCATTAAATGTCGCAGTTTCTGACTTGTAATGGTGAAAAACACTGCACCTTAATAGCTGAAATTGCTTAATGCGGTTTCACAATGCTTCATGACTTAACCTAACCTAACCTTCGCACTTTTATGTAGTAAACGCTGTGTTACACTGTTTCGTTCACAATTATTATATTTGATGACCTCACAGTTTTTCACCAACTTAGGACAGTTCACAACGCTGTATCTCGCTCAATGACATCGTTATTTAGGGTTTCACAATGCTTGCATGCGCTTTCATGAGAATATCACAATATAGCAGTTTCGCACTTGTAACGGTACAAGACGCACTTCATTTCATTTCATTTCATTTTATTACCTTAAAAGCCCAACAGGGGCATTACATAAGGGGTGGGTTTACATATGTTCATTATACATTGTTAGAAATGACATTTGAATAAGCATTATTAAACATGACGTGGAAATATGGTTTACATGATTTTGTGGTATATACAATCAGTTGGAAAGATGAAAAATGACATCCAGTAATTGTTATTCTGAAAAATGATGAGATATCTCTTGCATGAATGCGGGTGCGCTGGTTAGGGCGGCAATTTGGTGAGGCAGGCTGTTCCAATCTATGGCTGTGCGAAGGAAAAAAGAACCTGAAAAGGTAGTAGTACGAGTGCGGGGGCGGCCCACATGGTTGATGTGCCCAGTTCGATGCGATGTTCTGCCAGGGGGAATAATGTACGGCGTTTGATTGAGCGAACAATGATAAAACTTATGAAAAAGAGATAGTGATAAAACACGGCGACGAGAGGCAAGGGTCGGCAGACCTAAGTCCTTTCGCAATAAAGACACGCTGACATGATATGAATATTGAGAGTATATGAACCTTACAGCACGGTTTTGCACGGTTTCGAGAGCATTGCTTAAATATGTTTGGTGGGGGCTCCATACTGCGCATGCGTATTCGAGTTTAGGGCGGATTATGGTTTGATAGGCTAGTAATCTAACATGCTTTGGGGCTTGTTTTAGGTGGCGTTTAAGGAAACCAAGTGATTTATTAGAAGATGAGATGACGTTAGTGATATGTGCGTTCCAAGATAAATCTTTAGTTAGGGTAACACCGAGGTATTTGTATGAGGGCGAAGCTTCTAATGATATGTTATTGATTGAATATGAATAGGACAGAGGGTTACGTCGACGGGAGAATGTCACAACTTTACACTTAGCGGGGTTTAGTGTCATTAGCCAACAGTCACACCATTGTTGCAGACGGTTAATATTTGCCTGAAGAGAAATTTGGTGAGATGTATTAGTAATGGTTTTGTAAATGACGCAATCATCCGCAAACATGCGAATATTACATGTTACATGACCAGGTAGATCGTTAATATATATTAAAAAGAGGAGAGGCCCGAGAACAGATCCTTGAGGAACACCGGAAGTTACACGCAGGGAGTCAGAGGTGCTGTTGTTAATAAAGACAAACTGTGAGCGGTTATTAAGGAATGCTTCAATCCATCGTAAGACGTCGGGGTGTACATTTGCCAAAGATAGTTTTAGTAGCAATCGTTGATGTGGTACCTTATCGAACGCCTTCGCAAAGTCTAAAAATATCGCGTCTGTCTGTAGGTTAGTATCGAGATTTGTGTGAAGATCATGCAGAAACGCTGCCAATTGGGTTTCGCAAGAAAACCCTTTGCGAAATCCGTGCTGTGAAGGATGAAAGTATTTATTCGAGTCTAAAAATTTCATGATTTCTGTATAAATGACATGTTCCATGATTTTGCAAGGTACGCTTGTAAGTGAAATGGGGCGATAGTTAAGTGGGGAATTCTTGTCCCCTGATTTATAGATTGGAACAACCCTTCCCACCGTCCAGTCATGAGGTATGGTGCCTGTGGAAAGTGACTGAGAAAACAATAGACATAAATAAGCAGCACTGATATCTTTAGTATTTTTTAACACTTTTGAGTTTATGTTGTCTACTCCGGCTGAAGATGATAGTTTGAGATTATCAATTAAAGAGGAAATACCATCAACATGGAAAGTTATAACTGGCATGGTATTAGGTGTGCTTGACGCTGTAGAAGGAAATGGTAAGCTAACTTCTTTGGTGAATACTGACGCGAAAGCTGCATTGAAAATGTTAGCGCACTCCACGTCGTCGACCGTTTCACCGTCTTCGTTAATTAGCGTGTTGCTGTTTACATCTCGAGGATTAATCACCTGCCAAAATTTCCTTGGATTGTTGACCAGCATCTTGGGCAGGTCTTCGTGAAAGTACGTTTTTTTTGCTTCCCGAACAGCTGACAAGTATGCGCGTTCCGCTGTGTAATATTTATCCCATGCGCATACATTTGTGGTACCTTTTGCTGCTCGGTATAAACGTTTCTTTTTGTTATCCAACCTTTTTAAAGAATTGCTGAACCATGGTTTTTCTGGTTGCGTTCCTATCGCTATCCTTGGAATGTATCTGTCTGCTAGGCTGTTAATTTTTTCTTTAAATATTTGCCAATTTGTATGGATAGTGCGTTTATTGAAAGACGTTTCAAATGAAGCTAAAAACTCACACAGGTTATCGTACATAGCTTTGTAGTTTGCTTTCTTGTAAAGATGTATAGTTTTTTGTACTTTCAAGCGCGGAACTGCCCCAAAGTTAAAGGACGCGTGAATGACCTTATGATCACTGATTTCTTTTAGGTAGGCGATCGATGATAATTTGTCTGGTTGGTTTGTTAGTATTAAATCTAATACGTTAGCTGTGTTTTCCGTGATACGCGTTGGTTGAGACACTAGTTGACTAAGATTAAAATCAAGACAAACGTCAAGAAAGTTTTTTACCTCCGTCTCGCTTACTAAGTGGGGAGATAAGTTGTGCCAATTAATGTCTGGAAAATTGAAGTCTCCGAAAAGGAGAAGGCTAGCCTTGGTATGCTTCGATGTTATTTCGAAGAGTGCATTGTTTAGCTCAATGGCAAAAGCTGGGCTACTGTGGGGGGGTCTATAGCAAACGCCCACAAGTACTGATTGTGGAGCGGCGTGACAATGAATGAAAAGTAGTTCTAAGTTCGACCTGATACTAAGAACAGAGCACGATAGTTCCTGGCTGGCAGCTATGAGGACACCTCCGCCTCGTGCATTCGGTCGGTCAGCACGAAACAGACTGAAATTAGGCAAATCTGTCAGTACTTCCGAATCTGAAATGTGGTCGCTAAGCCAAGTTTCGGTAAGAATTAACATGTTGCTTTTAGATGTCAGCACAAGGTTGGACACATGTTCACGTTTTGAAATGAAGCTGCGTATATTAGTGAAGATTACTGAGATGGGAAGACGTGACTTGCCTATTGGTTTCGGACGACGGATTAATTTTGTCTCGATTTGTGGTTGCTATGCTTCTTTGACTGTTTGAGAAGCTTCATCGTATACGTACCGCTTTGGGCCCATGAACAGCGTTTTGAAACGCAAGGAATAGGGTGCAGATTTATCTTTAGCGAAGGCGACAAGGTGTTTACGGGCGTTCCTAACAGCTGGTGAAAAATCTTCTGCGACGCTAAAGTCAGTGCCTTTGAAGTTACGTCCTTTTGAAAGAACAGCTTCCTTCGTTTTATAAGACACAAATTTTACTATAATTGGGCGTTTGCGGTTACAGGAATGCCGACCAATTCGGTGTGCCCGCTCCATATCCTTGGGCTCAAGCTGTACCTTTAGGTAATCTGAGCAATGACGTAAAATAATTTTTTCAGAATCTGATGATGGCTCTGATGCAGACGGATCTGGAAGGCCGTAGAAAACCAAATTATTTCGCCTAGATCTGTTTTCAGCATCGTCTACACGCGCTTCCAGTTTATGGATCAGCTGCGCCGTACGTTCGCTGTCTGCCTGTATAGATTGCATGTCTCCTTGCAAGGCTATCACACTTTGGTAATTTCCCTCGAGGTCCGTCAGCCTTTTACTTAACGTGTCCAGTAACGCGGTCGTAGCCATAGATTGGTTCTTTAGTTCCTGCATTTCAGCGATCATCTTAGCCTGACCAGCGGAAATCTTCTTCATTTCGGCAAGCAGCGCGGCATTATCTGGACCAGGATTGCTTTCAATATCACCGGAAAGCAATAATAGGGATCTAATCACGGAAAGACACTGAAAAACAATGGAAAAGCAGCACTGCGGGCTCGGTAGCTGCACAAGACAATAATTACTTGTTTTTTTAGCGAAAAGAGGATGAGATTTACAGACCTGCATGATGAACAGAAGCGGATTAGTGGACCGCATCATGGCAGTGCCACCGAGCCCACAGCGCGCGGGGGGTATTCGCTGCTCCTTTATAGGCCGCTGGCTGGCTGTTGACGATGGCGGTAGGGCGAATGGCATCTTGTCGAGGATCCATGCTTGGACTGGTGGCGCCATTGAACGGGACGATTGGTTGCCGATTCCGATTTGCAAATTGATGACACAGCTGGTGCACGGGTTCGCCTTGGCCAACGAAGCGCTCGTTGATTCCGCGGGAAAGGGCAGCAACATTCGCATGACGAAGGACGTCATAATCTGCATGATGAACAGAAGCGGATTAGTGGACCGCATCATGGCAGTGCCACCGAGCCCACAGCGCGCGGGGGGTATTCGCTGCTCCTTTATAGGCCGCTGGCTGGCTGTTGACGATGGCGGTAGGGCGAATGGCATCTTGTCGAGGATCCATGCTTGGACTGGTGGCGCCATTGAACGGGACGATTGGTTGCCGATTCCGATTTGCAAATTGATGACACAGCTGGTGCACGGGTTCGCCTTGGCCAACGAAGCGCTCGTTGATTCCGCGGGAAAGGGCAGCAACATTCGCATGACGAAGGACGTCATAATCTGCATGATGAACAGAAGCGGATTAGTGGACCGCATCATGGCAGTGCCACCGAGCACTATCTGACTAGTTGGTGCCGTGTTGTGTGCTTTCACAATATTTCACCTATCGCAGTTTTCTTACTCGCAACAAAACAACACTATCTCGCTAGATGAGGTTGTTTTTGGTGGTTTCACGACGCTATCTAGCTTAAACTAACATCCCCCAACCCAACCTAACCTTCACAATTCTATCGTTAGAAAACGTTTTACTCGCTACTTTACAATGCTTTCTGCAACATTACAACGGTTTCATGCGCTTTCACATTAGATGTCGCAGTTTCCAACTTGTAATGGTGAAAAACACTGCGTCTCAATAGCTGACATCGTTTAATGCGGTTTTATGATGCTTCATGACTTGACCTAACCTAACCTTCGCACTTTTACCTAAATAGGCTCTGTTACACTGTTTCGGTTAAAATTACAATATTTGCATGACCTCACAGTTTTTCACCAACTCAGTACAGTACAGAACGCTGTATCTCGCTAAATGACGTTGTTAATTAAGGTTTCACGATGCTTGCAGGCGCTTTCACGAGAATATAACAATATAGCAGTTTCGCACTTGTAACGGTACAAGACGCACTATCTGGCTAGTTTGCGCCGTGTTGTGTGTTTTCACAATATTTCACCTATCGCAGTTTTCTTACTCGCAACAAAACAACACTATCTCGCTAGATGAGGTTGTTTTTGGTGGTTTCACGACGCTACCTAGCTTAAACTAACATAACCAAACCTAACCTAACCTTCACAATTCTATCGTTAGAAAACGTAGTACTCCCTACTTTACAATGCTTTCTGCAACAATACGACGGTTTCATGCGCTTTCGCTTTAAATGTCGCAGTTTCTGACTTGTAATGGTGAAAAACACTGCACCCTAATAGCTGACATTGTTTAATGCGGTTTTACAACGCTTCATAACAACCTAACCTAACCTTCGCACTTCTATCTAAAAAACGCTTTGTTACACTGTTTCGGTTACAATTACAATATTTGCATGACCTCACAGTTTTTCACCAACTCAGTACAGTACAGAACGCTGTAACTCCCTAAATGACATCGTTATTAAGGTTGCACGATGCTTGCATGCGCTTTCACGAGAATATCACAATATAGCAGTTTCGCACTTTTAATGGTACAAGACGCACTATCTGGCTAGTTTGCGCCGTGTTGTGTGCTTTCACAATATTTCACCTATCGCAGTTTTCTTACTCGCAACAAAACAACACTATCTCGCTAGATGACGTTGTTTTTGGTGGTTTTAGGACGCTACCTAGCTTAAGCAAACATAACCCAACCTAACCTAACCTTCGCAATTCTATCGTTAGAAAACGTTTTACTCGCTACTTTACGATGCTTTCTGCAACATTACAACGGTTTCATGCGCTTTCACATTAGACGTCGCAGTTTCCGACTTGTAATGGTGAAAAACACTGCATCTCAAAAGCTGACAATGTTTAATGCGGTTTTACAACGCTTCATAACAACCTAACCTAACCTTCGCACTTCTATCTAAAAAACGCTTTGTCACACTGTTTCGGTTACAATTACAATCTTTGCATGACCTCACAGTTTTTCACCAACTCAGTACAGTACAGAACGCTGTATCTCGCTAAATGACATCGTTATTTAAGGTTTCACAATGCTTGCATGCGGTTTCACGAGAATATCACAATATAGCAGTTTCGCACTTGTAACGGTACAAGACGCACTATCTGGCTAGTTTGCGCCGTCTTGTGTGCTTTCACAATATTTCACCTATCGCAGTTTTCTTACTCGCAACAAAACAACACTATCTCGCTAGATGAGGTTGTTTTTGGTGGTTTCACGACGCTACCTAGCTTAAACTAACATCCCCCAACCTAACCTAACCTTCACAATTCTATCGTTAGAAAACGTTTTACTTGCCACATTACAATGCTTTCTGCAACAATACGACGGTTTCAAGCGCTTTCACAATAAATGTCGCAGTTTCCGACTTTTAATGGTGAAAAACACTGCATCTCAATAGCTGAAATTGCTTAATACGGTTTCACAACGCTTCATGACTTAACCTAACCTAACCTTCGCACTTTTATGTAATAAACGCTGTGTTACACTGTTTCGTTCACAATTATTATATTTGATGACCTCACAGTTTTTCACCAACTTAGGACAGTTCAGAACGCTGTATCTCGCTCAATGACATCGTTATTTAGGGTTTCACAATGCTTGCATGCGCTTTCATGAGAATATCACAATATAGCAGTTTCGCACTTGTAACGGTACAAGACGCACTATCTGTCTAGTTCGCGCCGTGTTGTGTGCTTTCACTATATTTCACCTATCGCAGTTTTTTTACTCGCAACAAAACAACACTATCTCGCTAGATGAGATTGTTTTTGGTGGTTTCATGACGCTACCTAGCTTTAACTAACATAACCCAACCTAACCTAACCTTCACAATTCTATCGTTAGAAAACGTTTTACTCGCCACTTTACAATGCTTTCTGCAACATTACGACGGTTTTCGGCCCTTTCACGTTAGATGACGCAGTTTCCAACTTGTAATGGTGGAAAATACTGCGTCTCAATAGCTGACATTGCTTAATGCGGTTTTACAAAGCTTCATAACTTAACCTAACCTAACCTTCGCACTTCTATCTAAAAAACGCTTTGTTACACTGTTTGGTTACAATCACAATATTTGCATGACCTCACAGTTTTTCACCAACTCAGTACAGAACAGAACGCTGTATCTCGGTAAATGACATCGTTATTTAAGGTTTCACGATGCTTGCATGCGCTTTCACGAGAATATCACAATATAGCATTTTCGCACTTGTAACGGTAACAGACGCACTATCTGGCTAGTTCGCGCCGTGTTGTGTGCTTTCACAGTATTTCACCTATCGCAGTTTTCTTACTCGCAACAAAACAACACTATCTCGCTAGATGAGGTTGTTTTTGGTGGTTTCACGACGCTACCTAGCTTAAACTAACATCCCCCAACCTAACCTAACCTTTACAATTCTATCGTTAGAAAACGTTTTACTCGCCAATTTACAATGCTTTTTGCAACATTACGACGGTTTGATGCGCTTTCACAATAGATGTCGCAGTTTCCGACTTTTAATGGTGAAAAACACTGCATCTCAATAGCTGAAATTGCTTAATGCGGTTCACAACGCTTTATAACTTAAGCTAACCTAACCTTCGCACTTCTATCTAATAAACGCTCTGTTACACTGTTTCGTTCACAATTATTATATTTGATGACCTCACAGTTTTTCGCCAACTCAGTACAGTACAGAACGCTGTATCTCCCTAAATGACATCGTTATTCAGGTTTCACGATGCTTGCATGCGCTTTCACGAGAATATCACAATATAGCAGTTTCGCACTTTTAATGGTACAAGACGCACTAACTGGCTAGTTTGTGCCGTGTTGTGTGCTTTCACAATATTTCACCTATCGCAGTTTTCTTACTCGCAACAAAACAACACTATCTCGCTAGATGAGGTTGTTTTTGGTGGTTTCACGACGCTACCTAGCTTAAACTAACCTAACCCAACCTAACCCAACCTTCAAAATTCTATCGTTAGAAAACGTTTTACTCGCCACTTTACAATGCTTTTGGCAACATTACGACGGTTTCATGCGCTTTCACAATAGATGTCGCAGTTTCCGACTTGTAATGGTGAAAAACACTGCATCTCAATAGCTGACATTGCGTAATGCGGTTTTACAACGCTTCATAACTTAAACTAACATAACCTTCGCAGTTCTATCTAATAAACGCTCTGTCACACTGTTTCGTTCACAAATATATATTTGATGACCTCACAGTTTCTCACCAAAATAGGACAGTACAGAACGCTGTATCTCGCTCAATGACATCGTTATTTAGGGTTTCACGATGCTTGCACGCGCTTTCACGGGAATATCACAATATAGCAGTTTCGCACTTGTAACGGTACAAGACGCACTATCTGACTAGTTCGCGCCGTGTTGTCTGCTTTCACAATATTTCACCTATCGCAGTTTTTTTTACTCGGAACAAAACAACAATATCCCGCTAGATGAGGTCGTTTTTGGTGGTTTCACGACGCTACATAGCTTAAACTAACATAACCCAACCTAACCTAACCTTCGCAATTCTATCGTGAGAGAACGTTTTACTCGCTACTTTAATATGCTTTCTGCAACATTACGACGGTTTTCGGCGCTTACACGTTAGATGTCGCAGTTTCCAACTTGTAATGGTGAAAAACACTGCGTCTCAATAGCTGACATTGTTTAATGCGGTTTTACAACGCTTCATAACTTAGCCTAACCTAACCTTCGCTATTCTATCTAAAAAACGCTCTGTTACACTGCTTCGCTCACAGTTACTAAATTTGCGTGATCTCAAAGTTTTTCACCAACTTAGTACAGTACAGAACGGCGTATCTCGCTAATGACATCGTTATTTAAGGTTTCACGATGCTTGCATGCGCTTTCACGAGAATATAACAATATAGCAGTTTCGCACTTGTAACGGTACAAGACGATCTATCTGGCTAGTTTGCGCCGTGTTGTGTGCTTTCACAATATTTCACCTATCGCAGTTTTCTTACTCGACACAAAAAAACACTATCTCGCTAGGTGAGATTGTTTTGGGTGGTTTCACGAAGCTACCTAGCTTAAACTAACATCCCCCAACCTAACCTAACCTTCACAATTCTATCGTTAGAAAACGTTTTACTCGCCAATTTACAATGCTTTTTGCAACAATACGACGGTTTCAAGCGCTTTCACAATAGATGTCGCAGTTTCCGACTTTAAATGGTGAAAAACACTGCATCTCTATAGCTGAAATTGCTTAATGCGGTTTGACAACGCTTCATAACTTAACCTAACCTAACCTTCGCACTTCTATCTAATAAACGCTCTGTTACACTGTTTCGTTCACAATTAATATATTTGATGACCTCACAGTTTTTCACCAACTCAGGACAGTTCAGAACGCTGTATCTCGCTCAATGACATCGTTATTTAGGGTTTCACAATGCTTGCATGCGCTTTCACGAGAATATCACAATATAGCAGTTTCGCACTTGTAACGGTACAAGACGCATTATCTGGCTAGTTCGCGCCGTGTTGTGTGCTTTCACTATATTTCACCTATCGCACTTTTTTTACTCGCAACAAAACAACACTATCTCGCTATATGAGGTCGTTTTTGGTCGTTTCACGACGCTACCTAGCTTAAACTAACATAACCAAACCTAACCTAACCTTCACAATTCTATCGTTAGAAAACGTTTTACTCGCTACTTTACAATGCTTTCTGCAACATTACAACGGTTTCATGCGCTTTCACTTTAGATGTCGCAGTTTCCAACTTGTAATGGTGAAAAACACTGCGTCTCAATAGCTGACATTGTTTAATGCGGTTTTATGATGCTTCATGACTTGACCTAACCTAACCTTCGCACTTTTACCTAAATAGGCTCTGTTACACTGTTTCGGTTACAATTACAATATTTGCATGACCTCACAGTTTTTCACCAACTCAGTACAGTACAGAACGCTGTATCTCGCTAAATGACGTTGTTATTTAAGGTTTCACGATGCTTGCAGGCGCTTTCACGAGAATATAACAATATAGCAGTTTCGCACTTGTAACGGTACAAGACGCACTATCTGGCTAGTTTGCGCCGTGTTGTGTGTTTTCACAATATTTCACCTATCGCAGTTTTCTTACTCGCAACAAAACAACACTATCTCGCTAGATGAGGTTGTTTTTGGTGGTTTCAGGACGCTACCTAGCTTAAGCAAACATAACCCAACCTAACCTAACCTTCGCAATTCTATCGTTAGAAAACGTTTTACTCGCCAATTTACAATGCTTTTTGTACAATACGACGGTTTCATGCGCTTTCACAATAGATGTCGCAGTTTCCGACTTTTAATGGTGAAAAACACTGCATCTCTATAGCTGAAATTGCTTAATGTTGTTTGACAACGCTTCATAACTTAACCTAACCTAACCTTCGCACTTCTATCTAATAAACGCTCTGTTACACTTTTTCGCTCACAATTACGATATTTGCATGACCTCACAGTTTTTCACCAACTTAGTACAGTACAGAACGCTGTATCTCGCTAAATGACATCGTTATTTAAGGTTTCACGATGCTTGCATGTGCTTTCACGAGAATATCACAATATAGCAGTTTCGCACTTGTAACGGTACAAGACGCACTAACTGGCTAGTTTGTGCCGTGTTGTGTGCTTTCACAATATTTCACCTATCGCAGTTTTCTTACTCGCAACAAAACAACACTATCTCGCTAGATGAGGTTGTTTTTGGTGGTTTCACGACGCTACCTAGCTTAAACTAACATAACCCAACCTAACCCAACCTTCACAATTCTATCGTTAGAAAACGTTTTACTCGCCACTTTACAATGCTTTCTGCAACATTACGACGGTTTCATGCGCTTTCACAATAGATGTCGCAGTTTCCGACTTTTAATGGTGAAAAACACTGCATCTCAATAGCTGAAATTGCTTAATGCGGTTCACAACGCTTTATAACTTAACCTAACCTAACCTTCGCAGTTCTATCTAATAAACGCTCTGTCACACTGTTTCGTTCACAAAAATATATTTGATGACCTCACAGTTTCTCACCAAATTAGGACAGTACAGAACGCTGTATCTCGCTCAATGACATCGTTATTTAGGGTTTCACGATGCTTGCATGCGCTTTCACGGGAATATCACAATATAGCAGTTTCGCACTTGTAACGGTACAAGACGCACTATCTGGCTAGTTCGCGCCGTGTTGTCTGCTTTCACAATATTTCACCTATCGCAGTTTTTTTTACTCGGAACAAAACAACAATATCCCGCTAGATGAGGTCGTTTTTGGTGGTTTCACGACGCTACATAGCTTAAACTAACATAACCCAACCTAACCTAACCTTCGCAATTCTATCGTTAGAGAACGTTTTACTCGCTACTTTAATATGCTTTCTGCAACATTACGACGGTTTTCGACGCTTACACGTTAGATGTCGCAGTTTCCAACTTGTAATGGTAAAAAACACTGCGTCTCAATAGCTGACATTGTTTAATGCGGTTTTACAACGCCTTATAACTTAACCTAACCTAACCTTCACTATTCTATCTAAAAAACGCTCTGTTACACTGTTTCGCTCACAATTACGAAATTTGCGTGATCTCAAAGTTTTTCACCAACTTAGTACAGTACAGAACGGTGTATCTCGCTAATGACATCGTTATTTAAGGTTTCACGATGCTTGCATGCGCTTTCACGAGAATATAACAATATAGCAGTTTCGCACTTGTAACGGTACAAGACGATCTATCTGGCTAGTTTGCGCCGTGTTGTGTGCTTTCACAATATTTCACCTATCGCAGTTTTCTTACTCGCAACAAAACAACACTATCTCGCTAGATGAGGTTGTTTTTGGTGGTTTCACGAAGCTACCTAGCTTAAACTAACATCCCCCAACCTAACCTAACCTTCACAATTCTATCGTTAGAAAACGTTTTACTCGCCAATTTACAATGCTTTTTGCAACAATACGACGGTTTCATGCGCTTTCACAATAGATGTCGCAGTTTCCGACTTTTAATGGTGAAAAACACTGCATCTCTATAGCTGAAATTGCTTAATGCGGTTTGACAACGCTTCATAACTTAACCTAACCTAACCTTCGCACTTCTATCTAATAAACGCTCTGTTACACTGTTTCGTTCACAATTACAATATTTGCATGACCTCACAGTTTTTCACCAACTCAGTACAGTACAGAACGCTGTATCTCCCTAAATGACATCGTTATTAAGGTTTCACGATGCTTGCATGCGCTTTCACGAGAATATCACAATATAGCAGTTTCGCACTTTTAATGGTACAAGACACAGTATCTGACTAGTTGGTGCCGTGTTGTGTGCTTTCACAATATTTCACCTATCGCAGTTTTCTTACTCGCAACAAAACAACACTATCTCGCTATATGAGGTCGTTTTTGGTCGTTTCACGACGCTACCTAGCTTAAACTAACATAACCAAACCTAACCTAACCTTCACAATTCTATCGTTAGAAAACGTAGTACTCCCTACTTTACAATGCTTTCTGCAACATTACGACGGTTTCATGCGCTTTCGCATTAAATGTCGCAGTTTCTGACTTGTAATGGTGAAAAACACTGCACCTTAATAGCTGACATTGTTTAATGCGGTTTTACAACGCTTCATAACAACCTAACCTAACCTTCGCAATTCTATCTAAAAAACTCTTTGTTACACTGTTTCGGTTACAATTACAATATTTGCATGACCTCACAGTTTTTCACCAGCTCAGTACAGTACAGAACGCTGTACCTCCCTAAATGACATCGTTATTAAGGTTTCACGATGCTTGCATGCGCTTTCACGAGAATATCACAATATAGCAGTTTCGCACTTTTAATGGTACAAGACGCACTATCTGACTAGTTGGTGCCGTGTTGTGTGCTTTCACAATATTTCACCTATCGCAGTTTTCTTACTCGCAACAAAACAACACTATCTCGCTAGATGAGGTTGTTTTTGGTGGTTTCACGACGCTACCTAGCTTAAACTAACATCCCCCAACCCAACCTAACCTTCACAATTCTATCGTTAGAAAACGTTTTACTCGCTACTTTACAATGCTTTCTGCAACATTACAACGGTTTCATGCGCTTTCACATTAGATGTCGCAGTTTCCAACTTGTAATGGTGAAAAACACTGCGTCTCAATAGCTGACATCGTTTAATGCGGTTTTATGATGCTTCATGACTTGACCTAACCTAACCTTCGCACTTTTACCTAAATAGGCTCTGTTACACTGTTTCGGTTAAAATTACAATATTTGCATGACCTCACAGTTTTTCACCAACTCAGTACAGTACAGAACGCTGTATCTCGCTAAATGACGTTCTTATTTAAGGTTTCACGATGCTTGCAGGCGCTTTCACGAGAATATAACAATATAGCAGTTTTGAACTTGTAACGGTACAAGACGCACTATCTGGCTAGTTTGCGCCGTGTTGTGTGCTTTCACAATATTTCACCTATCGCAGGTTTCTTACTCGCAACAAAACAACACTATCTCGCTAGATGAGGTTGTTTTTGGTGGTTTCAGGACGCTACCTAGCTTAAGCAAACATAACCCAACCTAACCTAACCTTCGCAATTCTATCGTTAGAAAACGTTTTACTCGCCAATTTACAATGCTTTTTGCAACAATACGACGGTTTCATGCGCTTTCACAATAGATGTCGCAGTTTCCGACTTTTAATGGTGAAAAACAGTGCATCTCTATAGCTGAAATTGCTTAATGCGGTTTGACAACGCTTCATAACTTAACCTAACCTAACCTTCGCACTTCTATCTAATAAACGCTCTGTTACACTGTTTCGTTCACAAATAATATATTTGATGACCTCACAGTTTTTTACCAACTCAGGACAGTTCAGAACGCTGTATCTCGCTCAATGACATCGTTATTTAGGGTTTCACAATGCTTGCATGCGCTTTCACGAGAATATCACAATATAGCAGTTTCGCACTTGTAACGGTACAAGACGCATTATCTGGCTAGTTCGCGCCGTGTTGTGTGCTTTCACTATATTTCACCTATCGCACATTTTTAATCGCAACAAAACAACACTATCTCGCTATATGAGATCGTTTTTGGTGGTTTCACGACGCTACCTAGCTTAAACTAACATAACCAAACCTAACCTAACCTTCACAATTCTATCGTTAGAAAACGTAGTACTCCCTACTTTACAATGCTTTCTGCAACATTACGACGGTTTCATGCGCTTTCGCATTAAATGTCGCAGTTTGTGACTTGTAATGGTGAAAAACATTGCATCTTAATAGCTGACATTGTTTAATGCGGTTTTACAACGCTTCATAACAACCTAACCTAACCTTCGCACTTCTATCTAAAAACGCTTTGTTACACTGTTTCGGTTACAATTACAATATTTGCATGACCTCACAGTTTTTCACCAACTCAGTACAGTACAGAACGCTGTATCTCCCTAAATGACATCGTTATTAAGGTTTCACGATGCTTGCATGCGATTTCACGAGAATATCACAATATAGCAGTTTCGCACTTTTAATGGTACAAGACACAGTATCTGACTAGTTGGTGCCGTGTTGTGTGCTTTCACAATATTTCACCTATCGCAGTTTTCTTACTCGAAACAAAACAACACTATCTCGCTAGATGAGGTTGTTTTTGGTGGTTTCACGACGCTACCTAGCTTAAACTAACATAACCCAACCTAACCTAACCTTCACAATTCTATCGTTAGAAAATGTTTTACTCGCCACTTTACAGTGCTTTTGGCAACATTACGACGGTTTCATGCGCTTTCACAATAGATGTCGCAGTTTCCGACTTGTAATGGTGAAAAACACTGCATCTCAATAGCTGACATTGCCTAATGCGGTTTTACAACGCTTCATAACTTAAACTAACATAACCTTCGCAGTTCTATCTAATAAACGCTCTGTTACACTGTTTCGTTCACAAATATATATTTGATGACCTCACAGTTTTTCACCAAATTAGGACAGTACAGAACGCTGTATCTCGCTAATGACATCGTTATTTAAGGTTTCACGATGCTTGCATGCGCTTTCACGAAATATCACAATATAGCAGTTTTGCACTTTTAATGGTACAAGACGCATTATCTGGCTAGTTTGTGCCGTGTTGTGTGCTTTCACAATATTTCACCTATCGCAGTTTTCTTACTCGCAACAAAACAACACTATCTCGCTAGATGAGGTTGTTTTTGGTGGTTTCACGACGCTACCTAGCTTAAACTAACATAACCTAACCTAACCTAACCTTCACAATTCTATCGTTAGAAAACGTTTTACTCGCCACTTTACAATGCATTCTGCAACATTACGACGGTTTCATGCGCTTTCACAATAGATGTCGCAGTTTCCGACTTTTAATGGTGAAAAACACTCCATATTAATAGCTGACATTGCTTAATGCGGTTTTACAACGCTTCATACCTTAACCTAACCTAACCTTCGCACTTCTATCTAATAAACGCTCTGTTGCACTGTTTCGGTTACAATTACAATATTTGCATGACCTCACAGTTTTTCACCAACTCAGTACAGTACAGAACGCTGTATCTCCCTAAATGACATCGTTATTAAGGTTTCACGATGCTTGCATGCGCTTTCACGAGAATATCACAATATAGCAGTTTCGCACTTTTAATGGTACAAGACACAGTATTTCGCTAGTTCACGCCGTGTTGTGTGCTTTCACAATATTTCACCTATCGCAGTTTTTTTACTCGCAACAAAACAATACTATCTCGTTCGATGAGGTCGTTTTTTGTGGTTTCACGACGCTACCTAGCTTAAACTAACATAACCCAACCTAACCTAACCTTCACAATTCTATCGTTAGAAAACGTTTTACTCGCCACTTTACAATGCATTATGCAACATTATGACGGTTTTATGCGCTTTCACAATAGATGTCGCAGTTTCCGACTTTTAATGGTGAAAAACACTGCATATCAATAGCTGACATTGCTTAATGCGGTTTTACAACGCTTCATACGTTAACCTAACCTAACCTTCGCAGTCTATCTAATAAACGCTCTGTAGCACTTTTTCGCTCACAATTACAATATTTGCATGACCTCACAGTTTTTCACCAACTCAGTACAGTACAGAACGCTGTATCTCCCTAAATGACATCGTTATTAAGGTTTCACGATGCTTGCATGCGCTTTCACGAGAATATCACAATATAGCAGTTTCGCACTTTTAATGGTACAAGACACAGTATCTGACTAGTTGGTGCCGTGTTGTGTGCTTTCACAATATTTCACCTATCGCAGTTTTCTTACTCGCAACAAAACAACACTATCTCGCTATATGAGGTCGTTTTTGGTCGTTTCACGACGCTACCTAGCTTAAACTAACATAACCAAACCAAAGCTAACCTTCACAATTCTATCGTTAGAAAACGTAGTACTCCCTACTTTACAATGCTTTCTGCAACATTACGACGGTTTCATGCGCTTTCGCATTAAATGTCGCAGTTTCTGACTTGTAATGGTGAAAAACACTGCACCTTAATAGCTGACATTGTTTAATGCGGTTTTACAACGCTTCATAACAACCTAACCTAACCTTCGCAATTCTATCTAAAAAACCGCTTTGTTACACTGTTTCGGTTACAATTACAATATTTGCATGACCTCACAGTTTTTCACCAACTCAGTACAGTACAGAACGCTGTAACTCCCTAAATGACATCGTTATTAAGGTTTCACGATGCTTGCATGCGCTTTCACGAGAATATCACAATATAGCAGTTTCGCACTTTTAATGGTACAAGACGCACTATCTGACTAGTTGGTGCCGTGTTGTGTGCTTTCACAATATTTCACCTATCGCAGTTTTCTTACTCGCAACAAAACAACACTATCTCGCTAGATGAGGTTGTTTTTGGTGGTTTCACGACGCTACCTAGCTTAAACTAACATCCCCCAACCCAACCTAACCTTCACAATTCTATCGTTAGAAAACGTTTTACTCGCTACTTTACAATGCTTTCTGCAACATTACAACGGTTTCATGCGCTTTCACATTAGATGTCGCAGTTTCCAACTTGTAATGGTGAAAAACACTGCGTCTCAATAGCTGACATCGTTTAATGCGGTTTTATGATGCTTCATGACTTGACCTAACCTAACCTTCGCACTTTTACCTAAATAGGCTCTGTTACACTGTTTCGGTTAAAAATACAATATTTGCATGACCTCACAGTTTTTCACCAACTCAGTACAGTACAGAACGCTGTATCTCGCTAAATGACGTTGTTATTTAAGGTTTCACGATGCTTGCAGGCGCTTTCACGAGAATATAACAATATAGCAGTTTCGCACTTGTAACGGTACAAGACGCACTATCTGGCTAGTTTGCGCCGTGTTGTGTGCTTTCACAATATTTCACCTATCGCAGGTTTCTTACTCGCAACAAAACAACACTATCTCGCTAGATGAGGTTGTTTTTGGTGGTTTCAGGACGCTACCTAGCTTAAGCAAACATCCCCCAACCCAACCTAACCTTCACAATTCTATCGTTAGAAAACGTTTTACTCGCTACTTTACAATGCTTTCTGCAACATTACAACGGTTTCATGCGCTTTCACATTAGATGTCGCAGTTTCCAACTTGTAATGGTGAAAAACACTGCGTCTCAATAGCTGACATCGTTTAATGCGGTTTTATGATGCTTCATGACTTGACCTAACCTAACCTTCGCACTTTTACCTAAATAGGCTCTGTTACACTGTTTCGTTCACAAATAATATATTTGATGACCTCACAGTTTTTTACCAACTCAGGACAGTTCAGAACGCTGTATCTCGCTCAATGACATCGTTATTTAGGGTTTCACAATGCTTGCATGCGCTTTCACGAGAATATCACAATATAGCAGTTTCGCACTTGTAACGGTACAAGACGCATTATCTGGCTAGTTCGCGCCGTGTTGTGTGCTTTCACTATATTTCACCTATCGCACATTTTTAATCGCAACAAAACAACACTATCTCGCTATATGAGGTCGTTTTTGGTGGTTTCACGACGCTACCTAGCTTAAACTAACATAACCAAACCTAACCTAACCTTCACAATTCTATCGTTAGAAAACGTAGTACTCCCTACTTTACAATGCTTTCTGCAACATTACGACGGTTTCATGCGCTTTCGCATTAAATGTCGCAGTTTATGACTTGTAATGGTGAAAAACATTGCATCTTAATAGCTGACATTGTTTAATGCGGTTTTACAACGCTTCATAACAACCTAACCTAACCTTCGCACTTCTATCTAAAAACGCTTTGTTACACTGTTTCGGTTACAATTACAATATTTGCATGACCTCACAGTTTTTCACCAACTCAGTACAGTACAGAACGCTGTATCTCCCTAAATGACATCGTTATTAAGGTTTCACGATGCTTGCATGCGCTTTCACGAGAATATCACAATATAGCAGTTTCGCACTTTTAATGGTACAAGACACAGTATCTGACTAGTTGGTGCCGTGTTGTGTGCTTTCACAATATTTCACCTATCGCAGTTTTCTTACTCGCAACAAAACAACACTATCTCGCTAGATGAGGTTGTTTTTGGTGGTTTCACGACGCTACCTAGCTTAAACTAACATAACCCAACCTAACCTAACCTTCACAATTCTATCGTTAGAAAATGTTTTACTCGCCACTTTACAGTGCTTTTGGCAACATTACGACGGTTTCATGCGCTTTCACAATAGATGTCGCAGTTTCCGACTTGTAATGGTGAAAAACACTGCATCTCAATAGCTGACATTGCCTAATGCGGGTATACAACGCTTCATAACTTAAACTAACATAACCTTCGCAGTTCTATCTAATAAACGCTCTGTTACACTGTTTCGTTCACAAATATATATTTGATGACCTCACAGTTTTTCACCAAATTAGGACAGTACAGAACCCTGTATCTCGCTAATGACATCGTTATTTAAGGTTTCACGATGCTTGCATGCGCTTTCACGAAATATCACAATATAGCAGTTTTGCACTTTTAATGGTACAAGACGCATTATCTGGCTAGTTTGTGCCGTGTTGTGAGCTTTCACAATATTTCACCTATCGCAGTTTTCTTACTCGCAACAAAACAACACTATCTCGCTAGATGAGGTTGTTTTTGGTGGTTTCACGACGCTACCTAGCTTAAACTAACATAACCCAACCTAACCTAACCTTCACAATTCTATCGTTAGAAAACGTTTTACTCGCCACTTTACAATGCATTCTGCAACATTACGACGGTTTCATGCGCTTTCACAATAGATGTCGCAGTTTCCGACTTTTAATGGTGAAAAACACTGCATATTAATAGCTGACATTGCTTAATGCGGTTTTACAACGCTTCATACCTTAACCTAACCTAACCTTCGCACTTCTATCTAATAAACGCTCTGTTGCACTGTTTCGGTTACAATTACAATATTTGCATGACCTCACAGTTTTTCACCAACTCAGTACAGTACAGAACGCTGTATCTCCCTAAATGACATCGTTATTAAGGTTTCACGATGCTTGCATGCGCTTTCACGAGAATATCACAATATAGCAGTTTCGCACTTTTAATGGTACAAGACACAGTATTTCGCTAGTTCACGCCGTGTTGTGTGCTTTCACAATATTTCACCTATCGCAGTTTTTTTACTCGCAACAAAACAACACTATCTCCTTAGATGAGGTCGTTTTTGGTGGTTTCACGACGCTACCTAGCTTAAACTAACATAACCCAACCTAACCTGACCTTCACAGTTCTATCGTTAGAAAACGATTTACTCGCCACTTTACAATGCTTTCTGCAACATTACGACGGTTTCATGCGCTTTTACAATAGATGTCGCAGTTTCCGACTTTTAATAGTGAAAAACACTGCATATCAATAGCTGACATTGCTTAATGCGGTTTTACAACGCTTCATACCTTAACCTAACCTAACCTTCGCACTTCTATCTAATAAACGCTCTGTTACACTTTTTCGCTCACAATTACGATATTTGCATGACCTCACAGTTTTTCACCAACTTAGTACAGTACAGAACGCTGTATCTCGCTAAATTACATCGTTATTTAAGGTTTCACGATGCTTGCATGTGCTTTCACGAGAATATCACAATATAGCAGTTTCGCACTTGTAACGGTACAAGACGCACTATCTGGCTAGTTTGCGCCGTGTTGTGTGCTTACGCAATATTTCACCTATCGCAGTTTTTTACTCGCAACAAAACAACATTATCTCGCTAGATGAGGTCGTTTTTTGTGGTTTCACGACGCTACCTAGCTTAAACTACATAACCCAAACTAACCTAACCTTCACAATTCTATCGTTAGAGAACGTTTTACTCGCTACTTTACAATGCTTTCTGCAACATTACAACGGTTTCATGCGCTTTCACATTAGATGCCGCAGTTTCCGACTTGTAATGGTGAAAAACGCTGCATCTCAATAGCTGACATTGTTTAATGCGGTTTTATGATGCTTCATGACTTGACCTAACCTAACCTTCGCACTTGTACGTAAAAGGCTCTGTTACACTGTTTCGTTCATAATTAATATATCTGCATGATCTCACAGTTTTTCACCAACTTAGTACAGTACAGAACGCTGTATCTCGCTAAATGACATCGTTATTTAAGGTTTCACGATGATTGCATGCGCTTTCGCGAGAATATCACAATATAGCAGTTTCGCACTTGTAACGGTACAAGACGCAGTATCTGGCTAGTTCGCGCCTTGTTGTGTGCTCTCACAATATTTCACCTACCATAGTTTCGTACTCGCAACAAAACAACACTATCTCAGTAGATGAGGTCGTTTTTGGTGGTCTCACGACGCTACCTAGCTTAAACTAACATAACCCAAGCTAACCTAACCTTCACAATTCCATCGTTAGAAAACGTTTTACTCGCCACTTTACAATGCTTTCTGCAACATTGCGATGGTTTCATGCGCTTTCACAATTGATGCCGCAGTTTCCGACTTTTAATGGTTAAAAACGCTGCATATCAATAGCTGATATTGCTTAATGCGGTTTTACAACGCTTCATACCTTAAGCTAACCTAACCTTCGCACTTCTATCTAAAAAACGCTCTGTTACACTGCTTCGCTCACAAATACAAAATTTGCATGACCTCACAGTTTTTCACCAACTTAGTACAATACAGAACGCTGTATCTCGCTAATGACATTGTAATTTAAGGTTTCACGATGCTTGCATGCGCTTTCACGAGAATATCACAATATAGCAGTTTCGCACTTGTAACGATACAAGACGCACTATCTGGCTAGTTCGCGCAGTGTTGTGGGCTTTCATAACTATTTCACCTATCGCAGTTTTTTACTCGCAACAAAACAATACTATCTCGTTAGATGAGGTCGTTTTTGGTGGTTTCACGACACTACCTAGCTTAAACTAACATAACCCAACCTAACCTAACCTTCGCAAATCTATCGTTAGAAAACGTTTTACTCGCTACTTTACAATGCTTTCTGCAACATTACGACGGTTTTATGCGCTTTCACATTAGATGTAGCAGTTTCCGACTTGTAATGGTGAAAAACACTGCATCTCAATAGCTGACATTGTTTAAAGCGGTTTTACAACGCTTCATAACAACCTAACCTAACCTTCGCACTTCTATCTAAAAAAACGCTTTATTACACTGTTTCGGTTACAATTACAATATTTGTATGACCTCACAGTTTTCCACCAACTCAGTACAGTACAGAACGCTGTATCTCGCTAAATGACATCGTTGTTTAAGGTTTCACGATGCTTGCATGCGCTTTCACGAGAATATCACAATATAGCAGTTTCACACTTGTAACGGTACAAGACGCACTATCTGGCTAGTTCATGCCGTGTTGTGTGCTTTCACAATATTGCAGCTATGGCAGTTTCGTACTCGCAACAAAACAACACTATCTCGTTAGAAGAGGCCGTTTTTGGTGGTATCGCGGCGCTACCTAGCCTAAATAACATAATCCAACCTAACCTAACCTTCGCAATCCTATCGTTAGAAAACGTTTTCTTCGCTACTTTACAATGCTTTCTGCAACATTACGACGGTTTTATGCGCTTTCACATTAGATGTCGCAGTTTCCGACTTGTAATGGTGAAAAACACGCATCTCAATAGCTAACATTGTTTAATGCGGTTTTATGATGCTTCATGACTTGACCTAACCTAACCTTCGCACTTCTATCTAATAAACGCTCTGTTACACTTTTTCGGTCACAAATACGATATTTGCATGACCTCACAGTTTTTCACAACTTAGTACAGTACAGAACGCTGTATCTCGCTAAATGACATCGTTATTTAAGGTTTCACGATGCTTGCATGTGCTTTCACAAGAATATCACAATATAGCAGTTTCGCACTTGTAACTGTACAAGACGCAGTATCTGGCGAGTTCACACCGTGTTGTGTGCTTTCACAATATTTCACCTATCGCAGTTTTTCTACTCGCAACAAAACAACACTATCTCGTTAGATGAGGTCGTTTCTGGTGGTTTCACGACACTACCTAGCTTAAACTAACATAACCCCACCTAACCTAACTTTCGCAATTCTATCGTTAGAGAACGTTTTCTTCGCTACTTTACAATGCTTTCTGCAACATTACGACGGTTTTCTGCGCTTTCACGTTAGATGTCACAGTTTCCGACTTGTGATGGTGAAAAACATTGCGTCAGAATAGCTGACATTGTTAAATGCGGTTTTACAACGCTTCATAACTTAACCTAACCTAACCCTCGCACTTCTATCAAAAAAACGCTCTGTTACACTGTTTCGCTCACAGTTACAAAATTGGCATGACCTCACAGTTTTTTACCAACTTAGTACAGTACAGAACGCTGTATCTCGCTAATGACATCGTTATTTAAGGTTTCGCGACGCTTGCATGCGCTTTAAAGAGAATATCACAATATAGCAGTTTCGCACTTGTATCGGTACAAGACGCACTATCTGGCTAGTTCGCGCCGGTGTGTGTGCTTTCATAGTATTTCACCTATCGCAGTTTTTACTCGCAACAAAACAACACTATCTCCTTAGATGAGGTCGTTTTTGGTGGTTTCACGACGCTACCTAGCTTAAACTAACATAACCCAACCTAACCTGACCTTCACAGTTCTATCGTTAGAAAACGATTTACTCGCCACTTTACAATGCTTTCTGCAACATTACGACGGTTTCATGCGCTTTTACAATAGATGTCGCAGTTTCCGACTTTTAATAGTGAAAAACACTGCATATCAATAGCTGACATTGCTTAATGCGGTTTTACAACGCTTCATACCTTAACCTAACCTAACCTTCGCACTTCTATCTAATAAACGCTCTGTTACACTTTTTCGCTCACAATTACGATATTTGCATGACCTCACAGTTTTTCACCAACTTAGTACAGTACAGAACGCTGTATCTCGCTAAATTACATCGTTATTTAAGGTTTCACGATGCTTGCATGTGCTTTCACGAGAATATCACAATATAGCAGTTTCGCACTTGTATCGGTACAAGACGCACTATCTGGCTAGTTCATGCCGTGTTGTGTGCTTTCACAATATTGCAGCTATGGCAGTTTCGTACTCGCAACAAAACAACATTATCTCGCTAGATGAGGTCGTTTTTTGTGGTTTCACGACGCTACCTAGCTTAAACTACATAACCCAAACTAACCTAACCTTCACAATTCTATCGTTAGAGAACGTTTTACTCGCTACTTTACAATGCTTTCTGCAACATTACAACGGTTTCATGCGCTTTCACATTAGATGCCGCAGTTTCCGACTTGTAATGGTGAAAAACGCTGCATCTCAATAGCTGACATTGTTTAATGCGGTTTTATGATGCTTCATGACTTGACCTAACCTAACCTTCGCACTTGTACGTAAAAGGCTCTGTTACACTGTTTCGTTCATAATTAATATATCTGCATGATCTCACAGTTTTTCACCAACTTAGTACAGTACAGAACGCTGTATCTCGCTAAATGACATCGTTATTTAAGGTTTCACGATGATTGCATGCGCTTTCGCGAGAATATCACAATATAGCAGTTTCGCACTTGTAACGGTACAAGACGCAGTATCTGGCTAGTTCGCGCCTTGTTGTGTGCTCTCACAATATTTCACCTACCATAGTTTCGTACTCGCAACAAAACAACACTATCTCAGTAGATGAGGTCGTTTTTGGTGGTCTCACGACGCTACCTAGCTTAAACTAACATAACCCAAGCTAACCTAACCTTCACAATTCCATCGTTAGAAAACGTTTTACTCGCCACTTTACAATGCTTTCTGCAACATTGCGATGGTTTCATGCGCTTTCACAATTGATGCCGCAGTTTCCGACTTTTAATGGTTAAAAACGCTGCATATCAATAGCTGATATTGCTTAATGCGGTTTTACAACGCTTCATACCTTAAGCTAACCTAACCTTCGCACTTCTATCTAAAAAACGCTCTGTTACACTGCTTCGCTCACAAATACAAAATTTGCATGACCTCACAGTTTTTCACCAACTTAGTACAATACAGAACGCTGTATCTCGCTAATGACATTGTAATTTAAGGTTTCACGATGCTTGCATGCGCTTTCACGAGAATATCACAATATAGCAGTTTCGCACTTGTAACGGTACAAGACGCACTATCTGGCTAGTTCATGCCGTGTTGTGTGCTTTCACAATATTGCAGCTATGGCAGTTTCGTACTCGCAACAAAACAACACTATCTCGTTAGAAGAGGCCGTTTTTGGTGGTATCGCGGCGCTACCTAGCCTAAATAACATAATCCAACCTAACCTAACCTTCGCAATCCTATCGTTAGAAAACGTTTTACTCGCTACTTTACAATGCTTTCTGCAACATTACGACGGTTTTATGCGCTTTCACATTAGATGTCGCAGTTTCCGACTTGTAATGGTGAAAAACACTGCATCTCAATAGCTAACATTGTTTAATGCGGTTTTATGATGCTTCATGACTTGACCTAACCTAACCTTCGCACTTCTATCTAATAAACGCTCTGTTACACTTTTTCGGTCACAAATACGATATTTGCATGACCTCACAGTTTTTCACAACTTAGTACAGTACAGAACGCTGTATCTCGCTAAATGACATCGTTATTTAAGGTTTCACGATGCTTGCATGTGCTTTCACAAGAATATCACAATATAGCAGTTTCGCACTTGTAACTGTACAAGACGCAGTATCTGGCGAGTTCACGCCGTGTTGTGTGCTTTCACAATATTTCACCTATCGCAGTTTTTCTACTCGCAACAAAACAACACTATCTCGTTAGATGAGGTCGTTTTCGGTGGTTTCACGACACTACCTAGCTTAAACTAACATAACCCAACCTAACCTAATCTTCGCAAATCTATCGTTAGAAAACGTTTTGCTCGCTACTGTACAATGCTTTCTGCAACATTACGACGGTTTCATGCGCGTTCTCAATAAATGTCCCAGTTTCCGACTTGTAATAGTGAAAAACACTGCATCTCAATAGCTGACATTGCTTAATTCGGTTTTACAACGCTTCATAACTTGACCTAACCTAACCTTCGCAGTTCTATCTAATAAACGCTCTGTTACACTTTTTCGCTCACAATTACGATATTTGAATGACCTCACAGTTTTTCACCAACTTAGTACAGTACAGAACGTGTATCTCGCTAAATGACATCGTTATTTAAGGTTTCACGATGCTTGCATGCGCTTTCACGATAATATCACAGTATAGCAGTTTCGCACTTGTAACGGTACAAGACGCACTATCTGGCTAGTTCGCACCGTGTTGTGTGCTTTCATATTATTTCACCTATCGCAGTTTTTTTACTCGCAACAAAACAACACTATCTCGTCAGATGAGGTCGTTTCTGGTGGTTTCACGACACTACCTAGCTTAAACTAACATAACCCAACCTAACCTAACCTTCGCAATTCTATCGTTAGAGAACGTTTTCTTCGCTACTTTACAATGCTTTCTGCAACATTACGACGGTTTTCTGCGCTTTCACGTTAGATGTCACAGTTTCCGACTTGTGATGGCGAAAAACATTGCGTCAGAATAGCTGACACTGTTTGATGCGGTTTTACAACGCTTCATAACTTAACCTAACCTAACCCTCGCACTTCTATCAAAAAAACGCTCTGTTACACTGTTTCGCTCACAGTTACAAAATTGGCATGACCTCACAGTTTTTTACCAACTTAGTACAGTACAGAACGCTGTATCTCACTTATGACATCGTTATTTAAGGTTTCACGATGCTTGCATGCGCTTTCACGAGAATATCACAATATAGCAGTTTCGCACTTGTAACGGTACAAGACGCACTATCTGGCTAGTTCACGCCGGTTTGTGTGCTTTCATAGTATTTCACCTATCGCACTTTTTTACTCGCAACAAAACAACATTATCTCCTTAGATGCGGTCGTTTTTGGTGGTTTCACGACGCTACCTAGCTTAAACTAACATGACCCAACCTAACCTGACCTTCACAATTCTATCGTTAGAAAACGATTTACTCGCCACTTTACAATGCTTTCTGCAACATTACGACGGTTTCATGCGCTTTCACAATAGATGTCGCAGTTTCCGACTTTTAATGGTGAAAAACACTGCATCTCAATAGCTAACATTGTTTAATGCGGTTTTATGATGCTTCATGACTTGACCTAACCTAACCTTCGCACTTCTATCTAAAAAACGCTTTGTTACACACTTTCGGGTACAATTACAATATTTGCATGACCTAACAGTTTTTCACCTACTCAGTACAGTACAGAACGCTGTATCTCGCTAAATGACATCGTTATTTAAGGTTTCACGATGCTTGCATGCGCTTTCACGAGAATATCACAATATAGCAGTTTCGCACTTGTAACGGTACAAGACGCACTATCTGGCTAGTTCACGCCGGTTTGTGTGCTTTCATAGTATTTCACCTATGGCAGTTTTTTACTCGCAACAAAACAACACTATCTCCTTAGATGAGGTCGTTTTTAGTGGTTTCACGACGCTACCTAGCTTAAACTATCATAACCAAACCTAACCTGACCTTCACAATTCTATCGTTAGAAAACGATTTACTCGCCACTTTACAATGCTTTCTGCAACATTACGACGGTTTCATGCGCTTTCACAATAGATGTCGCAGTTTCCGACTTTTAATGGTGAAAAACACTGCATATCAATAGCTGACGTTGCTTAATGCTTTTTTACAACGCTTCATACCTTAACCTAACCTAACCTTCGCACTTCTATTTAATAAACGTTCTGTTACACTTTTTCGCTCACAATTACGATATTTGCATGACCTCACAGTTTTTCACCAGCTTAGTACAGTACAGAACGCTGTATCTCGCTAAATAACATCGTTATTTAACCCCTTAACGGCTTATGACGACCTGCGCTCGTCAAGAGCAGTTGCCACTATTTTGCTTATGACGAGTTGTGGTCGTAATGAGTTTTCCGCAATGCTCCTACAGGCTTTTGACGAGCCCGGGTCGTCAAACGGGGATTTACGGAACCTGTTCTGCCATCTATGTTTAAGCACCGCAAGTTCCGTCATTGGCGGTGGTTATAGTTTGCACACTAGATGGCGGAATGTGTGCGCTTGTTTCTCGCGCGTTTTACAAACATGGCCTCATCCGTGCGGCGTTCTGATGCGGAGAATCTTCCTTCTTCAGACGATGAAAGCGAGAGTGATAAGGATGCCACCGTAGTGTTTTATTCTTCAAGTGAAGAAGACAGTGATGACGTTTTTACGGACAGTGACTCTGAAGGAGAAGACAGTAGCGATGATACAATGGCTAGCTCCCGTGAATGGTTTCGCATAGACCTCGACAACATCCCGGCCAGACCTCCACGGTTTGATTTCAGGGGTTTCACGGGACTGAAGATCATAGTAAGCTCTCCCCCTCATCCACTTGAGCTCTTTGAAGCTTACTTTGATGATGAGCTGCTTGATGTTATCGTCGTGGAGACAAACCGGTACGCTTCTCAGCTTCTGAATTCTAGCAAGCTGGGACAACATTCTCGCTTCCGAAAATGGTATGCACTTACGCGAGAAAAACTTCGCGTTTCTCTGAGCCTCCTGTTGCTGCAAGGCATTGTGCAAAAACCAAATGAAAGGATGTACTGGTCTAGGAATCGACTGGTTGAGACTCCGGTCTTTGGCGAGATAATGTCCAGAAACGGCTTCGAACTAATAATGAGAATGTTGCACTTTGTCGACAACACGACAATCGAAAATTGTGAAGGACACCCTCAACCTCATCTGAGGAAAATCTGGCCGGTTTATCAGGCACTTCTTGAAAAATACCGGACATTGTATGTGCCGGAGCGGGACGTCAGTGTCGACGAGAGCTTGCTGCTCTTCAAAGGCCGGCTCAGCTGGAAGCAGTATATGCCCCTGAAGAAAGCGAGGTTTGGCATAAAGTCATTTTTGCTGTGCGAATCTTCAAGTGGGTATATATGGAACTCTGTAATTTATACAGGGAAAGAAACGAACATTGAGATCTCGTCAGAAGAAGCAGCAACCTTCGGAATGGCAACGAAAGTTGTTTTGAAGCTTCTGGAGCCCCTGCTAGACAAAGGCTACTGCGTCACAACTGACAACTTCTACACCTCACCAGAACTGGTTGACCTTCTTTTGAAGAGATCAACTGACATCTATGGCACGACGCGAGCCACTCGCAAAGACCTTCCGCCTGGTTTCGCCAAGGCAAAGCTCAAGAAAGGCGAGATGGTTGCCTTTCAAAGGGCCAAGTGCTTGGCTGTTCAGTGGATGGACAAAAAACTGGTGACGGTTCTATATACAGTACATAGTGCTGAAATGGCGCGATTCATTGACAAAATGGGCAAAGAAACCCTGAAGCCAGAAGTTATACTTGATTATAACCATACAATGGGAGGAGTTGACAGAGCAGATCAGATGCTGGCGAGCTACTCAGTGCCACGGAAACGAAAAAAGATCTCCTACAAGAAGATGTTCCAACACCTCTTGGATGAGGCGACCTACAATTCATTCGTTCTGTACCAGAAAGGAGGAGGCCGAGCATCTCATCTGGAGTATAGGCTAAGGCTTATTGATGAGATCATCACGAAGTACTTTCCCAACACCGGCACCAAGAAGAAATGACGGCCAGGGCACCCCCTGAACGCAAAACGGTTTGGTGAGCGCCACTTTCCATCGCACATACCACCAACAGAGAAGAAGCAAGAACCGACACGCCGCTGCGTAGTCTGCTACATGAAGCGAGATGTAAATGGCAAGAACATCCGCAAGGAAACCAGGACCTGGTGCAGGTGGTGCGAGAAGGCTCTCTGCGCAGTGCCGTGCTTTGAACGCTACCACACGGATGGTAGCCTCAACTAGCTTCAAGTGAACTATCAAGAAATTGTTTGTTTTCTGCAAGGCAATTCAAACCCGACCCGTGCTTTCTGGAGTTGCCGAAATTAATTTGTGAATACACCAGAAATGCCCCAAATATAGGGTATTATATGGGGTAAAGAATGACCAAATAAACATGATTATCGACTATAAACAATTTTCGCAAATATTTTTGTGTTTTGAACACGTTTCTGAAGCATATCACATCATTAAAAAATTTGGCCATATTGGTGCATAATATATTTGTTTAATGAGCCCTTAAGGGGTTAAGGTTTCACGATGCTTGCGTGTGCTTTCACGAGAATATCACAATATAGCAGTTCCGCACTTGTAACGGTACAAGACGCACTATCTGGCTAGTTTGCGCCGTGTTGTGTGCTTTCACAGTATTTCACCTATCGCAGTTTTTTACTCGCAACAAAACAACACTATCTCGCTAGATGAGGTCGTTTTTTGTGGTTTCACGACGCTACCTAGCTTAAACTAACATAACCCAACCTAACCTAACCTTCACAGTTCTATAGTTAGAAAACGTTTTACTCGATACTTTACAATGCTTTCTGCAACATTACAACGGTTTCATGCGCTATCACAATAGATGTCGCAGTTTCCGACTTGTAATGGTGAAAAACACTGCATCTCAATAGCTGACATTGTTTAATGCGGTTTTATGATGCTTCATTACTTGACCTAACCTAACCTTCGCACTTGTACCAAAAAGGCTCTGTTACACTGTTTCGTTCACAATTGTTATATTTGATGACCTCACAGTTTTTCACCAACTTAGGACAGTACAGAACGCTGTATCTCGCTCAATGACATCGTTATTAAGGTTTCACGATGCTTGCATGCGCTTTCACGGGAATATCACAATATAGCAGTTTCACACTTGTAACGGTACAAGACGCACTATCTGGCTAGTTTGCGCCGTGTTGTGTGCTTTTACAATATTTCACCTATCGCAGTTTTTTTACTCGCAACAAAACAACTCTACCTCGCTAGATGAGGTCGTTTTTGGTGATTTAAGGACACTATCTAGCTTAAACTAACATAACCCAACTTAACCTAACCTTCGCAATTCTATCGTTAGAGAACGTTTTACTCGCTACTTTACAATCCTTTCTGCAATATTACGACGGTTTTCTGTGCTTTCACGTTAGATGTCATAGTTTCCGACTTGTGATGGTGAAAAACACTGCGTCTGAATAGCTGACATTGTTTAATGCGGTTTTACAACGCTTCATACCTTAACCTAACATAACCTTCGCACTGCTATCTAATAAACGCTCTGTTACACTTTTTCGCTCACAATTACGATATTTGCATGACCTCACAGTTTTTCACAACTTAGTACAGTACGGAACGCTGTATGTCGCTAAATGACATCGTTATTTAAGGTTTCACGATGCTTGCATGTGCTTTCACGAGAATATCACAATATAGCAGTTTCGCACTTGTAACGGTACAAGACGCACTATCTGGCTAGTTTGCGCCGTGTTGTGTGCTTTCACAATATTTCACCTATCGCAGTTATTTTACTCGTAACAAAACAACACTATCTCGTTAGATGAAATCGTGTTTGGTGGTTTTACGACGCTACCTAGCATAAACTAACATAACCCAACCTAACCTAACCTTCGCAATTCTATCGTTAGAAAACCTTTTACCCGCTACTTTACAATGCTTTCTGCAACATTACGACGGTTTTATGCGCTTTCACATTAGATGTCGCAGTTTCCGACTTGTAATGGTGAAAAACACTGCATCTCAATAGCTAACATTGTTTAATGCGGTTTTATGATGCTTCATGACTTGACCTAACCTAACCTTCGCACTTCTATCTAAAAACGCTTTGTTACACTGTTTCGGTTACAATTACAATATTTGCATGACCTCACAGTTTTTCACCAACTTAATACAGTACAGAACGCTGTATCTGGCTAAATGACTTTGTTATTTAAGGTTTCACGATGCTTCCATGCGCTTTCACGAGAATATCACAATATAGCAGTTTCGCAATTGTAACAATACAAGACGCATTATCTGGCTAGTTCGCGCCGTGTTGTGTGCTTTCACAATATTTCACCTATCGCAGTTTTTTTACTCGCAGCAAAACAACTCTATCTCGCTAGATGAGGTCGTTTTTGGTGGTTTCAGGACACTACCTAGCTTAAACTAACATAACCCAACCTAACCTAACCTTCGCAATTCTATCGTTAGAGAACGTTTTCTTCGCTACTTTACAATGCTTTCTGCAACATTACGACGGTTTTCTGCGCTTTCACGTTAGATGTCACAGTTTCCGACATGTGATGGCGAAAAACATTGCGTCATAATAGCTGACATTGTTTGATGCGGTTTTACAACGCTTCATAACTTAACCTAACCTAACCCTCGCACTTCTATAAAAAAAACGCTCTGTTACACTGTTTCGCTCACAGTTACAAAATTGGCATGACCTCACAGTTTTTTACCAACTTAGTACAGTACAGAACGCTGTATCTCGCTAATGACATCGTTATTTAAGGTTTCACGATGCTTGCATGCGCTTTCACGAGAATATCACAATATAGCAGTTTCGCACTTGTAACGGTACAAGACGCACTATCTGGCTAGTTCACGCAGGTTTGTGTGCTTTCATAGTATTTCACCTATCGCAGTTTTTTACTCGCAACAAAACAACACTATCTCCATAGATGCGGTCGTTTTTGGTGGTTTCACGACGCTACCTAGCTTAAACTAACATAACCCAACCTAACCTGACCTTCACAATTCTATCGTTAGAAAACGATTTACTCGCCACTTTGCAATGCTTTCTGCAACATTACGACGGTTTCATGCGCTTTCACAATAGATGTCGCAGTTTCCGACTTTTAATGGTGAAAAACACTGCATATCAATAGCTGACTCTGCTTAATGCGGTTTTACAACGCTTCATACCTTAACCTAACCTAACCTTCGCACTTCTATCTAATAAACGCTCTGTTACACTTTTTCGCTCACAATTACGATATTTGCATGACCTCACAGTTTTTCACCAACTTAGTACAGTACAGAACGCTGTATCTCGCTAAATCACATCGTTATTTAAGGTTTCACGATGCTTGCATGTGCTTTCACGAGAATATCACAATATAACAGTTTCGCACTTGTAACGGTACAAGACGCACTATCTGGCTAGTTTGCGCCGTGTTGTGTGCTTTCACAATATTTCAGCTATCGCAGTTTCGTACTCGCAACAAAACAAGACTATCTCGTTAGAAGAGGCTGTTTTTGGTGGTTTCGCGGCGCTACCTAGCTTAAACTAACATAATCCAACCTAACCTAACCTTCGCAATCCTATCGTTAGAAAACGTTTTACTCGCTACTTTACAATGCTTTCTGCAACATTACGACGGTTTTATGCGCTTTCACCTTAGATGTCCCAGTTTCCGACTTGTAATGGTGAAAGACACTGCATCTCAATAGCTAACATTGTTTAATGCGGTTTTATGATGCTTCATGACTTGACCTAACCTAACCTTCGCACTTCTATCTAAAAAACGCTTTGTTACACACTTTCGGTCACAATTACAATATTTGCATGACCTCACAGTTTTTCACCTACTCAGTACAGTACAGAACGCTGTATCTCGCTAAATGACATCGTTATTTAAGGTTTCACGATGCTTGCATGCGCTTTCACGAGAATATCACAATATAGCAGTTTTGCACTTGCAACGGTAAAAGACGCACTACCTGGCTAGTTCACGCCGGTTTGTGTGCTTTCATAGTATTTCACCTATCGCAGTTTTTTACTCGCAACAAAACAACACTATCTCCTTAGATGAGGTCGTTTTTGGTGGTTTCACGACGCTACCTAGCTTAAACTAACATAACCCAACCTAACCTGACCTTCACAATTCTATCGTTAGAAAACAATTCACTCGCCACTTTCCAATGCTTTCTGCAACATTACGACGGTTTCATGCGCTTTCACAATAGATGTCGCAGTTTCCGACTTGTAATGGTGAAAAACACTGCATATCAATAGCTGACATTGCTTAATGCGGTTTTATGATGCTTCATGACTTGACCTAACCTAACCTTCGCACTTGTACCAAAAAGGCTCTGTTACACTGTTTTGTTCACAATTATTATATTTGATAACCTCAAAGTTTTTCACCAACTTAGGACAGTACAGAACGCTGTATCTCGCTCAATGACATCGTTATTTAAGGTTTCACGATGCTTGCATGCGCTTTCACGAGAATATCACATTATAGCAGTTTCGCACTTGTAACGGTACAAGACGCACTATCTGGCTAGTTTGCGCCGTGTTGTGTGCTTTCACAATATTTCACCTATCGCAGTTTTTTTACTCGCAACAAAACAACTCTATCTCGCTAGATGAGGTCGTTTTTGGTGATTTAAGGACACTATCTAGCTTAAACTAACATAACCCAACCTAACCTAACCTTCGCAATTCTATCGTTAGAGAACGTTTTACTCGCTACTTTACAATACTTTCTGCAATATTACGACGGTTTTCTGTGCTTTCACATTAGATGTCATAGTTTCCGACTTGTGATGGTGAAAAACACTGCGTCTGAATAGCTGACATTGTTTAATGCGGTTTTACAACGCTTCATACCTTAACCTAACATAACCTTCGCACTTCTATCTAATAAACGCTCTGTTACACTTTTTCGCTCACAATTACGATATTTGCATGACCTCACAGTTTTTCACAACTTAGTACCGTACGGAACGCTGTATGTCGCTAAATGACATCGTTATTTAAGGTTTCACGATGCTTGCATGTGCTTTCACGAGAATATCACAATATAGCAGTTTCGCACTTGTAACGGTACAAGACGCACTATCTGGCTAGTTTGCGTCGTGTTGTGTGCTTTCACAATATTTCACCTATCGCAGTTTTTTTACTCGCAACAAAACAACACTATCTCGTTAGATGAGGTCGTATTTGGTGGTTTTACGACGCTACCTAGCATAAACTAACATAACCCAACCTAACCTAACCTTCGCAATCCTATCGTTAGAAAACGTTTTACTCGCTACTTTACAATGCTTTCTGCAACATTACGACGGTTTTATGCTCTTTCACATTAGATGTCGCAGTTTCCGACTTGTAATGGTGAAAAACACTGCATCTCAATAGCTAACATTGTTTAATGCGGTTTTATGATGCTTCATGACTTGACCTAACCTAACCTTCGCACTTCTATCTAAAAAACGCTTTGTTACACACTTTCGGTTACAATTACAATATTTGCATGACCTAACAGTTTTTCACCTACTCAGTACAGTACAGAACGCTGTATCTCGCTAAATGACATCGTTATTTAAGGTTTCACGATGCTTGCATGCGCTTTCACGAGAATATCACAATATAGCAGTTTCGCACTTGTAACGGTACAAGACGCACTATCTGGCTAGTTCACGCCGGTTTGTGTGCTTTCATAGTATTTCACCTATCGAAGTTTTTTACTCGCAACAAAACAACACTATCTCCTTAGATGAGATCGTTTTTGGTGGTTTCACGACGCTACCTAGCTTAAACTAACATAACCCAACCTAACCTGACCTTCACAATTCTATCTTTAGAAGACAATTTACTCGCCACTTTACAAAGCTTTCTGCAACATTACGACGGTTTCATGCGCTTTCACAATAGATGTCGCACTTTACGACTTATAATGGTGAAAAACACTGCATATCAATAGCTGACATTGCTTAATGCGGTTTTACAACGCTTCATACCTTAACCTAACCTAACCTTCGCACTTCTATCTAATAAATTCTCTGTTACACTTTTTCGCTCACAATTACGATATTTGCATGACCTCACAGTTTTTCACCAACTTAGTACAATACAGAACGCTGTATCTCGCTAAATAACATCGTTATTTAAGGTTTCACGATGCTTGCATGTGCTTTCACGAGAATATCACAGTATAGCAGTTTCACACTTGTAACGGTACAAGACGCACTATCTGGCTAGTTCGCAGCGTGTTGTGTGCTTTCATAAAATTTCACCTATCGCAGTTTTTTTACTCGCAACAAAACAACACTATTTCGCTAGATGAGGTCGTTTTTTGTGGTTTCACGACGCTACCTAGCTTAAACTAACATAACCCAACCTAACCTAACCTTCACAGTTCTATCGTTAGAAAACGTTTTACTCGCTACTTTACAATGCTTTCTGCAACATTACAACGGTTTCATGCGCTATCACATTAGATGTCGCAGTTTCCGACTTGTAATGGTGAAAGACACTGCATCTCAATAGCTAACATTGTTTAATGCGGTTTTATGATGCTTCATGACTTGACCTAACCTAACCTTCGCACTTCTATCTAAAAAACGCTTTGTTACACACTTTCGGTCACAATTACAATATTTGCATGACCTCACAGTTTTTCACCTACTCAGTACAGTACAGAACGCTGTATCTCGCTAAATGACATCGTTATTTAAGGTTTCACGATGCTTGCATGCGCTTTCACGAGAATATCACAATATAGCAGTTTTGCACTTGCAACGGTACAAGACGCACTACCTGGCTAGTTCACGCCGGTTTGTGTGCTTTCATAGTATTTCACCTGTCGCAGTTTTTTACTCGCAACAAAACAACACTATCTCCTTAGATGAGGTCGTTTTTGGTGGTTTCACGACGCTACCTAGCTTAAACTAACATAACCCAACCTAACCTGACCTTCACAATTCTATTGTTAGAAAACAATTTACTCGCCACTTTCCAATGCTTTCTGCAACATTACGACGGTTTCATGCACTTTCACAATAGATGTCGCATTTTCCGACTTGTAATGGTGAAAAACACTGCATATCAATAGCTGACATTGCTTAATGCGGTTTTACAACGCTTCATACCTTAACCTAACCTAACCTTCGCACTTCTATCTAATAAACGCTCTGTTACACTTTTTCGCTCACAATTACGATATTTGCATGACCTCACAGTTTTTCACCAACTTAGTACAGTACATAACGCTGTATCTCGCTAAATAACATCGTTATTTAAGGTTTCACGATGCTTGCATGTGCTTTCACGAGAATATCACAATATAGCAGTTTCGCACTTGTAACGGTACAAGACGCACTATCTGGCTAGTTTGCGCCGTGTTGTGTGCTTTCACAGTATTTCACCTATCGCAGTTTTTTACTCGCAACAAAACAACACTATCTCGCTAGATGAGGTCGTTTTTTGTGGTTTCACGACGCTACCTAGCTTAAACTAACATAACCCAACCTAACCTAACCTTCACAGTTCTATCGTTAGAAAACGTTTTACTCGCTACTTTACAATGATTTCTGCAACATTACAATGGTTTAATGCGCTATCACATTAGATGTCGCAGTTTCCGACTTGTAATGGTGAAAAACACTGCATCTCAATAGCTGAAATTGTTTAATGCGGTTTTATGATGCTTCATGACTTGACCTAACCTAACCTTCGCACTTGTACCAAAAAGGCTCTGTAACACTGTTTTGTTCACAATTATTATATTTGATAACCTCAAAGTTTTTCACCAACTTAGGACAGTACAGAACGCTGTATCTCGCTCAATGACATCGTTATTTAAGGTTTCACGAAGCTTGCATGCGCTTATAGAGAATATCACATTATAGCAGTTTCGCACTTGTAACGGTACAAGACGCACTATCTGGCTAGTTTGCGCCGTGTTGTGTGCTTTCACAATATTTCACCTATCGCAGTTTTTTTACTCGCAACAAAACAACTCTATCTCGCTAGATGAGGTCGTTTTTGGTGATTTAAGGACACTATCTAGCTTAAACTAACATAACCCAACCTAACCTAACCTTCGCAATTCTATCGTTAGAGAACGTTTTACTCGCTACTTTACAATACTTTCTGCAATATTACGACGGTTTTCTGTGCTTTCACATTAGATGTCATAGTTTCCGACTTGTGATGGTGAAAAACACTGCGTCTGAATAGCTGACATTGTTTAATGCGGTTTTACAACGCTTCATACCTTCACCTAACATAACCTTCGCACTTCTATCTAATAAACGCTCTGTTACACTTTTTCGCTCACAATTACGATATTTGCATGACCTCACAGTTTTTCACAACTTAGTACCGTACGGAACGCTGTATGTCGCTAAATGACATCGTTATTTAAGGTTTCACGATGCTTGCATGTGCTTTCACGAGAATATCACAATATAGCAGTTTCGCACTTGTAACGGTACAAGACGCACTATCTGGCTAGTTTGCGTCGTGTTGTGTGCTTTCACAATATTTCACCTATCGCAGTTTTTTTACTCGCAACAAAACAACACTATCTCGTTAGATGAGGTCGTGTTTGGTGGTTTTACGACGCTACCTAGCATAAACTAACATAACCCAACCTAACCTAACCTTCGCAATCCTATCGTTAGAAAACGTTTTACTCGCTACTTTACAATGCTTTCTGCAACATTACGACGGTTTTATGCTCTTTCACATTAGATGTCGCAGTTTCCGACTTGTAATGGTGAAAAACACTGCATCTCAATGGCTAACATTGTTTAATGCGGTTTTATGATGCTTCATGACTTGACCTAACCTAACCTTCGCACTTCTATCTAAAAAACGCTTTGTTACACACTTTCGGTTACAATTACAATATTTGCATGACCTCACAGTTTTTCACCTACTCAGTACAGTACAGAACGCTGTATCTCGCTAAATGACATCGTTATTTAAGGTTTCACGATGCTTGCATGCGCTTTCACGAGAATATCACAATATACAGTTTCGCACTTGTAACGGTAAAAGACGCACTATCTGGCTAGTTCACGCCGGTTTGTGTGCTTTCATAGTATTTCACCTATCGCAGTTTTTTACTCGCAACAAAACAACACTATCTCCTTAGATGAGGTCGTTTTTGGTGGTTTCACGGCGCTACCTAGCTTAAACTAACATAACCCAACCTAACCTGACCTTCACAATTCTATATTTAGAAGACAATTTACTCGCCACTTTACAAAGCTTTCTGCAACATTACGACGGTTTCATGCGCTTTCACAATAGATGTCGCAGTTTCCGACTTTTAATGGTGAAAAACACTGCATATCAATAGCTGACATTGCTTAATGCGGTTTACAACGCTTCATACCTTAACCTAACCTAACCTTGGCACTTCTATCTAATAAATTCTCTGTTACACTTTTTCGCTCACAATTACGATATTTGCATGACCTCACAGTTTTTCACCAACTTAGTACAATACAGAACGCTGTATCTCGCTAAATAACATCGTTATTTAAGGTTTCACGATGCTTGCATGTGCTTTCTCGAGAATATCACAGTATAGCAGTTTCACACTTGTAACGGTACAAGACGCACTATCTGGCTAGTTCGCAGCGTGTTGTGTGCTTTCATAAAATTTCACCTATCGCAGTTTTTTTACTCGCAACAAAACAACACTATTTCGCTAGATGAGGTCGTTTTTTGTGGTTTCACGACGCTACCTAGCTTAAACTAACATAACCCAACCTAACCTAACCTTCACAGTTCTATCGTTAGAAAACGTTTTACTCGCTACTTTACAATGCTTTCTGCAACATTACAACGGTTTCATGCGCTATCACATTAGATGTCGCAGTTTCCGACTTGTAATGGTGAAAAACACTGCATCTCAATAGCTGACATTGTTTAATGCGGTTTTATGATGCTTCATACCTTAACCTAACATAACCTTCGCACTTCTATCAAATAAACGCTCTGTTACACTTTTTCGCTCACAATTACGATATTTGCATGACCTCATAGTTTTTCACAACTTAGTACAGTACGGAACGCTGTATGTCGCTAAATGACATCGTTATTTAAGGTTTCACGATGCTTGCATGTGCTTTCACGAGAATATCACAATATAGCAGTTTCGCACTTGTAACGGTACAAGACGCAGTATCTGGCTAGTTCGCGCCTTGTTGTGTGCTTTCACAATATTTCACCTATCGCAGTTTTTTTACTCGCAACAAAACAACACTATCTCGTTAGATGAGGTCGTTTTTGGTAGTTTTACGACGCTACCTAGCTTAAACTAACACAACCCAACCTAACCTAACCTTCACAATTCTAACGTTAGAAAACGTTTTACTCGCTACTTTACAATGCGTTCTGCAACATTACGACGGTTTTACGCGCTTTCACATTAGATGTCCCAGTTTCCGACTTGTAATGGTGAAAAACACTGCATCTCAATAGCTAACGTTGTTTAATGCGATTTTATGACGCTTGAAAACTTGACCTAACCTAGTTTTCGCACTTGTACGTAAAAGGCTCTGTTACACTGTTTCGTTCATAATTAATATATCTGCATGATCTCAGTTTTTCACCAACTTAGTACAGTAACGAACGCTGTATCTAGCTAAATGACATCGTTATTTAAGGTTTCACGATGATTGCATGCGCTTTCGCGAGAATATCAAAATATAGCAGTTTCGCACTTGTAACGGTACAAGACGCAGTATCTGGCTAGTTCATGCCGTGTTGTGTGCTTTCACAATATTTCAGCTATCACAGTTTCGTACTCGCAACAAAACAACACTATCAAGTTAGATGAGGTCGTTTTTGGTGGTTTCAGGACACTACCTAGCTTAAACTATTATAACCCAACCTAACCTAACCTTCGCAATTCTATCGTTAGAGAACGTTTTACTCGCTATATTACAATGCTTTCGGCAACATTACAACGGTTTTCTGCGCTTTCACGTTAGATGTCACAGTTGCCGACTTGTGATAGTGAAAAACACTGCGTCTGAATAGCTGACATTGTTTAATGCGGTTTTACAACGCTTCATAACTTGACCTAACCTAACCGTCGCACTTCTATCTGAAAACGCTCTGTTACACTGCTTCGCTCACAAATAGAAAATTTGCATGAACTCACAGTTTTTCACCAACTTAGTACAATACAGAACGCTGTATTTCGCTAATTATATCGTTATTTAAGGTTTCGAGATGCTTGCATGTGCTTTCACGAGAATATCACAATATAGCAGTTTCGCACTTGTAACGGTACAAGACGCACTATCTGGCTAGTTCATGCCGTGTTGTGTGCTTTCACAATATTTCGGCTATCGCAGTTTTTTTACTCGCAACAAAACAACACTATCTCGTTAGATGAGGTCGTTTTTGGTGGTTTTACCACGTTACCTAGCTTAAACTAACATAACCCAACCTAACCTAACCTTCGCAAATCTATCGTTAGAAAACGTTTTACTCGCTACTTTACAATGCTTTCTGCAACATTACGACGGTTTTATGCGCTTTCACATTAGATGTCGCAGTTTCCGACTTTTAATGGTGAAAAACACTGCATCTCAATAGCTAACAATGTTTAATGCGATTTTATGATGCTTCAGACTTGACCTAACCTAGCCTTCGCACTTGTACGTAAAAGGCTCTGTTACACTGTTTCGTTCATAATTAATATGTCTGCATGATCTCACAGTTTTTCACCAACTTAGTACAGTAACGAACTCTGTATCTCGCTAAATGACATCGTTATTTAAGGTTTCACGATGATTGCATGCGCTTTCGCGAGAATATCAAAATATAGCAGTTTCGCACTTGTAACGGTACAAGACGCAGTATCTGGCTAGTTCATGCCGTGTTGTGTGCTTTCACAATATTTCAGCTATCACAGTTTCGTACTCGCAACAAAACAACACTATCAAGTCAGATGAGGTCGTTTTTGGTGGTTTCAGGACACTACCTAGCTTAAACTATTATAACCCAACCTAACCTAACCTTCGCAATTCTATCGTTAGAGAACGTTTTACTCGCTATATTACAATGCTTTCTGCAACATTACGACGGTTTTCTGCGCTTTCACGTTAGATGTCACAGTTGCCGACTTGTGATAGCGAAAAACACTGCGTCTGAATAGCTGACATTGTTTAATGCGGTTTTATAACGCTTCATAACTTAACCTAACCTAACCCACGCACTTCTATCTAAAAAACGCTCTGTTACACTGCTTCGCTCACAAATACAAAATTTGCATGACCTCACAGTTTTTCACCAACTTAGTACAATACAGAACGCTGTATCTCGCTAATGACATCGTTATTTAAGGTTTCACGATGCTTGCATGCGCTTTCACGAGAATATCACAATATAGCAGTTTCGCACTTGTAACGGTACAAGACGCACTATCTGGCTAGTTCATGCCGTGTTGTGTGCTTTCACAATATTTCAGTTATCGCCGTTTCGTACTCGCAACCAAACAACACTATCTCCTTAGATGAGGTCGTTTTTGGTGGTTTCACGACGCTACCTAGCTTAAACTAACATAACCTAACCTAACCTGACCTTCACAATTCTATTGTTAGAAAACAATTTACTCGCCACTTTCCAATGCTTTCTGCAACATTACGACGGTTTCATGCGCTTTCACAATAGATGTCGCAGTTTCCGACTTGTAATGGTGAAAAACACTGCATATCAATAGCTGACATTGCTTAATGCGGTTTTACAACGCTTCATACCTTAACCTAACCTAACCTTCGCACTTCTATCTAATAAACGCTCTGTTACACTTTTTCGCTCACAATTACGATATTTGCATGACCTCACAGTTTTTCACCAACTTAGTACAGTACATAACGCTGTATCTCGCTAAATAACATCGTTATTTAAGGTTTCACGATGCTTGCATGTGCTTTCACGAGAATATCACAATATAGCAGTTTCGCACTTGTAACGGTACAAGACGCACTATCTGGCTAGTTTGCGCCGTGTTGTGTGCTTTCACAGTGTTTCACCTATCGCAGTTTTTTACTCGCAACAAAACAACACTATCTCGCTAGATGAGGTTGTTTTTTGTGGTTTCACGACGCTACCTAGCTTAAACTAACATAACCCAACCTAACCTAACCTTCACAGTTCTATCGTTAGAAAACGTTTTACTCGCTACTTTACAATGATTTCTGCAACATTACAACGGTTTAATGCGCTATCACATTAGATGTCGCAGTTTCCGACTTGTAATGGTGAAAAACACTGCATCTCAATAGCTGACATTGTTTAATGCGGTTTTATGATGCTTCATGACTTGACCTAACCTAACCTTCGCACTTGTACCAAAAAGGCTCTGTAACACTGTTTTGTTCACAATTATTATATTTGATAACCTCAAAGTTTTTCACCAACTTAGGACAGTACAGAACGCTGTATCTCGCTCAATGACATCGTTATTTAAGGTTTCACGAAGCTTGCATGCGCTTTCACGAGAATATCACATTATAGCAGTTTCGCACTTGTAACGGTACAAGACGCACTATCTGGCTAGTTTGCGCCGTGTTGTGTGCTTTCACAATATTTCACCTATCGCAGTTTTTTTACTCGCAACAAAACAACTCTATCTCGCTAGATGAGGTCGTTTTTGGTGATTTAAGGACACTATCTAGCTTAAACTAACATAACCCAACCTAACCTAACCTTCGCAATTCTATCGTTAGAGAACGTTTTACTCGCTACTTTACAATACTTTCTGCAATATTACGACGGTTTTCTGTGCTTTCACATTAGATGTCATAGTTTCCGACTTGTGATGGTGAAAAACACTGCGTCTGAATAGCTGACATTGTTTAATGCGGTTTTACAACGCTTCATACCTTCACCTAACATAACCTTCGCACTTCTATCTAATAAACGCTCTGTTACACTTTTTCGCTCACAATTACGATATTTGCATGACCTCACAGTTTTTCACAACTTAGTACCGTACGGAACGCTGTATGTCGCTAAATGACATCGTTATTTAAGGTTTCACGATGCTTGCATGTGCTTTCACGAGAATATCACAATATAGCAGTTTCGCACTTGTAACGGTACAAGACGCACTATCTGGCTAGTTTGCGTCGTGTTGTGTGCTTTCACAATATTTCACCTATCGCAGTTTTTTTACTCGCAACAAAACAACACTATCTCGTTAGATGAGGTCGTGTTTGGTGGTTTTACGACGCTACCTAGCATAAACTAACATAACCCAACCTAACCTAACCTTCGCAATCCTATCGTTAGAAAACGTTTTACTCGCTACTTTACAATGCTTTCTGCAACATTACGACGGTTTTATGCTCTTTCACATTAGATGTCGCAGTTTCCGACTTGTAATGGTGAAAAACACTGCATCTCAATGGCTAACATTGTTTAATGCGGTTTTATGATGCTTCATGACTTGACCTAACCTAACCTTCGCACTTCTATCTAAAAAACGCTTTGTTAGACACTTTCGGTTACAATTACAATATTTGCATGACCTCACAGTTTTTCACCTACTCAGTACAGTACAGAACGCTGTATCTCGCTAAATGACATCGTTATTTAAGGTTTCACGATGCTTGCATGCGCTTTCACGAGAATATCACAATATAGCAGTTTCGCACTTGTAACGGTAAAAGACGCACTATCTGGCTAGTTCACGCCGGTTTGTGTGCTTTCATAGTATTTCACCTATCGCAGTTTTTTACTCGCAACAAAACAACACTATCTCCTTAGATGAGGTCGTTTTTGGTGGTTTCACGACGCTACCTAGCTTAAACTAACATAACCCAACCTAACCTGACCTTCACAATTCTATATTTAGAAGACAATTTACTCGCCACTTTACAAAGCTTTCTGCAACATTACGACGGTTTCATGCGCTTTCACAATAGATGTCGCAGTTTCCGACTTTTAATGGTGAAAAACACTGCATATCAATAGCTGACATTGCTTAATGCGGTTTTACAACGCTTCATACCTTAACCTAACCTAACCTTGGCACTTCTATCTAATAAATTCTCTGTTACACTTTTTCGCTCACAATTACGATATTTGCATGACCTCACAGTTTTTCACCAACTTAGTACAATACAGAACGCTGTATCTCGCTAAATAACATCGTTATTTAAGGTTTCACGATGCTTGCATGTGCTTTCACGAGAATATCACAGTATAGCAGTTTCACACTTGTAACGGTACAAGACGCACTATCTGGCTAGTTCGCAGCGTGTTGTGTGCTTTCATAAAATTTCACCTATCGCAGTTTTTTTACTCGCAACAAAAAAACACTATCTCAGTAGATGAGGTCGTTTTTGGAGGTTTCACGACGCTACCTAGCTTAAACTAACATAACCCAACCTAAACTAACCTTCACAATTCTATCGTTAGAGAACGTTTTACTCGCTATATTAAAATGCTTTCTGCAACATTACGACGGTTTTCTGCGCTTTCACGTTAGATGTCACAGTTGCCGACTTGTGATAGTGAAAAACACTGCGTCTGAATAGCTGACATTGTTTAATGCGGTTTTACAACGCTTCATAACTTGACCTAACCTAACCGTCGCACTTCTATCTGAAAACGCTCTGTTACACTGCTTCGCTCACAAATAGAAAATTTGCATGAACTCACAGTTTTTCACCAACTTAGTACAATACAGAACGCTGTATTTCGCTAATTATATCGTTATTTAAGGTTTCGAGATGCTTGCATGTGCTTTCACGAGAATATCACAATATAGCAGTTTCGCACTTGTAACGGTACAAGACGCACTATCTGGCTAGTTCATGCCATGTTGTGTGCTTTCACAATATTTCGGCTATCGCAGTTTTTTTACTCGCAACAAAACAACACTATCTCGTTAGATGAGGTCGTTTTTGGTGGTTTTACCACGTTACCTAGCTTAAACTAACATAACCCAACCTAACCTAACCTTCGCAAATCTATCGTTAGAAAACGTTTTACTCGCTACTTTACAATGCTTTCTGCAACATTACGACGGTTTTATGCGCTTTCACATTAGATGTCCCAGTTTCCGACTTGTAATGGTGAAAAACACTGCATCTCAATAGCTAACGTTGTTTAATGCGATTTTATGACGCTTCAAGACTTGACCTAACCTAGCCTTCGCACTTGTACGTAAAAGGCTCTGTTACACTGTTTCGTTCATAATTAATATATCTGCATGATCTCACAGTTTTTCACCAACTTAGTACAGTAACGAACGCTGTATCTCGCTAAATGACATCGTTATTTAAGGTTTCACGATGATTGCATGCGCTTTCGCGAGAATATCAAAATATAGCAGTTTCGCACTTGTAACGGTACAAGACGCAGTATCTGGCTAGTTCATGCCGTGTTGTGTGCTTTCACAATATTTCAGCTATCACAGTTTCGTACTCGCAACAAAACAACACTATCAAGTTAGATGAGGTCGTTTTTGGTGGTTTCAGGACACTACCTAGCTTAAACTATTATAACCCAACCTAACCTAACCTTCGCAATTCTATCGTTAGAGAACGTTTTACTCGCTATATTACAATGCTTTCTGCAACATTACGACGGTTTTCTGCGCTTTCACGTTAGATGTCACAGTTGCCGACTTGTGATAGTGAAAAACACTGCGTCTGAATAGCTGACATTGTTTAATGCGGTTTTATAACGCTTCATTACTTAACCTAACCTAACCCTCGCACTTCTATCTAAAAAACGCTCTGTTACACTGCTTCGCTCACAAATACAAAATTTGCATGACCTCACAGTTTTTCACCAACTTAGTACAATACAGAACGCTGTATCTCGCTAATGACATCGTTATTTAAGGTTTCGCGATGCTTGCATGCGCTTTCACGAGAATATCACAATATAGCAGTTTCGCACTTGTATCGGTACAAGACGCACTATCTGGCTAGTTTGCGCCGTGTTGTGTGCTTTCACAATATTTCACCTATCGCAGTTTTTTACTCGCAACAAAACAACACTATCTCGCTAGATGAGGTCGTTTTTTGTGGTTTCACGACGCTACATAGCTTAAACTACATAACCCAACCTAACCTAACCTTCACAATTCTATCGTTAGAGAACGTTTACTCGCTACTTTACAATGCTTTCTGCAACATTACAACGGTTTCATGCGCTATCTTATTGGATGCCGCAGTTTCCGACTTGTAATGGTGAAAAACGCTGCATCTCAATAGCTGACATTGTTTAATGAGGTTTTATGATGCTTCATGACTTGACCTAACCTAACCTTCGCACTTGTACCAAAAAGGCTCTGTTACACTGTTTTGTTCACAATTATTATATTTGATGACCTCACAGTTTTTCACCAACTTAGTACAGTACGGAACGCTGTATCTCGCTAAATGACATCGTTATTTAAGGTTTCACGATGCTTGCATGTGCTTTCACGAGAATATCACAATATAGCAGTTTCGCACTTGTAACGGTACAAGACGCACTATCTTGCTAGTTCATGCCATGTTGTGTGCTTTCACAATATTTCGGCTATCGCAGTTTTTTTACTCGCAACAAAACAACACTATCTCGTTAGATGAGGTCGTTTTTGGTGGTTTTACCACGTTACCTAGCTTAAACTAACATAACCCAACCTAACCTAACCTTCGCAAATCTATCGTTAGAAAACGTTTTACTCGCTACTTTACAATGCTTTCTGCAACATTACGACGGTTTTATGCGCTTTCACATTAGATGTCCCAGTTTCCGACTTGTAATGGTGAAAAACACTGCATCTCAATAGCTAACGTTGTTTAATGCGATTTTATGACGCTTCAAGACTTGACCTAACCTAGCCTTCGCACTTGTACGTAAAAGGCTCTGTTACACTGTTTCGTTCATAATTAATATATCTGCATGATCTCACAGTTTTTCACCAACTTAGTACAGTAACGAACGCTGTATCTCGCTAAATGACATCGTTATTTAAGGTTTCACGATGATTGCATGCGCTTTCGCGAGAATATCAAAATATAGCAGTTTCGCACTTGTAACGGTACAAGACGCAGTATCTGGCTAGTTCATGCCGTGTTGTGTGCTTTCACAATATTTCAGCTATCACAGTTTCGTACTCGCAACAAAACAACACTATCAAGTTAGATGAGGTCGTTTTTGGTGGTTTCAGGACACTACCTAGCTTAAACTATTATAACCCAACCTAACCTAACCTTCGCAATTCTATCGTTAGAGAACGTTTTACTCGCTATATTACAATGCTTTCTGCAACATTACGACGGTTTTCTGCGCTTTCACGTTAGATGTCACAGTTGCCGACTTGTGATAGTGAAAACACTGCGTCTGAATAGCTGACATTGTTTAATGCGGTTTTATAACGCTTTATTACTTAACCTAACCTAACCCTCGCACTTCTATCTAAAAAACGCTCTGTTACACTGCTTCGCTCACAAATACAAAATTTGCATGACCTCACAGTTTTTCACCAACTTAGTACAATACAGAACGCTGTATCTCGCTAATGACATCGTTATTTAAGGTTTCGCGATGCTTGCATGCGCTTTCACGAGAATATCACAATATAGCAGTTTCGCACTTGTATCGGTACAAGACGCACTATCTGGCTAGTTTGCGCCGTGTTGTGTGCTTTCACAATATTTCACCTATCGCAGTTTTTTACTCGCAACAAAACAACACTATCTCGCTAGATGAGGTCGTTTTTTGTGGTTTCACGACGCTACATAGCTTAAACTACATAACCCAACCTAACCTAACCTTCACAATTCTATCGTTAGAGAACGTTTACTCGCTACTTTACAATGCTTTCTGCAACATTACAACGGTTTCATGCGCTATCTTATTGGATGCCGCAGTTTCCGACTTGTAATGGTGAAAAACGCTGCATCTCAATAGCTGACATTGTTTAATGAGGTTTTATGATGCTTCATGACTTGACCTAACCTAACCTTCGCACTTGTACCAAAAAGGCTCTGTTACACTGTTTTGTTCACAATTATTATATTTGATGACCTCACAGTTTTTCACCAACTTAGTACAGTACGGAACGCTGTATCTCGCTAAATGACATCGTTATTTAAGGTTTCACGATGCTTGCATGTGCTTTCACGAGAATATCACAATATAGCAGTTTCGCACTTGTAACGGTACAAGACGCACTATCTGGCTAGTTTGCGCCGTGTCGTGTGCTTTCACAATATTTCACCTATCGCAGTTTCTATACTCGCAACAAAACAACACTATCTCGCTAGATGAGGTTGTTTTTGGTGGTTTCACGACGCTACCTAGCTGAAACTAACATCCCCCAACCTAACCTAACCTTCACAATTCTATCGTTAGGAAACGTTTTACTCGCTACTTTACAATGCTTTCTGCAACATTACAACGGTTTCATGCGCTTTCACATTAGATGTCGAAGTTTCCGTCTTGTAATGGTGAAAAACACTGCATCTCAATAGCTAACGTTGTTTAATGCGATTTTATGACGCTTCAAGACTTGACCTAACCTAGACTTCGCACTTGTACGTAAAAGGCTCTGTAACACTGTTTCGTTCATAATTAATATATCTGCATGATCTCACAGTTTTTCACCAACTTAGTACAGTACAGAACGCTGTATCTCGCTAAATGACATCATTATTTAAGGTTTCACGTTGCTTGCATGCGCTTTCACGAGAATATCACAGTATAGCAGTTTCACACTTGTAACGGTACAAGACGCACTATCTGGCTAGTTCGCAGCGTGTTGTGTGCTTTCATAATATTTCACCTATCGCAGTTTTTTACTCGCAACGAAACAACACTATCTCGTTAGATGAGGTCGTTTCTGGTGGTTACAAAACACTACCTAGCTTAAACTAACATAACCCAACCTAACCTAACCTTTGCAAATCTATCGTTAGAAAACGTTTTACTCGCGACTTTATAATGCTTTCTGCAACATTACAACTGATTTATGCGCTTTCACATTAGATGTCGCAGTTTCTGACTTGTAATGATAAAAAACACTGCATCTCAATAGCTGACATTATTTAATGCGGTTTTACAACGCTTCATAACAACCTAACCTAACCTTCGCACTTCTATCTAAAAACGCTTTGTTACACTGTTTCGGTTACAATTACAATATTTGCATGACCTCACAGTTTTTCACCAACTTAGTACAGTACAGAACGCTGTATCTCGCTAATGACATCGTTATTTAAGGTTTCACGATGCTTGCATGCGCTTTCACGAGAATATCACAATATAGCAGTTTCGCACTTGTAACGGTACAAGACGCAGTATCTGGCTAGTTCATGCCGGGTTGTGTGCTTTCACAATATTTCAGCTATCACAGTTTCGTACTCGCAACAAAACAACACTATCTCGTTAGATGAGGTCGTTTTCGGTGGTTTCACGACACTACCTAGCTTAAACTAACATAACCCAACCTAACCTAATCTTCGCAATTCTATCGTTAGAGAACGTTTTACTCGCTATATTACAATGCTTTCTGCAACATTACGACGGTTTTCTGCGCTTTCACGTTAGATGTCCCAGTTGCCGACTTGTGATAGTGAAAAACACTGCGTCTGAATAGCTGACATTGTTTAATGCGGTTTTATAACGCTTCATAACTTAACGTAACCTAACCCTCGCACTTCTATCTAAAAAACGCTCTGTTACACTGCTTCGCTCACAAATACAAAATTTGCATGACCTCACAGTTTTTCACCAACTTAGTACAATACAGAACGCTGTATCTCGCTAATGACATCGTTATTTAAGGTTTCACGATGCTTGCATGCGCTTTCACGAGAATATCACAATATAGCAGTTTCGCACTTATAACGGTACAAGACGCACTATCTGGCTAGTTCATGCCGTGTTGTGTGCTTTCACAATATTTCAGCTATCGCCGTTTCGTACTCGCAACCAAACAACACTATCTCGTTAGAAGAGGCCGTTTTTGGTGGTTTCGCGGCGCTACCTAGCTTAAACTAACATAATCCAACCTAACCTAACCTTCGCAATCCTATCGTTAGAAAACGTTTTACTCGCTACTTTACAATGCTTTCTGCAACATTACGACGGTTTTATGCGCTTTCACATTAGATGTCCCAGTTTCCGACTTGTAATGGTGAAAAACACTGCATCTCAATAGCTAACGTTGTTTAATGCGATTTTATGACGATTGAAAACTTGACCTAACCTAGTTTTCGCACTTGTACGTAAAAGGCTCTGTTACACTGTTTCGTTCATAATTATTATATCTGCATGATCTCAGTTTTTCACCAACTTAGTACAGTAACGAACGCTGTATCTAGCTAAACGACATCGTTATTTAAGGTTTCACGATGATTGCATGCGCTTTCGCGAGAATATCAAAATATAGCAGTTTCGCACTTGTAACGGTACAAGACGCAGTATCTGGCTAGTTCATGCCGTGTTGTGTGCTTTCACAATATTTCAGCTATCACAGTTTCGTACTCGCAACAAAACAACACTATCAAGTTAGATGAGGTCGTTTTTGGTGGTTTCAGCACACTACCTAGCTTAAACTATTATAACCCAACCTAACCTAACCTTCGCAATTCTATCGTTAGAGAACGTTTTACTCGCTATATTACAATGCTTTCTGCAACATTACGACGGTTTTCTGCGCTTTCACGTTAGATGTCACAGTTGCCGACTTGTGATAGTGAAAAACACTGCGTCTGAATAGCTGACATTGTTTAATGCGGTTTTATAACGCTTCATAACTTAACCTAACCTAACCCTCGCACTTCTATCTAAAAAACGCTCTGTTACACTGCTTCGCTCACAAATACAAAATTTGCATGACCTCACAGTTTTTCACCAACTTAGTACAATACAGAACGCTGTATCTCGCTAATGACATCCTTATTTAAGGTTTCACGATGCTTGCATGCGCTTTCACGAGAATATCACAATATAGCAGTTTCGCACTTGTAACGGTACAAGACGCACTATCTGGCTAGTTCATGCCGTGTTGTGTGCTTTCACAATATTTCAGTTATCGCCGTTTCGTACTCGCAACCAAACAACACTATCTCGTTAGAAGAGGCCGTTTTTGGTGGTTTCGCGGCGCTACCTAGCTTAAACTAACATAATCCAACCTAACCTAACCTTCGCAATCCTATCGTTAGAAAACGTTTTACTCGCTACTTTACAATGCTTTCTGCAACAATACGACGGTTTTATGCGCTTTCACATTAGATGTCCCAGTTTCCGACTTGTAATGGTGAAAAACACTGCATCTCAATAGCTAACGTTGTTTAATGCGATTTTATGACGCTTCATGACTTGACCTAACCTAGCCTTCGCACTTGTACGTAAAAGGCTCTGTTACACTGTTTCGTTCATAATTAATATATCTGCATGATCTCACAGTTTTTCACCAACTTAGTACAGTAACGAACGCTGTATCTCGCTAAATGACATCGTTATTTAAGGTTTCACGATGATTGCATGCGCTTTCGCGAGAATATCAAAATATAGCAGTTTTGCACTTGTAACGGTACAAGACGCAGTATCTGGCTAGTTCATGCCGGGTTGTGTGCTTTCACAATATTTCAGCTATCACAGTTTCGTACTCGCAACAAAACAACACTATCTCGTTAGATGAGGTCGTTTTTGGTGGTTTCAGGACACTACCTAGCTTAAACTAAAATAACCCAACCTAACTTAACCTTCACAATTCTATCGTTAGAGAACGTTTTACTCGCTATATTACAATGCTTTCTCCAACATTACGACGGTTTTCTGCGCTTTCACGTTAGATGTCACAGTTGCCGACTTGTGATAGTGAAAAACACTGCGTCTGAATAGCTGACATTGTTTAACGCGGTTTTACAACGCTTCATAACTTGACCTAACCTAACCGTCGCACTTCTATCTGAAAACGCTCTGTTACACTGCTTCGCTCACAAATACAAAATTTGCATGAACTCACAGTTTTTCACCAACTTAGTACAATACAGAACGCTGTATTTCGCTAATTATATCGTTATTTAAGGTTTCACGATGCTTGCATGTGCTTTCACGAGAATATCACAATATAGCAGTTTCGCACTTGTAACGGTACAAGACGCACTATCTGGCTAGTTCATGCCGTGTTGTGTGCTTTCACAATATTTCGGCTATCGCAGTTTTTTTACTCGCAACAAAACAACACTATCTCGTTAGATGAGGTCGTTTTTGGTGGTTTCACCACGCTACCTAGCTTAAACTAACATAACCCAACCTAACCTAACCTTCGCAAATCTATCGTTAGAAAACGTTTTACTCGCTACTTTACAATGCTTTCTGCAACATTACGACGGTTTTATGCGCTTTCACAGTAGATGTCGCAGTTTCCGACTTTTAATGGTGAAAAACACTGCATCTCAATAGCTAACAATGTTTAATGCGATTTTATGATGCTTCAAGACTTGACCTAACCTAGCCTTCGCACTTGTACGTAAAAGGCTCTGTTACACTGTTTCGTTCATAATTAATATGTCTGCATGATCTCACAGTTTTTCACCAACTTGGTACAGTACAGAACGCTGTATCTCGCTAATGACATCGTTATTTAGGATTTCGCGACGCTTGCATGCTTTTTAAAGAGAATATCACAATATAGCAGTTTCGCACTTGTATTGGTACAAGACGCACTATCTGGCTAGTTCGCGCCGGTGTGTGTGCTTTCATAGTATTTCACCTATCGCAGTTTTTTACTCGCAACAAAACAACACTATCTCCTTAGATGAGGTCGTTTTTGGTCGTTTCACGACGCTACCTAGCTTAAACTAACATAACCCAACCTAACCTAACCTTCACAATTCTATCGTTAGAGAACGTTTACTCGCTACTTTACAATGCTTTCTGCAACATTACAACGGTTTCATGCGCTATCTTATTGGATGCCGCAGTTTCCGACTTGTAATGGTGAAAAACGCTGCATCTCAATAGCTGACATTGTTTAATGCGGTTTTATGATGCTTCATGACTTGACCTAACCTAACCTTCGCACTTGTACCAAAAAGGCTCTGTTACACTGTTTTGTTCACAATTATTATATTTGATGACCTCACAGTTTTTCACCAACTTAGTACAGTACGGAACGCTGTATCTCGCTAAATGACATCGTTATTTAAGGTTTCACGATGCTTGCATGTGCTTTCACGAGAATATCACAATATAGCAGTTTCGCACTTGTAACGGTACAAGACGCACTATCTGGCTAGTTTGCGCCGTGTCGTGTGCTTTCACAATATTTCACCTATCGCTGTTTTTTTACTCGCAACAAAACAACACTATCTCGCTAGATGAGGTTGTTTTTGGTGGTTTCACGACGCTACCTAGCTCAAACTAACATCCCCAACCCTAACCTAACCTTCACAATTCTATCGTTAGGAAACGTTTTACTCGCTACTTTACAATGCTTTCTGCAACATTACAACGGTTTCATGCGCTTTCACATTAGATGTCGCAGTTTCCGACTTGTAATGGTGAAAAACACTGCATCTCAATAGCTGACATTGTTTAATGTGATTTTATGACGCTTCAAGACTTGAGCTAACCTAACCTTCGCACTTGTACGTAAAAGGCTCTGTTACACTGTTTCGTTCATAATTAATATATCTGCATGGTCTCACAGTTTTTCACCAACTTAGTACAGTAACGAACGCTGTATCTTGCTAAATGACATCGTTATTTAAGGTTTCACGATGATTGCATGCGCTTTCACGAGAATATCACAATATAGCAGTTTCGCACTTGTAACGGTACAAGACGCACTATCTGGCTAGTTTGCGCCGTGTTGTGTGCTTTCACAATATTTCACCTATCGCAGTTTTTTACTCGCAACAAAACAACACTATCTCGCTAGATGAGGTCGTTTTTTGTGGTTTCACGACGCTACATAGCTTAAACTACATAACCCAACCTAACCTAACCTTCACAATTCTATCGTTAGAGAACGTTTACTCGCTACTTTACAATGCTTTCTGCAACATTACAACGGTTTCATGCGCTATCTTATTGGATGCCGCAGTTTCCGACTTGTAATGGTGAAAAACGCTGCATCTCAATAGCTGACATTGTTTAATGCGGTTTTATGATGCTTCATGACTTGACCTAACCTAACCTTCGCACTTGTACCAAAAAGGCTCTGTTACACTGTTTTGTTCACAATTATTATATTTGATGACCTCACAGTTTTTCACCAACTTAGTACAGTACGGAACGCTGTATCTCGCTAAATGACATCGTTATTTAAGGTTTCACGATGCTTGCATGTGCTTTCACGAGAATATCACAATATAGCAGTTTCGCACTTGTAACGGTACAAGACGCACTATCTGGCTAGTTTGCGCCGTGTCGTGTGCTTTCACAATATTTCACCTATCGCAGTTTTTTTACTCGCAACAAAACAACACTATCTCGCTAGATGAGGTTGTTTTTGGTGGTTTCACGACGCTACCTAGCTCAAACTAACATCCCCCAACCTAACCTAACCTTCACAATTCTATCGTTAGGAAACGTTTTACTCGCTACTTTACAATGCTTTCTGCAACATTACAACGGTTTCATGCGCTTTCAAATTAGATGTCGAAGTTTCCGTCTTGTAATGGTGAAAAACACTGCATCTCAATAGCTGACATTGTTTAATGCGATTTTATGACGCTTCAAGGCTTGAGCTAACCTAACCTTCGCACTTGTACGTAAAAGGCTCTGTTACACTGTTTCGTTCATAATTAATATATCTGCATGGTCTCACAGTTTTTCACCAACTTAGTACAGTAACGAACGCTGTATCTTGCTAAATGACATCGTTATTTAAGGTTTCACGATGATTGCATGCGCTTTCGCGAGAATATCAAAATATAGCAGTTTCGCACTTGTAACGGTACAAGACGCACTATCTGGCTAGTTCATGCCGTGTTGTGTGCTTTCACAATATTTCAGCTATCGCAGTTTCGTACTCGCAACAAAACAACACTATCTCGTTAGAAGAGGCCGTTTTTGGTGGTTTCGCGGCGCTACCTAGCTTAAACTAACATAATCCAACCTAACCTAACCTTCGCAATCCTATCGTTAGAAAACGTTTTACTCGCTACTTTACAATGCTTTCTGCAACATTACGACGGTTTTATGCGCTTTCACAATAGATGTCCCAGTTTCCGACTTGTAATGGTGAAAAACACTGCATCTCAATAGCTAACGTTGTTTAATGCGATTTTATGACGCTTCAAGACTTGACCTAACCTAGACTTCGCACTTGTACGTAAAAGGCTCTGTAACACTGTTTCGTTCATAATTAATATATCTGCATGATCTCACAGTTTTTCACCAACTTAGTACAGTACAGAACGCTGTATCTCGCTAAATGACATCATTATTTAAGGTTTCACGTTGCTTGCATGCGCTTTCACGAGAATATCACAGTATAGCAGTTTCACACTTGTAACGGTACAAGACGCACTATCTGGCTAGTTTGCGCCGTGTCGTGTGCTTTCACAATATTTCACCTATCGCAGTTTTTTTACTCGCAACGAAACAACACTATCTCGCTAGATGAGGTTGTTTTTGGTGGTTTCACGACGCTACCTAGCTCAAACTAACATCCCCCAACCTAACCTAACCTTCACAATTCTATCGTTAGGAAACGTTTTACTCGCTACTTTACAATGCTTTCTGCAACATTACAACGGTTTCATGCGCTTTCACATTAGATGTCGAAGTTTCCGTCTTGTAATGGTGAAAAACACTGCATCTCAATAGCTGACATTGTTTAGTGCGATTTTATGACGCTTCAAGACTTGAGCTAACCTAACCTTCGCACTTGTACGTAAAAGGCTCTGTTACACTGTTTCGTTCATAATTAATATATCTGCATGGTCTCACAGTTTTTCACCAACTTAGTACAGTAACGAACGCTGTATCTTGCTAAATGACATCGTTATTTAAGGTTTCACGATGATTGCATGCGCTTTCGCGAGAATATCAAAATATAGCAGTTTCGCACTTGTAACGGTACAAGACGCACTATCTGGCTAGTTCATGCCGTGTTGTGTGCTTTCACAATATTTCAGCTATCGCAGTTTCGTACTCGCAACAAAACAACACTATCTCGTTAGAAGAGGCCGTTTTTGGTGGTTTCGCGGCGCTACCTAGCTTAAACTAACATAATCCAACCTTACCTAACCTTCGCAATCCTATCGTTAGAAAACGTTTTACTCGCTACTTTACAATGCTTTCTGCAACATTACGACGGTTTTATGCGCTTTCACAATAGATGTCCCAGTTTCCGACTTGTAATGGTGAAAAACACTGCATCTCAATAGCTAACGTTGTTTAATGCGATTTTATGACGCTTCAAGACTTGACCTAACCTAGACTTCGCACTTGTACGTAAAAGGCTCTGTAACACTGTTTCGTTCATAATTAATATATCTGCATGATCTCACAGTTTTTCACCAACTTAGTACAGTACAGAACGCTGTATCTCGCTAAATGACATCATTATTTAAGGTTTCACGTTGCTTGCATGCGCTTTCACGAGAATATCACAGTATAGCAGTTTCACACTTGTAACGGTACAAGACGCACTATCTGGCTAGTTCGCAGCGTGTTGTGTGCTTTCATAATATTTCACCTATCGCAGTTTTTTACTCGCAACGAAACAACACTATCTCGTTAGATGAGGTCGTTTCTGGTGGTTACAAAACACTACCTAGCTTAAACTAACATAACCCAACCTAACCTAACCTTTGCAAATCTATCGTTAGAAAACGTTTTACTCGCGACTTTATAATGCTTTCTGCAACATTACAACTGATTTATGCGCTTTCACATTAGATGTCGCAGTTTCTGACTTGTAATGATAAAAAACACTGCATCTCAATAGCTGACATTATTTAATGCGGTTTTACAACGCTTCATAACAACCTAACCTAACCTTCGCACTTCTATCTAAAAACGCTTTGTTACACTGTTTCGGTTACAATTACAATATTTGCATGACCTCACAGTTTTTCACCAACTTAGTACAGTACAGAACGCTGTATCTCGCTAATGACATCGTTATTTAAGGTTTCACGATGCTTGCATGCGCTTTCACGAGAATATCACAATATAGCAGTTTCGCACTTGTAACGGTACAAGACGCAGTATCTGGCTAGTTCATGCCGGGTTGTGTGCTTTCACAATATTTCAGCTATCACAGTTTCGTACTCGCAACAAAACAACACTATCTCGTTAGATGAGGTCGTTTTCGGTGGTTTCACGACACTACCTAGCTTAAACTAACATAACCCAACCTAACCTAATCTTCGCAATTCTATCGTTAGAGAACGTTTTACTCGCTATATTACAATGCTTTCTGCAACATTACGACGGTTTTCTGCGCTTTCACGTTAGATGTCCCAGTTGCCGACTTGTGATAGTGAAAAACACTGCGTCTGAATAGCTGACATTGTTTAATGCGGTTTTATAACGCTTCATAACTTAACGTAACCTAACCCTCGCACTTCTATCTAAAAAACGCTCTGTTACACTGCTTCGCTCACAAATACAAAATTTGCATGACCTCACAGTTTTTCACCAACTTAGTACAATACAGAACGCTGTATCTCGCTAATGACATCGTTATTTAAGGTTTCACGATGCTTGCATGCGCTTTCACGAGAATATCACAATATAGCAGTTTCGCACTTATAACGGTACAAGACGCACTATCTGGCTAGTTCATGCCGTGTTGTGTGCTTTCACAATATTTCAGCTATCGCCGTTTCGTACTCGCAACCAAACAACACTATCTCGTTAGAAGAGGCCGTTTTTGGTGGTTTCGCGGCGCTACCTAGCTTAAACTAACATAATCCAACCTAACCTAACCTTCGCAATCCTATCGTTAGAAAACGTTTTACTCGCTACTTTACAATGCTTTCTGCAACATTACGACGGTTTTATGCGCTTTCACATTAGATGTCCCAGTTTCCGACTTGTAATGGTGAAAAACACTGCATCTCAATAGCTAACGTTGTTTAATGCGATTTTATGACGCTTGAAAACTTGACCTAACCTAGTTTTCGCACTTTTACGTAAAAGGCTCTGTTACACTGTTTCGTTCATAATTATTATATCTGCATGATCTCAGTTTTTCACCAACTTAGTACAGTAACGAACGCTGTATCTAGCTAAACGACATCGTTATTTAAGGTTTCACGATGATTGCATGCGCTTTCGCGAGAATATCAAAATATAGCAGTTTCGCACTTGTAACGGTACAAGACGCAGTATCTGGCTAGTTCATGCCGTGTTGTGTGCTTTCACAATATTTCAGCTATCACAGTTTCGTACTCGCAACAAAACAACACTATCAAGTTAGATGAGGTCGTTTTTGGTGGTTTCAGGACACTACCTAGCTTAAACTATTATAACCCAACCTAACCTAACCTTCGCAATTCCATCGTTAGAGAACGTTTTACTCGCTATATTACAATGCTTTCTGCAACATTACGACGGTTTTCTGCGCTTTCACGTTAGATGTCACAGTTGCCGACTTGTGATAGTGAAAAACACTGCGTCTGAATAGCTGACATTGTTTAATGCGGTTTTATAACGCTTCATAACTTAACCTAACCTAACCCTCGCACTTCTATCTAAAAAACGCTCTGTTACACTGCTTCGCTCACAAATACAAAATTTGCATGACCTCACAGTTTTTCACCAACTTAGTACAATACAGAACGCTGTATCTCGCTAATGACATCGTTATTTAAGGTTTCACGATGCTTGCATGCGCTTTCACGAGAATATCACAATATAGCAGTTTCGCACTTGTAACGGTACAAGACGCACTATCTGGCTAGTTCATGCCGTGTTGTGTGCTTTCACAATATTTCAGTTATCGCCGTTTCGTACTCGCAACCAAACAACACTATCTCGTTAGAAGAGGCCGTTTTTGGTGGTTTCGCGGCGCTACCTAGCTTAAACTAACATAATCCAACCTAACCTAACCTTCGCAATCCTATCGTTAGAAAACGTTTTACTCGCTACTTTACAATGCTTTCTGCAACAATACGACGGTTTTATGCGCTTTCACATTAGATGTCCCAGTTTCCGACTTGTAATGGTGAAAAACACTGCATCTCAATAGCTAACGTTGTTTAATGCGATTTTATGACGCTTCAAGACTTGACCTAACCTAGCCTTCGCACTTGTACGTAAAAGGCTCTGTTACACTGTTTCGTTCATAATTAATATATCTGCATGATCTCACAGTTTTTCACCAACTTAGTACAGTAACGAACGCTGTATCTCGCTAAATGACATCGTTATTTAAGGTTTCACGATGATTGCATGCGATTTCGCGAGAATATCAAAATATAGCAGTTTTGCACTTGTAACGGTACAAGACGCAGTATCTGGCTAGTTCATGCCGGGTTGTGTGCTTTCACAATATTTCAGCTATCACAGTTTCGTACTCGCAACAAAACAACACTATCTCGTTAGATGAGGTCGTTTTTGGTGGTTTCAGGACACTACCTAGCTTAAACTAAAATAACCCAACCTAACTTAACCTTCACAATTCTATCGTTAGAGAACGTTTTACTCGCTATATTACAATGCTTTTTCCAACATTACGACGGTTTTCTGCGCTTTCACGTTAGATGTCACAGTTGCCGACTTGTGATAGTGAAAAACAATGCGTCTGAATAGCTGACATTGTTTAACGCGGTTTTACAACGCTTCATAACTTGACCTAACCTAACCGTCGCACTTCTATCTGAAAACGCTCTGTTACACTGCTTCGCTCACAAATACAAAATTTGCATGAACTCACAGTTTTTCACCAACTTAGTACAATACAGAACGCTGTATTTCGCTAATTATATCGTTATTTAAGGTTTCACGATGCTTGCATGTGCTTTCACGAGAATATCACAATATAGCAGTTTCGCACTTGTAACGGTACAAGACGCACTATCTGGCTAGTTCATGCCGTGTTGTGTGCTTTCACAATATTTCGGCTATCGCAGTTTTTTTACTCGCAACAAAACAACACTATCTCGTTAGATGAGGTCGTTTTTGGTGGTTTTACCACGCTACCTAGCTTAAACTAACATAACCCAACCTAACCTAACCTTCGCAAATCTATCGTTAGAAAACGTTTTACTCGCTACTTTACAATGCTTTCTGCAACATTACGACGGTTTTATGCGCTTTCACAGTAGATGTCGCAGTTTCCGACTTTTAATGGTGAAAAACACTGCATCTCAATAGCTAACAATGTTTAATGCGATTTTATGATGCTTCAAGACTTGACCTAACCTAGCCTTCGCACTTGTACGTAAAAGGCTCTGTTACACTGTTTCGTTCATAATTAATATGTCTGCATGATCTCACAGTTTTTCACCAACTTAGTACAGTACAGAACGCTGTATCTCGCTAATGACATCGTTATTTAAGGTTTCGCTACGCTTGCATGCGCTTTAAAGAGAATATCACAATATAGCAGTTTCGCACTTGTATCGGTACAAGACGCACTATCTGGCTAGTTCGCGCCGGTGTGTGTGCTTTCATAGTATTTCACCTATCGCAGTTTTTTACTCGCAACAAAACAACACTATCTCCTTAGATGAGGTCGTTTTTGGTCGTTTCACGACGCTACCTAGCTTAAACTAACATAACCCAACCTAACCTAACCTTCACAACTCTATCGTTAGAGAACGTTTACTCGCTACATTACAATGCTTTCTGCAACATTACAACGGTTTCATGCGCTATCTTATTGGATGCCGCAGTTTCCGACTTGTAATGGTGAAAAACGCTGCATCTCAATAGCTGACATTGTTTAATGCGGTTTTATGATGCTTCATGACTTGACCTAACCTAACCTTCGCACTTGTACCAAAAAGGCTCTGTTACACTGTTTTGTTCACAATTATTATATTTGATGACCTCACAGTTTTTCACCAACTTAGTACAGTACGGAACGCTGTATCTCGCTAAATGACATCGTTATTTAAGGTTTCACGATGCTTGCATGTGCTTTCACGAGAATATCACAATATAGCAGTTTCGCACTTGTAACGGTACAAGACGCACTATCTGGCTAGTTTGCGCCGTGTCGTGTGCTTTCACAATATTTCACCTATCGCAGTTTTTTTACTCGCAACAAAACAACACTATCTCGCTAGATGAGGTTGTTTTTGGTGGTTTCACGACGCTACCTAGCTCAAACTAACATCCCCCAACCTAACCTAACCTTCACAATTCTATCGTTAGGAAACGTTTTACTCGCTACTTTACAATGCTTTCTGCAACATTACAACGGTTTCATGCGCTTTCACATTAGATGTCGCAGTTTCCGACTTGTAATGGTGAAAAACACTGCATCTTAATAGCTGACATTGTTTAATGCGATTTTATGACGCTTCAAGACTTGAGCTAACCTAACCTTCGCACTTGTACGTAAAAGGCTCTGTTACACTGTTTCGTTCATAATTAATATATCTGCATGGTCTCACAGTTTTTCACCAACTTAGTACAGTAACGAACGCTGTATCTTGCTAAATGACATCGTTATTTAAGGTTTCACGATGATTGCATGCGCTTTCGCGAGAATATCAAAATATAGCAGTTTCGCACTTGTAACGGTACAAGACGCACTATCTGGCTAGTTCATGCCGTGTTGTGTGCTTTCACAATATTTCAGCTATCGCAGTTTCGTACTCGCAACAAAACAACACTATCTCGTTAGAAGAGGCCGTTTTTGGTGGTTTCGCGGCGCTACCTAGCTTAAACTAACATAATCCAACCTAACCTAACCTTCGCAATCCTATCGTTAGAAAACGTTTTACTCGCTACTTTACAATGCTTTCTGCAACATTACGACGGTTTTATGTGCTTTCACAATAGATGTCCCAGTTTCCGACTTGTAATGGTGAAAAACACTGCATCTCAATAGCTAACGTTGTTTAATGCGATTTTATGACGCCTCAAGACTTGACCTAACCTAGCCTTCGCACTTGTACGTAAAAGGCTCTGTAACACTGTTTCGTTCATAATTAATATATCTGCATGATCTCACAGTTTTTCACCAACTTAGTACAGTACAGAACGCTGTATCTCGCTAAATGACATCATTATTTAAGGTTTCACGTTGCTTGCATGCGCTTTCACGAGAATATCACAGTATAGCAGTTTCACACTTGTAACGGTACAAGACGCACTATCTGGCTAGTTCGCAGCGTGTTGTGTGCTTTCATAATATTTCACCTATCGCAGTTTTTTACTCGCAACGAAACAACACTATCTCGTTAGATGAGGTCGTTTCTGGTGGTTACAAAACACTACCTAGCTTAAACTAACATAACCCAACCTAACCTAACCTTTGCAAATCTATCGTTAGAAAACGTTTTACTCGCGACTTTATAATGCTTTCTGCAACATTACAACTGATTTATGCGCTTTCACATTAGATGTCGCAGTTTCTGACTTGTAATGATAAAAAACACTGCATCTCAATAGCTGACATTATTTAATGCGGTTTTACAACGCTTCATAACAACCTAACCTAACCTTCGCACTTCTATCTAAAAACGCTTTGTTACACTGTTTCGGTTACAATTACAATATTTGCATGACCTCACAGTTTTTCACCAACTTAGTACAGTACAGAACGCTGTATCTCGCTAATGACACCGTTATTTAAGGTTTCACGATGCTTGCATGCGCTTTCACGAAAATATCACAATATAGCAGTTTCGCACTTGTAACGGTACAAGACGCACTATCTGGCTAGTTCACGCCGGTTTGTGTGCTTTCATAGTATTTCACCTATCGCAGTTTTTTACTCGCAACAAAACAACATTATCTCCTTAGATGCGGTCGTTTTTGGTGGTTTCACGACGCTACCTAGCTAAAACGAACATAACCCAACCTAACCTGACCTTCACAATTCTATCGTTAGAAAACGATTTACTCGCCACTTTACAATGCTTTCTGCAACATTACGACGGTTTCATGCGCTTTCACAATAGATGTCGCAGTTTCCGACTTTTATAGGTGAAAAACACTGCATATCAATAGCTGTCATTGCTTAATGCGGTTTTACAACGCTTCATACCTTAACCTAACCTAACCTTCGCACTTCTATCTAATATACGCTCTGTTACACTTTTTCGCTCACAATTACGATATTTGCATGACCTCACAGATTTTCACCAACTTAGTACAGTACAGAACGCTGTATCTCGCTAAATCACATCGTTATTTAAGGTTTCACGATGCTTGCATGTGCTTTCACGAGAATATCACAATATAGCAGTTTCGCACTTGTAACGGTACAAGACGCAATATCTGGCTAGTTCATGCCGTGTTGTGTGTTTTCACAATATTTCAGCTATCACAGTTTCGTACTCGAAACCAAACAACACTATCTCGTTAGAAGAGGCCGTTTTTGGTGGTTTCGCGGCGCTACCTAGCTTAAACTAACATAATCCAACCTAACCTAACTTTCGCAATCCTATCGTTAGAAAACCTTTTACTCGCTACTTTACAATGCTTTCTGCAACATTACGACGGTTTTATGCGCTTTCACATTAGATGTCGCAGTTTCCGACTTGTAATGGTGAAAAACACTGCATCTCAATAGCTAACATTGTTTAATGCGGTTTTATGATGCTTCATGACTTGACCTAACCTAACCTTCGCACTTCTATCTAAAAAACGCTTTGTTACACACTTTCGGTTACAATTACAATATTTGCATGACCTCACAGTTTTTCACCTACTCAGTACAGTACAGAACGCTGTATCTCGCTAAATGACATCGTTATTTAAGGTTTCACGATGCTTGCATGCGCTTTCACGAGAATATCACAATATAGCAGTTTCGCACTTGTAACGGTACAAGACGCACTATCTGGCTAGTTCACGCCGGTTTGTGTGCTTTCATAGTATTTCACCTATGGCAGTTTTTTACTCGCAACAAAACAACACTATCTCCTTAGATGAGGTCGTTTTTAGCGGTTTCACGACGCTACCTAGCTTAAACTATCATAACCAAACCTAACCTGACGTTCACAATTCTATTGTTAGAAAACGATTTACTCGCCACTTTACAATGCTTTCTGCAACATTACGACGGTTTCATGCGCTTTCACAATAGATGTCGCAGTTTCCGACTTTTAATGGTGAAAAACACTGCATATCAATAGCTGACGTTGCTTAATGCTTTTTTACAACGCTTCATACCTTAACCTAACCTAACCTTCGCACTTCTATCTAATAAACGCTCTGTTACACTTTTTCGCTCACAATTACGATATTTGCATGACCTTACAGTTTTTCACCAACTTAGTACAGTACAGAACGCTGTATCTCGCTAAATAACATCGATATTTAACCCCTTAAGGGCTTATGACGACCTGCGCTCGTCAAGAGCAGTTGCCACTATTTTGCTTATGACGAGTTGTGGTCGTAATGAGTTTTCCGCAATGCTCCTACAGGCTTTTGACGAGCCCGGGTCGTCAAATGGGGATTTACGGAACCTGTTCTGCCATCTATGTTTAAGCACCGTAAGTTCCGTCATTGGCGGTGGTTATAGTTTGCACACTAGATGGCGGAATGTGTGCGCTTGTTTCTCGCGCGTTTTACAAACATGGCCTCATCCGTGCGGCGTTCTGATGCGGAGAATCTTCCTTCTTCAGACGATGAAAGCGAGAGTGATAAGGATGCCACCGTAGTGTTTTATTCTTCAAGTGAAGAAGACAGTAATGACGTTTTTACGGACAGTGACTCTGAAGGAGAAGACAGTAGCGGTGATACAATGGCTAGCTCCCGTGAATGGTTTCGCATAGACCTCGACAACATCCCAGCCAGACCTCCACGGTTTGATTTCAGGGGTTTCACGGGACTGAAGATCACAGTAAGCTCTCCCCCTCATCCACTTGAGCTCTTTGAAGCTTACTTTGATGATGAGCTGCTTGATGTTATCGTCGTGGAGACAAACCGGTACGCTTCTCAGCTTCTGAATTCTAGCAAGCTGGGACAACATTCTCGCTTCCGAAGATGGTATGCACTTACGCGAGAAGAACTTCGCGTTTCTATGAGCCTCCTGTTGCTGCAAGGCATTGTGCAAAAACCAAATGAAAGGATGTACTGGTCTAGGAATCGGCTGGTTGAGACTCCGGTCTTTGGCGAGATAATGTCCAGAAACGGCTTCGAACTAATAATGAGAATGTTGCACTTTGTGGACAACACGACAATCGAAAATTGTGAAGGACACCCTCAACCTCATCTGAGGAAAATCTGGCCGGTTTATCAGGCACTTCTTGAAAAATACCGGACATTGTATGTGCCGGAGCGGGACGTCAGTGTCGACGAGAGCTTGCTGCTCTTCAAAGGCCGGCTCAGCTGGAAGCAGTATATGCCCCTGAAGAGAGCGAGGTTTGGCATAAATCATTTTTGCTGTGCGAATCTTCAAGTGGGTATATATGGAACTCTGTAATTTATACAGGGAAAGAAACGAACATTGAGATCTTGTCAGAAGAAGCAGCAACCTTCGGAATGGCGACGAAAGTTGTTTTGAAGCTTCTGGAGCCCCTGCTAGACAAAGGCTACTGCGTCACAACTGACAACTTCTACACCTCACCAGAACTGGTTGACTTTCTTTTGAAGAGATCAACTGACATCTATGGCACGACGCGAGCCACTCGCAAAGACCTTCCGCCTGGTTTCGCCAAGGCAAAGCTCAAGAAAGGCGAGATGGTTGCCTTTCAAAGGGGCAAGTGCTTGGCTGTTCAGTGGATGGACAAAAAACTGGTGACGGTTCTATCTACAGTACATAGTGCTGAAATGGCGCGATTCATTGACAAAATGGGCAAAGAAACCCTGAAGCCAGAAGTTATACTTGATTATAACCATACAATGGGAGGAGTTGACAGAGCAGATCAGATGCTGGCGAGCTACTCAGTGCCACGGAAACGAAAAAAGATCTCCTACAAGAAGATCTTCCAACACCTCTTGGATGAGGCGACCTACAATTCATTCGTTCTGTACCAGAAAGGAGGAGGCCGAGCATCTCATCTGGAGTATAGGCTAAGGCTTATTGATGAGATCATCACGAAGTACTCTCCCAACACCGGCACCAAGAAGAAAGGACGGCCAGGGCACCCCCTGAACGCAAAACGGTTTGGTGAGCGCCACTTTCCATCGCACATACCACCAACAGAGAAGAAGCAAGAACCGACACGCCGCTGCGTAGTCTGCTACATGAAGCGAGATGTAAATGGCAAGAACATCCGCAAGGAAACCAGGACCTGGTGCAGGTGCTGCGAGAAGGCTCTCTGCGCAGTGCCGTGCTTTGAACGCTACCACACGGATGGTAGCCTCAACTAGCTTCAAGTGAACTATCAAGAAATTGTTTGTTTTCTGCAAGGCAATTCAAACCCGACCCGTGCTTTCTGGAGTTGCAGAAATTAATTTGTGAATACACCAGAAATGCCCCAAATATAGGGTAATATATGGGGTAAAGAATGACCAATTAAACATGATTATCGACTATAAACAATTTTCGCAAATATTTTTGTGTTTTCAACACGTTTCTGAAGCATATCACATCATTAAAAAATTTGGCCATATTGGTGCATAATATATTTGTTTATAGAGCCCTTAAGGGGTTAAGGTTTCACGATGCTTGCATGTGCTTTCACGAGAATATCACAATATAGCAGTTTCGCACTTGTAACGGTACAAGACGCACTATCTGGCTAGTTTGCGCCGTGTTGTGTGCTTTCACAGTATTTCACCTATCGCAGTTTTTTACTCGCAACAAAACAACACTATCTCGCTAGATGAGGTCGTTTTTTGTGGTTTCACGACGCTACCTAGCTTAAACTAACATAACCCAACCTAACCGAACCTTCACAGTTCTATAGTTAGAAAACGTTTTACTCGATACTTTACAATGCTTTCTGCAACATTACAACGGTTTCATGCGCTCTCACATTAGATGTCGAGGTTTCCGACTTGTAATGGTGAAAAACACTGCATCTCAATAGCTGACATTGTTTAATGCGGTTTTATGATGCTTCATTACTTGACCTAACCTAACCTTCGCACTTGTACCAAAAAGGCTCTGTTACACTGTTTTGTTCACAATTATTATATTTGATGACCTCACAGTTTTTCACCAACTTAGGACAGTACAGAACGCTGTATCTCGCTCAATGACATTGTTATTAAGGTTTCACGATGCTTGCATGCGCTTTCACGAGAATATCACAATATAGCAGTTTCGCACTTGTAACGGTACAAGACGCACTATCTGGCTAGTTTGCGCCGTGTTGTGTGCTTTTACAATATTTCACCTATCGCAGTTTTTCTACTCGCAACAAAACAACTCTATCTCGCTAGATGAGGTCGTTTTTGGTGATTTAAGGACACTATCTAGCTTAAACTAACATAACCCAACCTAACCTAACCTTCGCAATTCTATCGTTAGAGAACGTTTTACTCGCTACTTTACAATCCTTTCTGCAATATTACGACGGTTTTCTGTGCTTTCACGTTAGATGTCATAGTTTCCGACTTGTGATGGTGAAAAACACTGCGTCTGAATAGCTGATATGTTTAATGCGGTTTTACAACGCTTCATACCTTAACCTAACATAACCTTCGCACTTCTATCTAATAAACGCTCTGTTACACTTTTTCGCTCACAATTACGATATTTGCATGACCTCACAGTTTTTCACAACTTAGTACAGTACGGAACGCTGTATGTCGCTAAATGACATCGTTATTTAAGGTTTCACGATGCTTGCATGTGCTTTCACGAGAATATCACAATATAGCAGTTTCGCACTTGTAACGGTACAAGACGCACTATCTGGCTAGTTTGCGCCGTGTTGTGTGCTTTCACAATATTTCACCTATCGCAGTTTTTTTACTCGCAACAAAACAACACTATCTCGTTAGATGAGGTCGTGTTTGGTGGTTTTACGACGCTACCTAGCATAAACTAACATAACCCAACCTAACCTAACCTTCGCAATTCTATTGTTAGAAAACCTTTTACCCGCTACTTTACAATGCTTTCTGCAACATTACGACGGTTTTATGCGTTTCACATTAGATGTCGCAGTTTCCGACTTGTAATGGTGAAAAACACTGCATCTCAATAGCTAACATTGTTTAATGCGGTTTTATGATGCTTCATGACTTGAACTAACCTAACCTTCGCACTTCTATCTAAAAACGCTTTGTTACACTGTTTCGGTTACAATTACAATATTTGCATGACCTCACAGTTTTTCACCAACTTAATACAGTACAGAACGCTGTAACTGGCTAAATGACTTCGTTATTTAAGGTTTCACGATGCTTCCATGCGCTTTCACGAGAATATCACAATATAGCAGTTTCGCAATTGTAACAATACAAGACGCATTATCTGGCTAGTTCGCGCCGTGTTGTGTGCTTTCACAATATTTCACCTATCGCAGTTTTTTTACTCGCAGCAAAACAACTCTATCTCGCTAGATGAGGTCGTTTTTGGTGGTTTCAGGACACTACCTAGCTTAAACTAACATAACCCAACCTAACCTAACCTTCGCAATTCTATCGTTAGAGAACGTTTTCTTCGCTACTTTACAATGCTTTCTGCAACATTACGACGGTTTTCTGCGCTTTCACGTTAGATGTCACAGTTTCCGACTTGTGATGGCAAAAAACATTGCGTCATAATAGCTGAAATTGTTTGATGCGGTTTTACAACGCTTCATAACTTAACCTAACCTAACCCTCGCACTTCTATAAAAAAAACGCTCTGTTACACTGTTTCGCTCACAGTTACAAAATTGGCATGACCTCACAGTTTTTTACCAACTTAGTACAGTACAGAACGCTGTATCTCGCTAATGACATCGTTATTTAAGGTTTCACGATGCTTGCATGCGCTTTCACGAGAATATCACAATATAGCAGTTTCGCACTTGTAACGGTACAAGACGCACTATCTGGCTAGTTCACGCAGGTTTGTGTGCTTTCATAGTATTTCACCTATCGCAGTTTTTTACTCGCAACAAAACAACATTATCTCCTTAGATGCGGTCGTTTTTGGTGGTTTCACGACGCTACCTAGCTTAAACTAACATAACCCAACCTAACCTGACCTTCACAATTCTATCGTTAGAAAACGATTTACTCGCCACTTTGCAATGCTTTCTGCAACATTACGACGGTTTCATGCGCTTTCACAATAGATGTCGCAGTTTCCGACTTTTAATGGAGAAAAACACTGCATATCAATAGCTGACATTGCTTAATGCGGTTTTACAACGCTTCATACCTTAACCTAACCTAACCTTCGCACTTCTATCTAATAAACGCTCTGTTACACTTTTTCGCTCACAATTACGATATTTGCATGACCTCACAGTTTTTCACCAACTTAGTACAGTAACGAACGCTGTATCTCGCTAAATGACATCTTTATTTAAGGTTTCACGATGATTGCATGCGCTTTCGGGAGAATATCACAATATAGCAGTTTCGCACTTGTAACGGTACAAGACGCAGTATCTGGCTAGTTCATGCCGTGTTGTGTGTTTTCACAATATTTCAGCTATCACAGTTTCGTACTCGCAACCAAACAACACTATCTCGTTAGAAGAGGCCGTTTTTGGTGGTTTCGCGGCGCTACCTAGCTTAAACTAACATAATCCAACCTAACCTAGCTTTCGCAATCCTATCGTTAGAAAACCTTTTACTCGCTACTTTACAATGCTTTCTGCAACATTACGACGGTTTTATGCGCTTTCACATTAGAGGTCGCAGTTTCCGACTTGTAATGGTGAAAAACACTGCATCTCAATAGCTAACATTGTTTAATGCGGTTTTATGATGCTTCATGACTTGACCTAACCTAACCTTCGCACTTCTATCTAAAAAACGCTTTGTTACACACTTTCGGTCACAATTACAATATTTGCATGACCTCACAGTTTTTCACCTACTCAGTACAGTACAGAACGCTGTATCTCGCTAAATGACATCGTTATTTAAGGTTTCACGATGCTTGCATGCGCTTTCACGAGAATATCACAATATAGCAGTTTTGCACTTGTAACGGTACAAGACGCACTACCTGGCTAGTTCACGCCGGTTTGTGTGCTTTCATAGTATTTCACCTATCGCAGTTTTTTACTCGCAACAAAACAACACTATCTCCTTAGATGAGGTCGTTTTTGGTGGTTTCACGACGCTACCTAGCTTAAACTAACATAACCCAACCTAACCTGACCTTCACAATTCTATCGTTAGAAAACGTTTTACTCGCTACTTTACAATGATTTCTGCAACATTACAACGGTTTAATGCGCTATCACATTAGATGTCGCAGTTTCCGACTTGTAATGGTGAAAAACACTGCATCTCAATAGCTGACATTGTTTAATGCGGTTTTATGATGCTTCATGACTTGACCTAACCTAACCTTCGCACTTGTACCAAAAAGGCTCTGTTACACTGTTTTGTTCACAATTATTATATTTGATAACCTCACAGTTTTTCACCAACTTAGTACAGTACAGAACGCTGTATCTCGCTAAATGACATCGTTATTTAAGGTTTCACGATGATTGCATGCGCTTTCGCGAGAACATCACAATATAGCAGTTTCGCACTTGTAACGGTACAAGACGCACTATCTGGCTAGTTCGCGCCGTGTTGTGTGCTTTTACAATATTTCACCTATCGCAGTTTTTTTACTCGCAACAAAAAAACACTATCTCAGTAGATGAGGTCGTTTTTGGAGGTTTCACGACGCTACCTAGCTTAAACTAACATAACCCAACCTAACCTAACCTTCGCAATTCTATCGTTAGAGAACGTTTTACTCGCTACTTTACAATCCTTTCTGCAATATTACGACGGTTTTCTGTGCTTTCACGTTAGATGTCATAGTTTCCGACTTGTGATGGTGAAAAACACTGCGTCTGAATAGCTGACATTGTTTAATGCGGTTTTACAACGCTTCATACCTTAACCTAACATAACCTTCGCACTTCTATCTAAAAAACGCTTTGTTACACACTTTCGGTTACAATTACAATAATTGCATGACCTCACAGTTTTTCACCTACTCAGTACAGTACAGAACGCTGTATCTCGCTAAATGACATCGTTATTTAAGGTTTCACGATGCTTGCATGCGCTTTCACGAGAATATCACAATATAGCAGTTTCGCACTTGTAACGGTACAAGACGCACTATCTGGCTAGTTCACGCCGGTTTGTGTGCTTTCATAGTATTTCACCTATCGCAGTTTTTTACTCGCAACAAAACAACACTATCTCCTTAGATGAGGTCGTTTTTGGTGGTTTCACGACGCTACCTAGCTTAAACTAACATAACCCAACCTACCCTAACCTTCACAGTTCTATCGTTAGAAAACGTTTTACTCGCCACTTTACAATGCTTTCTGCAACATTACAACGGTTTCATGCGCTATCACATTAGATGTCGCAGTTTCCGAATTGTAATGGTGAAAAACACTGCATCTCAATAGCTGACATTGTTTAATGCGGTTTTATGATGCTTCATGACTTGACCTAACCTAACCTTCGCACTTGTACCAAAAAGGCTCTGTTACACTGTTTTGTTCACAATTATTATATTTGATGACCTTACAGTTTTTCACCAACTTAGGACAGTACAGAACGCTGTATCTCGCTCAATGACATCGTTATTTAAGGTTTCACGATGTTTGCATGCGCTTTCACGAAAATATCACATTATAGCAGTTTCGCACTTGTAACCGTACAAGACGCACTATCTGGCTAGTTCGCGCCGTGTTGTGTGCTTTTACAATATTTCACCTATCGCAGTTTTTTTACTCGCAACAAAAAAACACTATCTCAGTAGATGAGGTCGTTTTTGGAGGTTTCACGACGCTACCTAGCTTAAACTAACATAACCCAACCTAACCTAACCTTCGCAATTCTATCGTTAGAGAACGTTTTACTCGCTACTTTACAATCCTTTCTGCAATATTACGACGGTTTTCTGTGCTTTCACGTTAGATGTCGCAGTTTCCGACTTTTAATGGTGAAAAACACTGCATATCAATAGCTGACATTGCTTAATGCGGTTTTACAACGCTTCATACCTTAACCTAACCTAACCTTCGCACTTCTATCTAATAAACGCTCTGTTACACTTTTTCGCTCACAATTACGATATTTGCATGACCTCACAGTTTTTCACCAACTTAGTACAATACAGAACGCTGTATCTCGCTAAATAACATCGTTATTTAAGGTTTCACGATGCTTGCATGTGCTTTCACGAGAATATCACAGTATAGCAGTTTCACACTTGTAACGGTACAAGACGCACTATCTGGCTAGTTCGCAGCGTGTTGTGTGCTTTCATAAAATTTCACCTATCGCAGTTTTTTTACTCGCATCAAAACAACACTATCTCGCTAGATGAGGTCGTTTTTTGTGGTTTCACGACGCTACCTAGCTTAAACTAACATAACCCAACCTACCCTAACCTTCACAGAACGATAACGTTTCACTCGCTACTTTACAATGCTTTCTGCAACATTACAACGGTTTCATGCGCTATCACATTAGATGTCGCAGTTTCCGAATTGTAATGGTGAAAAACACTGCATCTCAATAGCTGACATTGTTTAATGCGGTTTTATGATGCTTCATGACTTGACCTAACCTAACCTTCGCACTTGTACAAAAAGGCTCTGTTACACTGTTTTGTTCACAATTATTATATTTGATGACCTTACAGTTTTTCACCAACTTAGGACAGTACAGAACGCTGTATCTCGCTCAATGACATCGTTATTTAAGGTTTCACGATGTTTGCATGCGCTTTCACGAGAATATCACAATATAGCAGTTTCGCACTTGTAACGGTACAAGACGCACTATCTGGCTAGTTTGCGCCGTGTTGTGTGCTTTTACAATATTTCACCTATCGCATTTTTTTACTCGCAACAAAACAACTCTATCTCGCTAGATGAGGTCGTTTTTGGTGATTTAAGGACACTATCTAGCTTAAACTAACATAACCCAACCTAACCTAACCTTCACAATTCTATCGTTAGAGAACGTTTTACTCGCTACTTTACAATCCTTTCTGCATTATTACGATGGTTTTCTGTGCTTTCACGTTAGATGTCATAGTTTCCGACTTGTGATGGTGAAAAACACTGCGTCTGAATAGCTGACATTGTTTAATGCGGTTTTACAACGCTTCATACCTTAACCTAACATAACCTTCGCACTTCTATCTAATAAACGCTCTGTTACACTTTTTCGCTCACAATTACGATATTTGCATGACCTCATAGTTTTTCACAACTTAGTACAGTACGGAACGCTGTATGTCGCTAAATGACATCGTTATTTAAGGTTTCACGATGCTTGCATGTGCTTTCACGAGAATATCACAATATAGTAGTTTCGGACTTGTAACGGTACAAGACGCACTATCTGGCTAGTTTGCGCCGTGTTGTGTGCTTTCACAATATTTCACCTATCGCAGTTTTTTTACTCGCAACAAAACAACACTATCTCGTTTGATGAGGTCGTTTTTGGTGGTTTTACGACGCTACCTAGCATAAACTAACATAACCCAACCTAACCTAACCTTCACAAATCAATCGTTAGAAAACGTTTTACTCGCTAGTTTACAATGCTTTCTGCAACATTACAACGGTTTCATGCGCTTTCACATTAGATGTCGCAGTTTCCGACTTGTAATGGTGAAAAACACTGCATCTCAATAGCTGACATTGTTTAATGCGATTTTATGATGCTTCAAGACTTGAGCTAACCTAACCTTCGCACTTGTACGTAAAAGGCTCTGTTACACTGTTTCGTTCATAATTAATATATCTACATGGTCTCACAGTTTTTCACCAACTTAGTACAGTACAGAACGCTGTATCTCGCTAAATGACATCGTTATTTAAGGTTTCACGATGATTGCATGCGCTTTCGCGAGAACATCACAATATAGCAGTTTCGCACTTGTAACGGTACAAGACATAGTATCTGGCTAGTTCGCGCCTTGTTGTGTGCTTTCACAATATTTCACCTATCATAGTTTCGTAGTCGCAACAAAAAAACACTATCTCAGTAGATGAGGTCGTTTTTGGAGGTTTCACGACGCTACCTAGCTTAAACTAACATAACCCAACCTAACCTAACCTTCACAATTCTATCGTTAGAAAACGTTTTACTCGCCACTTTACAATGCTTTCTGCAACATTACGACGGTTTCATGCGCTTTCACAATAGATGTCGCAGTTTCCGACTTTTAATGGTGAAAAACACTGCATCTCAATAGCTGATATCGCTTAATGCGGTTTTAAACGCTTCATACCTTAACCTAACCTAACCTTCGCACTTCTATTAATTAAACGCTGTGTTACACTTTTTCGCTCACAAATACGATATTTGCATGACCTCACAGTTTTTCACAACTTAGTACAGTAGAGAACGCTGTATCTCGCTAAATGACATCGTTATTTAAGGTTTCACGATGCTTGCATGTGCTTTCACGAGAATATCACAATATAGCAGTTTCGCACTTGTAACGGTACAAGACGCACTATCCGGCTAGTTTGCGCCGTGTTGTGTGCTTTCACAATATTTCACCTATCGCAGTTTTTTTACTCGCAACAAAACAACACTATCTCGTTAGATGAGGTCGTTTTTGGTGGTTTTACGACGCTACCTAGCTTAAACTAACACAACCCAACCTAACCTAACCTTCACAATTCTAACGTTAGAAAACGTTTTACTCGCTACTTTACAATGCTTTCTGCAACATTACGACGGTTATACGCGCTTTCACATTAGATGTCCCAGTTTCCGACTTGTAATGGTGAAAAACACTGCATCTCAATAGCTAACGTTGTTTAATGCGATTTTATGACGCTTGAAAACTTGACCTAACCTAGTTTTCGCACTTGTACGTAAAAGGCTCTGTTACACTGTTTCGTTCATAATTAATATATCTGCATGATCTCCGTTTTTCACCAACTTAGTACAGTAACGAACGCTGTATCTAGCTAAATGACATCGTTATTTAAGGTTTCACGATGATTGCATGCGCTTTCGCGAGAATATCAAAATATAGCAGTTTCGCACTTGTAACGGTACAAGACGCAGTATCTGGCTAGTTCATGCCGTGTTGTGTGCTTTCACAATATTTCAGCTATCACAGTTTCGTACTCGCAACAAAACAACACTATCAAGTTAGATGAGGTCGTTTTTGGTGGTTTCAGGACACTACTTAGCTTAAACTATTATAACCCAACCTAACCTAACCTTCGCAATTCTATCGTTAGAGAACGTTTTACTCGCTATATTACAATGCGTTCTGCAACATTACGACGGTTTTCTGCGCTTTCACGTTAGATGTCACAGTTGCCGACTTGTGATAGAGAAAAACACTGCGTCTGAATAGCTGACATTGTTTAATGCGGTTTTATAACGCTTCATAACTTAACCTAACCTAACCCTCGCACTTCTATCTAAAAAACGCTCTGGTACACTGCTTCGCTCACAAATACAAAATTTGCATGACCTCACAGTTTTTCACCAACTTAGTACAATACAGAACGCTGTATCTCGCTAATGACATCGTTATTTAAGGTTTCACGATGCTTGCATGCGCTTTCACGAGAATATCACAATATAGCAGTTTCGCACTTGTAACGGTACAAGACGCACTATCTGGCTAGTTCATGCCGTGTTGTGTGCTTTCACAATATTTCAGCTATCGCCGTTTCGTACTCGCAACCAAACAACACTATCTCGTTAGAAGAGGCCGTTTTTGGTGGTTTCGCGGCGCTACCTAGCTTAAACTAACATAATCCAACCTAACCTAACCTTCGCAATCCTATCGTTAGAAAACGTTTTACTCGCTACTTTACAATGCTTTCTGCAACATTACGACGGTTTTATGCGCTTTCACATTAGATGTCCCAGTTTCCGACTTGTAATGGTGAAAAACACTGCATCTCAATAGCTAACGTTGTTTAATGCCATTTTATGACGCTTCAAGACTTGACCTAACCTAGCCTTCGCACTTGTACGTAAAAGGCTCTGTTACACTGTTTCGTTCATAATTAATATATCTGCATGATCTCACAGTTTTTCACCAACTTAGTACAGTAACGAACGCTGTATCTCGCTAAATGACATCGTTATTTAAGGTTTCACGATGATTGCATGTGCTTTCGCGAGAATATCAAAATATAGCAATTTCGCACTTGTAAAGGTACAAGACGCACTATCTTGCTAGTTCACGCCGTGTTGTGTGCTTTCACAATAGTTCAGCTATCACAGTTTCGTACTCGCAACAAAACAACACTATCTCGTTAGACGAGGTCGTTTTTTGTGGTTTCACGAGGCTACCTTGCTTAAACTAACATAACCCAACCTTACCTAACCTTCGCAATTCTATTGTTAGAAAACGTTTTACTCGCTACTTTACAATGCTTTCTGCAACATTACGACGGTTTCATGCGCTTTCACAATAGATGCCACAGTTTCCGACTTGTAATGGTGAAAAACAGTGCATCTCAATGGCTAACATTGTTCAATGCGGTTTATGGTGCTTCAAGTCTTGACCTAACCTTCGCACTTGTACGTAAAAGGCTCTCTAAACTGTTTCGTTCACACTTAATATATTTGCATGACCTCACAGTTTTTCACCAACTTAGTACAGTACAGAAAGCTTTATCTCACTAAATGACATGGTTATTTAAGGTTTCAATTTGCTTGCATGCGCTTTCACGAGAATATCACAATATAGGAGGTTCGCAATTGTAACGGTACAAGACGCACTATCTGGCTAGTTCGCGCCGTGTTGTGTGCTTTCACAATGTTTCAGCTATCACACTTTCGTACTCACAACAAAACAAGACTATCTCGTTAGACGAGGTCCTTTTTGGTGGTTTCACGACGCTACCTAGCTTAAACTAACATAACCCAACCTAACCTAACCTTCACAATTCTATCGTTAGAAAACGTTTTCTGGCTACTTTACAATGCTTTCTGCAACATTACGACGGTTTCATGCGCTTTCACCATAGATGTCGCAGTTTCCGACTTGTATTGGTGAAAACTTTGCATCTCAATAGCTGACATAGCTTAATGCAGTTTTACAACGCTTCATAACCTAACCTAACCTAACCTTCGCACTTCTATCTAATAAACGCTCCCTTACGCTGTTTCGCTCATAATTACGATATTTGCATGACCTCACAGTTTTTCACCAACTTAGTACAGTACAGAACGCTGTATCTCGCTAAATGACATCGTTATTTAATGTTTCACGTTGCTTGCATGCGCTTTCACGAGAATATCACAATATAGCAGGTTCGCAATTTTAACGGTACAAAACGCACTATCTGTCTAGTTCGCGCCGTGTTGTGTGCTTTCACAATGTTTCAGCTATCACAGTTTCGTACTCGCAACAAAACAACACTACCTCGTTAGACGAGATCGTTTTTGGTGGTTTCACGACGCTACCTAGCTTAAACTAACATAACCCAACCTAACCTAACCTTCACAATTGTATCGTTAGAAAACGTTTTACTCGCTACTTTACAATGCTTTCTGCAACATTACGACGGTTTCATGCGCTTTCACAATAGATGTCGCAGTTTACGACTTGTATTGGTGATAACACTGCATCTCAATAGCTGACATTGCTTAATGCAGTTTTACAACACTTCATAACTTAACCTAACATCACCTTCGCACTTCTATCTAATAAATGCTCTGTTACACTATTTCGCTCACAATTACGATATTTGCATGACCTCATAGTTTTTCACCAACTTAGTACAGTACAGAACGCTGTCTCGCTAAATGACATCGTTATTTAAGGTTTCACGTTGCTTGCATGCGCTTTCACGAGAATATCACAATATAGCAGGTTCGCAATTGTAACGGTACAAGACGCACAATCTGGCTAGTTCACGCCGTGTTGTGTGCTTTCACAATGTTTCAGCTATCACAGTTTCGTACTCGCAACAAAACAACACTACCTCGTTAGACGAGGTCGTTTTTGGTGGTTTCACGACGCCACCTAGCTTAAACTAACATAACCCAACCTAACCTAACCTTCACAATTCTATCGTTAGAAAACGTTTTATTCGCTACTTTACAATGCTTTCTGCAACATTACGACGGTTTCATGCGCTTTCACATTAGATGTCGCAGTTTCCGACTTGTTATGGTGAAAAACACTGCATCTCAATAGCTGACATTGTTTAATGCGGTTTTACAACGCTTCATAACTTAACCTAACCTTACCTTCGCACTTGTATCTAATAAACGCTCTGTCAAACTGTTTCGCTCACAATTACGATATTTGCAAGACCTCACAGTTTTTCACCAACTTAGTACAGTACAGAACGCTGTCTCGCTAAATGACATCGTTATTTAGGGTTTCACGTTGCTTGCATGCCCTTTCACGAGAATATCAGAATATAACAGGTTCGCAATTGTAGCGGTACAAGATGCACTATCTTGCTAGTTCACGCCGTATTGTGTGCTTTCACAATGTTTCAGCAATCACAGTTTCGTACTCGCAACAAAACAACACTATCTCGTTAGACGAGGTCGTTTTTGGTGGTTTCACGACGCTACCTAGCTTAAACTAACATAACCCAACCTAACCTAACCTTCACAGTTCTATCGTTAGAAAACGTTTTACTCGCTACTTTACAATGCTTTCTGCAACATTACGACGGTTTCATGCGCTTTCACATTAGATGTCGCAGTTTCCGACTTGTTATGGTGAAAAACACTGCATCTCAATAGCTGACATTGTTTAATGCGGTTTTACAACGCTTCACAACTCAACCTAACCTAACCTTCACACTTCTATCTAATAAACGCTCTGTTACACTGTTTCGCTCACAATTACGATATTTGCATGACCTCACAGTTTTTCACCAACTTTGTACAGTACAGTCGCTGTATCTCGCTAAATGACATCGTTATTTAAGGTTTCATGATGCTTGCATGCGCTTTCACGAGAATATCACAATATAGCAGTTTCGCACTTGTAACGGTACAAGACGCACTATCTGGCTAGTTCACGCCGTGTTGTGTGCTTTCACGATATTTCAGCTATCACAGTTTCGTACTCGCAACAAAACAACACTATCTCGTTAGACAAGGTCGTTTTTTGTGGTTTCACGACGCTACTTAGCTTAAACTAACCTAACTTAACCTAACCTTCGCAATTCTATCATTAGAAACGTTTTACTCGCTAGTTTACAATGCTTTCTGCAACATTACGACGGTTTCGTGCGTTTTCACATTAGATTTTGTAGTTTCACACTTGTAATGGTGAAAAACACTGCTACTCAATAGCTGACTATGCTTAATGCGGTTTTACAACGCTTCAAAACTTAACCTAACCTAACCTTCGCACTTGTATCTAATAAACGCTCTGTCAACCTGTTTCGCTCACAATTACGATATTTGCATGACCTCACAGTTTTTCACCAACTTAGTACAGTACAGAACGCTGTCTCGCTAAATGACATCGTTATTTAAGGTTTCACGTTGCTTGCATGCGCTTTCACGAGAATATCACAATATAGCAGGTTCGCAATTGTAACGGTACAAGACGCACAATCTGGCTAGTTCGCGCCATGTTGTGTGCTTTCACAATGTTTCAGCTATCACAGTTTCGTACTCGCAACTAAACAACACTACCTCGTTAGACGAGGTCGTTTTTGGTGGTTTCACGACGCCACCTAGCTTAAACTAACATAACCCAACCTAACCTAACCTTCACAATTCTATCGTTAGAAAACGTTTTACTCGCTACTTTACAATGCTTTCTGCAACATTACGACGGTTTCATGCGCTTTCACATTAGATGTCGCAGTTTCCGACTTGTTATGGTGAAAAACACTGCATCTCAATAGCTGACATTGTTTAATGCGGTTTTACAACGCTTCATAACTTAACCTAACCTAACCTTCGCATTTCTATCTAAAAAACGCTCTGTTACACTGTTTCGCTCACAATTACGATATTTGCGTGACCTCACAGTTTTTACCAACTTAGTACAGTACAGAAAGCTGTATCTCGCTAAATTACAACGTTATTTAAGGTGTCACGTTGCTTGCATGCGCTTTCACGAGAATATCTCAATATATCAGGTTCGCAATTGTAACGTACAAGACGAACTATCTTGCTAGTTTGCGCCGTGTTGTGTGTTTCACAATGTTTCAGCTATTACAGTTTCGTACTCGCAACAAAACAACACTATCTCGTTAGACGAGGTCGTTTTTGGTGGTTTCACGACGTTACCTAGCTTAAACTAACATAACCCAACCTAACCTAACCTTCACAATTCTATCGTTAGAAAACGTTTTACTCGCTACTTTACAATGCTTTCTGCAACATTACGACGGTTTCATGCGCTTTCACATTAGATGTCGCAGTTTCCGACTTGTTATGGTGAAAAACACTGCATCTCAATAGCTGACATTGTTTAGTGCGGTTTTACAACGCTTCATAACTTAACCTAACCTAACCTTCACACTTCTATCTAATAAACGCCCTGTTACACTGTTTCGCTCACAATTACGATATTTGCATGACCTCACAGTTTTTCACCAACTTTGTACAGTACAGTCGCTGTATCTCGCTAAATGACATCGTTATTTAAGGTTTCATGATGCTTGCATGCGCTTTCACGAGAATATCACAATATAGCAGTTTCGCACTTGTAACGGTACAAGACGCACTATCTGGCTAGTTCACGCCGTGTTGTGTGCTTTCACGACATTTCAGCTATAACAGTTTCGAACTCGCAACAAAACAACACTACCTCGTTAGACGAGGTCGTTTTTGGTGGTTTCACGACGCCACCTAGCTTAAACTAACATAACCCAACCTAACCTAACCTTCACAATTCTATCGTTAGAAAACGTTTTATTCGCTACTTTACAATGCTTTCTGCAACATTACGACGGTTTCATGCGCTTTCACATTAGATGTCGTAGTTTCCGACTTGTTATGCAGAAAAACACTGCATCTCAATAGCTGACATTGTTTAATGCGGTTTTACAACGCTTCATAACTTAACGTCACCTTACCTTCGCACTTGTATCTAATAAACGCTCTGTCAACCTGTTTCGCTGACAATTACGATATTTGCATGACCTCACAGTTTTTCACTAACTAAGTACAGTACAGAACGCTGTCTCGCTAAATGACATCGGTATTTAGGGTTTCACGTTGCTTGCATGCCCTTTCACGAGAATATCAGAATATAGCAGGTTCGCAATTGTAACGGTACAAGATGCACTATCTTGCTAGTTCACGCCGTATTGTGTGCTTTTAAAATGTTTCAGCAATCACAGTTTCGTACTCGCAACAAAACAACACTATCTCGTTAGACGAGGTCGTTTTTGGTGGTTTCACGACGCTACCTAGCTTAAACTAACATAACCCAACCTAACCTAACCTTCACAATTCTATCGTTAGAAAACGTTTTACTCGCTACTTTACAATGCTTTCTGCAACATTACGACGGTTTCATGCGCTTTCAAATTAGATGTCGCAGTTTCCGACTTGTTATGGTGAAAAACACTGCATCTCAATAGCTGAAATTGTTTAATGCGGTTTTACAACGCTTCATAATTTAACCTAACCTAACCTTCACACTTCTATCTAATAAACGCTCTGTTACACTGTTTCGCTCACAATTACGATATTTGCATGACCTCACAGTTTTTCACCAACTTTGTACATTACAGTCGCTGTATCTCGCTAAATGACATCGTTATTTGAGGTTTCATGATGCTTGCATGCGCTTTCACGAGAATATCACAATATAGCATGTTCGCACTTGTAACTGTACAAGATGCACTATCTGGCTAGTTCACGCCGTGTTGTGTGCTTTCACGATATTTCAGCTATCACAGTTTCGTACTCGCAACAAAACAACACTATCTCGTTAGACAAGGTCGTTTTTTGTGGTTTCACGACGCTACCTAGTTTAAACTAACATAACCCAACCTAACTTAACCTTCGCAATTCTATCATTAGAAAACGTTTTACTCGCTACTTTACAATGCTTTCTGTAACATTACGACGGTTTCGTGCGCTTTCACATTAGATGTTGTAGTTTCCGACTTGTAATGGTGAAAAACACTGCTACTCATTAGCTGACTATGCTTAATGCGGTTTTACAACGCTTCATAACTTAACCTAACCTAACCTTCGCACTTGTATCTAATAAACGCTCTGTCAACCTGTTTCGCTCACAATTACGATATTTGCATGACCTCACAGTTTTTCACCAACTTCGTACAGGACAGAATGCTGTATCTCGCTAAATGACAACGTTATTTAAGGTTTCACGCTGCTTGCATGTGCTTTCACGAGAATATCACAATATAGCAGTTTCGCACTTGTAACGGAACAAGACGCACTATCTGGCTAGTTCACGCCGTGTTGTGTGCTTTCACGATATTTCGGCTATCACAGTTTCGTACTCGCAACAAAACAACACTATCTCGTTAGACAAGGTCGTTTTTTGTGGTTTCACGACGCTACCTAGTTTAAACTAACATAACCCAACCTAACTTAACCTTCGCAATTCTATCATTAGAAAACGTTTTACTCGCTACTTTACAATGCTTTCTGTAACATTACGACGGTTTCGTGCGCTTTCACATTAGATGTTGTAGTTTCCGACTTGTAATGGTGAAAAACACTGCTAGTCATTAGCTGACTATGCTTAATGCGGTCTTACAACGCTTCATAACTTAACCTAACCTAACCTTCGCACTTGTATCTAATAAACGCTCTGTCAACCTGTTTCGCTCACAATTACGATATTTGCATGACCTCACAGTTTTTCACCAACTTTGTACAGTACACAACGCTGTATCTCGCTAAATGACATCGTTATTTAAGGTTTAACGATGCTTGCATGCGCTTTCACGAGAATATCACAATATAGCAGTTTCGCACTTGTAACTGTACAAGACGCACTATCTGGCTAGTTCACGCCGTGTTGTGTGCTTTCACAATGTTTCAGCTATCACAGTTCCTACTCTCAACAGAACAACAGTATCTCGTTAGATGAGGTCGTTTTTGATGGTTCACGACGCTGCCTAGCTTAAACTAACACAACCCAACCAAACCTAACCTTCGCAATTCTATCGTTAGAAAACGCTATACTCGCCACTTTACAATGCTATCTGCAACATTACGACGGTTTCATGCGCTTTCACAATAACTGTCGCAGTTTCTGACTTGTAATGGTGAAAAACACTGCATCTCAATAGCTGTCATTGCTTAATGCGGTTTTACAATGCTTCATAACTTTAGCTCACCTAACCTTCGCACTTCTATCTAATAAACGCTCTCTTACACTGTTTTGCTCACAATTGCAATAATTGCATGACCTAACAGTTTTTCCATAACTTAGTACACAACAGAACGCTGTATCTCGCTAAATGACATCGTTATTTAAGGTTTAACGATGCTTACATGCGCTTTCACGAGAATATCACAATATAGCAGTTTCGCACTTGTAACGGTACAAGACGCACTATGTGGCTAGTTCACGCAGTGTTGTGCGATTTCACAATATTTCAGCTATCACAGTTTCGTACTCGCAACAAAACAACACTATCTTGTTAGATGAGGTCGTTTTTGGTGGTTTCACGACACTACCTAGCTTAAGCTAACATAATCCAACCTAAAAACCTTCACAATTCTATCGTTAGAAAACGTTTTACTCGCTACTTTACAATGCTATCTGCAACATTACGACGGTTTCACGCGCTTTCACATTAGATGTCGCAGTTTCTGACTTGTAATGGTGAAAAACACTGCATCTCAATAGCTGACATTGCTTAATGCGGTTTTACAACGCTTCATAACTTTAGCTAACTTAACCTTCGCACTTCTATCTAATAAATGCTCTGTTACACTGTTTCGCTCACAATTGCAATATTTGCATGACCTAACAGTTTTTCACTAACTTAGTACAACACAGAACGCTGTATCTCGCTAAATGACATCGTTATTTAAGGTTTAACGATGCTTGCATGCGCTTTCACGAGAATATCACAATATAGCAGTTTAGCACTTGTAACGGTACAAGACGCACTATCTGGCTAGTTCACGCCGTGTTGTGCGCTTTCACAATATTTCAGCTATCACTGTTTCGTACTCGCAACAAAACACCACTACCTCGTTAGATGAGGTCGTTTTTGGTAGTTTCACGACGCTACCTAGCTTAAACTAACATAACCCAACATAACCTAACCTTCACAATTCTATCGTTAGAAAATGTTTTACTCGCTACTTTACAATGCTATCTGCAACATTACGACGGTTTCATGCGCTTTCACAATAACTGTCGCAGTTTCTGACTTGTAATGGTGAAAAACACTGCATCTCAATAGCTGACATTGCTTAATGCGGTTTTACAACGCTTCATAACTTTAGCTCACCTAACCTTCGCACTTCTATCTAATAAACGCTCTCTTACACTGTTTTGCTCACAATTGCAATAATTGCATGACCTAACAGTTTTTCCATAACTTAGTACACAACAGAACGCTGTATCTCGCTAAATGACATCGTTATTTAAGGTTTAACGATGCTTACATGCGCTTTCACGAGAATATCACAATATAGCAGTTTCGCACTTGTAACGGTACAAGACGCACTATGTGGCTAGTTCACGCAGTGTTGTGCGATTTCACAATATTTCAGCTATCACAGTTTCGTACTCGCAACAAAACAACACTATCTTGTTAGATGAGGTCGTTTTTGGTGGTTTCACGACACTACCTAGCTTAAGCTAACATAATCCAACCTAAAAACCTTCACAATTCTATCGTTAGAAAACGTTTTACTCGCTACTTTACTATGCTATCTGCAACATTACGACGGTTTCACGCGCTTTCACATTAGATGTCGCAGTTTCTGACTTGTAATGGTGAAAAACACTGCATCTCAATAGCTGACATTGCTTAATGCGGTTTTACAACGCTTCATAACTTTAGCTAACTTAACCTTCGCACTTCTATCTAATAAATGCTCTGTTACACTGTTTCGCTCACAATTGCAATATTTGCATGACCTAACAGTTTTTCACTAACTTAGTACAACACAGAACGCTGTATCTCGCTAAATGACATCGTTATTTAAGGTTTAACGATGCTTGCATGCGCTTTCACGAGAATATCACAATATAGCAGTTTCGCACTTGTAACGGTACAAGACGCACTATCTGGCTAGTTCACGCCGTGTTGTGCGCTTTCACAATATTTCAGCTATCACTGTTTCGTACTCGCAACAAAACACCACTACCTCGTTAGATGAGGTCGTTTTTGGTAGTTTCACGACGCTACCTAGCTTAAACTAACATAACCCAACATAACCTAACCTTCAAAATTCTATCGTTAGAAAATGTTTTACTCGCTACTTTACAATGCTATCTGCAACATTACGACGGTTTCATGCGCTTTCACAATAACTGTCGCAGTTTCTGACTTGTAATGGTGAAAAACACTGCATCTCAATAGCTGACATTGCTTAATGCGGTTTTACAACGCTTCATAACTTTAGCTCACCTAACCTTCGCACTTCTATCTAATAAACGCTCTGTTACACTGTTTTGCTCACAATTGCAATAATTGCATGACCTAACAGTTTTTCCATAACTTAGTACACAACAGAACGCTGTATCTCGCTAAATGACATAGTTATTTAAGGTTTAACGATGCTTACATGCGCTTTCACGAGAATATCACAATATAGCAGTTTCGCACTTGTAACGGTACAAGACGCACTATGTGGCTAGTTCACGCAGTGTTGTGCGATTTCACAATATTTCAGCTATCACAGTTTCGTACTCGCAACAAAATAACACTATCTCGTTAGATGAGGTCGTTTTTGGTGGTTTCACGACACTACCTAGCTTAAGCTAACATAATCCAACCTAACCTAACCTTCACAATTCTATCGTTAGAAAACGTTTTACTCGCTACTTTACAATGCTATCTGCAACATTACGACGGTTTCATGCGCTTTCACAATAACTGTCGCAGTTTCTGACTTGTTATGCAGAAAAACACTGCATCTCAATAGCTGACATTGTTTAATGCGGTTTTACAACGCTTCATAACTTAACGTCACCTTACCTTCGCACTTGTATCTAATAAACGCTCTGTCAACCTGTTTCGCTGACAATTACGATATTTGCATGACCTCACAGTTTTTCACTAACTAAGTACAGTACAGAACGCTGTATCTCGCTAAATGACATCGTTATTTAAGGTTTAACGATGCTTACATGCGCTTTCACGAGAATATCACAATATAGCTGTTTCGCACTTGTAACGGTACAAGACGCACCATATGGCTAGTTCACGCCGTGTTGTGCGATTTCACAATATTTCAGCTATCACAGTTTTGTACTCGCAACAGAACAACACTATCTCGTTAGATGAGGTCGTTTTTGGTGGTTTCACGACGCTACCTAGTTTAAACTAACATAACCCAACCTAACCTAACCTTCAAAATTCTATCGTTAGAAAACGTTTTACTCGCTACTTTACAATGCTTTCTGCAACATTACGACGGTTTTATGCGCTTGCACTATAGATGTCGCAGTTTCTGACTTGTAATGGTGAAAAACACTGCATCTCAATAGCTGACATTGCTTAATGCGGTTTTACAACGCTTCACAACTTAACCTAACCTAACCTTCGCACTTCAATCTAATAAACGCTCTGTTACAATGTTTCGCTCATAATTGCAATATTTGCATGACCTAACAGTTTTTCACTAACTTAGTACACAACAGAACGCTGTATCTCGCTAAATCACATCGGTATTTAAGGTTTAACGATGCTTACATGCGCTTTCACGAGAATATCACAATATAGCTGTTTCGCACTTGTAACGGTACAAGACGCACCTTATGGCTAGTTCACGCCATGTTGTGCGATTTCACAATATTTCAGCTATCACAGTTTTGTACTCGCAACAAAACAACACTATCTCGTTAGATGAGGTCGTTTTTGGTGGTTTCACGACGCTACCTAATTTAAACTAACATAACCCAACCTAACCTAACCTTCAAAATTCTATCGTTAGAAAACGTTTTACTCGCTACTTTACAATGCTTTCTGCAACATTACGACGGTTTTATGCGCTTGCACTATAGATGTCGCAGTTTCTGACTTGTAATGGTGAAAAACACTGCATCTCAATAGCTGACATTGCTTAATGCGGTTTTACAACGCTTCACAACTTAACCTAACCTAAACTTCGCTCTTCTATCTAATAAACGCTCTGTTACACTGTTTCGCTCACAATTACAATATTTGCAAGACCTCACAGTTTTTCACCAACTTAGTACAGTACAGAACGCTGTATCTCGCTAAATGACATCGTTATTTAAGGTTTCCCGATGCTTGCATGCGATTTCACGAGAATATCACAATATAGCAGTTTCGCACATGTAACGGTACAAGACGCACTATCTGGCTAGTTCGCGCCGTTTGTGTGCTTTCACAATATTTCACCTATCGTAGTTTTTTTACTCGCAATAAAACAACACTATCTCGCTAGATGAGGTCGTTTTGGTGGTTTCACGACACTACCTAGCTTAAGCTAACATAATCCAACCTAAAAACCTTCACAATTCTATCGTTAGAAAACGTTTTACTCGCTACTTTACAATGCTATCTGCAACATTACGACGGTTTCACGCGCTTTCACATTAGATGTCGCAGTTTCTGACTTGTAATGGTGAAAAACACTGCATCTCAATAGCTGACATTGCTTAATGCGGTTTTACAACGCTTCATAACTTTAGCTAACTTAACCTTCGCACTTCTATCTAATAAATGCTCTGTTACACTGTTTCGCTCACAATTGCAATATTTGCATGACCTAACAGTTTTTCACTAACTTAGTACAACACAGAACGCTGTATCTCGCTAAATGACATCGTTATTTAAGGTTTAACGATGCTTGCATGCGCTTTCACGAGAATATCACAATATAGCAGTTTCGCACTTGTAACGGTACAAGACGCACTATCTGGCTAGTTCACGCCGTGTTATGCGCTTTCACAATATTTCAGCTATCACTGTTTCGTACTCGCAACAAAACAACACTACCTCGTTAGATGAGGTCGTTTTTGGTAGTTTCACGACGCTACCTAGCTTAAACTAACATAACCCAACATAACCTAACCTTCACAATTCTATCGTTAGAAAATGTTTTACTCGCTACTTTACAATGCTATCTGCAACACTACGACGGTTTCATGCGCTTTCACAATAACTGTCGCAGTTTCTGACTTGTAATGGTGAAAAACACTGCATCTCAATAGCTGACATTGCTTAATGCGGTTTTACAACGCTTCATAACTTTAGCTCACCTAACCTTCGCACTTCTATCTAATAAACGCTCTGTTACACTGTTTTGCTCACAATTGCAATAATTGCATGACCTAACAGTTTTTCCATAACTTAGTACACAACAGAACGCTGTATCTCGCTAAATGACATCGTTATTTAAGGTTTAACGATGCTTACATGCGCTTTCACGAGAATATCACAATATAGCAGTTTCGCACTTGTAACGGTACAAGACGCACTATGTGGCTAGTTCACGCAGTGTTGTGCGATTTCACAATATTTCAGCTATCACAGTTTCGTACTCGCAACAAAATAACACTATCTCGTTAGATGAGGTCGTTTTTGGTGGTTTCACGACACTACCTAGCTTAAGCTAACATAATCCAACCTAACCTAACCTTCACAATTCTATCGTTAGAAAACGTTTTACTCGCTACTTTACAATGCTATCTGCAACATTACGACGGTTTCATGCGCTTTCACATTAGATGTCGCAGTTTCTGACTTGTAATGGTGAAAAACACTGCATCTCAATAGCTGTCATTGCTTAATGCGGTTTTACAACGCTTCATAACTTTAGCTCACCTAACCTTCGCACTTCTATCTAATAAACGCTCTCTTACACTGTTTTGCTCACAATTGCAATAATTGCATGACCTAACAGTTTTTCCATAACTTAGTACACAACAGAACGCTGTATCTCGCTAAATGACATCGTTATTTAAGGTTTAACGATGCTTACATGCGCTTTCACGAGAATATCACAATATAGCAGTTTCGCACTTGTAACGGTACAAGACGCACTATGTGGCTAGTTCACGCAGTGTTGTGCGATTTCACAATATTTCAGCTATCACAGTTTCGTACTCGCAACAAAACAACACTATCTTGTTAGATGAGGTCGTTTTTGGTGGTTTCACGACACTACCTAGCTTAAGCTAACATAATCCAACCTAAAAACCTTCACAATTCTATCGTTAGAAAACGTTTTACTCGCTACTTTACAATGCTATCTGCAACATTACGACGGTTTCACGCGCTTTCACATTAGATGTCGCAGTTTCTGACTTGTAATGGTGAAAAACACTGCATCTCAATAGCTGACATTGCTTAATGCGGTTTTACAACGCTTCATAACTTTAGCTAACTTAACCTTCGCACTTCTATCTAATAAATGCTCTGTTACACTGTTTCGCTCACAATTGCAATATTTGCATGACCTAACAGTTTTTCACTAACTTAGTACAACACAGAACGCTGTATCTCGCTAAATGACATCGTTATTTAAGGTTTAACGATGCTTGCATGCGCTTTCACGAGAATATCACAATATAGCAGTTTCGCACTTGTAACGGTACAAGACGCACTATCTGGCTAGTTCACGCCGTGTTGTGCGCTTTCACAATATTTCAGCTATCACTGTTTCGTACTCGCAACAAAACACCACTACCTCGTTAGATGAGGTCGTTTTTGGTAGTTTCACGACGCTACCTAGCTTAAACTAACATAACCCAACATAACCTAACCTTCACAATTCTATCGTTAGAAAATGTTTTACTCGCTACTTTACAATGCTATCTGCAACATTACGACGGTTTCATGCGCTTTCACAATAACTGTCGCAGTTTCTGACTTGTAATGGTGAAAAACACTGCATCTCAATAGCTGACATTGCTTAATGCGGTTTTACAACGCTTCATAACTTTAGCTCACCTAACCTTCGCACTTCTATCTAATAAACGCTCTGTTACACTGTTTTGCTCACAATTGCAATAATTGCATGACCTAACAGTTTTTCCATAACTTAGTACACAACAGAACGCTGTATCTCGCTAAATGACATAGTTATTTAAGGTTTAACGATGCTTACATGCGCTTTCACGAGAATATCACAATATAGCAGTTTCGCACTTGTAACGGTACAAGACGCACTATGTGGCTAGTTCATGCAGCGTTGTGCGATTTCACAATATTTCAGCTATCACAGTTTCGTACTCGCAACAAAATAACACTATCTCGTTAGATGAGGTCGTTTTTGGTGGTTTCACGACACTACCTAGCTTAAGCTAACATAATCCAACCTAACCTAACCTTCACAATTCTATCGTTAGAAAACGTTTTACTCGCTACTTTACAATGCTATCTGCAACATTACGACGGTTTCATGCGCTTTCACAATAACTGTCGCAGTTTCTGACTTGTTATGCAGAAAAACACTGCATCTCAATAGCTGACATTGTTTAATGCGGTTTTACAACGCTTCATAACTTAACGTCACCTTACCTTCGCACTTGTATCTAATAAACGCTCTGTCAACCTGTTTCGCTGACAATTACGATATTTGCATGACCTCACAGTTTTTCACTAACTAAGTACAGTACAGAACGCTGTATCTCGCTAAATGACATCGTTATTTAAGGTTTAACGATGCTTGCATGCGCTTTCACGAGAATATCACAATATAGCAGTTTCGCACTTGTAACGGTACAAGACGCACTATCTGGCTAGTTCACGCCGTGTTGTGCGCTTTCACAATATTTCAGCTATCACTGTTTCGTACTCGCAACAAAACAACACTATCTCGTTAGATGAGGTCGTTTTTGGTAGTTTCACAACGCTACCTAGCTTAAACTAACATAACCCAACATAACCTAACCTTCACAATTCTATCGTTAGAAAATGTTTTACTCGCTACTTTACAATGCTATCTGCAACATTACGACGGTTTCATGCGCTTTCACATTAAATGTCGCAGTTTCTGACTTGTAATGGTGAAAAACACTGTATCTCAATAGCTGACATTGCTTAATGCGGTTTTACAACGCTTCATAACTTTAGCTAACCTAACCTTCGCACTTCTATCTAATAAACGCTCTGTTACAATGTTTCGCTCATAATTGCAATATTTGCATGACCTAACAGTTTTTCACTAACTTAGTACACAACAGAACGCTGTATCTCGCTAAATCACATCGGTATTTAAGGTTTAACGATGCTTACATGAGCTTTCACGAGAATATCACAATATAGCTGTTTCGCACTTGTAACGGTACAAGACGCACCATATGGCTAGTTCACGCCGTGTTGTGCGATTTCACAATATTTCAGCTATCACAGTTTTGTACTCGCAACAAAACAACACTATCTCGTTAGATGAGGTCGTTTTTGGCGGTTTCACGACGCTACCTAATTTAAACTAACATAACCCAACATAACCTAACCTTCACAATTCTATCGTTAGAAAATGTTTTACTCGCTACTTTACAATGCTATCTGCAACATTACGACGGTTTCATGCGCTTTCACAATAACTGTCGCAGTTTCTGACTTGTAATGGTGAAAAACACTGCATCTCCATAGCTGACATTGCTTAATGCGGTTTTACAACGCTTCATAACTTTAGCTCACCTAACCTTCGCACTTCTATCTAATAAACGCTCTGTTACACTGTTTTGCTCACAATTGCAATAATTGCATGACCTAACAGTTTTTCCATAACTTAGTACACAACAGAACGCTGTATCTCGCTAAATGACATCGTTATTTAAGGTTTAACGATGCTTACATGCGCTTTCACGAGAATATCACAATATAGCAGTTTCGCACTTGTAACGGTACAAGACGCACTATGTGGCTAGTTCACGCAGTGTTGTGCGATTTCACAATATTTCAGCTATCACAGTTTCGTACTCGCAACAAAATAACACTATCTCGTTAGATGAGGTCGTTTTTGGTAGTTTCACGACGCTACCTAGCTTAAACTAACATAACCCAACATAACCTAACCTTCACAATTCTATCGTTAGAAAATGTTTTACTCGCTACTTTACAATGCTATCTGCAACATTACGACGGTTTCATGCGCTTTCACATTAAATGTCGCAGTTTCTGACTTGTAATGGTGAAAAACACTGCATCTCAATAGCTGACATTGCTTAATGCGGTTTTACAACGCTTCATAACTTTAGCTAACCTAACCTTCGCACTTCTATCTAATAAACGCTCTGTTACAATGTTTCGCTCATAATTGCAATATTTGCATGACCTAACAGTTTTTCACTAACTTAGTACACAACAGAACGCTGTATCTCGCTAAATCACATCGGTATTTAAGGTTTAACGATGCTTACATGCGCTTTCACGAGAATATCACAATATAGCTGTTTCGCACTTGTAACGGTACAAGACGCACCATATGGCTAGTTCACGCCGTGTTGTGCGATTTCACAATATTTCAGCTATCACAGTTTTGTACTCGCAACAGAACAACACTATCTCGTTAGATGAGGTCGTTTTTGGTGGTTTCACGACGCTACCTAGTTTAAACTAACATAACCCAACCTAACCTAACCTTCAAAATTCTATCGTTAGAAAACGTTTTACTCGCTACTTTACAATGCTTTCTGCAACATTACGACGGTTTTATGCGCTTGCACTATAGATGTCGCAGTTTCTGACTTGTAATGGTGAAAAACACTGCATCTCAATAGCTGACATTGCTTAATGCGGTTTTACAACGCTTCACAACTTAACCTAACCTAACCTTCGCACTTCAATCTAATAAACGCTCTGTTACAATGTTTCGCTCATAATTGCAATATTTGCATGACCTAACAGTTTTTCACTAACTTAGTACACAACAGAACGCTGTATCTCGCTAAATCACATCGGTATTTAAGGTTTAACGATGCTTACATGCGCTTTCACGAGAATATCACAATATAGCTGTTTCGCACTTGTAACGGTACAAGACGCACCTTATGGCTAGTTCACGCCGTGTTGTGCGATTTCACAATATTTCAGCTATCACAGTTTTGTACTCGCAACAAAACAACACTATCTCGTTAGATGAGGTCGTTTTTGGTGGTTTCACGACGCTACCTAATTTAAACTAACATAACCCAACCTAACCTAACCTTCAAAATTCTATCGTTAGAAAACGTTTTACTCGCTACTTTACAATGCTTTCTGCAACATTACGACGGTTTTATGCGCTTGCACTATAGATGTCGCAGTTTCTGACTTGTAATGGTGAAAAACACTGCATCTCAATAGCTGACATTGCTTAATGCGGTTTTACAACGCTTCACAACTTAACCTAACCTAAACTTCGCTCTTCTATCTAATAAACGCTCTGTTACACTGTTTCGCTCACAATTACAATATTTGCAAGACCTCACAGTTTTTCACCAACTTAGTACAGTACAGAACGCTGTATCTCGCTAAATGACATCGTTATTTAAGGTTTCCCGATGCTTGCATGCGATTTCACGAGAATATCACAATATAGCAGTTTCGCACATGTAACGGTACAAGACGCACTATCTGGCTAGTTCGCGCCGTTTGTGTGCTTTCACAATATTTCACCTATCGTAGTTTTTTTACTCGCAATAAAACAACACTATCTCGCTAGATGAGGTCGTTTTGGTGGTTTCACGACACTACCTAGCTTAAGCTAACATAATCCAACCTAAAAACCTTCACAATTCTATCGTTAGAAAACGTTTTACTCGCTACTTTACAATGCTATCTGCAACATTACGACGGTTTCACGCGCTTTCACATTAGATGTCGCAGTTTCTGACTTGTAATGGTGAAAAACACTGCATCTCAATAGCTGACATTGCTTAATGCGGTTTTACAACGCTTCATAACTTTAGCTAACTTAACCTTCGCACTTCTATCTAATAAATGCTCTGTTACACTGTTTCGCTCACAATTGCAATATTTGCATGACCTAACAGTTTTTCACTAACTTAGTACAACACAGAACGCTGTATCTCGCTAAATGACATCGTTATTTAAGGTTTAACGATGCTTGCATGCGCTTTCACGAGAATATCACAATATAGCAGTTTCGCACTTGTAACGGTACAAGACGCACTATCTGGCTAGTTCACGCCGTGTTATGCGCTTTCACAATATTTCAGCTATCACTGTTTCGTACTCGCAACAAAACAACACTACCTCGTTAGATGAGGTCGTTTTTGGTAGTTTCACGACGCTACCTAGCTTAAACTAACATAACCCAACATAACCTAACCTTCACAATTCTATCGTTAGAAAATGTTTTACTCGCTACTTTACAATGCTATCTGCAACACTACGACGGTTTCATGCGCTTTCACAATAACTGTCGCAGTTTCTGACTTGTAATGGTGAAAAACACTGCATCTCAATAGCTGACATTGCTTAATGCGGTTTTACAACGCTTCATAACTTTAGCTCACCTAACCTTCGCACTTCTATCTAATAAACGCTCTGTTACACTGTTTTGCTCACAATTGCAATAATTGCATGACCTAACAGTTTTTCCATAACTTAGTACACAACAGAACGCTGTATCTCGCTAAATGACATCGTTATTTAAGGTTTAACGATGCTTACATGCGCTTTCACGAGAATATCACAATATAGCAGTTTCGCACTTGTAACGGTACAAGACGCACTATGTGGCTAGTTCACGCAGTGTTGTGCGATTTCACAATATTTCAGCTATCACAGTTTCGTACTCGCAACAAAATAACACTATCTCGTTAGATGAGGTCGTTTTTGGTGGTTTCACGACACTACCTAGCTTAAGCTAACATAATCCAACCTAACCTAACCTTCACAATTCTATCGTTAGAAAACGTTTTACTCGCTACTTTACAATGCTATCTGCAACATTACGACGGTTTCATGCGCTTTCACATTAGATGTCGCAGTTTCTGACTTGTAATGGTGAAAAACACTGCATCTCAATACCTGACATTGCTTAATGCGGTTTTACAACGCTTCATAACTTTAGCTAACTTAACCTTCGCACTTCTATCTAATAAATGCTCTGTTACACTGTTTCGCTCACAATTGCAATATTTGCATGACCTAACAGTTTTTCACTAACTTAGTACAACACAGAACGCTGTATCTCGCTAAATGACATCGTTATTTAAGGTTTAACGATGCTTGCATGCGCTTTCACGAGAATATCACAATATAGCAGTTTCGCACTTGTAACGGTACAAGACGCACTATCTGGCTAGTTCACGCCGTGTTATGCGCTTTCACAATATTTCAGCTATCACTGTTTCGTACTCGCAACAAAACAACACTACCTCGTTAGATGAGGTCGTTTTTGGTAGTTTCACGACGCTACCTAGCTTAAACTAACATAACCCAACATAACCTAACCTTCACAATTCTATCGTTAGAAAATGTTTTACTCGCTACTTTACAATGCTATCTGCAACATTACGACGGTTTCATGCGCTTTCACATTAAATGTCGCAGTTTCTGACTTGTAATGGTGAAAAACACTGCATCTCAATAGCTGACATTGCTTAATGCGGTTTTACAACGCTTCATAACTTTAGCTAACCTAACCTTCGCACTTCTATCTAATAAACGCTCTGTTACAATGTTTCGCTCATAATTGCAATATTTGCATGACCTAACAGTTTTTCACTAACTTAGTACACAACAGAACGCTGTATCTCGCTAAATCACATCGGTATTTAAGGTTTAACGATGCTTACATGCGCTTTCACGAGAATATCACAATATAGCTGTTTCGCACTTGTAACGGTACAAGACGCACCATATGGCTAGTTCACGCCGTGTTGTGCGATTTCACAATATTTCAGCTATCACAGTTTTGTACTCGCAACAAAACAACACTATCTCGTTAGATGAGGTCGTTTTTGGTGGTTTCACGACGCTACCTAGTTTAAACTAACATAACCCAACCTAACCTAACCTTCAAAATTCTATCGTTAGAAAACGTTTTACTCGCTACTTTACAATGCTTTCTGCAACATTACGACGGTTTTATGCGCTTGCACTATAGATGTCGCAGTTTCTGACTTGTAATGGTGAAAAACACTGCATCTCAATAGCTGACATTGCTTAATGCGGTTTTACAACGCTTCACAACTTAACCTAACCTAACCTTCGCTCTTCTATCTAATAAACGCTCTGTTACACTGTTTCGCTCACAATTACAATATTTGCAAGACCTCACAGTTTTTCACCAACTTAGTACAGTACAGAACGCTGTATCTCGCTAAATGACATCGTTATTTAAGGTTTCCCGATGCTTGCATGCGATTTCACGAGAATATCACAATATAGCAGTTTCGCACATGTAACGGTACAAGACGCACTATCTGGCTAATTCGCGCCGTTTGTGTGCTTTCACAATATTTCACCTATCGTAGTTTTTTTACTCGCAATAAAACAACACTATCTCGCTAGATGAGGTCGTTTTGGTGGTTTCACGACGCTGCCTAGCTTAAACTAACATAACCCGACCTAACCTAACCTTCACAATTCTATCGTTAAAAAACGTTTTACTCGCTACTTTACAATGCTATCTGCAACAGTACGACGGTTTCATGCGCTTTCACATTAGATGTCGCATTTTCTGACTTGTAATGGTGAAAAAAACTGCATCTCAATAGCTGACATTTCTTAATGCGGTTTTACAACGCTTCATAACTTTAGCTAACTTAACCTTCGCACTTCTATCTAATAAACGCTCTGTTACACTGTTTCGCTCACAATTGCAATTTTGGCATGACCTACAAGTTTTTCACTAACTTAGTACAGTACAGAACGCTGTATCTCGCTAAATGACATCGTTATTTAAGGTTTAACGATGCTTGCATGCGCTTTCACGAGAATATCACATTATAGCAGTTTCGCACTTGTAACGGTACAAGACGCACTATCTGGCTAGTTCACGCCGTGTTGTGCGCTTTCAAAATGTTTCAGCTATCACAGTTTCGTACTCGCAACAAAACAACACTATCTCGTTAGATGAGGTCGTTTTTGGTGGTTTCACGACGCTACCTAGCTTAAACTAACATAACCCAACATAACCTAACCTTCACAATTCTATCGTTAGAAAATGTTTTACTCGCTACTTTACAATGCTATCTGCAACATTACGACGGTTTCATGCGCTTTCACAATAACTGTCGCAGTTTCTGACTTGTAATGGTGAAAAACACTGCATCTCAATAGCTGACATTGCTTAATGCGGTTTTACAACGCTTCATAACTTTAGCTCACCTAACCTTCGCACTTCTATCTAATAAACGCTCTGTTACACTGTTTTGCTCACAATTGCAATAATTGCATGACCTAACAGTTTTTCTATAACTTAGTACACAACACAACGCTGTATCTCGCTAAATGACATCGTTATTTAAGGTTTAACGATGCTTACATGCGCTTTCACGAGAATATCACAATATAGCAGTTTCGCACTTGTAACGGTACAAGACGCACTATGTGGCTAGTTCACGCCGTGTTGTGCGCTTTCACAATATTTCAGCTATCACTGTTTCGTACTCGCAACAAAACAACACTATCTCGTTAGATGAGGTCGTTTTTGGTAGTTTCACGACGCTACCTAGCTTAAACTAACATAACCCAACATAACCTAACCTTCACAATTCTATCGTTAGAAAATGTTTTACTCGCTACTTTACAATGCTATCTGCAACATTACGACGGTTTCATGCGCTTTCACATTAAATGTCGCAGTTTCTGACTTGTAATGGTGAAAAACACTGCATCTCAATAGCTGACATTGCTTAATGCGGTTTTACAACGCTTCATAACTTTAGCTAACCTAACCTTCGCACTTCTATCTAATAAACGCTCTGTTACAATGTTTCGCTCATAATTGCAATATTTGCATGACCTAACAGTTTTTCACTAACTTAGTACACAACAGAACGCTGTATCTCGCTAAATCACATCGGTATTTAAGGTTTAACGATGCTTACATGCGCTTTCACGAGAATATCACAATATAGCTGTTTCGCACTTGTAACGGTACAAGACGCACCATATGGCTAGTTCACGCCGTGTTGTGCGATTTCACAATATTTCAGCTATCACAGTTTTGTACTCGCAACAAAACAACACTATCTCGCTAGATGAGGTCGTTTTGGTGGTTTGACGACGCTGCCTAGCTTAAACTAACATAACCCGACCTAACCTAACCTTCACAATTCTATCGTTAAAAAACGTTTTACTCGCTACTTTACAATGCTATCTGCAACAGTACGACGGTTTCATGCGCTTTCACATTAGATGTCGCAGTTTCTGACTTGTAATGGTGAAAAAAACTGCATCTCAATAGCTGACATTTCTTAATGCGGTTTTACAACGCTTCATAACTTTAGCTAACTTAACCTTCGCACTTCTATCTAATAAACGCTCTGTTACACTGTTTCGCTCACAATTGCAATTTTGGCATGACCTACAAGTTTTTCACTAACTTAGTACAGTACAGAACGCTGTATCTCGCTAAATGACATCGTTATTTAAGGTTTAACGATGCTTGCATGCGCTTTCACGAGAATATCACAATATAGCAGTTTCGCACTTGTAACGGTACAAGACGCACTATCTGGCTAGTTCACGCCGTGTTGTGCGCTTTCAAAATGTTTCAGCTATCACAGTTTCGTACTCGCAACAAAACAACACTATCTCGTTAGATGAGGTCGTTTTTGGTGGTTTCACGACGCTACCTAGCTTAAACTAACATAACCCAACCTAACCTAACCTTCACAATTATATCGTTAGAAAACGTTTTACTCGCTACTTCACAATGCTTTCTGCAACATTACGACGGTTTCATGCGCTTTCACATTAGATGTCGCAGTTTCTGACTTGTAATGGTGAAAAACACTGCATCTCAATAGCTGACATTGCTTAAAGCGGTTTTACAACGCTTCATAACTTAACCTAACCTAACCTTCGCACTTCTATCTAATAAACGCTCTGTTACACTATTTCGCTCACAATTGCATTATTTGCATGACCCAACAGTTTTTCACCAACTTAGTACAGTACAGAACGCTGTATCTCGCTAAATGACAGCGTTATTTAAAGTTTAACGATGCTTGCATGCGCTTTCACGAGGATATCACCATATAGCAGTTTCGCACTTGTAACGGTACAAGACGCACTCTCTGGCTAGTTCACGCCGTGTTGTGTGCTTTCACAATATTTCAGCTATCACAGTTTCGTACTCTCAACAAAACAACAGTATCTCGTTAGATGAGGTCGTTTTTGATGGTTTAACGACGCTACCTAGCTTAAACTAACATAACCCAACCTAACCTAACCTTCACAATTGTATCGTTAGAAAACGTTTTACTCGCTACTTTACAATGCTTTCTGCAACATTACGACGGTTTCATGCGCTTTCACATTAGATGTCGCAGTTTCCGACTTGTAATGGTGAAAACACAGTATCTCAATAGCTGTCATTGCATAATGCGGTTTTACAACGCTTCATAAGTTAACCTAACCTAACCTTCGCACTTATATTTAAAAAACGCTCTGTCACACTGTTTCGCTCACAATTACGATATTTGCATAACCTCAGTTTTTCACCAACTTAGTACATTACGGAACGCTTATCTCGCTAAATGACATCGTTATTTAAGGTTTCACGATGCTATCATGCACTTTCACGAGAATATCACAAAATAGCAGTTTCGCACTTGTAACAGTACAAGACACACAACCTGGCTAGTTCGGGCCGTGTTGTGTGCTTTCACAATATTTCACCTAACGCAGTTTTTTACTCGTAACAAAACAACACTATCTCGTTAGATGAGGTCGTTTTTGGTGGTTTCACGACGCTACCTACCTTAAACTAAGATAACCCAACCTAACCTAACCTTCACAATTCTACCGTTAGAAAACGTTTTACTCGCTACTTTACAATGCTTTCTGCAACATTACGACGGTTTCATGCGCTTTCACACTAGATGTCGCTGTTTCTGACTTGTAATGGTGAAAAACACTGCATCTCAATAGCTGACATTGCTTAATGCGGTTTTACAATGCTTAATAACTTAACCTAACCTAACCTTCGCACTTCTATCTAATAAACGCTCTGTTACACTGTTTCGCTCAAAATTACGATATTTGCAAGACCTCACAGTTTTTCACCAACTCAGTACAGTACAGAACGCTGTATCTCGCTAAATGACATCGTTATTTGAGGTTTCATGATGCTTGCATGCGCTTTCACGAGAATATCACAATATAGCAGTTTCGCACTTGTAACGGTACAATACGCACTATCTGGCTAGTTCGCGCCGCGTTGTGTGCTTTCACAATATTTCACTTATCGCAGTTTTTTTACTCGCAACAAAACAACACTATCTCGTTAGATGAGGTCGTTTTTGGTGGTTTCACGACGCTACCTAGTTTAAACTAACATAACCCAACCTAACCTAACCTTCAAAATTCTATCGTTAGAAAACGTTTTACTCGCTACTTTACAATGCTTTCTGCAACATTACGACGGTTTTATGCGCTTGCACTATAGATGTCGCAGTTTCTGACTTGTAATGGTGAAAAACACTGCATCTCAATAGCTGACATTGCTTAATGCGGTTTTACAACGCTTCACAACTTAACCTAACCTAACCTTCGCTCTTCTATCTAATAAACGCTCTGTTACACTGTTTCGTTCACAATTACAATATTTGCAAGACCTCACAGTTTTTCACCAACTTAGTACAGTACAGAACGCTGTATCTCGCTAAATGACATCGTTATTTAAGGTTTCCCGATGCTTGCATGCGATTTCACGAGAATATCACAATATAGCAGTTTCGCACATGTAACGGTACAAGACGCACTATCTGGCTAATTCGCGCCGTTTGTGTGCTTTCACAATATTTCACCTATCGTAGTTTTTTTACTCGCAATAAAACAACACTATCTCGCTAGATGAGGTCGTTTTGGTGGTTTCACGACGCTGCCTAGCTTAAACTAACATAACCCGACCTAACCTAACCTTCACAATTCTATCGTTAAAAAACGTTTTACTCGCTACTTTACAATGCTATCTGCAACAGTACGACGGTTTCATGCGCTTTCACATTAGATGTCGCATTTTCTGACTTGTAATGGTGAAAAAAACTGCATCTCAATAGCTGACATTTCTTAATGCGGTTTTACAACGCTTCATAACTTTAGCTAACTTAACCTTCGCACTTCTATCTAATAAACGCTCTGTTACACTGTTTCGCTCACAATTGCAATTTTGGCATGACCTACAAGTTTTTCACTAACTTAGTACAGTACAGAACGCTGTATCTCGCTAAATGACATCGTTATTTAAGGTTTAACGATGCTTGCATGCGCTTTCACGAGAATATCACATTATAGCAGTTTCGCACTTGTAACGGTACAAGACGCACTATCTGGCTAGTTCACGCCGTGTTGTGCGCTTTCAAAATGTTTCAGCTATCACAGTTTTGTACTCGCAACAAAACAACACTATCTCGTTAGATGAGGTCGTTTTTGGTGGTTTCACGACGCTACCTAGCTTAAACTAACATAACCCAACATAACCTAACCTTCACAATTCTATCGTTAGAAAATGTTTTACTCGCTACTTTACAATGCTATCTGCAACATTACGACGGTTTCATGCGCTTTCACAATAACTGTCGCAGTTTCTGACTTGTAATGGTGAAAAACACTGCATCTCAATAGCTGACATTGCTTAATGCGGTTTTACAACGCTTCATAACTTTAGCTCACCTAACCTTCGCACTTCTATCTAATAAACGCTCTGTTACACTGTTTTGCTCACAATTGCAATAATTGCATGACCTAACAGTTTTTCTATAACTTAGTACACAACACAACGCTGTATCTCGCTAAATGACATCGTTATTTAAGGTTTAACGATGCTTACATGCGCTTTCACGAGAATATCACAATATAGCAGTTTCGCACTTGTAACGGTACAAGACGCACTATGTGGCTAGTTCACGCCGTGTTGTGCGCTTTCACAATATTTCAGCTATCACTGTTTCGTACTCGCAACAAAACAACACTATCTCGTTAGATGAGGTCGTTTTTGGTAGTTTCACGACGCTACCTAGCTTAAACTAACATAACCCAACATAACCTAACCTTCACAATTCTATCGTTAGAAAATGTTTTACTCGCTACTTTACAATGCTATCTGCAACATTACGACGGTTTCATGCGCTTTCACATTAAATGTCGCAGTTTCTTACTTGTAATGGTGAAAAACACTGCATCTCAATAGCTGACATTGCTTAATGCGGTTTTACAACGCTTCATAACTTTAGCTAACCCAACCTTCGCACTTCTATCTAATAAACGCTCTGTTACAATGTTTCGCTCATAATTGCAATATTTGCATGACCTAACAGTTTTTCACTAACTTAGTACACAACAGAACGCTGTATCTCGCTAAATCACATCGGTATTTAAGGTTTAACGATGCTTACATGCGCTTTCACGAGAATATCACAATATAGCTGTTTCGCACTTGTAACGGTACAAGACGCACCATATGGCTAGTTCACGCCGTGTTGTGCAATTTCACAATATTTCAGCTATCACAGTTTTGTACTCGCAACAAAACAACACTATCTCGCTAGATGAGGTCGTTTTGGTGGTTTGACGACGCTGCCTAGCTTAAACTAACATAACCCGACCTAACCTAACCTTCACAATTCTATCGTTAAAAAACGTTTTACTCGCTACTTCACAATGCTTTCTGCAACATTACGACGGTTTCATGCGCTTTCACATTATATGTCGCAGTTTCTGACTTGTAATGGTGAAAAACACTGCATCTCAATAGCTGACATTGCTTAAAGCGGTTTTACAACGCTTCATAACTTAACCTAACCTAACCTTCGCACTTCTATCTAATAAACGCTCTGTTACACTATTTCGCTCACAATTGCATTATTTGCATGACCCAACAGTTTTTCACCAACTTAGTACAGTACAGAACGCTGTATCTCGCTAAATGACAGCGTTATTTAAAGTTTAACGATGCTTGCATGCGCTTTCACGAGGATATCACCATATAGCAGTTTCGCACTTGTAACGGTACAAGACGCACTCTCTGGCTAGTTCACGCCGTGTTGTGTGCTTTCACAATATTTCAGCTATCACAGTTTCGTACTCTCAACAAAACAACAGTATCTCGTTAGATGAGGTCGTTTTTGATGGTTTCACGACGCTACCTAGCTTAAACTAACATAACCCAACCTAACCTAACCTTCACAATTGTATCGTTAGAAAACGTTTTACTCGCTACTTTACAATGCTTTCTGCAACATTACGACGGTTTCATGCGCTTTCACATTAGTTGTCGCAGTTTCCGACTTGTAATGGTGAAAACACAGTATCTCAATAGCTGTCATTGCATAATGCGGTTTTACAACGCTTCATAAGTTAACCTAACCTAACCTTCGCACTTATATTTAAAAAACGCTCTGTTACACTGTTTCGCTCACAATTACGATATTTGCATAACCTCAGTTTTTCACCAACTTAGTACATTACGGAACGCTTATCTCGCTAAATGACATCGTTATTTAAGGTTTCACGATGCTATCATGCACTTTCACGAGAATATCACAAAATAGCAGTTTCGCACTTGTAACGGTACAAGACGCACTATCTGGCTAGTTCACGCCGTGTTATGCGCTTTCACAATATTTCAGCTATCACTGTTTCGTACTCGCAACAAAACAACACTACCTCGTTAGATGAGGTCGTTTTTGGTAGTTTCACGACGCTACCTAGCTTAAACTAACATAACCCAACCTAACCTAACCTTCACAATTGTATCGTTAGAAAACGTTTTACTCGCTACTTTACAATGCTTTCTGCAACATTACGACGGTTTCATGCGCTTTCACATTAGATGTCGCAGTTTCCGACTTGTAATGGTGAAAACACAGTATCTCAATAGCTGTCATTGCATAATGTGGTTTTACAACGCTTCATAAGTTAACCTAACCTAACCTTCGCACTTATATTTAAAAAACGCTCTGTTACACTGTTTCGCTCACAATTACGATATTTGCATAACCTCAGTTTTTCACCAACTTAGTACATTACGGAACGCTTATCTCGCTAAATGACATCGTTATTTAAGGTTTCACGATGCTATCATGCGCTTTCACGAGAATATCACAATATAGCAGTTTCGCACTTGTAACGGTACAAGACGCACTATCTGGCTAGTTCACGCCGTGTTATGCGCTTTCACAATATTTCAGCTATCACTGTTTCGTACTCGCAACAAAACAACACTACCTCGTTAGATGAGGTCGTTTTTGGTAGTTTCACGACGCTACCTAGCTTAAACTAACATAACCCAACATAACCTAACCTTCACAATTCTATCGTTAGAAAATGTTTTACTCGCTACTTTACAATGCTATCTGCAACACTACGACGGTTTCATGCGCTTTCACAATAACTGTCGCAGTTTCTGACTTGTAATGGTGAAAAACACTGCATCTCAATAGCTGACATTGCTTAATGCGGTTTTACAACGCTTCATAACTTTAGCTCACCTAACCTTCGCACTTCTATCTAATAAACGCTCTGTTACACTGTTTTGCTCACAATTGCAATAATTGCATGACCTAACAGTTTTTCCATAACTTAGTACACAACAGAACGCTGTATCTCGCTAAATGACATCGTTATTTAAGGTTTAACGATGCTTACATGCGCTTTCACGAGAATATCACAATATAGCAGTTTCGCACTTGTAACGGTACAAGACGCACTATGTGGCTAGTTCACGCAGTGTTGTGCGATTTCACAATATTTCAGCTATCACAGTTTCGTACTCGCAACAAAATAACACTATCTCGTTAGATCAGGTCGTTTTTGGTGGTTTCACGACACTACCTAGCTTAAGCTAACATAATCCAACCTAACCTAACCTTCACAATTCTATCGTTAGAAAACGTTTTACTCGCTACTTTACAATGCTATCTGCAACATTACGACGGTTTCATGCGCTTTCACATTAGATGTCGCAGTTTCTGACTTGTAATGGTGAAAAACACTGCATCTCAATACCTGACATTGCTTAATGCGGTTTTACAACGCTTCATAACTTTAGCTAACTTAACCTTCGCACTTCTATCTAATAAATGCTCTGTTACACTGTTTCGCTCACAATTGCAATATTTGCATGACCTAACAGTTTTTCACTAACTTAGTACAACACAGAACGCTGTATCTCGCTAAATGACATCGTTATTTAAGGTTTAACGATGCTTGCATGCGCTTTCACGAGAATATCACAATATAGCAGTTTCGCACTTGTAACGGTACAAGACGCACTATCTGGCTAGTTCACGCCGTGTTATGCGCTTTCACAATATTTCAGCTATCACTGTTTCGTACTCGCAACAAAACAACACTACCTCGTTAGATGAGGTCGTTTTTGGTAGTTTCACGACGCTACCTAGCTTAAACTAACATAACCCAACATAACCTAACCTTCACAATTCTATCGTTAGAAAATGTTTTACTCGCTACTTTACAATGCTATCTGCAACATTACGACGGTTTCATGCGCTTTCACATTAAATGTCGCAGTTTCTGACTTGTAATGGTGAAAAACACTGCATCTCAATAGCTGACATTGCTTAATGCGGTTTTACAACGCTTCATAACTTTAGCTAACCTAACCTTCGCACTTCTATCTAATAAACGCTCTGTTACAATGTTTCGCTCATAATTGCAATATTTGCATGACCTAACAGTTTTTCACTAACTTAGTACACAACAGAACGCTGTATCTCGCTAAATCACATCGGTATTTAAGGTTTAACGATGCTTACATGCGCTTTCACGAGAATATCACAATATAGCTGTTTCGCACTTGTAACGGTACAAGACGCACCATATGGCTAGTTCACGCCGTGTTGTGCGATTTCACAATATTTCAGCTATCACAGTTTTGTACTCGCAACAAAACAACACTATCTCGTTAGATGAGGTCGTTTTTGGTGGTTTCACGACGCTACCTAGTTTAAACTAACATAACCCAACCTAACCTAACCTTCAAAATTCTATCGTTAGAAAACGTTTTACTCGCTACTTTACAATGCTTTCTGCAACATTACGACGGTTTTATGCGCTTGCACTATAGATGTCGCAGTTTCTGACTTGTAATGGTGAAAAACACTGCATCTCAATAGCTGACATTGCTTAATGCGGTTTTACAACGCTTCACAACTTAACCTAACCTAACCTTCGCTCTTCTATCTAATAAACGCTCTGTTACACTGTTTCGCTCACAATTACAATATTTGCAAGACCTCACAGTTTTTCACCAACTTAGTACAGTACAGAACGCTGTATCTCGCTAAATGACATCGTTATTTAAGGTTTCCCGATGCTTGCATGCGATTTCACGAGAATATCACAATATAGCAGTTTCGCACATGTAACGGTACAAGACGCACTATCTGGCTAATTCGCGCCGTTTGTGTGCTTTCACAATATTTCACCTATCGTAGTTTTTTTACTCGCAATAAAACAACACTATCTCGCTAGATGAGGTCGTTTTGGTGGTTTCACGACGCTGCCTAGCTTAAACTAACATAACCCGACCTAACCTAACCTTCACAATTCTATCGTTAAAAAACGTTTTACTCGCTACTTTACAATGCTATCTGCAACAGTACGACGGTTTCATGCGCTTTCACATTAGATGTCGCATTTTCTGACTTGTAATGGTGAAAAAAACTGCATCTCAATAGCTGACATTTCTTAATGCGGTTTTACAACGCTTCATAACTTTAGCTAACTTAACCTTCGCACTTCTATCTAATAAACGCTCTGTTACACTGTTTCGCTCACAATTGCAATTTTGGCATGACCTACAAGTTTTTCACTAACTTAGTACAGTACAGAACGCTGTATCTCGCTAAATGACATCGTTATTTAAGGTTTAACGATGCTTGCATGCGCTTTCACGAGAATATCACATTATAGCAGTTTCGCACTTGTAACGGTACAAGACGCACTATCTGGCTAGTTCACGCCGTGTTGTGCGCTTTCAAAATGTTTCAGCTATCACAGTTTCGTACTCGCAACAAAACAACACTATCTCGTTAGATGAGGTCGTTTTTGGTGGTTTCACGACGCTACCTAGCTTAAACTAACATAACCCAACATAACCTAACCTTCACAATTCTATCGTTAGAAAATGTTTTACTCGCTACTTTACAATGCTATCTGCAACATTACGACGGTTTCATGCGCTTTCACAATAACTGTCGCAGTTTCTGACTTGTAATGGTGAAAAACACTGCATCTCAATAGCTGACATTGCTTAATGCGGTTTTACAACGCTTCATAACTTTAGCTCACCTAACCTTCGCACTTCTATCTAATAAACGCTCTGTTACACTGTTTTGCTCACAATTGCAATAATTGCATGACCTAACAGTTTTTCTATAACTTAGTACACAACACAACGCTGTATCTCGCTAAATGACATCGTTATTTAAGGTTTAACGATGCTTACATGCGCTTTCACGAGAATATCACAATATAGCAGTTTCGCACTTGTAACGGTACAAGACGCACTATGTGGCTAGTTCACGCCGTGTTGTGCGCTTTCACAATATTTCAGCTATCACTGTTTCGTACTCGCAACAAAACAACACTATCTCGTTAGATGAGGTCGTTTTTGGTAGTTTCACGACGCTACCTAGCTTAAACTAACATAACCCAACATAACCTAACCTTCACAATTCTATCGTTAGAAAATGTTTTACTCGCTACTTTACAATGCTATCTGCAACATTACGACGGTTTCATGCGCTTTCACATTAAATGTCGCAGTTTCTGACTTGTAATGGTGAAAAACACTGCATCTCAATAGCTGACATTGCTTAATGCGGTTTTACAACGCTTCATAACTTTAGCTAACCTAACCTTCGCACTTCTATCTAATAAACGCTCTGTTACAATGTTTCGCTCATAATTGCAATATTTGCATGACCTAACAGTTTTTCACTAACTTAGTACACAACAGAACGCTGTATCTCGCTAAATCACATCGGTATTTAAGGTTTAACGATGCTTACATGCGCTTTCACGAGAATATCACAATATAGCTGTTTCGCACTTGTAACGGTACAAGACGCACCATATGGCTAGTTCACGCCGTGTTGTGCGATTTCACAATATTTCAGCTATCACAGTTTTGTACTCGCAACAAAACAACACTATCTCGCTAGATGAGGTCGTTTTGGTGGTTTGACGACGCTGCCTAGCTTAAACTAACATAACCCGACCTAACCTAACCTTCACAATTCTATCGTTAAAAAACGTTTTACTCGCTACTTTACAATGCTATCTGCAACAGTACGACGGTTTCATGCGCTTTCACATTAGATGTCGCAGTTTCTGACTTGTAATGGTGAAAAAAACTGCATCTCAATAGCTGACATTTCTTAATGCGGTTTTACAACGCTTCATAACTTTAGCTAACTTAACCTTCGCACTTCTATCTAATAAACGCTCTGTTACACTGTTTCGCTCACAATTGCAATTTTGGCATGACCTACAAGTTTTTCACTAACTTAGTACAGTACAGAACGCTGTATCTCGCTAAATGACATCGTTATTTAAGGTTTAACGATGCTTGCATGCGCTTTCACGAGAATATCACAATATAGCAGTTTCGCACTTGTAACGGTACAAGACGCACTATCTGGCTAGTTCACGCCGTGTTGTGCGCTTTCAAAATGTTTCAGCTATCACAGTTTCGTACTCGCAACAAAACAACACTATCTCGTTAGATGAGGTCGTTTTTGGTGGTTTCACGACGCTACCTAGCTTAAACTAACATAACCCAACCTAACCTAACCTTCACAATTATATCGTTAGAAAACGTTTTACTCGCTACTTCACAATGCTTTCTGCAACATTACGACGGTTTCATGCGCTTTCACATTAGATGTCGCAGTTTCTGACTTGTAATGGTGAAAAACACTGCATCTCAATAGCTGACATTGCTTAAAGCGGTTTTACAACGCTTCATAACTTAACCTAACCTAACCTTCGCACTTCTATCTAATAAACGCTCTGTTACACTATTTCGCTCACAATTGCATTATTTGCATGACCCAACAGTTTTTCACCAACTTAGTACAGTACAGAACGCTGTATCTCGCTAAATGACAGCGTTATTTAAAGTTTAACGATGCTTGCATGCGCTTTCACGAGGATATCACCATATAGCAGTTTCGCACTTGTAACGGTACAAGACGCACTCTCTGGCTAGTTCACGCCGTGTTGTGTGCTTTCACAATATTTCAGCTATCACAGTTTCGTACTCTCAACAAAACAACAGTATCTCGTTAGATGAGGTCGTTTTTGATGGTTTATTGACGCTACCTAGCTTAAACTAACATAACCCAACCTAACCTAACCTTCACAATTGTATCGTTAGAAAACGTTTTACTCGCTACTTTACAATGCTTTCTGCAACATTACGACGGTTTCATGCGCTTTCACATTAGATGTCGCAGTTTCCGACTTGTAATGGTGAAAACACAGTATCTCAATAGCTGTCATTGCATAATGCGGTTTTACAACGCTTCATAAGTTAACCTAACCTAACCTTCGCACTTATATTTAAAAAACGCTCTGTCACACTGTTTCGCTCACAATTACGATATTTGCATAACCTCAGTTTTTCACGAACTTAGTACATTACGGAACGCTTATCTCGCTAAATGACATCGTTATTTAAGGTTTCACGATGCTATCATGCACTTTCACGAGAATATCACAAAATAGCAGTTTCGCACTTGTAACAGTACAAGACACACAACCTGGCTAGTTCGGGCCGTGTTGTGTGCTTTCACAATATTTCACCTAACGCAGTTTTTTACTCGTAACAAAACAACACTATCTCGTTAGATGAGGTCGTTTTTGGTGGTTTCACGACGCTACCTACCTTAAACTAAGATAACCCAACCTAACCTAACCTTCACAATTCTACCGTTAGAAAACGTTTTACTCGCTACTTTACAATGCTTTCTGCAACATTACGACGGTTTCATGCGCTTTCACACTAGATGTCGCTGTTTCTGACTTGTAATGGTGAAAAACACTGCATCTCAATAGCTGACATTGCTTAATGCGGTTTTACAATGCTTAATAACTTAACCTAACCTAACCTTCGCACTTCTATCTAATAAACGCTCTGTTACACTGTTTCGCTCAAAATTACGATATTTGCAAGACCTCACAGTTTTTCACCAACTCAGTACAGTACAGAACGCTGTATCTCGCTAAATGACATCGTTATTTGAGGTTTCATGATGCTTGCATGCGCTTTCACGAGAATATCACAATATAGCAGTTTCGCACTTGTAACGGTACAATACGCACTATCTGGCTAGTTCGCGCCGCGTTGTGTGCTTTCACAATATTTCACTTATCGCAGTTTTTTTACTCGCAACAAAACAACACTATCTCGTTAGATGAGGTCGTTTTTGGTGGTTTCACGACGCTACCTAGTTTAAACTAACATAACCCAACCTAACCTAACCTTCAAAATTCTATCGTTAGAAAACGTTTTACTCGCTACTTTACAATGCTTTCTGCAACATTACGACGGTTTTATGCGCTTGCACTATAGATGTCGCAGTTTCTGACTTGTAATGGTGAAAAACACTGCATCTCAATAGCTGACATTGCTTAATGCGGTTTTACAACGCTTCACAACTTAACCTAACCTAACCTTCGCTCTTCTATCTAATAAACGCTCTGTTACACTGTTTCGTTCACAATTACAATATTTGCAAGACCTCACAGTTTTTCACCAACTTAGTACAGTACAGAACGCTGTATCTCGCTAAATGACATCGTTATTTAAGGTTTCCCGATGCTTGCATGCGATTTCACGAGAATATCACAATATAGCAGTTTCGCACATGTAACGGTACAAGACGCACTATCTGGCTAATTCGCGCCGTTTGTGTGCTTTCACAATATTTCACCTATCGTAGTTTTTTTACTCGCAATAAAACAACACTATCTCGCTAGATGAGGTCGTTTTGGTGGTTTCACGACGCTGCCTAGCTTAAACTAACATAACCCGACCTAACCTAACCTTCACAATTCTATCGTTAAAAAACGTTTTACTCGCTACTTTACAATGCTATCTGCAACAGTACGACGGTTTCATGCGCTTTCACATTAGATGTCGCATTTTCTGACTTGTAATGGTGAAAAAAACTGCATCTCAATAGCTGACATTTCTTAATGCGGTTTTACAACGCTTCATAACTTTAGCTAACTTAACCTTCGCACTTCTATCTAATAAACGCTCTGTTACACTGTTTCGCTCACAATTGCAATTTTGGCATGACCTACAAGTTTTTCACTAACTTAGTACAGTACAGAACGCTGTATCTCGCTAAATGACATCGTTATTTAAGGTTTAACGATGCTTGCATGCGCTTTCACGAGAATATCACATTATAGCAGTTTCGCACTTGTAACGGTACAAGACGCACTATCTGGCTAGTTCACGCCGTGTTGTGCGCTTTCAAAATGTTTCAGCTATCACAGTTTTGTACTCGCAACAAAACAACACTATCTCGTTAGATGAGGTCGTTTTTGGTGGTTTCACGACGCTACCTAGCTTAAACTAACATAACCCAACATAACCTAACCTTCACAATTCTATCGTTAGAAAATGTTTTACTCGCTACTTTACAATGCTATCTGCAACATTACGACGGTTTCATGCGCTTTCACAATAACTGTCGCAGTTTCTGACTTGTAATGGTGAAAAACACTGCATCTCAATAGCTGACATTGCTTAATGCGGTTTTACAACGCTTCATAACTTTAGCTCACCTAACCTTCGCACTTCTATCTAATAAACGCTCTGTTACACTGTTTTGCTCACAATTGCAATAATTGCATGACCTAACAGTTTTTCTATAACTTAGTACACAACACAACGCTGTATCTCGCTAAATGACATCGTTATTTAAGGTTTAACGATGCTTACATGCGCTTTCACGAGAATATCACAATATAGCAGTTTCGCACTTGTAACGGTACAAGACGCACTATGTGGCTAGTTCACGCCGTGTTGTGCGCTTTCACAATATTTCAGCTATCACTGTTTCGTACTCGCAACAAAACAACACTATCTCGTTAGATGAGGTCGTTTTTGGTAGTTTCACGACGCTACCTAGCTTAAACTAACATAACCCAACATAACCTAACCTTCACAATTCTATCGTTAGAAAATGTTTTACTCGCTACTTTACAATGCTATCTGCAACATTACGACGGTTTCATGCGCTTTCACATTAAATGTCGCAGTTTCTGACTTGTAATGGTGAAAAACACTGCATCTCAATAGCTGACATTGCTTAATGCGGTTTTACAACGCTTCATAACTTTAGCTAACCCAACCTTCGCACTTCTATCTAATAAACGCTCTGTTACAATGTTTCGCTCATAATTGCAATATTTGCATGACCTAACAGTTTTTCACTAACTTAGTACACAACAGAACGCTGTATCTCGCTAAATCACATCGGTATTTAAGGTTTAACGATGCTTACATGCGCTTTCACGAGAATATCACAATATAGCTGTTTCGCACTTGTAACGGTACAAGACGCACCATATGGCTAGTTCACGCCGTGTTGTGCGATTTCACAATATTTCAGCTATCACAGTTTTGTACTCGCAACAAAACAACACTATCTCGCTAGATGAGGTCGTTTTGGTGGTTTGACGACGCTGCCTAGCTTAAACTAACATAACCCGACCTAACCTAACCTTCACAATTCTATCGTTAAAAAACGTTTTACTCGCTACTTTACAATGCTATCTGCAACAGTACGACGGTTTCATGCGCTTTCACATTAGATGTCGCAGTTTCTGACTTGTAATGGTGAAAAAAACTGCATCTCAATAGCTGACATTTCTTAATGCGGTTTTACAACGCTTCATAACTTTAGCTAACTTAACCTTCGCACTTCTATCTAATAAACGCTCTGTTACACTGTTTCGCTCACAATTGCAATTTTGGCATGACCTACAAGTTTTTCACTAACTTAGTACAGTACAGAACGCTGTATCTCGCTAAATGACATCGTTATTTAAGGTTTAACGATGCTTGCATGCGCTTTCACGAGAATATCACAATATAGCAGTTTCGCACTTGTAACGGTACAAGACGCACTATCTGGCTAGTTCACGCCGTGTTGTGCGCTTTCAAAATGTTTCAGCTATCACAGTTTCGTACTCGCAACAAAACAACACTATCTCGTTAGATGAGGTCGTTTTTGGTGGTTTCACGACGCTACCTAGCTTAAACTAACATAACCCAACCTAACCTAACCTTCACAATTATATCGTTAGAAAACGTTTTACTCGCTACTTCACAATGCTTTCTGCAACATTACGACGGTTTCATGCGCTTTCACATTATATGTCGCAGTTTCTGACTTGTAATGGTGAAAAACACTGCATCTCAATAGCTGACATTGCTTAAAGCGGTTTTACAACGCTTCATAACTTAACCTAACCTAACCTTCGCACTTCTATCTAATAAACGCTCTGTTACACTATTTCGCTCACAATTGCATTATTTGCATGACCCAACAGTTTTTCACCAACTTAGTACAGTACAGAACGCTGTATCTCGCTAAATGACAGCGTTATTTAAAGTTTAACGATGCTTGCATGCGCTTTCACGAGGATATCACCATATAGCAGTTTCGCACTTGTAACGGTACAAGACGCACTCTCTGGCTAGTTCACGCCGTGTTGTGTGCTTTCACAATATTTCAGCTATCACAGTTTCGTACTCTCAACAAAACAACAGTATCTCGTTAGATGAGGTCGTTTTTGATGGTTTCACGACGCTACCTAGCTTAAACTAACATAACCCAACCTAACCTAACCTTCACAATTGTATCGTTAGAAAACGTTTTACTCGCTACTTTACAATGCTTTCTGCAACATTACGACGGTTTCATGCGCTTTCACATTAGATGTCGCAGTTTCCGACTTGTAATGGTGAAAACACAGTATCTCAATAGCTGTCATTGCATAATGCGGTTTTACAACGCTTCATAAGTTAACCTAACCTAACCTTCGCACTTATATTTAAAAAACGCTCTGTTACACTGTTTCGCTCACAATTACGATATTTGCATAACCTCAGTTTTTCACCAACTTAGTACATTACGGAACGCTTATCTCGCTAAATGACATCGTTATTTAAGGTTTCACGATGCTATCATGCACTTTCACGAGAATATCACAAAATAGCAGTTTCGCACTTGTAACAGTACAAGACACACAACCTGGCTAGTTCGGGCCGTGTTGTGTGCTTTCACAATATTTCACCTAACGCAGTTTTTTACTCGTAACAAAACAACACTATCTCGTTAGATGAGGTCGTTTTTGGTGGTTTCACGACGCTACCTACCTTAAACTAAGATAACCCAACCTAACCTAACCTTCACAATTCTACCGTTAGAAAACGTTTTACTCGCTACTTTACAATGCTTTCTGCAACATTACGACGGTTTCATGCGCTTTCACACTAGATGTCGCTGTTTCTGACTTGTAATGGTGAAAAACACTGCATCTCAATAGCTGACATTGCTTAATGCGGTTTTACAATGCTTAATAACTTAACCTAACCTAACCTTCGCACTTCTATCTAATAAACGCTCTGTTACACTGTTTCGCTCACAATTACGATATTTGCAAGACCTCACAGTTTTTCACCAACTCAGTACAGTACAGAACGCTGTATCTCGCTAAATGACATCGTTATTTGAGGTTTCATGATGCTTGCATGCGCTTTCACGAGAATATCACAATATAGCAGTTTCGCACTTGTAACGGTACAATACGCACTATCTGGCTAGTTCGCGCCGCGTTGTGTGCTTTCACAATATTTCACTTATCGCAGTTTTTTTACTCGCAACAAAACAACACTATCTCGCTAGATGAGGTCGTTTTGGTGGTTTCGCGACGCTACCTAGCTTAAACTAATATAATCCAACGTAACCTAACCTTCACAATTCTATCGTTAGAAAACGTTTCACTCGCTACTTTACAATGCTTTCTGCAACATTACGACGGTTTTATGCGCTTTCACATTAGATGTCGCAGTCTCCGACTTGTATTGGTGAAAAACACTGCATCTCAATAGCTAACAATGTTTAATGCGGTTTTTTGATGCTTCAAGACTTGACCTAACCTAACCTTCGCAATTGTATGTAAAAGGCTTTGTTGCACTGTTTCATTCACAATTACTATATTTGCATGAAGTCACAGTTTTGCACCAACTTAGTACAGTACAGAACGCTGTATCTCGCTAAATGACATCGTTATTTAAGGTTTCACGATGCTTGCATGCGCTTTCACGAGAATATAACAATATAGCAGTTTAGCACTTGTAACTGTACAAGACGCACTATCTGGCTAGTTCACGCCGTGTTGTGTACTTTCACAATATTTCAGCTATCACAGTTTCGTACTCGCAACAAAACACTATCGCGTTAGATGAGCTCGTTTTGGGTGGTTTCACGACGCTACCTGGCTTAAACTAACATAATCCAACCTAACCTAACCTTCACAATTCTATCGTTAGAAAACGTTTTACTCGCTACTTCACAATGCTTTCTGCAACATTACGACGGTTTTATGCGCTTTCACATTAGATGTCACAGTTTCTGACCTTAATGGTGAAACACACTGCATCTCAATTGTTGACATTGCTTAATGCGGTTTTACGACGCTTCATAACTTAACCTTACCTAACCTTCGCACTTCTATCTAATAAACGTTCTGTTTCACTGTTTCGCTCAAAATTACGATATTTGCATGACCTCACAGTTTTTCCCCAACTTAGTACAGTACAGAACGCTGTATCTCGCTAAATGACATCGTTATTTAAGGTTTCACGATGCTTGCATGCGCTTTCACGAGAATATCACAATATAGCAGTTTCACACTTATAACGGTACAAGATGCACTCTCTGGCCCCCCACAGGGGCGCCTGTTAAAGCAGGCGTTGGAGTGTAGCGACACCACGGACCCGAGCTAACAGGGGAGTTTCTACTACCTCCCGTGCCTAGCTGTGCGCGGCTTTGCCGTGTCCGGGAAAAAGGGGATCCTGGGGGTTGAGCTGACGCTAGGTGATTGGACCTTTAAGGCCCCCCGGCAGAGGCAACACACCCCTTTGGCCCCGGCTTCACGTAGATGGCACCCCTGGGCTGACCCACCCAGGGGAAATCGGCAGTCGCCTTTTCGTATCTCTCTCTCCCTACATCTTCGTCTTTATCTCTTACTATTTAACTGTCCTGTCTTCTATACTCTCTTCCGTTTACTTCCAAACTTCCTGGCGGCTAGGGTTAACCCTGTGAAAATAGCCTACCTTGGTCTAGGCGCATTGGGATATAGTGGCGTTGTACGGCTGGTGTCTGCAGGAGTCAGCATCCGTAAACTTGCAGCGTCCCCTTGTTGGGCTCCGTGGTGGGTGGCCGCCAACGCTACTGAACAACATACAATTAGCATACACAAAGCATTTCCTTTACTTAGTGATCACGCCTCCTCAAAGCGGGTACGCACCGAAGATATCAATTTTTCATCCGACCAAGACAAACCTTTCCTCATTTCCACTTTATACACTGCGAAAAAACTAACAAGCAAGCCAGAACAGTATCCCCCTTCGTAGTGGCTAGGTCCTTAACCGATACTCTCGGTGCCGGGTACAAGGTTACCAAAATGACCAGTGGAGATCTACTCCTTGAAATACGTGACAAAGACCAATTCGATAAACTGAACACCCTCACAACGTTTGGAGACACACCCATCAGTATTACGCCACAGAGGTCTATGAACTCATCTCGTGGGGTCGTATCGGACGCAGATTTGCTTGACCTGACTGAAGCTGAACTTCTTGAAGGATGGAAGAGCGAGAACGTGACAAACGTACAGCGTATTAGGATAAGAAGAGATCAAAAGGAAATACCAACAATACACTTACTACTGACCTTTGCTTCGAGCGATTTGCCGGAAACAATTCAGACTGGGTATACAAAGACATCTGTGAGGCCATATATTCCCAACCCCCGCCGTTGCTTCCAATGTCAGAGATATGGCCAAGGCTCGCAAAGCTGTCGTGGCCAGAAAACTTGTGCTCTGTGTGGAGTCGTGGGCCATGCGTCCGACAACTGCGAAGCACCTGCACACTGTGTGAACTGTGGCGGTAATCATGCCGCGTACTCACGTTCTTGTTCATTCTGGAAAAAAGAAAAAGAGATCATCACTTTAAAGATAAAAGAAAACATTACATTTAAAGAAGCAAGAAAAAGAGTCTCGCCATTTTATGGCCCCACATATGCTGATGCGGCGCGCCAGGGGGCAGTGTCGCACTAGCCCTCGCCTTTCCTTCGGCCTGCGCAGAGCGAGCCATTGGCTGTGGCGCCTGCCCCCAAGGCGGCAGTAGTTGAGTCTACTCCGCCTACTATTGAACAGAGACCAGGGACTCCAGAGTCCTCGGGTCACAAGGCCTCACCTCGCCAGGCGAGGCCCAAGCTTCGAAAAACCAGCTCGCATGAGCGGGCATCCAGTGCCTTTGAGGAGGCAATGAATACGGCGGCACTCCTGGTGCCAAAAGAGCGGCGCGGCTCTCTGGAGTGCGCCAAGAAATCCAAAAGCTCTTAACAGGGCCTGATAATAGCCCTGCTACTTGAGCTCGACCTTTCAGCTTAAACAAATCACTCCCTTAACGTACACAATGCACTACTTTACTTCCAATATGGAAACACAAATTATACATTGGAACGTCAGAGGCCTGCTTAGAAACCTCGACGATGTCCAAGAGCTTTTATACAAACACTCACCTCACGTGCTGTGTGTACAGGAAACACATCTGAAATCCTCCAATACAAATTTTTTACGTGCTTACGTCATATACCGAAAGGACCGAGATGATGCTGTGGCGTCATCCGGTGGCGTAGCCATTATTATTAACCAAGGAGTAGCGTGTACACATTTACCACTCCAGACATCCCTTGAGACGGTGGCTGTTCGAGCGGTACTTTTGAAGAAACTCGTCACCATCTGCTCCTTGTATGTACCTCCCCACCAACGTCTTGAAAGACGTGAATTTCAGTCCTTAATAGACGAACTGCCTGAACCTTATTTGCTTCTTTGGGACCTAAATGCACATAGTGGACTGTGGGGCGATTCTCGCTGTGATGCACGAAGTCGTCTCATTGAACAATTTCTCTTCTCTTCCGGCGCCTGTTTATTGAATAGGAAAGAGCCAACCTACTATAACGTTGCCAACAACACTTACTCGTCTATAGACCTCAGCATCGTATCACCTTCACTTCTACCCCTACTGAAATGGTAAATCATAAACAATCCATATAGAAGTGACCATTTTCCAGTGGTGTTGAGTTCACAAATATATGAATGTCCTCTACATGTTCCCAAATGGCTGATAAACAAAGCAGACTGGGAACAGTTCCACAACACTACACGTTTGAGTTGGACAGACATATGTAGGTTAAACATAGATGAAGCTGTGCAGTACTTCACAGCTTTTCTAACTGACGCAGAAGTCAGGTGCATACCGCAAACATCTGGAATGCCCGGAAAACAACACGTCCCATGGTGGAACACGGAGTGTCGTAATGCGCGAAAGGAACAGAACAGGGCATGGAGATTGCTGCGCAATTCGCCAACAGCGGAAAATCTTGACACGTTCAAGAAAATAAAGTCTCAAGGAAGGAGAACGCGTCGGCAGGCCAGAAGAGAAAGTTGGCACAAAATTTTATCAGAGATAAATTCATATACACAAGAGGCCAAAGTCTGGAACATGGTTCCAAGGGTAGCAGGAAGAAAAGTACACTCACTACCACTCGTAAACACTCAAAGTGATACCTTGGAAGATCAGGCAAACTTCCTCGGGGCACATTTTGAACGGGATTCCAGCTCGTCCTATTATACTGACACTTTCCAAAAATACAGAACAAGAATAGAAAAACAGAAAGTCGAACACAAGTCCACTAGATACGAGGCATATAACCAAGCTTTCAGTCTAGCGGAGCTCCGAACATCTCTAAACTCCTGAAGTACTTCTGCCCCAGGTTCTGACCGTGTGGTGTATGAAATGTTAAAAAACCTACCAGCCGAAACACGAAAAACCTTACTTTGTTTGTACAATGCTATCTGGTTTTCTGGCACTATCCCTACCTCCTGGAAAGAGGCTATTATTATTCCCATTTTGAAAGAGGGCAGGGACTCTTCTTTAGCTTCAAGTTATAGGCCTATTGCACTTACAAGTTGCTTGTGCAAACTATTCGAAAAAACGATAAACTGCCGACTTGTACATATCCTTGAAACAAACAGTTTGCTCGACCCATTTCAGTGTGGGTTTCGAGAAAGTAGATCCACCACAGACCACCTTGTTCGTATCGAGGCAAAGATCAGAGACGCCTTTGTTCATAAACAATATTTTCTCTCTGTGTTCCTCGATATCGAAAAGGCGTATGATACAACATGGCGTTTCGGAATTCTAAGAGACCTGTCCCACCTTGGTGTGCGCGGAAGAATGTTTCATATAATCGAAAGTTACCTGTCAAACCGGACATTCCGTGTCCGTATAGGCAGTGTGCTCTCCCAAACGTTTGTCCAGGAAACAGGCGTGGCACAAGGTGGTGTGCTTAGTTGCACACTTTTTATCATCAAAATGAATTCTTTGCACTTGTCCATTCCCCGCATGATGTTCTATTGTACATATGTCGACGACGTTCAGCTTGGCTTCAAGTCATGCAACTTGGCCATGTGTGAGCGGCAGGTTCAGCTGGGTTTATAGAAGGTCTCCAAATGGGCAGATGAAAACGGATTTCGACTTAACCCACAAAAAAGCACGTGTGTCTTGTTCTCTCGAAAGAGAGGCATGTACTCGGAACCTGACATTCGACTGAACGGGCAACGTCTGTCCGTCAAAGCCGAGCATAAATTCTTAGGCTTAATCTTGGACAACAAGTTGACCTTCATACCGCACATCAAGTATTTAAAAACAAAATGTTTAAAACGCATGAATGTTATAAAAGTGTTGTCACGTACTACGTGGGGTAGTGATAGGCAGTGCCTCATGAACCTCTATAGAAGCCTTATTCGTACCCGCTTAGATTATGGGCCGTTGTCTATCAGTCTGCCAATCAAAGTGCTTTGAAGATGCTGGACCCTGTGCACCATTTGGGCATCCGCCTTTCTACCAGCCCCGTAGAAAGCCTTTATGTTGAGAAAAATGAGTGGTCGCTTCATCTGCAGAGAACTTACATGTCCTTTGTTTATTTTCTTAAGGTGAAAGCAGACAAGAAGCACCCCTCTTACTCTACAATTAATGATTTGTCGAGCTCAACTCTGTTTCAAAACAGGCCTTCGATGAGGCAGCCCTTCTCAGTTCGCCTGAAGTGTCTAGCTGAAGAAACTGAAGTGTCACTTGAACACAGTTTAATGGCTCCTGTAGCATACCCGCCACCGTGGCAGTGGCAGACTATAGACTGCGATGTGTCTTTCCTAGAGGTTACAAAACATGCACCTATTGCCCATATCCGAACATACTTTCTGGAACTTCAACACAAATACACATGTCCTGAGTTCTTCACAGGTGCCTCCAAGACTAACTCCTCTGTGTCCTACGCTGTTGTCAGCTCATCTTTTTCGGATGCTGGCCCTCTACATCCACGCACAAGTATCTTCACAGCGGAAGCTTACGGGATAGTGGTGGCAGCTAAACACATCAAACAATTACAAATACAAAAAGCAGTAATTCATACAGACTCCCTCAGTGTGGTAACGGCTCTGCACAGTCTTAAAAAACAAAAAAACCCCAGTCCTTGTCTCACTTCATTTTGTGCACACTCTACACACACAAACAACATTTTGTAGTGTGCTGGGTGCCAGGGCACCGTGGGATCCAAGGAAACGTGAGGGCGGTTCAGCTCGCTGCATCCGTCCATGAGAGCACCGCCATTACATCCATATCATTCCCGGCCCTTGATATTAAGCCGTCTCTCAAACGAAACTTCAGGGACTACTGGCAGAGCGAGTGGGATACACACACACAAAACAAACTACACGTTATCAAGCCACACCTTGGCCATTGGCCACCAGTATCAAAATCACGTCTAACAGAGGTAACACTAACAAGACTCAGGATAGGACACACATACACGACACAACCACATCTTTTATCCGGTGGGGATCCAACATTGTGTGATAAATGTGGTGAGGCATTAACAGTTCTTCCCGTTTTAATTCAATGTGAACAGTTAGACACTCTAAGAAGAGAACACTTTCCATTACCCTACCGACAACATATACCTCTACACCCTTCAATGTTCGTTGGCAGGGAACCGCTTTTTAGTAATCAATCATTGTTGGCGTTTTTAAAAGAAGTTCATAATTTTCATATCATATACCCGGGCATTCCGTAGCACAACCTCTCCAGAGAGGTTTTTGCTGCGGTGGCTACATAGAGAAGCACTTGCCTCACGGCCCTTGGACGCAAGGGTACTAACGTGTGAGGTACTTGTGCTAACGCCATACATGTCCACCATTGTTTTTCATTATCACCAACTTTTGTCACCTATTCAACCACATACACCTTTCACGGCATGGTCATCATTTTAATACTTGTATGTTTTTACCCGCCTTACTGCGAGGAATTTTATGGCCCTTATACAGCCGCTAATCACAATCATTGTCCACATTCCTTGTCCCATGAGCTGGCGCTCTTTGCCCATCAAATGGCCCTTGCGCCAAAAAACACCATATATCATCATCATCATCACGACGCTACCTAGCTTAAACTAACATAACCCAACTTAAGCTAAGCTTCACAATTGTATCGTTAGAAAACGTTTTACTCGCTACTTTACAATGCTTTCTGCAACATTACGACGGTTTCATGCGCTTTCACATTAAATGTCGCAGTTTCTGACTTGTATTGGTGAAAATCACTGCATCTCAATAGCTGACATTGCTTAATGCGGTTTTACAACGCTTCATAACTTAACCTAACCTAACCTTCGCACTTCTATCTAATAAACGCTCTGTTACACTGTTTTGCTCACAATTACGATATTTGCATGACCTCACAGTTTTTCACCAACTAAGTACAGTACAGAACGCTGTATCTCGCTAAATGACATCGTTATTTAAGGTTTCACGATGCTTGCATGCGCTTTCACGAAAATATCACAATACAACAGTTTCACACTTGTAACGGTACAAGACGCACTATCTGGCTAGTTCGCGCCGTGTTGTGTGCTTTTACAATATTTCACCTATCGCAGTTTTTTTACTCGCAACAAAACAACACTATCTCGCTAGATAAGGTCGTTTTGGTGGTTTCACGAGGCTACTTAGCTTAAACTAACATAAACCAACGTAACCTAACCTTCACAATTCTATCGTTAGAAAACGTTTTACTCGCTACTTGACAATGCTTTCTGCAACATTACGAGTTTCATGCGCTTTCAAATTAGATGTCGCAGTTTCCTAATTGTAATCGTGAAAAACACTGCATCTCAATAGCTGACATTGCCTAATGCGGTTTTACAACGCATCATATCGTAACCTTACCTAACCTTCGCACTTCTATCTGATAAACGCTCTGTTACACTTGTGCGCTCACAATTACAATATTTGCATGACCTCACAGTTTTTCACCAACATAGTACAGTACAGAACACAGTATCTCGCTTAATGACAACTCTAAGGTTTCACGATGCTTGCATGCGCTTTCACGAGAATATCACAATATACCAGTTTCGCACTTGTAACGGTACAAGACGCACTATCTGGCTAGTTCGCGCCGTGTTGTGTTCTTTCACAATATTTCACCTGTCGCAGTTTTTTAATCGCAACTAAACAACACTATCTCGTTAGATCAGGTAGTTTTTCGTGGTTTCACGACGCTACCTAGCTTAAACTAACATGACCCAACCTAACCTAACTTCCGCAATTCTATCGTTAGAAAACGTTATACTCGCTACTTTACAATGCTTTCTGCAACATTACGACGGATTTATGCGCTTTCACATTAGGTGTCGCAGTTTCCGACTTGTAATGGTGAAAAACACTGCATCTCAATAGCTAACATTGTTTAATGCGGTTTTATGATGCTTCAAGACTTGACCTAACCTAACCTTCGCATTTGTACGTAAAAGCCTCTGTTACACGGTTTCGTTCACAATTAATATAATTGCATGATATCACAGTTTTTCCCCAACTTAGTACGGTACAGAGCGCTGTATCTCGCTAAATGACATCGTTATTTAAGGTTTCCCGATGCTTGCATGCGATTTCACGAGAATATCACAATATAGCAGTTTCGCACTTGTAACGGTACAAGACGCACTATCTGGCTTGTTCACGCCGTGTTGTGTGCTTTCACAATATTTCAGCTATCACAGTTTCGTACTCCCAACAAAACAACACTATCTCGTTAGATGAGGTCGTTTTTTGTGGTTTCACGACGCTACCTAGCTTAAACTAGTATAACCCAACCTAACCTAACCTTCGCAATTCTATCGTTAGAAAACCTTTTACTCGCTACTTTACAATGCTTTCTGCAACATTACGAGTTTCATGCGCTTTCACAATAGATGTCGCAGTTTCCTAATTGTAATGGTGAAAAACACTGCATCTCAATAGCTGACATTGCTTAATGTGGTTTTACAACGCTTCATATCGTAACCTTACCTAACCTTCGCACTTCTATCTAATAAACGCTATGTTACACTTTTTCGCTCACAATTACAATATTTGCATGACCTCACAGTTTTTCACCAACATAGTACAGTACAGAACGCAGTATCTCGCCTAATGACAACGCTAATTAAGGTTTCACGATGCTTGCATGCGCTTTCACGAGAATATCACAATATACCGGTTTCGCACTTGTAACGGTACAAGACGCACTATCTGGCTAGTTCGCGCCGTGTTGTGTTCTTTCACAATATTTCACCTGTCGCAGTTTTTTTAATCGCAACTAAACAACACTATCTCGTTAGATCAGGTAGTTTTTCGTGGTTTCACGACGCTACCTAGCTTAAACTAACATAACCCAACCTAACCTAACTTCCGCAATTCTATCGTTAGAAAACGTTATACTCGCTACTTTACAATGCTTTCTGCAACATTACGACGGTTTCATGCGCTTTCACATTAGATGTCGCAGTTTCTGACTTGTAATGGTGAGAAACACTGCATCTCAATAGCTGGCATTGCTTAATGCGGTTTCGCAACGCTTCATAACTTAACCTAACCTAACCTTCGCACTTCTATCTAAGAAACGCTCTGTTACACTGTTTCGCTCACAATTGCAATATTTGCATGACCTAACAGTTTTTCACCAACTTAGTACAGTACAGAACGCTGTATCTCGCTAAATGACAGCGTTATTTAAGGTTTAACGATGCTTGCATGCGCTATCACGGGAATATCACAATATAGCAGTTTCGCACTTGTAACGGTACAAGACGCACTCTCTGGCTAGTTCACGCCGTGTTGTGTGCTTTCACAATATTTCAGCTATCAGAGTTTCATACTCTCAACAGAACAACAGTATCTCGTTAGATGAGGTCGTTTTTGATGATTTCACAACGCTATCTAGCTTAAACTAACATAACCCAACCTTCACAATTCTATCGTTAGAAAACGTTTTACTCGCTACTTTACAATGCTTTCTGCAACATTACGACGGTTTCATGCGCTTTCACATTAGATGTCGCAGTTTCCGACTTGTAATGGTGAAAAACACTATAAATCAATAGCTTACATTGCTTAATGCGGTTTTACAACGATTCATACCTTAACCTAACCTAACCTTCGCACTTATATCTAAAAAACGCTCTGTTACACTGTTTCGCTCACAATTACGATATTTGCATGACCTCACAGTTTTTCACCAACTTAGTACAGTACAGAACGCTTATCTCGCTAAATGACATCGTTATTTAAGGTTTCACGATGCTATTATGCACTTTCACGAGAATATCACAATATAGCAATTTCGCACTTGTAACGGTACAAAACGCACTATCTGGCTAGTGCGCGCCGTGTTGTGTGCTTTCACAATATTTCACCTGTCGCAGTTTTTTAATCGCAACTAAACAACACTATCTCGTTAGATCAGGTAGTTTTTCGTGGTTTCACGACGCTACCTAGCTTAAACTAACATGACCCAACCTAACCTAACTTCCGCAATTCTATCGTTAGAAAACGTTTTACTCGCTACTTTAGAATGCTTTCTGCAACATTACGACGGTTTCAAGCGCTTTCACATTAGATGTCGCAGTTTCCGACTTGTAATGGTGAAAAACACTGCATCTCAATAGCTAACATTGTTTAATGTGGTTTTATGATGCTTCAAGACTTGGCTTAACCTAACCTTCGCACTTGTGCGTAAAAGGCTCTGTTTTACTGTTTCGCTGACAATTGCAATATTGCATGACCTAACAGTTTTTCACCAACTTAGTACAGTACAGAACGCTGTATCTCGCTAAATGACAGCGTTATTTAAGGTTTAACGATGCTTGTATGCGCTTTCACGAGAATATCACTATATGGCAGTTTTCGCACTTATAACGATACAAGACGCACTATTTGGCTAGTTCACGCCGTGTTGTGTCTTTCACTATATTTCAGCTATGAGAGTTTCATACTCTCAACAAAACAACAGTATCTCGTTAGATGACGTCGTTTTTGATGGTTTCACGACGCTACCTAGCTTAAACTAACATAACCCAACCTAACCTAACCTTAACAATTCTATCGTTAGCAAACGTTTTACTCGCTACTTTACAATGCTTTCTGCAACATTACGACGGTTTCATGCGCTTTCACATTAGATGTCGCAGTTTCCGACTTGTAATGGTGAAAAACACTGTAAATCAATGGCTGACATTGCTTAATGCGGTTTTACAACGCTTCATAACTTTAGCTAACCTAACCTTCGCACTTATATCTAAAAAACGCTCTGTTACACTGTTTCGCTCACAATTGCAATATTTGCATGACCTAACAGTTTTTCACCAACTTAGTACAGTACAGAACACTGTATCTCGCTAAATGACATCGTTATTTAAGGTTTCACGATGCTTGCATGCGCTTTCACAAGAATATCACAATATAGCAGTTTCGCACTTGTAACGGTACAAGACGCACTATCTGGCTAGTTCGCGCCGTGTTGTGTGTTTTCACAATATTTCACCTATCGCAGTTTTTTTACTCGCAACAAAACAACACTATCTCGCTAGATGAGGTTGTTGTTGGTGGTTTCACGACGCTACCTAGCTTAAGCTAGCATAACCCAACCTAACCTAACCGTCACAATTCTAGCGTTAGAAAACGTTTTACTCGCTACTTTACAATGCTTTCTGCAACATTACGACGGTTTCATGCGCTTTCACTTTAGATGTCGCAGTTTCCGACTTGTAATGGTGAAAAACACTGCACCTCAATAGCTGACATCGCTTAATGCGGTTTTACAACGCTTCATAACTTAACCTAACCTAACCTTCGCACTTTTATCTAATAAACGCTCAGTTACACTGTTTCGCTCTCAATTACGATATTTGCATGACCTCACAGTTTTTCACCAACTTAGTACAGTACAGAACGCTGTATCTCGCTAAATGACATCGTTATTTAAGGTTTGACGATGCTTGCATGCGCTTTCACGAGAATATCACAATATAGCAGTTTCGCACTTGTAACGGTACAAGACGCACTATCTGGCTTGTTCACGCCGTGTTGTGTGCTTTCACAATATTTCAGCTATCACAGTTTTGTACTTGCAACAAAACACTATCTCGTTAGATGAGGTCGTTTTTGGTGGTTTCACGACGCTACCTAGCTTAAACTAACATAACCCAACCTAACCTAACCTTCGAAATTCTATCGTTAGAAAACGTTTTACTCGCTACTTTAGAATGCTTTCTGCAACATTACGACGGTTTCAAGCGCTTTCACATTAGATGTCGCAGTTTCCGACTTGTAATGGTGAAAAACACTTTATCTCAATAGCTGACATTTCTTAATGCGGTTTTACAACGCTTTATAACTTAACCTCACCTAACCTTCGCACTTCTATCTAATAAACGCTCTGTTACAATTTTTCGCTCACAATTACGATATTTGCATGACCTCACAGTTTTCCACCAACTTAGTACAGTACAGAACGCTGTATCTCGCTTAATGACATCGTTATTTATGTTTTCACGATGCTTGCATGCGATTTCACGAGAATATCACAATATGGCAGTTTGGCACTTGTAACGGTACAAGACGCACTCTCTGACTAGTTCACGCCGTGTTGTGTGCTTTCACAATATTTCAGCTATCACAGTTTCATACTCTCAACAAAACGACAGTATCTCGTTAGATGGGATCGTTTTTGATGATTTCACAACGCTATCTAGCTTAAACTAACATAACCCAACCTAACCAAACCTTCACAATTCTATCGTTAGAAAACGTTTCTATCGCTACTTTACAATGGTTTCTGCAACATTACGACGGTTTTATGCGCTTTCACATTAGATGTCGCAGTTTCCGACTTGTAATGGTGAAAAACACTGCATCTCAATAGCTAACATTGTTTAATGTGGTTTTATGATGCTTCAAGACTTGACTTAACCTAACCTTCGCACTTGTGCGTAAAAAGCTCTGTTTTACTGTTTCGCTGACAATTGCAATATTGCATGACCTAACAGTTTTTCACCAACTTAGTACAGTACAGAACGCTGTATCTCGCTAAATGACAGCGTTATTTAAGGTTTAACGATGCTTGTATGCGCTTTCACGAGAATATCACTATATAGCAGTTTTCGCACTTATAACGATACAAGACGCACTATTTGGCTAGTTCACGCCGTGTTGTGTCTTTCACTATATTTCAGCTATGAGAGTTTCATACTCTCAACAAAACAACAGTATCTCGTTAGATGACGTCGTTTTTGATGGTTTCACGACGCTACCTAGCTTAAACTAACATAACCCAACCTAACCTAACCTTAACAATTCTATCGTTAGCAAACGTTTTACTCGCTACTTTACAATGCTTTCTGCAACATTACGACGGTTTCATGCGCTTTCACATTAGATGTCGCAGTTTCCGACTTGTAATGGTGAAAAACACTGTAAATCAATGGCTGACATTGCTTAATGCGGTTTTACAACGCTTCATAACTTTAGCTAACCTAACCTTTGCACTTATATCTAATAAACGCTCTGTTACACTGTTTCGCTCACAATTGCAATATTTGCATGACCTAACAGTTTTTCACCAACTTAGTACAGTACAGAACACTGTATCTCGCTAAATGACATCGTTATTTAAGGTTTCACGATGCTTGCATGCGCTTTCACAAGAATATCACAATATAGCAGTTTCGCACTTGTAACGGTACAAGACGCACTATCTGGCTAGTTCGCGCCGTGTTGTGTGTTTTCACAATATTTCACCCATCGCAGTTTTTTTACTCGCAACAAAACAACACTATCTCGCTAGATGAGGTTGTTGTTGGTGGTTTCACGACGCTACCTAGCTTAAGCTAACATAACCCAACCTAACCTAACCGTCACAATTCTAGCGTTAGAAAACGTTTTACTCGCTACTTTACAATGCTTTCTGCAACATTACGACGGTTTCATGCGCTTTCACTTTAGATGTCACAGTTTCCGACTTGTAATGGTGAAAAACACTGCACCTCAATAGCTGACATCGCATAATGCGGTTTTACAACGCTTCATAACTTAACCTAACCTAACCTTCGCACTTTTATCTAATAAACGCTCAGTTACACTGTTTCGCTCTCAATTACGATATTTGCATGACCTCACAGTTTTTCACCAACTTAGTACAGTACAGAACGCTATATCTCGCTAAATGACATCGTTATTTAAGGTTTCATGATGCTTGCATGCGTTTTCGCGAGAATATCACAATATAGCAGTTTCGTACTTGTAACGGTACAAGACGCAGTATCTGTCTAGTTGAAGCCGTGTTGTGTGATTTCACAATATTTCAGATATCGCAGTTTTTTCACTCGCAACAAAACAACACTATGTCGTTAGATGAAGTCGTTTTTGGTGGTTTCACGACGCTACCTAGCTTAAACTAGCATAACCCAACCTAACCTAACCTTCGCAATTCTATCGTTAGAAAACCTTTTACTCGCTACTTTACAATGCTTTCTGCAACATTACGAGTTTCATGCGCTTTCACATTAGATGTCGCAGTTTCCTAATTGTAATGGTGAAAAACACTGCATCTCAATAGCTGACATTGCTTAATGCGGTTTTACAACGCTTCATATCGTAACCTTACCTAACCTTCGCACTTCTATCAAATAAACGCTCTGTTACACTTTTTCGCTCACAATTACAATATTTCCATGACCTCAAAGTTTTTCACCAACATAGTACAGTACAGAACGCAGTATCTCGCCTAATGACAACGCTAATTAAGGTTTCACGATGCTTGCATGCGCTTTCACGAGAATATCACAATATACCGGTTTCGCACTTGTAACGGTACAAGACGCACTATCTGGCTAGTTCGCGCCGTGTTGTGTTCTTTCACAATATTTCACCTGTCGCAGTTTTTTTAATCGCAACTAAACAACACTATCTCGTTAGATCAGGTAGTTTTTCGTGGTTTCACGACGCTACCTAGCTTCAACTAACATAACCCAACCTCACCTAACTTCCGCAATTCTATCGTTAGAAAACGTTATACTCGCTACTTTACAATGCTTTCTGCAACATTACGACGGTTTCATGCGCTTTCACATTAGATGTCGCAGTTTCTGACTTGTAATGGTGAGAAACACTGCATCTCAATAGCTGACATTGCTTAATGCGGTTTCACAACGCTTCATAACTTAACCTAACCTAACCTTCGCACTTCTATCTAAGAAACGCTCTGTTACACTGTTTCGCTCACAATTGCAATATTTGCATGACCTAACAGTTTTTCACCAACTTAGTACAGTACAGAACGCTGTATCTCGCTAAATGACAGCGTTATTTAAGGTTTAACGATGCTTGCATGCGCTATCACGGGAATATCACAATATAGCAGTTTCGCACTTGTAACGGTACAAGACGCACTCTCTGGCTAGTTCACGCCGTGTTGTGTGCTTTCACAATATTTCAGCTATCAGAGTTTCATACTCTCAACAGAACAACAGTATCTCGTTAGATGAGGTCGTTTTTGATGATTTCACAACGCTATCTAGCTTAAACTAACATAACCCAACCTTCACAATTCTATCAATAGAAAACGTTTTACTCGCTACTTTACAATGCTTTCTGCAACATTACGACGGTTTCATGCGCTTTCACATTAGATGTCGCAGTTTCCGACTTGTAATGGTGAAAAACACTATAAATCAATAGCTTACATTGCTTAATGCGGTTTTACAACGATTCATACCTTAACCTAACCTAACCTTCGCACTTATATCTAAAAAACGCTCTGTTACACTGTTTCGCTCACAATTACGATATTTGCATGACCTCACAGTTTTTCACCAACTTAGTACAGTACAGAACGCTTATCTCGCTAAATGACATCGTTATTTAAGGTTTCACGATGCTATTATGCACTTTCACGAGAATATCACAATATAGCAGTTTCGCACTTGTAACGGTACAAAACGCACTATCTGGCTAGTGCGCGCCGTGTTGTGTGCTTTCACAATATTTCACCTATCGCAGTTTTTTTATTCGATACAAAACAACACCATCTCGTTAGATGAGGTCGTTCTTGGTGGTTTCACGACGCTACCTAGCTTAAACTAACATACCCCAACCTAACCTGACCTTCACAATTCTATCGTTAGAAAACGTTTTACTCGCTACTTGACAATGCTTTCTGCAATATTACGAGTTTCATGCGCTTTCAAATTAGATGTCGCAGTTTCCTAATTGTAATGGTGAAAAACACTGCATCTCAATAGCTGACATTGCCTAATGCGGTTTTACAACGCATCATATCGTAACCTTACCTAACCTTCGCACTTCTATCTGATAAACGCTCTGTTACACTTTTTCGCTCACAATTACAATATTTGCATGACCTCACAGTTTTTCACCAACATAGTACAGTACAGAACGCAGTATCTCGCTTAATGACAACGCTATTTAAGGTTTCACGATGCTTGCATGCGCTTTCACGAGAATATCACAATATACCAGTTTCGCACTTGTAACGGTACAAGACGCACTATCTGGCTAGTTCGCGCCGTGTTGTGTTCTTTCACAATATTTCACCTGTCGCAGTTTTTTAATCGCAACTAAACAACACTATCTCGTTAGATCAGGTAGTTTTTCGTGGTTTCACGACGCTACCTAGCTTAAACTAACATGACCCAACCTAACCTAACTTCCGCAATTCTATCGTTAGAAAACGTTATACTCGCTACTTTACAATGCTTTCTGCAACATTACGACGGATTTATGCGCTTTCACATTAGGTGTCGCAGTTTCCGACTTGTAATGGTGAAAAACACTGCATCTCAATAGCTAACATTGTTTAATGCGGTTTTATGATGCTTCAAGACTTGACCTAACCTAACCTTCGCGCTTGTACGTAAAAGCCTCTGTTACACGGTTTCGTTCACAATTAATATAATTGCATGATATCACAGTTTTTCACCAACTTAGTACGGTACAGAGCGCTGTATCTCGCTAAATGACATCGTTATTTAAGGTTTTACGATGCTTGCATGCGCTTTCACGAGAATATCACAATATAGCAGTTTCGCACTTGTAACGATACAAGACGCACTATCTGGCTAGTTCACACCGTGTCGTGTGCTTTCACAATATTTCAGCTATCACAGTTTTGTACTTGCAACAAAACACTATCTCGTTAGATGAGGTCGTTTTTGGTGGTTTCACGACGCTACCTAGCTTAAACTAACATAACCCAACCTAACCTAACCTTCGAAATTCTATCGTTAGAAAACGTTTTACTCGCTACTTTAGAATGCTTTCTGCAACATTACGACGGTTTCAAGCGCTTTCACATTAGATGTCGCAGTTTCCGACTTGTAATGGTGAAAAACACTGTATCTCAATAGCTGACATTTCTTAATGCGGTTTTACAACGCTTTATAACTTAACCTAACCTAACTTTCGCACTTCTATCTAATAAACGCTCTGTTACAATTTTTCGCTCACAATTACGATATTTGCATGACCTCACAGTTTTCCACCAACTTAGTACAGTACAGAACGCTGTATCTCGCTTAATGACATCGTTATTTATGTTTTCACGATGCTTGCATGCGATTTCACGAGAATATCACAATATGGCAGTTTGGCACTTGTAACGGTACAAGACGCACTCTCTGACTAGTTCACGCCGTGTTGTGTGCTTTCACAATATTTCAGCTATCACAGTTTCATACTCTCAACAAAACGACAGTATCTCGTTAGATGGGATCGTTTTTGATGATTTCACAACGCTATCTAGCTTAAACTAACATAACCCAACCTAACCAAACCTTCACAATTCTATCGTTAGAAAACGTTTCTATCGCTACTTTACAATGGTTTCTGCAACATTACGACGGTTTTATGCGCTTTCACATTAGATGTCGCAGCTTCCGACTTGTAATGGTGAAAAACACTGCATCTCAATAGCTAACAATGTTTAATGTGGTTTTATGATGCTTCAAGACTTGACTTAACCTAACCTTCGCACTTGTGCGTAAAAGGCTCTGTTTTACTGTTTCGCTGACAATTGCAATATTGCATGACCTAACAGTTTTTCACCAACTTAGTACAGTACAGAACGCTGTATCTCGCTAAATGACAGCGTTATTTAAGGTTTAACGATGCTTGTATGCGCTTTCACGAGAATATCACTATATAGCAGTTTTCGCACTTATAACGATACAAGACGCACTATTTGGCTAGTTCACGCCGTGTTGTGTCTTTCACTATATTTCAGCTATGAGAGTTTCATACTCTCAACAACACAACAGTACATGGTTACAAATAAGCAGCGCACGACGTTTTACAAAAGAGAGACGATAGGGACACCGCTGCAACATTACGACGGTTCCCTATCGTCTCTCTTTTGTAAAACGTCGTGCGCTGCTTATTTGTAACCATGAACTATCACCAACTCGCCCAACTTTCGGTTTTACTGAACACAACAGTATCTCGTTAGATGACGTCGTTTTTGATGGTTTCACGACGCTACCTAGCTTAAACTAACATAACCCAACCTAACCTAACCTTAACAATTCTATCGTTAGCAAACGTTTTACTCGCTACTTTACAATGCTTTCTGCAACATTACGACGGTTTCATGCGCTTTCACATTAGGTGTCGCAGTTTCCGACTTGTAATGGTGAAAAACACTGTAAATCAATGGCTGACATTGCTTAATGCGGTTTTACAACGCTTCATAACTTTAGCTAACCTAACCTTCGCACTTATATCTAATAAACGCTCTGTTACACTGTTTCGCTCACAATTGCAATATTTGCATGACCTAACAGTTTTTCACCAACTTAGTACAGTACAGAACACTGTATCTCGCTAAATGACATCGTTATTTAAGGTTTCACGATGCTTGCATGCGCTTTCACAAGAATATCACAATATAGCAGTTTCGCACTTGTAACGGTACAAGACGCACTATCTGTCTAGTTGAAGCCGTGTTGTGTGATTTCACAATATTTCAGATATCGCAGTTTTTTTAATCGCAACTAAACAACACTATCTCGTTAGATCAGGTAGTTTTTCGTGGTTTCACGACGCTACCTAGCTTAAACTAGCATAACCCAACCTAACCTAACCTTCGCAATTCTATCGTTAGAAAACCTTTTACTCGCTACTTTACAATGCTTTCTGCAACATTACGAGTTTCATGCGCTTTCACATTAGATGTCGCAGTTTCCTAATTGTAATGGTGAAAAACACTGCATCTCAATAGCTGACATTGCTTAATGCGGTTTTACAACGCTTCATATCGTAACCTTACCTAACCTTCGCACTTCTATCTAATAAACGCTCTGTTACACTTTTTCGCTCACAATTACAATATTTGCATGACCTCAAAGTTTTTCACCAACATAGTACAGTACAGAACGCAGTATCTCGCCTAATGACAACGCTAATTAAGGTTTCACGATGCTTGCATGCGCTTTCACGAGAATATCACAATATACCGGTTTCGCACTTGTAACGGTACAAGACGCACTATCTGGCTAGTTCGCGCCGTGTTGTGTTCTTTCACAATATTTCACCTGTCGCAGTTTTTTTAATCGCAACTAAACAACACTATCTCGTTAGATCAGGTAGTTTTTCGTGGTTTCACGACGCTACCTAGCTTAAACTAACATAACCCAACCTAACCTAACTTCCGCAATTCTATCGTTAGAAAACGTTATACTCGCTACTTTACAATGCTTTCTGCAACATTACGACGGTTTCATGCGCTTTCACATTAGATGTCGCAGTTTCTGACTTGTAATGGTGAGAAACACTGCATCTCAATAGCTGACATTGCTTAATGCGGTTTCGCAACGCTTCATAACTTAACCTAACCTAACCTTCGCACTTCTATCTAAGAAACGCTCTGTTACACTGTTTCGCTCACAATTGCAATATTTGCATGACCTAACAGTTTTTCACCAACTTAGTACAGTACAGAACGCTGTATCTCGCTAAATGACAGCGTTATTTAAGGTTTAACGATGCTTGCATGCGCTATCACGGGAATATCACAATATAGCAGTTTCGCACTTGTAACGGTACAAGACGCACTCTCTGGCTAGTTCACGCCGTGTTGTGTGCTTTCACAATATTTCAGCTATCAGAGTTTCATACTCTCAACAGAACAACAGTATCTCGTTAGATGAGGTCGTTTTTGATGATTTCACAACGCTATCTAGCTTAAACTAACATAACCCAACCTTCACAATTCTATCGTTAGAAAACGTTTTACTCGCTACTTTACAATGCTTTCTGCAACATTACGACGGTTTCATGCGCTTTCACATTAGATGTCGCAGTTTCCGACTTGTAATGGTGAAAAACACTATAAATCAATAGCTTACATTGCTTAATGCGGTTTTACAACGATTCATACCTTAACCTAACCTAACCTTCGCACTTATAACTAAAAAACGCTCTGTTACACTGTTTCGCTCACAATTACGATATTTGCATGACCTCACAGTTTTTCACCAACTTAGTACAGTACAGAACGCTTATCTCGCTAAATGACATCGTTATTTAAGGTTTCACGATGCTATTATGCACTTTCACGAGAATATCACAATATAGCAGTTTCGCACTTGTAACGGTACAAAACGCACTATCTGGCTAGTGCGCGCCGTGTTGTGTGCTTTCACAATATTTCACCTATCGCAGTTTTTTTATTCGATACAAAACAACACCATCTCGTTAGATGAGGTCGTTCTTGGTGGTTTCACGACGCTACCTAGCTTAAACTAACATACCCCAACCTAACCTGACCTTCACAATTCTATCGTTAGAAAACGTTTTACTCGCTACTTGACAATGCTTTCTGCAATATTACGAGTTTCATGCGCTTTCAAATTAGATGTCGCAGTTTCCTAATTGTAATGGTGAAAAACACTGCATCTCAATAGCTGACATTGCCTAATGCGGTTTTACAACGCATCATATCGTAACCTTACCTAACCTTCGCACTTCTATCTGATAAACGCTCTGTTACACTTTTTCGCTCACAATTACAATATTTGCATGACCTCACAGTTTTTCACCAACATAGTACAGTACAGAACGCAGTATCTCGCTTAATGACAACGCTATTTAAGGTTTCACGATGCTTGCATGCGCTTTCACGAGAATATCACAATATACCAGTTTCGCACTTGTAACGGTACAAGACGCACTATCTGGCTAGTTCGCGCCGTGTTGTGTTCTTTCACAATATTTCACCTGTCGCAGTTTTTTAATCGCAACTAAACAACACTATCTCATTAGATCAGGTAGTTTTTCGTGGTTTCACGACGCTACCTAGCTTAAACTAACATGACCCAACCTAACCTAACTTCCGCAATTCTATCGTTAGAAAACGTTATACTCGCTACTTTACAATGCTTTCTGCAACATTACGACGGATTTATGCGCTTTCACATTAGGTGTCGCAGTTTCCGACTTGTAATGGTGAAAGAATAAGAATAAGAATAAGAATAAGATTTATTTGATCTTGACAACTTCAAGAAAGGTACAGGAGCTAAAGGCGAACAACGCCTGACAGGGGCCCCGGTACCCGTAACATGTTACAACATCATATTACATGGCATAATAGTAGTTCATTGGCAGTAAACAAAAATATAAAAAAATCGTTACACATTTGATATACAATGCGTTAGGAATACAAAGTCTTTCGCATTCGTACGTCCACATAGTTACTGTGCTATTTTTTTTTTTTTTTTTAATAGACAGAGGCATAAGATAACAAAAGGAGTATTGATATCAGCACACAATCAAGCTCAATCAAACGCATGGAATGCAATAGTATACATAGATACATACACATAGATCCATATATATATACATATATATATATACATACATATATACGTACACATATATATACACATACACACATATATACATACACACATATATATACATACACACACACATACACACACATATATACACACATATATACACCTACATACACATATATACACACATATATATACACACATATACATACACATATATACACATACACATATATACACACATACACACACATATACCCACACACACATGTGTTGCAATAGTCATTCTCTCAAAGCCTGTGCAAGTAACAGTTCTTTCACCTTATTTTTAAATGCATTTCTAGTCGTGAAGAATTCAATATGACCTTCTAGCTTATTCAGGATCATTAGTACTTGGTAGCTGGTTGTTTGTGTACCATAGTTAGTCCTGGTTTTTAATGTTCGTCTTCTCTTCAGAGAGATGCAGTGAAAAACACTGCATCTCAATAGCTAACATTGTTTAATGCGGTTTTATGATGCTTCAAGACTTGACCTAACCTAACCTTCGCGCTTGTACGTAAAAGCCTCTGTTACACGGTTTCGTTCACAATTAATATAATTGCACGATATCACAGTTTTTCACCAACTTAGTACGGTACAGAGCGCTGTATCTCGCTAAATGACATCGTTATTTAAGGTTTTACGATGCTTGCATGCGCTTTCACGAGAATATCACAATATAGCAGTTTCGCACTTGTAACGATACAAGACGCACTATCTGGCTAGTTCACATCGTGTCGTGTGCTTTCACAATATTTCAGCTATCACAGTTTTGTACTTGCAACAAAACACTATCTCGTTAGATGAGGTCGTTTTTGGTGGTTTCACGACGCTACCTAGCTTAAACTAACATAACCCAACCTAACCTAACCTTCGAAATTCTATCGTTAGAAAACGTTTTACTCGCTACTTTAGAATGCTTTCTGCAACATTACGACGGTTTCAAGCGCTTTCACATTAGATGTCGCAGTTTCCGACTTGTAATGGTGAAAAACACTGTATCTCAATAGCTGACATTTCTTAATGCGGTTTTACAACGCTTTATAACTTAACCTAACCTAACCTTCGCACTTCTATCTAATAAACGCTCTGTTACAATTTTTCGCTCACAATTACGATATTTGCATGACCTCACAGTTTTCCACCAACTTAGTACAGTACAGAACGCTGTATCTCGCTTAATGACATCGTTATTTATGTTTTCACGATGCTTGCATGCGATTTCACGAGGATATCACAATATGGCAGTTTGGCACTTGTAACGGTACAAGACGCACTCTCTGACTAGTTCACGCCGTGTTGTGTGCTTTCACAATATTTCAGCTATCACAGTTTCATACTCTCAACAAAACGACAGTATCTCGTTAGATGGGATCGCTTTTGATGATTTCACAACGCTATCTAGCTTAAACTAACATAACCCAACCTAACCAAACCTTCACAATTCTATCGTTAGAAAACGTTTCTATCGCTACTTTACAATGGTTTCTGCAACATTACGACGGTTTTATGCGCTTTCACATTAGATGTCGCAGTTTCCGACTTGTAATGGTGAAAAACACTGCATCTCAATAGCTAACATTGTTTAATGTGGTTTTATGATGCTTCAAGACTTGACTTAACCTAACCTTCGCACTTGTGCGTAAAAGGCTCTGTTTTACTGTTTCGCTGACAATTGCAATATTGCATGACCTAACAGTTTTTCACCAACTTAGTACAGTACAGAACGCTGTATCTCGCTAAATGACAGCGTTATTTAAGGTTTAACGATGCTTGTATGCGCTTTCACGAGAATATCACTATATAGCATTTTTCGCACTTATAACGATACAAGACGCACTATTTGGCTAGTTCACGCCGTGTTGTGTCTTTCACTATATTTCAGCTATGAGAGTTTCATACTCTCAACAAAACAACAGTATCTCGTTAGATGACGTCGTTTTTGATGGTTTCACGACGCTACCTAGCTTAAACTAACATAACCCAACCTAACCTAACCTTAACAATTCTATCGTTAGCAAACGTTTTACTCGCTACTTTACAATGCTTTCTGCAACATTACGATGGTTTCATGCGCTTTCACATTAGATGTCGCAGTTTCCGACTTGTAATGGTGAAAAACACTGTAAATCAATAGCTGACATTGCTTAATGTGGTTTTACAACGCTTCATAACTTTAGCTAACCTAACCTTCGCACTTCTATCTAATAAACGCTCTGTTACACTGTTTCGCTCACAATTGCAATATTTGCATGACCTAACAGCTTTCACTAACTTAGTACACAACAGAACGCTGTATCTCGCTACATGACATCGTTATTGAAGGTTTAACGATGCTTGCATGCGCTTTCACGAGAATATCACAATATAGCAGTTTCGCACTTGTAACGTTACAAGACGCACTATCTGGCTAGTTCACACCGTGTTGTGCGCTTTCACAGTATTTCAGCTATCAGAGTTTCGTACTCGCAACAAAACAACACGATCTCGTTAGATGAGGTCTTTTTTGGTGGTTTCACGACACTGCCTAGCTTGAACCATAATAACCCAACCTAACCTTACCTTCACAATTCTATCGTTAGAAAACGTTTTACTCGCTACTTTACAATGCTTTCTGCAACATTACGACGGTTTCATGCGCTTTCACATTAGATGTCGCAGTTTCCGACTTGTAATGGTGAAAAACACTGTATCTCAATAGCTGACATTGCTTAATGCGGTTTTACAACGCTTCATAACTTAACCTAACCTAACCTTAGCACTTCTATCTAATAAACGCTCTGTTACACTGTTTCGCTCACAATTGCAATATTTGCATGACCTAACAGTTTTTCACCAACTTAGTACAGTACAGAACGCTGTATCTCGCTAAATGACATCGTTACTTAAGGTTTCACGATGCTTGCATGCGCTTTTGCGAGAACATCACAATACCGCAGTTTCGCACTTGTAACGTTACAAAACGCACTATCTGGCTAGTTCGCGCCGTGTTGTGTGCTTTGACAATATTTCACCTATCGCAGTTTTTTTACTCGCAACAAAACAACACTATCTCGCTAGATGAGGTCGTTTTTGGTGGTTTCTTGGCGCTACCTAGTCTAAACAAACATAACCAAACCTAACCTAACCTTCACAATTCTATCGTTAGAAAACGTTTTACTCGCTACTTTACAAAGCTTTCTGCAACATTACAACGGTTTCATGCGCTTTCACATTAGATGTCGCAGTTTCCGACTTTTAATGGTGAAAAGCACTGCATCTCAATAGCTGACATTGTTTAATGCGGTTTTACGATGCTTCATGACTTGACCTAACCTAACCTTCGACACTTGTACTTAAAAACGCTCTGTTACACTGTTTTGTTCAGAATTATTATATTTGATTACCTCACAGTTTTTCACCAACTTAGTACAGTACAGAACGCTGTATCTCACCAAATGACATCGTTATTTAAGGTTTCACGATGCTTGCATGCGCTTTCACGAGAATATCACAATATAGCAGTTTCGCACTTGTAACGGTACAAGACGCACTATCTGGCTTGTTCACGCCGTGTTGTGTGCTTTCACAATATTTCAGCTATCACAGTTTTGTACTTGCAACAAAACACCATCTCGTTAGATGAGGTCGTTTTTGGTGGTTTCACGACGCTACCTAGCTTAAACTAACATAACCCAACCTAACCTAACCTTCGAAATTCTATCGTTAGAAAACGTTATACTCGCTACTTTACAATGCTTTCTGCAACATTACGACGGTTTCATGCGCTTTCACATTAGATGTCGCAGTTTCTGACTTGTAATGGTGAGAAACACTGCATCTCAATAGCTGACATTGCTTAATGCGGTTTCGCAACGCTTCATAACTTAACCTAACCTAACCTTCGCACTTCTATCTAAGAAACGCTCTGTTACACTGTTTCGCTCACAATTGCAATATTTGCATGACCTAACAGTTTTTCACCAACTTAGTACAGTACAGAACGCTGTATCTCGCTAAATGACAGCGTTATTTAAGGTTTAACGATGCTTGCATGCGCTATCACGGGAATATCACAATATAGCAGTTTCGCACTTGTAACGGTACAAGACGCACTCTCTGGCTAGTTCACGCCGTGTTGTGTGCTTTCACAATATTTCAGCTATCAGAGTTTCATACTCTCAACAGAACAACAGTATCTCGTTAGATGAGGTCGTTTTTGATGATTTCACAACGCTATCTAGCTTAAACTAACATAACCCAACCTTCACAATTCTATCGTTAGAAAACGTTTTACTCGCTACTTTACAATGCTTTCTGCAACATTACGACGGTTTCATGCGCTTTCACATTAGATGTCGCAGTTTCCGACTTGTAATGGTGAAAAACACTATAAATCAATAGCTTACATTGCTTAATGCGGTTTTACAACGATTCATACCTTAACCTAACCTAACCTTCGCACTTATATCTAAAAAACGCTCTGTTACACTGTTTCGCTCACAATTACGATATTTGCATGACCTCACAGTTTTTCACCAACTTAGTACAGTACAGAACGCTTATCTCGCTAAATGACATCGTTATTTAAGGTTTCACGATGCTATTATGCACTTTCACGAGAATATCACAATATAGCAGTTTCGCACTTGTAAAGGTACAAAACGCACTATCTGGCTAGTGCGCGCCGTGTTGTGTGCTTTCACAATATTTCACCTATCGCAGTTTTTTTATTCGATACAAAACAACACCATCTCGTTAGATGAGGTCGTTCTTGGTGGTTTCACGACGCTACCTAGCTTAAACTAACATACCCCAACCTAACCTAACCTTCACAATTCTATCGTTAGAAAACGTTTTACTCGCTACTTGACAATGCTTTCTGCAATATTACGAGTTTCATGCGCTTTCAAATTAGATGTCGCAGTTTCCTAATTGTAATGGTGAAAAACACTGCATCTCAATAGCTGACATTGCCTAATGCGGTTTTACAACGCATCATATCGTAACCTTACCTAACCTTCGCACTTCTATCTGATAAACGCTCTGTTACACTTTTTCGCTCACAATTACAATATTTGCATGACCTCACAGTTTTTCACCAACATAGTACAGTACAGAACGCAGTATCTCGCTTAATGACAACGCTATTTAAGGTTTCACGATGCTTGCATGCGCTTTCACGAGAATATCACAATATACCAGTTTCGCACTTGTAACGGTACAAGACGCAATATCTGGCTAGTTCGCGCCGTGTTGTGTTCTTTCACAATATTTCACCTGTCGCAGTTTTTTAATCGCAACTAAACAACACTATCTCGTTAGATCAGGTAGTTTTTCGTGGTTTCACGACGCTACCTAGCTTAAACTAACATGACCCAACCTAACCTAACTTCCGCAATTCTATCGTTAGAAAACGTTATACTCGCTACTTTACAATGCTTTCTGCAACATTACGACGGATTTATGCGCTTTCACATTAGGTGTCGCAGTTTCCGACTTGTAATGGTGAAAAACACTGCATCTCAATAGCTAACATTGTTTAATGCGGTTTTATGATGCTTCAAGACTTGACCTAACCTAACCTTCGCGCTTGTACGTAAAAGCCTCTGTTACACGGTTTCGTTCACAATTAATATAATTGCATGATATCACAGTTTTTCACCAACTTAGTACGGTACAGAGCTCTGTATCTCGCTAAATGACATCGTTATTTAAGGTTTTACGATGCTTGCATGCGCTTTCACGAGAATATCACAATATAGCAGTTTCGCACTTGTAACGATACAAGACGCACTATCTGGCTAGTTCACACCGTGTCGTGTGCTTTCACAATATTTCGGCTATCACAGTTTTGTACTTGCAACAAAACACTATCTCGTTAGATGAGGTCGTTTTTGGTGGTTTCACGACGCTACCTAGCTTAAACTAACATAACCCAACCTAACCTAACCTTCGAAATTCTATCGTTAGAAAACGTTTTACTCGCTACTTTAGAATGCTTTCTGCAACATTACGACGGTTTCAAGCGCTTTCACATTAGATGTCGCAGTTTCCGACTTGTAATGGTGAAAAACACTGTATCTCAATAGCTGACATTTCTTAATGCGGTTTTACAACGCTTTATAACTTAACCTAACCTAACCTTCGCACTTCTATCTAATAAACGCTCTGTTACAATTTTTCGCTCACAATTACGATATTTGCATGACCTCACAGTTTTCCACCAACTTAGTACAGTACAGAACGCTGTATCTCGCTTAATGACATCGTTATTTATGTTTTCACGATGCTTGCATGCGATTTCACGAGAATATCACAATATGGCAGTTTGGCACTTGTAACGGTACAAGACGCACTCTCTGACTAGTTCACGCCGTGTTGTGTGCTTTCACAATATTTCAGCTATCACAGTTTCATACTCTCAACAAAACGACAGTATCTCGTTAGATGGGATCGTTTTTGATGATTTCACAACGCTATCTAGCTTAAACTAACATAACCCAACCTAACCAAACCTTCACAATTCTATCGTTAGAAAACGTTTCTATCGCTACTTTACAATGGTTTCTGCAACATTACGACGGTTTTATGCGCTTTCACATTAGATGTCGCAGCTTCCGACTTGTAATGGTGAAAAACACTGCATCTCAATAGCTAACATTGTTTAATGTGGTTTTATGATGCTTCAACACTTGACTTAACCTAACCTTCGCACTTGTGCGTAAAAGGCTCTGTTTTACTGTTTCGCTGACAATTGCAATATTGCATGACCTAACAGTTTTTCACCAACTTAGTACAGTACAGAACGCTGTATCTCGCTAAATGACAGCGTTATTTAAGGTTTAACGATGCTTGTATGCGCTTTCACGAGGATATCACTATATAGCAGTTTTCGCACTTATAACGATACAAGACGCACTATTTGGCTAGTTCACGCCGTGTTGTGTCTTTCACTATATTTCAGCTATGAGAGTTTCATACTCTCAACAAAACAACAGTATCTCGTTAGATGACGTCGTTTTTGATGGTTTCACGACGCTACCTAGCTTAAACTAACATAACCCAACCTAACCTAACCTTAACAATTCTATCGTTAGCAAACGTTTTACTCGCTACTTTACAATGCTTTCTGCAACATTACGACGGTTTCATGCGCTTTCACATTAGGTGTCGCAGTTTCCGACTTGTAATGGTGAAAAACACTGTAAATCAATGGCTGACATTGCTTAATGCGGTTTTACAACGCTTCATAACTTTAGCTAACCTAACCTTCGCACTTATATCTAATAAACGCTCTGTTACACTGTTTCGCTCACAATTGCAATATTTGCATGACCTAACAGTTTTTCACCAACTTAGTACAGTACAGAACACTGTATCTCGCTAAATGACATCGTTATTTAAGGTTTCACGATGCTTGCATGCGCTTTCACAAGAATATCACAATATAGCAGTTTCGCACTTGTAACGGTACAAGACGCACTATCTGGCTAGTTCGCGCCGTGTTGTGTGTTTTCACAATATTTCACCTATCGCAGTTTTTTTACTCGCAACAAAACAACACTATCTCGCTAGATGAGGTTGTTGTTGGTGGTTTCACGACGCTACCTAGCTTAAACTAGCATAACCCAACCTAACCTAACCTTCGCAATTCTATCGTTAGAAAACCTTTTACTCGCTACTTTACAATGCTTTCTGCAACATTACGAGTTTCATGCGCTTTCACATTAGATGTCGCAGTTTCTTAATTGTAATGGTGAAAAACACTGCATCTCAATAGCTGACATTGCTTAATGCGGTTTTACAACGCTTCATATCGTAACCTTACCTAACCTTCGCACTTCTATCTAATAAACGCTCTGTTACACTTTTTCGCTCACAATTACATTATTTGCATGACCTCACAGTTTTTCACCAACATAGTACAGTACAGAACGCAGTATCTCGCTTAGTGACAACGCTATTTAAGGTTTCACGATGCTTGCATGCGCTTTCACGAGAATATCACAATATACCGGTTTCGCACTTGTAACGGTACAAGACGCACTATCTGGCTAGTTCGCGCCGTCTTGTGTTCTTTCACAATATTTCCCCTGTCGCAGTTTTTTTAATCGCAACTAAACAACACTATCTCGTTAGATCAGGTTGTTTTTCGTGGTTTCACGACGCTACCTAGCTTAAACTAACATAACCCAACCTAACCTAACTTCCGCAATTCTATCGTTAGAAAACGTTATACTCACTACTTTACAATGCTTTCTGCAACATTACTACGGTTTCATGCGCTTTCACATTAGATGTCGCAGTTTCTGACTTGTAATGGTGAGAAACACTGCATCGCAATAGCTGACATTGCTTAATGCGGTTTCGCAACGCTTCATAACTTAACCTAACCTAACCTTCGCACTTCTATCTAAGAAACGCTCTGTTACACTGTTTCGCTCACAATTGCAATATTTGCATGACCTAACAGTTTTTCACCAACTTAGTACAGTACAGAATGCTGTATCTCGCTAAATGACAGCGTTATTGAAGGTTTAACGATGCTTGCATGCGCTTTCACGAGAATATCACAATATAGCAGTTTCGCACTTGTAACGTTACAAGACGCACTATCTGGCTAGTTCACACCGTGTTGTGCGCTTTCACAGTATTTCAGCTATCACAGTTTCGTACTCGCAACAAAACAACACTATCTCGTTAGATGAGGTCTTTTTTGGTGGTTTCACGACACTGCCTAGCTTGAACCATAATAACCCAACCTAACCTTACCTTCACAATTCTATCGTTAGAAAACGTTTTACTCGCTACTTTACAATGCTTTCTGCAACATTACGACGGTTTCATGCGCTTTCACATTAGATGTCGCAGTTTCTGACTTGTATTGGTGAAAAACACTGCATCTCAATAGCTGACATTGCTTAATGCGGTTTTACAACGCTTCATAACCTAATGTAACCTAACCTTCGCACTTCTATCTAATAAACGCTCTGTTACACTGTTTCACTCACAATTGCAATATTTGCATGACCTCACAGTTTTTCACCAACTTAGTACAGTACAGAACGCTGTATCTCGCTAAATTACAGCGTTATTTAAGGTTTAACGATGCTTGCATGCGCTTTCACGAGAATATCACAATATAGCAGTTTCGCACTTGTAACGGTACGAGACGCACTCTCTGGCAAGTTCACGCCGTGTTGTGTGCTTTCACAATATTTCAGATATCACAGTTTCGTACGCTCAACAAAACAACAGTATCTCGTTAGATGAGGTCGTTTTTGATGGTTTCGTGACGCTACCTAGCTTAAACTAACATAACCCAACCTAACCTAACCTTCACAATTCTATCGTTAGAAAACGTTTTACTCGCTACTTTGCAATGCTTTCTGCAACATTACGACGGTTTCATGCGCTTTCACATTAGATGTCGCAGTTTCCGACTTGTAATGGTGAAAAACACTGTATCTCAATAGCTGACATTGCTTAATGCGGTTTTACAACGCTTTATAACTTAACCTCACCTAACCTTCGCACTTCTATCTAATAAACGCTCTGTTACAATTTTTCGCTCACAATTACGATATTTGCATGACCTCACAGTTTTCCACCAATTTAGTACAGTACAGAACGCTGTATCTCGCTTAATGACATCGTTATTTATGTTTTCACGATGCTTGCATGCGATTTCACGAGAATATCACAATATGGCAGTTTGGCACTTGTAACGGTACAAGACGCACTCTCTGACTAGTTCACGCCGTGTTGTGTGCTTTCACAATATTTCAGCTATCACAGTTTCATACTCTCAACAAAACGACAGTATCTCGTTAGATGGGATCGCTTTTGATGATTTCACAACGCTATCTAGCTTAAACTAACATAACCCAACCTAACCAAACCTTCACAATTCTATCGTTAGAAAACGTTTCTATCGCTACTTTACAATGGTTTCTGCAACATTACGACGGTTTTATGCGCTTTCACATTAGATGTCGCAGTTTCCGACTTGTAATGGTGAAAAACACTGCATCTCAATAGCTAACATTGTTTAATGTGGTTTTATGATGCTTCAAGACTTGACTTAACCTAACCTTCGTACTTGTGCGTAAAAGGCTCTGTTTTACTGTTTCGCTGACAATTGCAATATTGCATGACCTAACAGTTTTTCACCAACTTAGTACAGTACAGAACGCTGTATCTCGCTAAATGACAGCGTTATTTAAGGTTTAACGATGCTTGTATGCGCTTTCACGAGAATATCACTATATAGCAGTTTTCGCACTTATAACGATACAAGACGCACTAAATGGCTAGTTCACGCCGTGTTGTGTCTTTCACTATATTTCAGCTATGAGAGTTTCATACTCTCAACAAAACAACAGTATCTCGTTAGATGACGTCGTTTTTGATGGTTTCACGACGCTACCTAGCTTAAACTAACATAACCCAACCTAACCTAACCTTAACAATTCTATCGTTAGCAAACGTTTTACTCGCTACTTTACAATGCTTTCTGCAACATTACGACGGTTTCATGCGCTTTCACATTAGATGTCGCAGTTTCCGACTTGTAATGGTGAAAAACACTGTAAATCAATGGCTGACATTGCTTAATGCGGTTTTACAACGCTTCATAACTTTAGCTAACCTAACCTTCGCACTTATATCTAATAAACGCTCTGTTACACTGTTTCGCTCACAATTGCAATATTTGCATGACCTAACAGTTTTTCACCAACTTAGTACAGTACAGAACACTGTATCTCGCTAAATGACATCGTTATTTAAGGTTTCACGATGCTTGCATGCGCTTTCACAAGAATATCACAATATAGCAGTTTCGCACTTGTAACGGTACAAGACGCACTATCTGGCTAGTTCGCGCCGTGTTGTGTGTTTTCAAAATATTTCACCTATCGCAGTTTTTTTACTCGCAACAAAACAACACTATCTCGCTAGATGAGGTTGTTGTTGGTGGTTTCACGACGCTACCTAGCTTAAGCTAACATAACCCAACCTAACCTAACCGTCACAATTCTAGCGTTAGAAAACGTTTTACTCGCTACTTTACAATGCTTTCTGCAACATTACGACGGTTTCATGCGCTTTCACTTTAGATGTCACAGTTTCCGACTTGTAATGGTGAAAAACACTGCACCTCAATAGCTGACATCGCATAATGCGGTTTTACAACGCTTCATAACTTAACCTAACCTAACCTTCGCACTTTTATCTAATAAACGCTCAGTTACACTGTTTCGCTCTCAATTACGATATTTGCATGACCTCACAGTTTTTCACCAACTTAGTACAGTACAGAACGCTGTATCTCGCTAAATGACATCGTTATTTAAGGTTTCATGATGCTTGCATGCGTTTTCCCGAGAATATCACAATATAGCAGTTTCGTACTTGTAACGGTACAAGACGCAGTATCTGTCTAGTTGAAGCCGTGTTGTGTGATTTCACAATATTTCAGATATCGCAGTTTTTTCACTCGCAACAAAACAACACTATGTCGTTAGATGAAGTCGTTTTTGGTGGTTTCACGACGCTACCTAGCTTAAACTAGCATAACCCAACCTAACCTAACCTTCGCAATTCTATCGTTAGAAAACCTTTTACTCGCTACTTTACAATGCTTTCTGCAACATTACGAGTTTCATGCGCTTTCACATTAGATGTCGCAGTTTCCTAATTGTAATGG